>NC_142147.1:29404038-30028269 GCF_024610735.1 Ursus americanus
TTTACTAAAGCAACTCTGGGAACAATGATAAAAATAGATTGGTTCTTTAAGAGGCACATATTGAAGATTTCCAGAAGGGTAGGACATCAGGCAGGAGCACAATTTCCTGTCCTCCTCTCCAAAGCCTATAAACGTAGCCAAATCCCACTGGCCTTGCTTCCTTCGTTATCACCACACTGGAAGAGCTGCCCCTTTGTTCTGCAGTCCACGGTGTCCTGTATCTTTCAAGCTTCCTCAGGATTCCTGTTCGTTCCATTTTACGTCTTCCAAATTTCCCTTCCACTGATGACTTTATTGTCAGCATCACCATCTAGAGGGTATTCCAAGCCACCATCCTTGACTTTATAAGCTTCTCCTTGCCCTTCCAGCATCCAATATCAAAAGGAGTACCCACAGATCACTGAGCCCTGCCAATGCCACCTCACTAAGATCTCTCAAGTGCTTTCATGTCTTTTCATTCTTTTACTAACTCAGTTCAAGATTATATCCCTAGCAACTAACAAATAAATACAGAAAGTAAGTTTTTAACTAAGTGGTTGGAATAAGAAGGGCTCAAAGCAAGGTAGGGATCATGAAAAGCGAAGGCTACAGTGAAAATCACTTTGGAGCTATCAATGACCAGATTTGGCAATTTCTATACATTAGAGATTTCTGTTTCTATTATTGAAGGGGAATAATTAGAAGTCATTTTAAGATTTCAGTCTGAGCAAAGACCGAAATGATGTGGCCATCTGGTTCTGACAGGAGGTAAGGCATCCGCTTTTGGAATGTTGAGCTTGAGATATCTATAGGGCATCCATGAATAGATGTATAGGAAACATTCACGATTTGGGATACAGATTTCAAAGGAAAGTCAGAGCCCAAAATAAAGATTCAGGCGTCATGATCCAAAAACAAAAAGCTAATCGTTGCAGCCACAGGCACGAGAAATGCAGTCCACAGAGAATGAAAGTAAAAGAGGAGAGGAGAATTGTATTAGCTTTTAAACAAAAGTAGAGACAGGGAGTTCTATGAAGGATACAGAAAAAGGCTGGCCAAAGGGGCTGCAGAGAGGAAATGAGCTAAAGAAGGACGGGTTTGCTCTAAGTGATTTGGTCACGACTTCTGATCGAGACACGTTTCCTGATGGTTTTTTTCTCAGCTCATTTATTGACCTAGACAAATCTTTTATTCTAAAGATACAGGATGTCAGCATAGCAAAAGCAAAAAAGCTTTTGTTCTTTTTTTGAAAGCATCATCTCTCAAGAATTATGCAAATCATGAATTTCTTATTAAAACTCTACTTGTTGGTCATCTGGGAGTTCGATGCAATGTTCATACCTTCATATTGTCCCTCCTGTTTTTATATAAAGGAACATAAAATGCTAGGAAGTTAGTATCCAGGCTTGCATAAAATTTTGTTAAAAATGATTGACTTAAAAATTGTACAAAGAGTGCGTAACATGACACAATATTTTTCTACTCAGTTATGCATCTGTTACAGGAAAGATCAGTACCTTTATTTTATTTTATTAATTCCAGTATAGTTAACATACAGTGTTATATTAGTTTCAGGTGTACAATATAGTGATTCAGCAATTCTATACATCATCCAGTGCTCATCACAAGCACATTCCTTAATCCCCATCACCTGTTTCACCCATCCCTCCCGCTCTGGTAACCATCAGTTTGTTCTCTATAGTTACGAGTCTGTTTCTTGGTTTGTCTCACTCACTCTTTTTCATTTAATCATTTGTTTTGTTTCTTAAATTCCACACACGAGTGAAATCATATGATATTTGTCTTTCTCTGATTTATTTACTTAGTATTACACTCTCTAGCTCCATCCATGACATTGCAAATGGCAAAATTTCAGTCTTTTTTATGGCTGAATAATTTTCCATTATACACACACACACACACACACACACACACCACCTCTTATTTGTCCATTCATTGATCGATGGATACTTGGGCTGCTTCCATAAATTGGCTATTGTAAATAATGGTACTAAAACACAGGGGTGCATTTATCTCTTTGAATCAGTGTTTTTGTATGTTTGGGATAAATACCCAGTAGTGCAAATTACTGGATTGTAGGGTAGCTCTATTTTTAACTTTTTGAGGAAACTCCATACTGTTTCCACAGTGGCTGTACCAGTTTGAATTCCCACCAACAGTGCAAAAGTGTTCCTTTTTCTCCACATCCTCGCCAACACCTGTTATTTCTTGTCTTTTGGATTTTAGGCCACTCTGACGGGTATGAGGTGATATTTCATTGTAATTTGGATTTGCATTTCCCAATGATGAGTGATGTTGAGCATCTTTCCATGTGTCTGTTGGCCATCTGGATGTCTTGTTTGGAGAAATGTCTGTTCATTTCTTCTTCCCATTTTTACTTGGATTATTCGTTTTATGGGTGTTGAGTTTTATAAGTTCTTTATATATTTTGGGTACTAACCCTTTATCAGATGCAACATTTGCAGTTATTGTCTCCCATTCTGTAGGTTACCTTTTAGTTTTGTTAATTATTTTCTTCGCTGTGCAGAAGCTTTTATTTTGATGTAGTCCCAGTAGATTATTTTTGCTTTTGTTTTCCTTGCCTCAGGAGACATATCTAGAAAAATGTTGTTATGACTCATGTCAGAGTAATTACTGCCTGTGTTCTCTTTTAGGATTTTTATGGCTTAAGGTCTCATATTTGGTCTTTAATTCATTTTGAGTTTATTTTTGTATATGGTGTAAGAAAGTGGTCCAGTTTCATTCTTTGTATGTTGCTGTCTAGTTTTCCCCACACCATTTGTTGAAGAGACTTTTTCTCATTTGGTATTCTTTCCTCCTTTGTCAAAGAGTAACTGACCATTTAGTTGTGGGTTCATTTCTGGGTTTTCTATTCTGTTCCATTGATCTATGGATTCATTTTTGTGCCAGTACCATACTGTTTTGATTACTACAGCTTTGTAATATAACTTGAAGTCTGGAATTGCGGTACCTCTAGCTTTTCTTTTTCTTTCTTTCTTTTCTTTCTTTTTTTTTCTTAGAGAGCATGCACAGTGGTAGGGGGAAGGGCAGAAGGAGAAGAGGAGAGAGAATCTTAATCAGGCTCCATGCCCTATGTGGGGCTCAATCTCACAACCCTGAGATCATGAGATGAGCTGAAATGAGGAGTCAGAGGCTTAACCATCTGAGCCTCCCAGGTGCCCTATGCTGTTGGCATTTTGATAGGGATTGCGTTAAATGTGTAGATTGCTTTGGGTAGATTTTAACAGTATTTTTCTTCCAATCAATGAGCATGGAATGTCTTTCTATTTCTTTGTGTCATCCTCAATTCTTTCATCAGTGTTTTTTTAGTTTTCAGAGTACAGGTCTTTCACCTCTTTGGTTAGGTTTATTACTAGGTATCATATTGTTTTTGGCTCTTTCTGCTTCTTCATTATTAGTGTATAAAAATGCAACTAATTTCTGCATATTGATTTTGTATCCTACAACTTTACTGAATTCATTTATCAATTCTAGTAGTTTTTTTGGTGGAGTCTTTTGGGTTTTCTATATACATAGTATCATGTCATCTGCAAATAGTGAAAGTTTTACTTCCTCATTACCAATTTGGATGCCTTTTATTTCTTTTTGTTGTCTAATTGCTATAGCCAGGACTTCCAGTACTATGTTGAATAAAAGTGGTGAGAGTAGACATCTTTGTCTTATTCCTGACCTTAGGGGAAAAGGTCTCAGTTTTTCCCCATTCATTATGATGTTTGCTGCAGGTTTTTCATATTTGGCCTTTATTATGTTGCAGTATGTTCCCGCTACACCTACTTTGTTGAGGGTTTTTATCATGAGTAGTTGCTGTACTTTGTCAAATGGTTTTTCTCCATCTATTGAAGTGATCGTATGTTTTTTACCCTTTCTGTTATTCATGTGCCATCTCACGTTGATTGATTTGTGAATATTGAGCTACCCTTGTGTCCCAGGAATAAACCCCACTTGATCATGGTGAATGATTTTTTAAAATGTATTGTTGGATTTGGTTTGCTAGTATTTTGTTGAGGATTTTTGCATCTAAGTTTATCAGAGACATTGGCCTATAGTTCTTTATTTTTTTATTTTTTGGCCCCTTTTTTGTAATGTCTTTATCTGGTTTCGATATCAGGATGATACTAGCTTCATGGAATGAATGTGGAAGTTTTCTTTCTTCTTCTGTTTTTTAAAATAGTTTGAGTAGAATAGGTATTAACTCTTCTTTAAATGTTTGGTATAATTCACCTGTGAAGCCATTTTGTCCTGGAGTTTTGTTTGTTGGTAGTTTTTTTCAGTTGGTACTGAAAATCAGTGCCTTTAAATAGAAATATAAAGTCGTTGACATGTATGATTGACTGTTGAGCCAAGCTGACTCTGGAAATATTACATTCATTTTTCCTAAAATTACAAATTGCTAATTTTTAAAAGCCACTTTGAGGTATGATTGATGTACAAAAACCTGTAGGTATGCAATGCTTACAGCTTGATGAGTCTGGAGATAAGAATACATCCAGGATCCATACTACCCAAAACAATCCACGGATTGAATGCAGTCCCTATCAAAATACCAATAGCATTTTTTACAGAACTAGAACAAATGATACACAATTTGTATGGAGCCACAAAAGACCCTGAACGGCTAAAGCAATTCTGAGAAACAAGGGCAAAGGTGGAGGTATCACAATTCCAGATTTAAAGATATGCTACAAAGGTGTAGTAATCAAAACAGTATGGTACTGGCACAAAAAATAGATACACAGATCAGTAGAATAGACTAGAGAGCCCAGAAATGAACTCACAATTATATGGCCAATTAATCTATGACAAAGGAGATAAGAATATACAATGGGGAAAAAGATAGTCTCTTCAGTAAACGGTGCTGGGAAAACTGGACTGCTACGTGTAAAAGAATGAAACTGGACCACTTTCTAACAACATACACAGAGGTAAACTCAAAATTAAAGACCTAAATGTGAGACCTAAAACCATAAAAACCCTAGAATACACCACAGACAGTAATTTCCTTGACATCAGCTTTAGCAATATTTTTCTATATATATTTCCTGAGGCAAGGGAAACAAAAGCAAAAATAAACTATTGGGAATACATCAAAATGAAAAGGTTTGCACAGCAAAAGGAACCATTGATAAGACAGAAAGGCAGCATACTGAATGGTAGAAGATACTTGCCAATGATATATTTGTTAAGGGGTTAATATACAAAATATATAAAGAATTAGTATAGCTTAATATCAAAAAACCCCAAAAACACTCTGATTAAAAACTGGGCAGAGGACCTGAATAGACATGTTTCCAAAGAAGACATACAGATGGCCAACAGATACATGGAAAGATGCTCAACATCACTAATCACCAGGGAAATGTGAATGTACGATGAAATATCACTTCACACCTGTAAGAATGGCTAAAATAAAAAAGACAAGAAGTAATAAATGTTGGCGAGGATGTGGAGAAAAAGGAACCCTCAGGCACTGTTGGTGGGAATGTGAATTAGTACAGCCATTGTGGAAAACAAAATTTTGTGCAGCCATAAAAAAGGATGAGGTCTTGCCATTTGTGACGACATGGATGGACCTAGCAGGTATTATGCTAAATGAAATAAGTCAGACTGAGAAAGACAAATGCCATGATTTTACTCATATGGAGAATCTAAAAAACTAAACAAATGAATAAACAAACAAAAAGAAGAATGAGACCCATAAATACAGAGAACTGATGGTTGCCAGAGGGAAGGGGTGGACGGATGGGCAAAATAGGTGAAGGAGTGTAGGAGGTCTGGGCTTCCAGTGTGGAATGAATAAGTCACAGGAATAAAAGGTGCAACATAGGGAATATAGTAGGCTGGTGATGGGTATTAAGGAGGGCACGTATTGCATGGTGCACTGGGTGTTATATGCAAGTAATGAATCATGGAACTTTACATCAAAAACTAGGGATGTACTGTATGGTGACTAACATAATATAATAAAAAATATTATTAAAAAATGGTACTGTAGTAGTGTTGTATGGGGACAGAAGGTATCAACGCTTATGGTGAGCACAGCATAACGCATAGAGATGCTGAATCATATGTTGTCCACCTGAAACTGATGTAACATTGTGTGTCAATTATACTAAAAAAAAAAAAAAAAAGATCCATGAAACCATCACCATAATCAAGGCCATACACCATTCATTCCCTCCAGAAGTTTCCTTCTGCCCCTTTTATTTATGTATTTGTATTTATGTATGTATGTACTCATTCATTTTTATTAAAAATTTTAAAAATTCTTTTGTGATAATTTTTAAAATGAAGATGCAAAATCCCAAACTGCGAAGGTACATTTCAAATGGATCTTTATTAATTTTTTTTTTATTTTCAGAAAAGAAAATAACAAGAGCAGTGACAATTGCAGTATAATAATCCATGCTGGTAATTGATTTTCCATTGTGCTTGTCAAAAGGATTTGCATTTTGCAATTATGGTAGCTGTCATCATGAGCATTGAACTGCTCTGTTAGGGTGTTGTTTTTCAGTTGCTACCATTCTCCTTGGTAGTGACAGAGTGTGTGGAAAACGCAGGGGTGTGGATGAGATTCACAGTATCGCCAGAAGCAATTTGAAATTGGCTAGGCAGAAGCATGACCTATTTTTTTTTTTTTTTGTCCGTCTTTTCTGATCCAGAAAATGTTTGCATTAACTCTCATTCCCAGCTGGAAGCATTGCTTTATTATGACTCAGTGGATCAATATACATTGGGAGCCATGAACTGTGATAGGTGGCCTGACAATCCTATGAAAGGCCTCACTGGTTTGAGTGGAAATGAGTTTGCTTTGTGAGACTTTCTTTTTATCCAAAGGGACAATTTAGAACTTTCCATTATGCATTAACAAATAGAAATAAGATGGAGATAAACAGCAAAATGATGTGCTTTTTCCTCTTCTGCCTGCACTTCCCTACCTTCCTGACAGACCTGATCCTGCTCCCTCAGACTGAGGTGATTTTAATCTTGATGAAGCCAGGGTAATATGTGCCTGCTCTTTCTAATACAGAATAATTAGTGGCATATAATTTTAGAAGTTCTTTATTTCTCAGTTTAGGAGATGCAGTGATGAAATAGCAAGTGAATAGCCAGAGGTTAAAATCAGATTAATATGTAAAAGTGTTTGGAAAAATCACCAGCAATGGTTTGTTACACTTGCATCTGTTTATATTCTTCACTATTTTAGCACAATATCCCCAAATTAAATATGTTGAAACTTGATTCGTTCTATACAAAGAGGTAAAGAGATCATTTAAAACACGTGATAATTGAGCATAACTCAAACTCCAAATGTATGTCAATCACTGGCAAAGTAATGGTAATGTATCACATTTTTGACATAAAACCCATAATAGCATATTTTTTTCTCTGTATTTTTCATGAAAACATAACTCTTGTGTGCTCTTCTATTTGTGCATAGGCCAGGAGCCAGATGGAGCTGGCTAGGGTGCTTGGATGTTAGAGGAAGCAATCCATTTGTGTAGCGAAAGGGTCTGCAACTGGAAAGCATTTCTAGAATTGAACGTATGCACGGAGAAATATTGTACTTTCTGGCTTCAGACCTAAATTCTATTTGTATCCCACTCCCCCGTGCTATTGTACAACATTATATCTATTAAAAGCAGTGTGTGTGTGTGTGTGTGTATAGATATATACATTTTTTATTTCTCTGTCTAGTTTGTACCAATTACCACTGTGATGCTCAATGAATGTTGAGGATTCTGTTCTAGACTGTAGAATCGAGAGTACAGAATCTACTGCACACATAGCAGAATATTTTTTGACTCCGATAGAAGCATCGATTCAGGTTGACCACATGCAAATAGCATTGTTCTTCACAATCCACATGTAGTTTTATAAAATCATGATTTGTATAAAATGCATAATCAGCAGCTTTGGGAATATTAGGTACATAAACAAAATACTCATAAAGATACTACAGTACATTAATCATTCAGATCTAAAATATCAGTCGATCTGATTTTCTTAGCCAATTTCAAATTTCTGAGTTTGCAGGTTATGTTAGTTGAGGAATAACATGGAAACGCAACACATTTTTCAGTTGTCAACACTTTAGCACCTGTGAGTTTTGTTTTGAGGTGGAGAGATCCTATTTGCTTTTCAGTTTAGAGACTGTTTCCCATATGTGCCCACGTATCAGGTCACCTCAGCCCCCCTGGCGTCTGCTGGGTAAAGTAGCCTCCTTTGGTTGTGGCAGTCCCTTCCAGATAAATGCTCAGACTTTCTGATTTCCTAATCTTTCCTCTAGTTCTTTCCAAAATGGCAGCTGGCATATGAGGAACTCAGATGATTCATGGCACAGCTGGGTAGGGGCTCCCCTGGCATACGTTGGTCGTTGTGTTAGTGTTTACCACAAGATCATTGGTTGGATCCATGTGTCCCGGGTTCAGCAATATCTGCTGAGTGTGGTTGGGTTGGTCCTAACCCTACATGTTTGTTGAAATGCACTGCCAATTTTAGTGGCCAATCCATCCCTTGACTGTTTTCTTGTCAAAGGCCATCCCCTTTTGCTGGAGGGGCTCCATGACACTTCTTGTTGCTATTCAGATTCCCTGAAGCTGGTTGTGACATTCTTTAGTATAATAGATGGAGCATATGTGCAGTGGTCTTTGCAAAATGTCACCACCATGACGAATTCCTCTGGTGAACTTCCAGTCAGACCCTCATTCTCTTCTCAGCTTTGTTCTTTGTCTTCTGCTGGACTCTGATTGTGGAATGGTTCCTGGGGAATATAGTACATTAGACAGAAAAATGAAAAACACCTTGTTCCAAATAAGAAACACACAGTTACTTCCTGCCAAAGAAAAATTGCACTAGTATAAACTTCCAGTTACAAAGTAAATAAGTCACAGAGAGTGGGGCGCCTGGGTGGCTCAGTCAGTTAAACGTCAGACTCTTGGTTTCAGCTCAGGTCGTGAACTCCTGGGTCTAGATCAGGCTCTGCACACAGCTAGAAGTCTGCTTGAGGATTCTCTCCCCCTGCCCCTCCCCCAGCTCGCATGCACACATGCACACGTGCTCTCTCTGAAACAAATAAATCTTGGGGAAAAAAAAGTCACAGAGATGAAAAGTACAGCATAGGGAATATGGTCAACAACATCGCAATAACATCGTATGGTGACAGATGATGACTATGTTTATTGTGATGAGCATTGAGTAGTGTATAGAATTGTTGAATCACTGTTGTTTATGCCTGAAACTAATATAGTATTGTATGTCAACTGTACTTCAATAATAAATAAAATAAAAAAAAACCCAAAAGAATAATTGCACTGGGTTAGGTAAACAGACCAGACAGACTTTATTCAATACCACAGTAATGAGGGTCAAGACGATTGCAATAGGGGAGAGATACTGTACTCAACTCTCTTGAAACAAAGGGTAGGGGAGTTTTTAAGCACTGGGCTGAGCCAGTAGAAAAGTACTGAAGAACATTAAGGGGGAAGTTGGTCAATGTGATTAGGCATTTGTGTTTGCTAATTGGTGATTATGGAAATTAGGCTCCTACCCTCCCGCAGAGACTGGGAAATGAGGCACTATCTTTCTTGATGACTGCATTTCAAGGGATGACTCAGGTCCTTGAGAAAGACATTCTTGGATTGTAAACCTGGAAAGAGGCTTGATGAAGATTTATTTCTCAAGGGGCAGAGAAATAATTTATACTTTCAAGTTTCCTAAATTAAATGATCTAAGAAAAGGGAAGTCAGGGACGTATACTCAGGCAGGAACCTGTCTAAAGTTGAGTCAAGGTGAGGGGAACATTAAGGCTGTCGTGGTCACAAGCATCACTAATAGTTTTTCCTGTTGCCTGTAAAATAAAAATTTCCACAATGAAATAACACTTAAAAAGAAATAAATCATGAAATTAAATAAAGTATGTATGTTCAAGACTGAATTCAACAAATACTAAGCCTAGAGGTAAACATATCTCTTTAATTGGGAATATGATATTACCTTGATAGGTCTTAGCATTTAACAAACTGAGAAAGTATTAAATGATTTAATCAATCAAATGCTTGGGATTGGTTTTGCACTTTTTACCTTTTCGATATACTATGCTCTAGTAACGCTGCCTTTTCCAGCCATTATGTGGAAATGATGTCTGTTGGTACAAAAGAGTGACTTCAGTTTGTTGACCCAGAAGGAGTGATATGAGGACATTTGGCTCATGACAGCTTATCATCTCTGTCTGGCTAAGGAAGATAAAAAAAAAAAAAGAAGGTACAGAAGCAAAAAATGGTTTTTAAACCTCTGGGATATTGTCAGTATGCTCTTTCTGATGCATGATGTCATTTACTGAAATGACCTGCCTCAGTGCAATAGATCTAAATCGAAACTGTTAGCAAAGCATCATAACGGGCTTAGAAAGCAAAACATGAGCAAGTCCTGATTATCATTTGAATTTCTAGACATCATGTACTAAAAGTCATTTTTCTAAAATGACTAATTTGAGTAAAATAAAACTTGCTGGCACAGAATTTAGTGTTTTTATAACTTTTTTCCAGTTTTCCAGAGTAAATTTGGCTGTCACAAAATTTGCAAATCAAATATACAAATCAAAATGCCCAAACAGAGAAAGGGTGTAAATATTTACTTTTCAATCCACTGAATTATTAAAGATTTCAGAAATGTTTGCTCTGGCAATACAAGAAGTGGGACAGAAAGTCAGTCTGCCAATTTGCCGTGAGGGAAAAACAGATCAACAGCAAAGAACTAAAACCTCAGAGAACCGAGTGAGGTATTATTAATTTAGAGCCTTTCTGGGAAAATGAAGTGAAAAGCATCTTTTTCACTGTATCAAAAATCCAAAAACAAAGCCATAAATAAATCTAGGAAGTGTAGTTTACAAGTGATTAAACTGTATAACTTTGGGGCAATTGGTAGTCATTGTGTGTGTGTGTGTGTGTGTGTGTGTGTGTGTGTGTGTGTGCGTGCGCGCCAAGTGCTTGAGCTCTGTCTTTGAGAATCTCGTTGAAAATACCTTGCTTCAAAGAAAAGCGTCCTGTGCCTTTATCTAGTTTGTCTCCAGTTCTTGCTTTGCCCCTAGTCTGACACATGAATTTACAGAGTTTTATTGTATCTCTATGGCTATAGATTTATTTCATTCCTTTATGCAGTACACATTTATTAGACATCAACTGTGTGTTGGGCCATGTGCTAGACACTTAGGATCTGTCAGTGAATAAAACATGCAAGGAGTCTTGGCTTCATCAAGCTTACATTCTAATATGGCAAGATAAAGGAAAACAAATCATATAATAATCAGAAAATCAGGGGCGCCTGGTGGCTCAGTCGTTAAGTGTCTGCCTTCAGCTCAGGTTATGATCCCAGCGTTACGGGATCGAGCCCCGCATCGGGCTCCTCCGCTGGGGAGCCTGCTTCTTCCTCTCTCACTCCCCCAGCTTGTGTTCCCTCTCTCGCTGGCTGTCTCTCTGTCAAACAAATAAATAAAATCTTTTTAAAAAATCAGAAAATCATATACTATGTGTAAAGATGTGAATTTCTGTCAAAAAAATGAAAACGTGATTTTGGGTAGACAAATGGGAACAGGATTGCTGGGTGGGAGGAGTTGTAACAAGGGAGGTTGGGGATATAGGCTTTTATGGGAAGGATGGGATCTGAGTGAAGACTTGAAAGTGGCAAGGATGTTAGCCCAGCTTATCTCAGAGAAGAGCCCTCCAGGCAGGAAGGATTGCTTCACAGGGCAGGGAATGGGAGGTGGAATGACTGGTATTTGCTTTGAGAACCTCAAGGAGGCCCTTGCTGCTGAAGTGGGTGGGTGAGCTGGGAAGAAGAGGACCAGGCAGACATGGGTGGGAGTGGTGGAAGGGGGCAGATCATCTAGGACTGTGTGGGCCATGTGGTGGTTATTGCGGTGTTTTGAACACAGGGATGATGTTTTAAATCTGTCGCCTCGAGAATGGAGTCTCAGTTGGCTAAGGAAGAAGCAGAGAGATTCTTCGGGGGCTTTTGCAAGAAGGCAGGGTAAAATCATGTGGCCTGAGCCAAAGGAGTGCCAGTGAAGATGGGGAAATAGTCTAGATTCTGGAAAGGGGAGCAGCACCCAATAGCATTTTCTGTTACTTTGGTAATATGGTGAAAAAGAGAGGAGTCAAGAATGACTTCTTTGTTGTTACTGTTCTGAGAAACTGGAAGGATGGAATTGTCATAAACTGGGCCAGGGAAGGGTGTGAACAGAGTAGGATTAGGGGGAAGAATGGGGTTTGGTTTAGAAAATGTTACAGATATCAAGGAAGGAGTGAATATACAAGTCTGAAGTTCAGGAGAGAGGTATGGGGTGGAGTTATAAATCGGGATTATTGGTACATGGGTAATATTTAAATCCAGGAGGCCAAGAGAGATGACGAAGGGGTGCATGTGGACAGAAAAGAAGCAGGCAAAAGCCTGAGCCCTGGACCATCTCAGCCCTCAGAGGTGATAAGAGATAAAAGAACCAGCAATGGGTACTGAGGAGGAGCAACCAGTCAGCTGGGAAGAAAATGAAGAGAAGGAGCTTTTGTGGAAGCTAAGGGAACAAAGTATTCTGAAGATTTGGGAGGAGTCAAAATATTCAAATGTCTTCAATAGGCCAGGTGGTAGGAAGGCTGAAATCTGAGCGTTTGGTTTAGGAACGTGGAGTTCTTTGGTCATCTTGACAAGAGCAGGTTCGGTTGAGTGGTACAGAGTGAACGGCTGGTTATGGTTGGCTTGAGCAAGAATGAAATGGGAGAAATTGCAGAGTGTGAGTGTGGACATCTTACTCGAAGAATGGCACTATAAAAATCAGGAAAAAAGTACAGTGGAGTCAAGACAAGCTTTTTTTAAAAAAAAATGGGAAAAATAGCAGCGTGCTTGTACAGCCATGGGAATGAGTCATTCAAGAGAAAAAAAAATAATGAAGCAGGAGAGAGAGGAGAACAGCTGAAGCAGTGGCCCCAAGCAGGTTCAGCACGAGTGAAGGGGCCAACTCATGGCTTCATAGAACTGGAAGGCACAGGGAATGGCCTGCAGGCACAGCTGGACTCAGGGGCTCTGACTGCCAGCAGAACTTGGTCTCACTTCATCTCCCACCTCTGCTTCCCTCTGTGTTGGCTTCACTCGGGCAGGCTTTCCACAAAGATAGCTTCTGCAGTTTGATGCCTGAATCCCATCCTTTCAGCTTTCTGAGCAGAAAAAAGGGTCTCTTCTCTAATAGTCCCAACAGAATCCTGGAATTGCTCCACTGGCCTGGCTCAGGTGATGCGTTCATCCCTGTAACAGTCCCTGGGGTCAGGGGAGGCAATGCCAAGATTCCGGAATTCACAGAGCATCGATTGTGTCATGTTTTCTTCTCGGGAAAAAAAAAAAAAAAAAAAAAAAAGACCAAAAAAACCAAAAAATAAAAAACAAAAAAAAACAAAAAACAAAAAACTATGCTGGTAACAATACAAAGTTGTTAAGAGTCCTAAATGGTGGCCCCGGGACACTGCAAACCACTTAAGGGAGCCAAACAAATACTGGCACAATGTTCTTTTTGTTTCCTTACATTATTGTAACTTAATGTCAAGATCAAAATAATCGGTCAAACTTAGACTGTTGGAGGAAATCTAACTGAAATCACATGTGAAAAAAATAATTGTCTTAGAGGGAAACTTTCTTATGGCAATTTTAATTAAGCCAATCATTTCTTAAAAATGTAGATGGCCTACTGGTAGCTAGGACTGTCATTCAACTTTATTCACTGTGCTTCATGTCCTTGAACGGTTGTGTCCCACACTTTAAATATTGCGAAAGAAGTAGGACTCCTTCTTTCTGAGCAGTTTGTACTTTTACAAAGTTGACAAACTCTATGACACATCATCTCACTGATGACCACCAGGGATGGCAATCATGCCTTTTTTAATATCAGTAGAGGACAGAGGTGATTCTTTTCTCTATTTTAAGGCCTCAACCAAGAGTATTTTTTTCTTCAATTTTTCTCCTCACTTTCCTGAAGTTGTAAGATGTGTCTCCATGAGCAGAACGAAATATTATTGATATCTGGGAAATGGGATATATGGATCTTAAAGATAATCCAACCAGCCAGTTATTTATTTCTAAATAATATTGAATAAGTTATTTGGATATATTCTTGGAATACAATTAACCGCTATGGGCAATGATAGTTGTATACTTATTTCAGGGGTAAAGAACTGAAAAGGAAGTGACTTTTAAAATGAGATCCTCACAGAGATTTAAATTATTTTTTAAATAAGTAATTTCTTACCTACACTAAAATGATTTGTATAACATTGGGAAAATTTAATTTGCATAATATTAGGAAAACTTACTTAGCCTCTATAAATCTTTTTTTAAAGATTTATTTGAAGAGATGTTAGAACATTTCATTTCACTAGATAATTTTAGTAATTAAGCTTAATACGATACATAAAATTTCTAGTAGAGTGTTTAACGTGCAGTAGGCACTAGACAATTCATAGTTTGCTTTTCTTTCCTTACGATTCACAGCAACAAATTTTATAGAAGCAAGTTCCCCAGGAAATTGATGTTTAAAAGCGGAGGCAACAGATACAAAAAAGATGCTGTGTTGTCATTCAGGAACTAAATATTTTCAAAGCTGAATGTAGTGCTGTGATCATAAATCTTTATTTGGAGTCAATAGCAATAATAATAGTTTTACAATTCAAAAAGTAACAACTTCCATGTATCGGTGTAAGTGAGAGAAATCAATAGGCACTTTAATATGCTTTTTGAAATTAATTCTCAGAGCAATACTACAACATTTCATTTAAAAGTCTCATCAATGGAGAGGATTTTCAGTTTTAAATGTGAGTTTTCAGGCTATGATATGAAGAGTCAACAAATATTTTTGTTTGGTTAGACTTATGACACTTTATTATGCCACAGCTGGAGAAAAGGGAGAGTGAAATAGGAAGAAAATGAACTGAGGGGACAAGACTCCTGTTTTTGTTTTGTGGGTTAAGTGTCAATAACCATGGAATAGATGGGGTTATGAAGAGATGGTCTTTGGTCTGTACGTCTCGGTCTACTGTGATGGTGAACACATGGGCATATTAAAAACATCACTAAGGATGAATAATACTCGATGAAAAGCTGAAAGGTTTGGTTAAGAAATAAAATAAAGAATTCTCATGTTTTATTTTATAGTAATTTAGAATTCACCGTCGGCTGGAGTTAGCCCTCATTTTTTCCATTAAAAAAAGTAAATATGAAAGCAGCATGCCTCCAGAAAGCTAGGTGCTTCGTGGTGGGCATACAGCTCCTCTAATCTAAAGTTGGCTTTCGTTACCTGTCACTACTGTTCCTACTTGTCCCCATAGGCTGCCACTATCAAAGTGTGCCATGTTCTATCCATCTCTGTACCTATATCTAGAAGTTTGCATTTTCCATATTACTCTTCAGCATTTGTTTTAAAATTAGAACAAGCATAACGCTCCATCACATACTTAGACCATGTGCATCTGCAGAGCCTAACAGTTTAAAACCCCATAGGGAATCTCTGGATTCCCAGTGGCCGATTTAACGTGGTAAAGCCCAGGAGCATCTGAATTTCCATTACTTCATTGGTGTACCTTGTTAATGATATAGCTTAATTTGCATATCAGTAGTACCTTTTCACCGCAGGTGAGAAATTGAAATGTTCAAGGTCAATTAACTGCAAATGTTTCAAGTCGGGTAGTGCAGCTGTAACAGTGAGCGGTGCTGGGAAGAGGGAGCGGTCAGTGAGAGGTGCCTCTTTCTCCTGATGAGAATTGATGATCCAATTTTAACTCACCAGAGTCATGCTGATTCTTTTTTCCTCACTGTGCTCCTCTCATGTGTTCACTTTTTAAATACTGGTCTATCAAGGAGTGTCAAAATGCTAGAGAAAGGTTATGAAATTCTATATTAAAAAGTGTACAGACCGTTGAAATTAACTAGAAAGAGCAAGACAAAAAACAATCAGCATTTTCCCAGAAGTATTACTGATAGAGATAAAATTCCTAATGTTGAAATGTCAGTTTGAGATGATGGCCAGCTGGGGGCACTTCATTCACTCTTTTCCAACTTTTCTGTGTTAAAAAAAAGTGATAAAAATGCAAAGAGATACGCAGTTGTAGCACTAAGAGGACTGAGAATTCTTGGTTAGCATGAGACCTCAGGAGACTATCAACTTCCAAACTTGGATGGTTCCTGAGGACGAATAATAAGATTAGAGAGGACCGTGGAGGGAAATAATTACCCATTCACCACTCCCATCCTGTGTCTGTACTTGAGAGACATGGTCTTCGTTAACTCGAGGGAGGAAAGCTGGCTCTCCTGCCTGATAGCCAAATTCCAGGGTTCCCCAGCCTCTATCAGCTCCATCCTTTCTACATCCATTGGGATCTACCGATTCCATTTATCCTAATGGTATGAGAGGCACTGCTGGTCCTGGTTAAGAGCCTTGTGCCTCTTGCTGCGCTGCAGACTCCAGCAAGGTATTCCGACTCGCCGTATGTGACTTATCCTCTATTCAGTAGGCTGCTTTGAGAATCAAATCACAATGCCTTCACAGCGTGCCTGACCCAGAGTCCTCACTTGCTCGATAAATATTAAGTAATATGACAGTCGGATAAGTGGAAAAGGTAAGATGGAGTTTTATTACATCCCAGGAAGTGGAATACGAAGGAAAAGTTGGCTTAGCTTTAAAAATAATGCCATGGGAACAGTTCCCACTGAGGGTTCAGAAATTTCCTGAACGATTTGTGGCAGGGTACTATTTAAGAACTTCTTTAGATCATTCAAGAACAAATTCTCTTCCATGTAGATAACAGGCTGCAAGAGTAGGGGGTGTCCGTTGAGGACAGCAGAGCTGTGCTGGATAAATGACACCAAGACACCATAAATGCAGCTGGAGCCAATGTGTAGCAACAAGCCCTCTTGCTCAAAATATGGGAATATTCTCCTCTGACCTAAATGTTGTAGCTGGTATTAGCAACCAAGAGAACTTTATCCATCCAGGCTACTGGGCAAAACCATAAGTTCTTTAAGAGCCAATACAGAGAAAATTAAAAGTAAACACAAACCAACAAAAATTGCAGTATGTGTAAATATTTTGGATCAGAGAGAGAGAGAGCATTGTACTTTTGATGTATGGAGTGGAAGAAACTTGAACAATGATTCATTACAAGAAAAAAAGAAATTTGAGGGAAAAAGTGTCTAGTTCTAAAGACGATGTGGTGAGGAACTTGGGAATCATACCCTAATACAAGCAGGAGTTAGTATTATCCCGTCGAGAGAGGATATTGTTGTCATGTAATTCTTTTTTAAAATGCTGTATTGACTCAGTGTTGAGGCCCTGACAAGAGGATGGTCAGTTCCCATTTGTGAGCAGCTGATTATATCCACAACCCAACCACTTCCCTTGTTGGGCTTACACCGTCTATAGCTATCGAGCCTCAACCGTAGTCACCCTGGGGCCAAGTACCAGAAAGGGACAAGCCTGCGCCCCGGAGCCCCTTCGCATTAGTCCACAAGGAGCCCAGAGAGCCTCACTAACTGCACCCCACTTGCCATATATAAGCTGACCGCACAGCTCCAAGTTGTTGTCACCCTTTCTGAGGGCGCATCTCCCTGCATGCCCCTCCTGGCAGGCTTCTCTTCTTTGGAGTTGTTGGAGAGTTCTGCTTTTCCTTTATCAGAGAGTCATTGTGTTGTATCGGCCATCAAAAGGATTTTTACGTCTTACAAACAGTTGTTAACAGAGATATGTCTCTTTAGGTTCCACAGTGGTACGTACCGCACATAATAGCAAACATTGATCGGGCATCTCTTTGCATTAGGGCCTGTACTCAATGTTTAGTGAAACAAGACATGGATGGCAGGAATAATGCTTGAGTAAAAATGGCATATACATTAATGGTAATCTATTTATTTCTTATTTTTATTTTTTCATATAATTCCTTTAAAAATATATTTTTTATTATTATGTTCAATTAGCCAACATACAATACATCATTAGTTTTTGATGTAGTGTTCAGTGATTCATTAGTTGCATATAACACCCAGTGCTCATCACCACACGTGCCCTCCATAATACCCATCATGCGGCTACCCCATCCCCGCACCCCCTCCCTTCTGTAACCCTCAGTTTGGTTCCCAGAGTCCAGAGTCTCTCATGGTTCATCTCCCTCTCTGGTTTCTTCCCATTCAGTTTTCCTCCCTTCCTCTGTGGTCCTCTGCGCTATTCCTTATGTTCCACATATGAGTGGAACCATATAATACTTGTCTTTCTCTGCTTGACTTACTTCACTAAGGTAATCTTCTGTTTAAATGTTAGACCTTATATCAGAGCCTTAAGGTGGGTGACAAAAGAATGGGGGAAAGAAAACATGTGCTAATATTCTTATTTGGGGGGTTATGTAATAGATGTTGTATTTTAATAGATATTGAATATTAGATAATTATGAATTTAAGATGGCGTTAAACCCTATTTCATGACTTTTACAATGATTACATATTACTTTTGTAATTATCAATGCCAATATTACTTAAATAAATTCCCCAAATAAGGCATTATTGTATTAAACTGGAAGAATTAAATATCTTAACAAGACATACAGTAGTCACATCTCTAATATTTCTGGTGTGCAGTGAATAAAAGAAAACATGATAAGTTCTGCTCTACCTACCCATCCTTGAATATAGAGTAGATTTTTATTTTTCACTCTTGAGTCCTCAAGCACGCCTTACTCTCTGACCTTTTCCCTGACTGTCCCTTCCCCATCTCTCCCCCACCACCCCCTTCTCCTGACAGAATAGAACCAGTGGTGTATTGGTGACTTGGCTGGGCTGGGAGTGGGGGCTGATTTGTAGAGTTTGCCAGTTTCTGTGGTTTAAATATCCCCACCATGGCCAGTTGCAAACATGGCTATATTTAACAATCAGCTTGCAAAATTCCCGAAAATTTAATTGCCTCTCATCCACTGTTGCCGGCCAGCTCCAGCTTTCCACAGAGGAGAGCTCTGTCTCCTCCATCATTTATTGTATTATTGATCCCTGCCCCTGCCTCACCGTTAACATTGGTGCTTTACACATGCTTCTCAATGTCTGTTATTCCCATAAGGCTGTAAACACAGTGAGGATAGGGACTGTGCCTTGACCATCTGTATTTTCAGGCTTAATGCTGTACTTCTTTCTCTAGGAAGTCCGAACATGATCAGAAACCAAAGGTAGATTTCTAGTTCCACCACAGTGTGAACCATGATTGAAGGTTAAATCATTATCTAATCGGGTATGGGCAGTAAACCTGCTAGTTCCAAGTGTAGACATGAATGTCCACCTGTCAAATTAGGCACTTTATTTTTTTTTTTTAAGATTTTATTCATTTATTTGACAGAGAGAGAGGCAGCAAGAGAGGGAACACAAGCAGGGGAAGTGGGAGAGGGAGAAGCCGGCTTCCCGCTGAGCAGGGAGCCCAATGCGGGGCTTGATCCCAGAACTTTGAGATCATGCCCTGAGCTGGATGCAGACGCTTAACAAATGAGCCACCCAGGCGCCCCTAAGCACTTTAAATATTCGAGAAGTTGCTTGGTTCTCCCCAGTGTCAGGAAGTTATAATACCTAGAAATGAATACAGTTAACATAGGCTTCATCCATTTATACTAAATTCTTGTTTTTCTATATGATTTTACAATTAGGAGAAGTTTAATATTTTGGAAATTTGACTTTATTAAATTCCATCTGGGAATACAGTCTTATTGGCATCTCTGGTCCACTAACAGATTTTGAACTAATCTTTTGCCCATTTTCTTCTGTTTCTATTTGCATAAAAGGAGCTGGTGGCTGGTCTCCACTTGTGTCAAACAAATACCAGTGGTTGCAGATTGACCTTGGAGAGAGAATGGAGACCACTGCTGTGGCCACCCAGGGGGGTTACGGGAGCTCCAACTGGGTGACCAGCTACCTCCTGATGTTCAGTGACAGTGGCCGGAACTGGAAACAATATCGACAAGAAGACAGCATCTGGGTATGTTTCTTTGACAGAATACATAGTCTCTCAGGGAAAGAAGTAGAGTCATCCCTACATGTTGTTTACAAATCTCCTGACCTAAGTTGAGGAGCAGAATTTTTGGAATTGCTTAGGAAACATTTTTCAAGAAAAAATATGTTAATATTCATTTTCTAATACATTTCATGGTATAACTTATGAAAATACTGAAGGTAAATTTATCTCAGAGACCTCAGAAACTGGAAAAAAAATCTTACTTGTCCATTACATAGTGTGGAAATCTAAGAAATAAACAAAACCTGTAAAAAAAATTTTAAGCTTTGTCCAATAACAGTGGTTTTGCATGGTCTTCATTTAAAGCTTGGTTAAAAGAATTTGTTCCTTTTATTTCCTCTGTGACTCAGAGATTTCTGAATATTTCCCTCTCTCTCTAGTATATGGAGGTTTGTGTAAATATATTTGGAGTATTATATATGATATACACACACACACACACACACACACATATACGTATATACGATTTGTATATAAACCATTCTCTATTCTTTTAAAAGTGTGTAAAATGCTGTGTGTTATGGGCAGGGGCATAGCTCCTATAGGAGACTGACAAGGAGGCAGTTTATAATAGAGTAGGGTGGTATTTATAGTCAGTTGATTGTGTATGAACAGCTGGTGGAAGAAGGAAGCTATAGGCAGTTTGCTTGATGGTGAAGAAAGGACTTCTTTACTCGTAGAAGAGTATTGGTTTGGATCTTATGTGGGCCAGGGACAACATCCTGCAAAGAACTTTCTTTCTTTCTTTTTTTTTCCTCCCCTCTGGCTGAGCCGCTGGAACCAGAGAAAATGAGTAACTTAATGAAGCATCATTCTTAGCACATAGATAATTTGGAAGCCTATTTGGGCACATAATGATAATTTTCTTTGATCAGTCAATTGCCTCTCTTTTGAAAGTTCCTAGAACTCGGTTATACATTATCAACTCATGGAAGAAATGGACTGTGATTTACTCACCTTTATATTTCCTTTTTTTTTTTAAAAGATTTTATTTATTTATTTGACAGAGATAGAGACAGCCAGCGAGAGAGGGAACACAAGCAGGGGGGGGGTGGGAGAGGAAGAAGCAAGCTCATAGCGGAGGAGCCTGATATGGGGCTCGATCCCACAACGCCGGGATCACGCCCTGAGCCAAAGGCAGACGCTTAACCGCTGTGCCACCCAGGCGCCCCATCACCTTTATATTTCTAAAGCACTTGGTGGCCGTTCAACGCATGTTTATTGATGTAAATTGAATTGACAAGAGGTAGCCCTGCTCTTTCTCTAGAGAGAACAACAGTCAGGCTGGAAGAAGTTGTCTGTAAGCATTTTTAAGAAAAGCTGCCTTAAAATCCAAAGCAAGCCGAAGTGTAGAAGAGCGAGGAAAACTGGATATTACGGTTGAGTTAATTTCATGAGAACCATTCAAACTAGGGATAAAATAAACAGTAATTATGAACCAATAACAATGAAAGCTTAATGAGGTATTTATTTTAACTAGGTGTTTGGATTATCTTTTACTCTTTTTCTAAATTAAGCATTGGATTTTAAACTAGATAAGTAGAGGCTAATTCATGGAAATATTTAGCTGTGTTAAGTAAAGTGTATGTTTTTGACATTTCTTAAAATGGTGGATCAACCATGAAAATTGTTTCTCTGTTCATTAAGCTTGGGGAAAGACAAACCTAGACCATGCCATTTGCCTTTTTTTGCTTATTCTTATTAAAGGTGAGGTGCTCAGATACTGGGGTGCCTTGGTGGCTCAGTCAGTTGAGTGTCCAACTCTTGGTTTAGGCTCAGGCCACCATCTCATGGGTCATGGGATTGAGCCCCACATTGCATTCTGCACTTAGCTAGGAGTCTGCTTGGGATTCTCTCCCTCTGCCCCTCCCCCCTCTAGCATGCATACACTCTCTCTCTTTGTCTCTCTCTCAAATAAATAAATTTTAAAAAAAGTTGAGGTACTCAGTGTGAAATAGAGGCATAATGATATCCTTAACTAATCCAAACCAATCAATGCAAAGACAGATGGCATCTGTCACAATTAATTGTCAAGGTAATACTCTTTTTTAGACTATGGTATAATTTGTTGGTTTAGTCACTGTCTTCCTCTCTTGAGTGTGAACACCCTGAAAATAAAGGCTGTACCTTCCAACCTTTCATCTCAGCATCCCAAATCTTAAGAGTTCCTGGCATGTTAAACCATGAGAGACTCTTAACTATAGGAAACAAACTGCGGGTTGCTGGAGGGGAGGTGAGTAGGGGAAAGGGGTAACTGGGTGATGGGCATTAGGGAGGGCACTTGATGTAATGAGCATTGGGTGTTATATGCAACTGATGAATCACTAAATTAATCACTACCCCTGAAATTAATAATATACTATATGTTAACTAAATTGAATTTAAATTAAAAAAAAGGGGGGGTTCCTGGCATATTGAAGGCAAATACTAAGTGATTATTGAATGAATGAATGAATGAATGAATGAAAACAATGCGCTGTATTGTAGGGACTCCTTCCTCCCATGATCAGCTCTGCCTTTTAGTGCATTTATGATATACCAGTTTAATATATTTAGAGTTAGGGTGGTACATTTCTCTCTCCCCTATAAGTTTTGAACTTTTATATGGGGGAGGGTTTATCTTTTTCATCTTTCATTTCCAGCTTCAGTACCTAGTGTGGCTCATGGCTTTTGTTGAGCGTATTACAGAAAAAAATAAATGAATGAATGGATTTGAATACATTGATCTCCTAATCTGGGTCTAACTTTGTAGAAATAATCCTGGAAGGTATTAAAAGAGCTCATGTTAATGTCATCAAAGAGATAAAACACATCAGAACAAACCAAAAAATGATTCAGAGGAGCATGCAAGTATGGGATACAGACTTCTAGAGATTTGGAAATTGGTGGAATTTACAGATCATTGTAGACTGACTTTGTCCAAAAAGCTGGGCTCACATGGCTATTGAAAAAAGCAGGATAACTTAGATTATGTAAGGATTAAGGAAGCTATTCCATGTAGCTAGAAAAGGGTGAGCAAAACCATGGACGTTGGAGATTTCCAGAGATACAGTATAGCATGTAATAACCAGTAAGTCTACTGGTCAGAATGGACTGTCGAATTCGGGAAGGTCTGAATGACACTTGTGGTTATGGTAAAGAAAATTGATGGGTAACTTTGAATGTCAAGATCAAAATTAAGACTTGATGCAACAGGTACAGTGAGTACACATAAGGCAGGTGAAGTTATGGTGTAGGTACAACAACCCAAATCCCATACCACACACATATCTTCATGCTACCTGTTCATCCCAGGTAGGCTGCAAAGTTCACTTCTACCGCACTTACTCAGGTGCCACTCTGAGGGAAGCTCCCGCTCTGTGAATCTACAATTGCCCAAGCAGGAAAAATGAAACATAGTAAATTGTACCCAGTTCTTGACAGCTCACATGGAATAACACAGATCACTTCAGTTTGGGTTGTTTTTTAGCCAAAGTTCAATTTTTAATTGATGTACATAGTAAGGAATTTAACCCTTTGTTGAATTTTACAAATATATCATTCCCGAATTCTTTTTCTTTATTTGGTATGTTTTTGTCCATTTTTAAAAAGGTACTCTGGGTGTATATGACTAAACAGAACATGGCAGTTTTCTTTAAGAGCTTCACATTCTGCCCCAGGTGACAGAAATAAATCTATGAAAGAGAGTTAGGAAACACATAAGCCATTATACAAGTGTGTGATGGAAAGAGGAGGAAAAGACAATTGTGAATTTAGAAACAAATAAAATAAAACCCATCAACTTGGATTGAAGTGCTGCTGTGGGGATCCTCACTCTCCCTTCATCTGATCCCGCCTCGAGCACTGGGGGAAACAATGACTTCTGTATATCTGAAAGAATTAATAAAATGCCCTGCTGCCTCTTACAAAAAATCTTTAAAAAGAAAGACAATATATTTTATTTATTATCTATACAGGTCATGCACATATTTAATAGAACTGTAAGCTTGACAGATACATGGTATTTTGTAAATTTATGTATTAAAACATTTCTTTAGAAAAAATTTATAGTCCAAGCTCATAAATGTAATTTATACAAAGTACTCTAGTAGATGGCATATAAATATTTCACAAAAAATTAGAAAATGCAAGCCACTAAAATTGTTCCTCTCAAATTGAAGATAAAATAAAATCCCTCAACATCTATGATCAAAAGACTTTTCAGCCAGTTTATTGTAAGTGATTGAAAAAGTAAATGTAAGGTGTAATTTTCACTCATTTAAGAACAATTGCTGAAATATCATGAAAGTAACATCTTAGAAACTATTTTAAACAGATCAACATGTGCAGGAACTTTATAGCTACATTATCCAAATTGTCTCTGATACATGCCCAAGATTCTTTTACACTGAATACTATACAGGCAAAGAATGGGATGGTACCAATTTTACGAGATACTTAGGTAAATACGATACAGAATAGTTTGCTTTTTTTTTTTTTTTTTAATGGATTTCATCCAAACAAAAAACCTTTAGCATATTTCTAAAGTTAGAGTAGTTTTATTTTGTTTTTTAATTAGATGTGTTTAATGTCATGATTCTGAGTTTGGCTTGTGAAAAACCCAGGGCCCCTGTGACATTATAGTATATTCACAAAATACGCCATTCTCACTGTGAATGATTGAGTTGTCAACTCTCAAAGCCAGCCAGGGCAGAAAGACTACCTGCAAAGATTTTAACATATATTTGTTTCAAATCAAATAAATACGCGCCCAGGGGAGTTTAATAGAAAACCCGAGGAGGCAGGAATACAAGTGGGAGGGGTGCTATAAACTCAGTGGACTCCCTGCCTTGCAAGGCACAGCTTTTCTAGCCCTTTCCCTCTGTTGAACGCTTACTCTGGTGACTTAAGCCTGCAAAAATCATTTGTGGTGATACAAAGTACAGCAGTACTAATGCCGTGTATGTCAACATGTCAAACCATCAAGCTTAATGCATCGCGAGACTAGCCTCAGTCCTTGGACAAACGCCTGGAGAATGCTTTAAGCTCCATCTGCCTTTCAAGACGGCCTCTACTTCAATGCCAAAAAGACATTGTTAATGAAAGTTGTCTGTATCCTCAGGAAATCTCCTGTTTGTATTCCAGTGATTAACCTAGTAATACATGATTAAAGGTGGCTGCGTTTGGGTTTTTAATGTGGCTTCAATCATGGATCAGAACAGTTAGTTTGCAAGCACCTTCTCTATCATGTAGTGTGGTTTCTTTTACCTCCTTGCAACTGTGGTCATTCTGTAATGTTCTATGTCAGTCCCTTCTCATAAACATCTTTGGACACACATATATTGGAATTTTATAGCCATATGTAATATATATATATATATGTATGTATATACACGAACCCCTATGAACTGCAGGTACACATATACAACGAGATAAGATAAATGGTGTTGTTGTTTCACATTCTTCAAAATGATCTGTTTCTATGCAAGCAAAATAAAAATCATTTGAAGAAAGTGATTAGAGTTAGCAGGAGGTTGGATTTGGTTCCCTCTTCAGAGTGTGCACTCCCAACCAAAATCATTCTCAAATCATCAGCCGGGGAATAACATGTATTAAGTACACCTTCCAGTTGTATCTCACATTCTCCCATATGACCATTCAATGACGACAACATCACCTGTTTTTTCTCCGTTCCCTCTTGCCATTGCTGTGTTGTGATGTAATAGATGTCTACTTCTGGCTTCTCTAGTTCCCCAATCTCAGGAGACTATGTTTGGAGTCCTTCTCTCTTGGAGTAATTCTGTCCCTTTGAAATGTTTCTTCGATCATTAAAACCTAGGCAACTGGGTCTTCTAGAAAACCAGCACATTAAGCTCTCTTTCCTATTTTGACTTTAAGTTACAAGGATTTTTTGGTCAGAGAAAGAGAAAAATATATAAAATGAGAAAGGAGGAGATAAGATTTGGCACTGATACAATGTAATCCTTAAAAATCTAAGAGGATTATTTTACTATTTTTAAGAAAATAATTCAATAATGTGCCTAACAATAAAATTAATTTTTTAAAATCAGTAATTTATCTTCCCACATATAAATAACAACATAGACAATATAAAAGGAATATATACTCCACCTAAAATAGATCCAAAGGTGAATACATATCAAGGAAAAAGCCTAAAAGAAAATGTATGAGATATATAAAAATAATATTTAGACTATTACCGAAGAACATAAAAGAAGAGGTGATTAAATGCATAGTCATATCTGTTTTGAAGTGGAAAACAGTATCATAAAGCTACTCATTCTACCTAAAATAACTCATAAAAGGGAAATTGTTCTGAATTTCATGTATAAAAAGTGTATATGAGAAAATACATAAGTTAGCAAAAAATAACAGTAGTAAGGAGAATTCTACATGTTAGGAAAATTTTATAAATCTGTATTAATTAAAACAGGTTGATAGTGGCACATTAAAGCATAGTGAAAGAGCAAAAGACATTACTAAGTCCAGACACATTTAGGGATTTGCCTGAGATAGACATAGCATTGAAAATATGTGAAGAAATTAGTCAATATGGAACTTAGTAGGCTGTGGTTTCTAGGAAAGCAAATAATATTTTTATATCAAAATAGATTCCAGATGAATTGAATATTTAAACTGATACAAATATAGAAAAAAAGTAATGAAAGAAAACACAGGACGATGAATAGATACACACATAATACTGGAAGGCACATGTCTTTTTAAGCAAGAGAACCAAATCCAGATGCTGTAGAGGAAAAGATGAAAAATGAGATAATATTAAGAAAGCTGCATGAAAAATAGCATAAACAACATTAAAAGAAATAATATAACTTGGAAATGATTTTTAGCCTTATGATGGCAATGCCCACTTTGATTTTACCTTGTCATATTCAGATTGACGAGGACTGAATAGACCATTCACCTGCAAGTTTACTTGAGTTAGAAAGGGATAAAGGGCAGGCAACAGCCCAGCATGTGCAGCAACAGTGTAATGGATGCTCAGTTATACTGAACAGCTTCTAAATATCCCAACAACTTGAATTGGTCACAACAGACGAGGCTGAGTGGTTGTGACTACCACAGATCAGGAAAGCCATCAGCTTCATGGGACCTTCAGCTTTTATACCTTGCCAATGATATAACTCCTCAGAGACCCTTGCCAACCCCTTTTTTGGGTGTACCTGTATCTCATCATTCCCAGGTTACTCACTGACTACAGGTTATATCTGTGGCTCCCAAATTTTGCTGCTTATTTGAATTCTAGTGCCCAGGCGGCAGCCTTGCCAATTAAATAATGTTTAGGCGTGGGAACCCACGTATTGGGATTTAAAAAAAATAGTACAAGTGATTCCAGTTTGCTTCAAAGTATGGGACCCATTGGATTACTCAAGAAACAAACTTGACAACCATGTATAGATTCTCAGTTTGGTTCAAAGCATAATCAGCGGATGCCAGTTTATCTTAGATCCAGTAAACTCCTGTGCATTCCTTAAGTATATGTTGCAAGAAGGATTTAGCTAAAGATCAATGCTAGGTAAAAAAAAAAAAAAAAGCTATAAACCAGATGTTAACTCTGCCCTTCTAATGAGAAAGACCTTCTAATATGTTAGCCGCTAGCTATACAGGGCTATTTAAGTTTAAAACTCAACTAAAATGAAATAAAAATAAAGTTTCTCAGTTGCACTATCCACTTTTTAAGTGCTCAATAGCTGTATTAAGCCAGTGGTTACTGTTTTAGTGCAGTTATAGAACATACCCATTATCACAGAATATTCTATTAGCACAGGTACAAAACACTCTTTAAAATTAAAAATAAAAAATAAAGCTTTGTTTTTACTTTTTATTTATTTTTTATTTATTTTTAAAGATTTTATTTTTGAGTAATCTCTACACCCAATGTGGGGGCTGAAACTCTCAACCCCAAGATCAGGAGTCACATGCTCTGTTGACTGAGCCTGCCAGGTGCCCCTCAAGCTTTATTTTTTTTTTTAAAAAGAAGTAAAATATAAACAGGCAGTTCATAGAAAGGAAAAGATATGTAAATATGTGAAAGTGTCTCCTCATTCACTGTTGAAGAAATGCAAATTAAAACAGGTGTCAGGTAACACTTCCTGAAAGACTTAAACAAATAAGAATGTTGAAACTACAGTGTTATTTAAGACATAATTTGCCAAGTTGTTGTATATAACAAAATAATGTCTTCTTTAATTTTAATAGTTACACATTTAATGTGATGACTTTTCTTAAAAAAATTTTAACTACTATATCAAAACCATGGTGTTATGGATTCTACCATTTAACACAAGAGGAAGCTAAAAATTAATTTTAAAGAAAAGCATTTATTTATTTATTTTTAAAGATCTTATTTACTTATTTGAGACAGAGTACAGAGGGAGAGGGAGAAGCAGACTCTCCGCTGAGCTAAGAGCCCAATGTGGGGCTCAGTCCCAAGACCCTGAGATCATGACTGGAGCCAAAGGCAGATGCTTAACCAACTGAGCCACCCAGGCACCCATGAAGAAAAGCATTTAAAAAGCAAGACGAATGAACACTTATTATGGCCCAAATCTTCTGTCTCTAGGTTTATAAATAATTTAAGTTAAAGTCCATAAATAAGGGAGGGATTATTTTCTTGAATAAAAAAAACTATATGCCAGACATTATTCTACATGCATTGTAGCTTTATCCAATTAATCTTCACAACTCAGTGAATTAGGAACTATGATAATGCCCAGCTTGTATATAAGAAAACAGGGATGGGGAGGTTGTTTTCCCAAGGCCACACAGCTAGATTGGGCAAGATTGTGATCCTCAGGAACCTGGCATAAGTATCCCCTATGCTATATGTTCAAGTACTGTGTGTATGAAATCAACATTTTGAAGGTGACCCAAATGATTTAAGACACAGAAAGCGTTGCCATGGGGCATTGGTAAAGAGGAACTCTCAAGCTCTGTTTGTGGCAGAATAAATAGGTAAAAACTCTTCAGAAAGAAATGAATATTTTTAGTGTATTGAAGGAAGGGATTCCAAACGATGTTGCCTAATACTTTAAATCTATCCAAATAATCTGCGCCAAAAAGGGACTCAGACTCTAGAGGTTTATCTGGTACATTGACTTTCACTGTGCATTTGAAATGTATGCAAGGAGATTCCTTGCAACATTGTCTGTAGCAGCAAAATAACACTGATCTAATCCACCAGCAGTAGATCAGTTGCCTAAGTAAATTACTGCACCTTCACACAATGGAATAACTTAAGGCCATCAAAAACAGATGATGCAGGAATATACTAGCCATTTCTGGAGTGAATTCCAAAGCTGATGTAAAATTTTGAAGTGAGCTGTCATTTGATACTAAAGAGTGAATATTAAGGACTGAAGAAGAAAAGATGGGGGGAGATGGGTGGAAAATATGTTTATTGAAGCACAGGTAAATAATAGATTTATATGAGCTTTCAAATAAAGTAATCTGGAAGTGGAAGAAGTAATAAAGGATGACGAATAGAGAATAGGTAGGAAATAATTCAATTATCAAATTTTTAAGAACAATAGATAGTGGATATTTCCTACTTGTTATATAATGTAATATTTATTGATAGCATTAAGCCTAAAGTTATCATTATTATAGTAGTAGTTTACAAAATATATAATGGTTTGGTGGTACCTCTACATGCATATCATCTAATCTTTGATCATATTGTGACAGATTAAAAAATACCTTAGTTCTGATGCTAAATTTATCTCTGAGTCAGTGTCCAATCAGAAAAACGATATTACTCGAGGCATCTGAAACTGTGAAGTCATCAGAGGAAATTGGTTACAGGTGATGGAAAAGCTGATCAGCCAGATGTGAGGTGGTGAGACAGCTCAGAGCTTAGCGACAGCAAGAAGATGCTGTCAACTCCAAGGGCTACAGGGAAAACAAGAGGGTTGTGTTTCCAGAGCTTAGAGGCTGACATTATCCATTAGTGGTAGAACCATGGCAGGAGCTGCCCAGTAGAGGATTATGGAACCAGGGGTGTCCTTTGGGAGCACAAGCCTTGTAAAAAACTCAGCCACTACCAAGAAGCTGCCCAGGCAGAGCAAGAGTGGGGAGAAGTTTCCTGGCTCCTCCCTGCCCTTCACCTGCCCTCTCTCTCTAGTGCTCAGCTGGAAGCTTGCTAAGCCAGAAGCCTAGGGTTCTCAGTCTGCATCACTCAACCCTCCTGTGCCTCCAAACAGAGCAGGGAAATGGTGATACATGGTTCTAAGTGAAACAAGCAAATGACCAGGACGGCGCTAAGAACAGCTCACCTCTATAAGCTTCTTTTCTTGACTTAGAGAACAAGGGGGCAGGTGGAATCCAGGTACTTACTAAGTGGTCTCTCATTTCCTTTCAGTTGCAAAATTGCATGCTTCCCCATCGACCCGTAAAGAAAGTAGATCAATAATATTTTGATACTGAAGAAATGGAGATTTAAGCCAGTAAATTCCCACCTAAGTTCATGTTAACTAGTGCCACATTTATTAAGTTTTACATTTAGCTGTCTTCCTTCCTGCTAACATTGGTAAGTATGCAAAGCTAACAAAGAGCAGTATTGTGATATACCAAAAGAAGGGAACCCACAGTGAACATTAAATCATTGGTTTAGGGTCATTTTTTACACATAATATACTCTCAGGCATTAGAATGATGCTAATAGATTGTGGATTTAATCCGTTGTTGTTTCTCAAAATGTGTATTGTAGTTCAAAGTATAGATTTGCTTTCGATGTGGCAACAATAGCGTTGGTCTGTTCCTCATGAAATATTTTGCAGATGAAGGCCAAGGCTCGCTGCAGAGGACTAAGTAGAAGGTATATATGTGGATTAATACACATCTTTTGTCGCCTCTGGGATAGGGTAATTGCCACAGTTGGTGTACAAAAATCAGCACACCACTATATATTACTGAAATGTTTTGCTTGGCTGGTGACCTGAGGGCCTGTCCAACCCCAAACCTGGTACATTTCATTGACAGCCTCCTTGTGTACCACAGCTCCAAAATCCCAGCCTCAGGCATCGCTCAGGACATGAACCAAGGTTCCTTGTGCTTTCACACTTCTCTTCTGGGTATGCTCTCCATTCATCTGAGGCGTGCTTGCCAAATATGCTCCAGTTCATCCTTCCAACTTCAGGCCTTCCAAACACTTCCTTTTTGGTCCCTCCTGCCCCATCACTTCTCCAGTATTCACTAACTCATCACCGGGGTCTTGTTTCCAGTGACATCTGTGATAGTGTTATTTCCAGGGAGTCCTTATGGATTACTTTGCATGGTTTGTATAACCTTAATCGACTGAATTTCAAACACATTCATGTAGTTTTCATTCTCTTTCACTGTACTTCATGTTTCCCTTAATTCCAAATTATACACTCGCCATAAATAAATACCCAAATGCTACTCGCTAAAATGCATACTATGTATACTGTCTTTATTAAAAAGTAAAACCATTTCTTAATTAAGGCTGTGAATTTCTAGGAGATAGGAACACCATGCTTTTTTGCTAATGAAGTTTAGAATACATATTAGTATTACTGTAATAGTAAAAGGAAACACTTTTGTGATTACTTACTTCAAATTCACAATACAATAATCTGGTGATGTGTCTGCTGGTATACAAGGCGGAGGTCTGTGTATGTGCTGAGATGAGGTATCCATATGATATTTTATATGAATATGTACAAGAAAAACTCTAAGAAGTAGGATGAACCAAATAGCTTTATCCATCCATATTCCCAATTGCCTTTATGAGTTATACCTCATTGTTTAAGTATTCTTTATATATAATTAACTGCATCTTACTCCTTTCTGAAATGTTCACAAAGAATAATCCTTTGGTTGATTTAGAAGAGTCCTGCTTTAGAAAAGATTCAAATGTAAGGGCATTTGTACAAAAGTAACTGTGAGTATGAACAGAGGAACAGAGGAAGCAAAAATACTAGAAAATATTCTACAGAGCTGTGTCTATAAATCAGAGAGATGCAGCTCAAAAGAAATCATATTTGATTTGTATTCTGCAAATGAAATTTTTATTTGGCTTTGAACTCCTATCTTCCATTCTCTATTTCTTATTGTTACTATTAATCTCTCATACCGAAAGGTTGTCTTCTCTTTGGAATCTTGAACATTTTAAATACTTAATAATAGGGTTCTTTTTCAATAAGAGAGAGAGAGAAGAGAAAAATTGCTGGAGCAGTGCAAAGAGATCCTCAGGGAGCAATGGCTTTATTACAATATGTCAGAGTCATCATGAGTTGGGGGTGGGCTGGGGAATAGCAGTTTCAGGAAAAAACTTGTATTTATTTTAACAAGTTGGTGGAAGGTTGCAGAAAATTGTCCCAAGAGCTGCAAAGCTATTATGGTAATAGTGGTTCCATCTTTATGCTCTGAAATAGAAAGAGGTAAAAAATTTTTTTTTCACTATGTCACTTTGGAAATAGCTTTTCTGCCCTTAGATTAGAATAAATACATGAATTAATTAAGCTCACAGTAGCGTTTATGCTCTCTTTAAAAATCTGCATTTCAAAGATGACAGGTAAATACTGAAACTTCTCTAAATCAGAAATTGTTCTGTCCGGTCCCCTTTTCCCATAAAATCAAACCCCTGGGTACATGTGTACACAAATTGGATTTCCATGGTATTGACCAGGAAAAGAATCCCCACATAGCGCTGGGAGCCCAGCTTAGGCTGGAGACCACAAATAGACTCCTGTGCTGCTATGCGTGCTCAGAGCAGGGGGTGTAGATTCGTAGCTTGACCCAGGGTTGAAATCTGCAAGGATGCTCTGGTGGCGGACGCCAGGACAAGGACACATGGGCTGACCAGAGTGCAGGGGAAGGAAGGTAGAGAGTTAGCACCATGAGGGGGAGGAAGTGAAGTCAAGGGGGCACTGGTGGAAGACTGTATTAGGATTCTCCAGAGAAATGGAACCAACAGGATGTACATAGATTTATTTTAAGGAATTGGCTTATATGATTGCGGAGGTTTGACAAGTCCAAAATCTGCAAGGTGGCTGGTGGTCTAGAGACCCACGGAAGAATTGCAGTTTGAGTTCAAAGTGTTCTACTGCCAGAATTCCCTCTTCCAGGTAAGTCGGGCATTTTTCTATTAAGGCCGTCCCCTGATTGGATGAGGCCCACCCACATTCTGGAGAGTAATCGGCTTTATTCAAAAGTCTGCTGATTTACATGTTAATCTAATCTAAAAAAATACCTTTACAGAGACATCTAGAATATTGTTTGACCAAATGTCTAAGCTCTGTGACCTGGTCAAATCGACACATAAAATTAACCATCACAGAGATGGAAAGAGTCAGAGGAATAGTGGAGTTGTTGGAGCTGAAAAGCAAATAAGAATGGGAGGGGAAAAACATCTGGTGGTCTAGGATCAAAGGGGAGAGTCTAAGCACTTAGCATTTTAAAAGTGGTGCTATCATAGGAAATGATTAAGGACCAAGATGTGGGCAGGGAAATGTTAAAGAGGAGCATGCAAAGGTTGTTTACATCCATTTTTGTACAGCATCCAATGGATATGGAAGCAGAGAGTTGCTGAGAGATTGCCATGAACATGAGATGACCTGTAGTTTGGGGAGCACCCAAACTTAGGGGGGGCAGAATTTGCTATACCCCACTGACATTCACAAAAAGGAGAAAAAATGTGTTTCCTCTCTTTTTTTCTTTTGTTGGCTTATTTTCTTGAGGGAGAAGGAAAAAATTATATGAAATTGACAGGAGACTTATAAAAATAGTTACTGACTCCATGGAAATACAGCATTTGGGGAAAGTGTGCAAACTTCACGTTAGGTCCCAAAGTGAGAATTTGGATGTCATGGGACATGCCAGTCTCTTTGGGAAGCACCCTCACAGACACACCCCGAAATACCAGCTGTCTGGGCATCCATCCCTTAGCCAAGTCAAGTTGACACATAAAATTAACCATCACAGATGCCTTTTACTGTGCAATGTACCTCAGCCATTATAGGATCCAATTAAATCTGAGCCCTAGTTTCTGGTCCTTAAGTCACTCCAATTCACAGAAAGACATGGGAAAAAGGACAAAAGGATGCAAGAGGATCATGATTTTTGGAAGTGACTGTGGAAGGCATCCCAGGGAAGCTGATATATCCTAAAAGAGAATGAAATTAACAGAAACTCTTAATACTTTACTTCACTTCCCCACAATGTAGAGGTTAGATAGTTTTCTTCCACCAGTCATCATTTTATTTATAATTTTCTTTTCCATTAAAAATTTAAGTTGTAGGGGCGCCTGGGTGGCACAGCGGTTAAGTGTCTGCCTTCGGCTCAGGGCGTGATCCCGGCGTTGTGGGATCGAGCCCCACATCGGGCTCCTCCGCTGGGAGCCTGCTTCTTCCTCTCCTACTCCCCCTGCTGTGTTCCCTCTCTCGCTGGCTGTCTCTCTCTGTCAAATAAATAAATGAAATCTTTAAAAAAAAATTTAAGTTGTAAAATTTATATTATCTTTTAAACTTTCTTTGGAGTTTGGAGTTGGTATTGGTTTTACTCTCTGTCTTTTTCCATTTTGGATTTTGGCTGAGTCATCTCCAAAATATGCCACTCTTCCTCTTACCGATTTTGTCTTTTTATTGCCACTCTACCCTATACGTTGCAGCCAGAGGTCACACTCTAATTACTCAGATGCTGTTTTATCATTCATGTGAGATGCATCTATTACTCATGCTTTTTCTCCCAGTGGAACTGGAGATTAACCAAGCAGTGGCAGTATCTTTTGAGTGACTTCTGGTACTCTACTTCTGATTTAGTAGTTATGTGCACACACATCAGTTTCAATCACTACTGACTGATCTGAGCTGGTTCTGACTAGGACAATGGTCCTCATCTTTTCTCTAAATTGATTCATGGACGTGTAATATTCTGACTTCTGTACTGTACTTGGGTTAATGATATGTGAAGGATTTCTCTATGTGTAGTTCAGATTTTAAAAGAGATGCTTAACATCTATATAATGGTGTACATCTTGATGACCTCAGGGTGTGAAGTCCTTGACTGAGTATATTTGTCTGTCTAGTTTAATGATATTCACTCAAATACTTGATGTAGGGAGTCAGAGTTACGTAGTGAATGTTCTGCATGTTTTTGAAGAAAAATATTCTCTCAACTGAAACTCTCAGGTTTACTGCAGTATCTCAAGACCTTCTAGGTCCATTATGTTCTGCTGGAAAATGGGTTCACAATGACCCTATGCATTTAGCACTAGATATACACTATAATTTATTTTAATTTGAATAATATATAGTATCTAGAGGGTTTGTGGTTTGAGGGAAATCTTGTATGACTGAGGGTGGTAATGCTTTTGCTGAGGGAATCATACTGTTTCTGGCCTGAGCAAACAGGACCAGGATTTGTCTATGTTGACAAACTCCAGCCCTCTCTGTATCACATAACTGGTCTTGCTCTCATAGATGAAAAGAACATTAGAAACTAAACTGCCATGTTTCCTTTAGATTGCAGGATTACTTTGGGTTCAGTGTTACTATAGTTTAAAGGGCTATGTTGGGTTTAATTTTTATTCTCTAATTTTTTCTGCTGTCCTCCTGTTTTTTAAAAGCTCACAATTATGTGAATAGACTCAAGCAGAGTATAACAATGAGACAACTAAGAGATTAGCTTGAAACTAAAGGTGATTAGGAGATTTTTTTTTTCTTGAAAATATTCATCAATTGCTTGTTTGTAACTAGAGGTACTACTATGTAGCTGAAGAGCTGTTTTCTTACCAGTAGGCAATACTTGGCAAAGAACAATATGTACTTGAGCCATGCATAAATATTTAAAGGTTTTGATGATGTAGCAGTTACCAAGGATAGAGCCAATGTGTGCTCAGGAAGTCACATAGATAGAATGCTTCTTCCACACCACAAGCATCAATATGTGCCCCTTAGAATGCTCAGGAAAAATTATGACCCGTCATGAACTCAGTTTCTTTAAGTTAGATGTCTGCTATTATAACTATTATTATACTCTTGTTAACTGCTGACTGCCCTGGACCTTGCCTTCTGTTACTCTCTTCTGTATACGTGCACCGCAACTTTCTGAAGTTTTTCTCCGTACCTTAGAGCCTCTTTTTTCTATTGCCTACTGTCCTTTACCCACGATTACTTGTTCCTAAAACTGAAGTTATCAGTACTTTCACACTGTCTTCCCCCTAAATGCATTTCAGAAGATGGGCTGAATTTTAAAATCTAATAATTTTCATGAAAGGAAACTTCTTTTGTGAGTTGACAGTCTCCAAATCCCAGCATTCCCTAGAGGCGTTAACATAGGGGCCACTGAAATCCCTTTGGACAGATTCCCCAAAGCTGACACTTGACATAAGATACAGTAGCCTCCCTGTCTCCCCTACCCAAGTCTTTTCCTAGCAGAGACTCTGAGAGATGTACAGCTGTCTCTGTGAGAAGCCAGAGTAATCATTCTGGCATCATTCTTGTGAAAGGGGAAGGCAGGTGGCCAGTGATACCTGAGGAGTTGGGCTGGCAAGGGCTCCAAAATTTGCTGTAGGATATCCTGGACTGTTTCCCCTTCCTTCATAGGGTTATCACTTTGATTTGGATAATGCTTCAAGGGTGGTGACCATTTAAAAAGGTTAACAGGTGGCTTACTCCTACCCCTCAGATTTGTTTAATTACCTTGAGAAAGACAAGGTGAAGAAAATGGGCACGGTCTACTAAACAGATTTTTTCTGTTCACTTTAAATAAAGTGAAAGAAATATATACATATTTGCTTATATATTTTTAAATAAAAGTGAGCATAAGCTAGATATTTTTATAAAAACACACCTCTAAAAAGTATTTAAAAATTTAAAAAGCTACTTCTATGATAAATTATATGGGGAGAGATAGAGTAGGAATAGAAACCAGACTTTTCTGAATACACTTTGTTTTTTAGATTTGATTATAAAGTGGTATACACAATTTAATAATTGCGTACCAAATTAAGTAAAAATTTAGAAGCTGTTTCTAAAAATTAAAAGTAAAGTGAAACAAATAAACCTTTATGTTGAGTTAAAGGCATAAACACGAAAAGGAATTATTTGAGTGACTTCAAAAGACAGCAGTTTGTGTGTCCTTACTGTTCTAGACCCCATTGACAAAAAAATCTTAAATTCCTTTCTGTAATCACATTTTTAAAAAATACTAGTCATATTTTATTTAAGATGTATTGTGATTCTAAAACTTATTCTGATAGAACAGTTAAGTGATTTTATTAATATCATTAGAAATCATAATCTCAGTATAAGAGAAAAGAGAAATCTGAAATTTGAAGAAGTAAATATCCTATAGTCCTGAGCCCCAAATTCCCCATGGCCCCAAATACCCACAAACCCCAAATTCCTGGGACCCAAATACCACCAATCCAAGAGGACCAAGGACTTCTTGTGGGGAATGACTGAATCCAGATCTGGGGTGTGAAATATACAAAATAAATGTGGGTTATCTTATGCAGAACACTGAGCTTTTATCAGACAATTGGAGTAATGTCAAAAAGACTCAGAAGCCAACTCAAAAAGGATTTCACTGGCCACAATGAAACAATTAGAATAGTAATAAGAATAATACTAGAAATGGATTAAAACACCAAGTAAGTTAAACATTCATGAATTCATAGTATTAAGAAAAGTTCCTTATTTGCCATCAGTGGAAGATGCTGGGGAATTAGCTCATTATTCTGAACATCAGTTCATAAAAAGAAAAATCAAATATTTTTCTACTTTTTCTGATTAAATTGCATCTCAGGGTAACCAAATATTCAACGTGAAGAAATTTCTTTTTACAGGAGTATTTGAGATTTTTTAAAAAATTTTGAGGAAATGATAGAATCAGGATATCACCATTTTATAACCTGTAATGAAATAGCTTATAACGTTATAAAAACAGAGACAACCAGGTATAAGACATCTCCTGATAGCCATATACAGTGTGTTCATTGAACAATTCTTGCTAGAAAGTCAAACCCAAGTCAAATCAAGTCTCAGAATCTTCCTAGCAATTTAGAGAGGAACAGAAGGACAGAGATGACACCAGACACAGGCAATCAGCAAACTGTGGGAAACAATGAGACAAATGGCCAGGGGTTTGTCAATAAACAGATGGAAAGAAGATGAAAGGGAGGTAGTTTATAAGTAAAAAGACATTTAAGAGAAGCATCACCAAATGCAGGGTATGGACATTTTTGGTGTTCTGGTTTGAACAATAGTGCATACACATGCACGCACACATGCACTTTCAAGAGCCGAGCGATCATCACAGGATGTTGATATTACAGAATTATTGTCAACATTTTAGGTGCTGACATTAAATTGCAGTTTTGTTCCAAAAGGAATTCTCATCCTTTAGAGATATATTTTGAGATATTTATGTATGAAATAACAGGATGTCTGAGACAGAATTTAAAATAATCTCGTAGGTTGGGGCGCCTGGGTGGCACAGCGGTTAAGCGTCTGCCTTCGGCTCAGGGCGTGATCCCGGTGTTATGGGATCGAGCCCCACATCAGGCTCCTCCGCTAGGAGCCTGCTTCTTCCTCTCCCACTCCCCCTGCTTGTGTTCCCTCTCTCACTGGCTGTCTCTGTCTCTGTTGAATAAATAAATAAAATCTTTAAAAAAATAAATAAATAAAATAAAATAAAATAAAATAATCTCGTAGGAAAGGTGATGTACTGGGAGGGTCATGGGTATAGGTGAAATAAAATTGGCCACGAGTTAGCAAATTTTTTAAGCCAGGTATATATGACTTTATTGTTCTATTCTCCCCGCTTGGGCATGTATTTGAAATCTTTAATGTCAGATACAGGTTTTTCTCCTCTTTAGATTTTTTGTAGCTGAAGTTTCCATTCTTGCACAATATAATTTTACTTGCGGTAAAACTGGCAACAATGAACACCATTAGGACCAAGTTGAAACAGGTTATTAAGATTCATGCGAATTTCTTTGTCTCAATTGAAGAAAGGAGGTGGTCCAGGCCCCAGTGAGGCCAACCGGGGAAGGAGGAGACTAAGGTTTGCTGCCACCAAGAAACAGAAGGAATGAAGGCTGATCTGATGAGAGGAAACAGGAGAGAGACAGAGAAAAGAAGGGAAATAAGGGGGTTGCCATAGCTTCTCTTCCTTCTCGGGCCCTGCACTGCAGGTCAAGTGACACCTGAGCCCATGGGCCACGTGGCGTTGGTTGTGACTGACCTGCTTTTCACTTTCACACCCATGAGCACGGGCTAGAGAGGAGCTGATATGTGGATTGAACTCTCTGGTACCTTCACAGTGGGGTAGATTCTGTCACCCCTCTCACAGGGACACTCAAGGATGGTGACGGAAGCAGTCATGTCAGCAAGCCTTTATCAGAACCTCAAAATCACCTAATCGACATTTGTCTCGGTCCTTAAAAATAACTTCAAAAGTATAAAAGCATACGTGGTAACACATTTTTTGAACAGTTTTCTTTTATCATTATTAATGAGCATCCCTATTTTGTTAGGCTGTTTTTTCCTCCTGAAATACTGAATGTAAGGTAGAATTAGAAAATAACATCAACAGGGAAAGCATATAGTTTAACACATGAGCTACATTTGAAGTGTATTTAAAATGTTTAAAGATCAATGATTTCATTTATAGTCACTCTACATCCAGGTGCAGTATTTTTTAAGAAGAATAGTCTAAGGTATCAGTATAGTGAACAGACACACGTGGATGATTCTGACACCTGACAAATGCAATTCGTAGAGTTTGAAACAGTTTATATGTTAGAAGCATAGTTATAAATCTTTAAAGATTATTTTTTATGACATTATAAGGCATTTTGTTGATATGCCTTGATTCTTCCTCTGGATTTTTCTAGTCTACTTAAAGCAGTAAGTAGAGTTATACAATAAATAGAGTTAATTTTCATTATTTGTGATGGTTGTGTTTTGTAAGGTCTTTGTGAGTGTGGAATTCACAAATGCTGAGCTGCCGCTCCTGGGAGTAATCCAGGATTAGGTTTCTGTAAGCCTCTGGCCACCTTTACAGCAACCAGTCAACACATAATCTTATCTTATGTGTGTTTCTTTTTTTTTTTTTTAATTTTATCTATTTATTTGACAGAGAGACAGCCAGCGAGAGAGGGAACACAGGCAGGGGGAGTGGGAGAGAAAGAAGCAGGCTCCCAGTGGATGAGCCTCATGTGGGGCTCGATCCCAGGACTCCGGGATCACGCCCTGAGCCGAAGGCAGACGCTTAACGACTAAGCCACCCAGGCGCCCCTATGTGTGTTTCTTTTTAAAGACACTTTATTTAATATGTATTGTTGATTCATTACCATTGAACTCAGAGCCAACAACGCTGTATGTCATGCCTGGACGAAGCTTATCTTTCATATGTATTTTCTGCAGGAGGCACATCCCTGCCTCCTTGGGCTTAAGAAGACTACACAACACTTCAGCACTAATGCTTAGCTGATATTTTATTTTATTTTGTTTTTAAGATTTATTTATTTGAGAGAGAAAGAGTGTGGGGAGGAGGGGCAGAGGGAGAGAGAGACTTAAGCAGACTCCATGCAGAGCATGGAGCACCATGGTGGTGGGGGGGCTCGATCTCATGACTCTGAGATCACAACCTGAGCCGAAATCAAGAGTCAGGCACTCAACCGACTGTGCCACCCACATGCCCCTTAATCGATAGTTTAAACAGCAAAATCACCAACAAAAGTATACAAATGCAAAAATGTGACACTAAATAGATAATGAAAAAGACACTGGTTTATGGTATGAGAGCTGAAGCAAGAAAGCAGAGCATTGTCTCGTTTGAAATTAGTTGGAAACCTGCACCATGGCCAACCCAAATTTTTGCCACTCTGCTCATGTTCACATATGACCACAAAAGCACCATGGATATTGATTTTGGGATTACAGATAAATTTCAGTGAGTAGATGAATTTACAAATACAGAATCTTTGAATAATGAGGATTGGCTGTAATTTATTGTTTGCCTAAAAAATACAGTATGGGTCACTAGCTCTGGTTTATTCTTTCTATAACCTTTATAATGTTTATAGAACCAGCTTCAGGCCAAATATGAAGTATTTTTTTTTCTCTTGGGAATTGCCTTTTGCCTTTATTGTGGTACATTAAAAAAACAATAACAACACACATTCAATCTGTGTTTACTTTCAGTTAGGAATTAATAAGACTGAAATTCAAAATGCAAGGTCCCAAAGATAAAGATCATGTCTGTCTTGTTTACATTAATTTTCCAGAGCCTGACTTGGTGTTTGGAAACATAATAGGTGCTCAGGAAATATTTAGAAAAAAATAAAATAATGTGTGTCAGTTAATAATATACACCCTACTATGGTAAGCAGAATGGCTCTCCAAAGATATTTACATCCTAAATCTTGGAATCTGTGAATGTTACATGAGGAGGAGACTTAAGGTTGGAGATGGAATTAAAGCTGATAATCTGCTGGTTGTAGAACAGGAAGATTACCTGGGATTGTATAGGTCAGCCCAGAGTCATCATAAGGGGCCTTAAAAATCAAAGGATGAAGCAGGAAAAGAGATTCAGAGCGAGGTTTTGGCTAAGGAAGGAGGCCAGAGTTATTCAGTGTGAAAAGGACTCATTTTGCTGTTGCTGGTTTTGAAAATGGAGAAAGGGGGCCGTGAGTGGAGGAATGTAGAAGGCCTCTAGAAGCTGGAAAAGGCAGGGAAATAGATTGTCCCCCAGAGCCTCCAAAAAGGAATGCAGCCCTGCCCACACTTTGATTTTAGCCCACTGACACCTGTGTCTGCTTTCTGCCCTACGAACTGTAAGATAATATATTTGTGTTTTAGGCCGTGAGATCTTTGACAGTGTGGTACACAGTCATGCCATAGAAGGGGCGCCAGGGTAGCTCAGTCAGTTAAACATCGTCAGACTCTTGATTTGGGCTCAGGTCACGGTCTCAGGGTTGTGAGATCAACTCCTGTGTCAGGCTTAGCACTCAGTGCAGAGTCTGCTGGAGATTCTTTCTCTCTCTCTCTCTGCCCCTCTCCCCACTCACATTCTCTCTCTCTAAATAAATAAATAAAATCTTCAAAAAAAAAAAAAAAGAAAATACACTCAGCAAGTGGCATTTATAGTCTAATAAGTTACATCACAAGTTTGAAAAGCCACCAAGACCCCACAATGAATATTTAGGTAACAATATCACATGTCATGGTGAGAACTGGAACTGATATTTTCAGAGAAGCTCATTCCCGGTCTTCAAATCTCACTATCTAGTTTGGCAGTTTCATAAAATTGATTGATTGATTTTGTAAATCCTTTGGAACCAATACTCTCTCTTGCTTTCTGGCTAAAATAGTTGATTTTGTTATCTCACTATTTTGTCATTTTCAAGTGTGAGATAAGTTATTTTACGTATTTATAAATCATGTGCTAAGTAATACCTCTTTATTTCTAAAATTTTTATAATCAGGCTTTGGATAAAATAGGGTAAGATCAACTTCACAATACTCAAAAAAAAATTGCCCTCTGAAACTTCAGAATTAATGTTCAGAATTAATCTAGCAAAGAAGTAATGAAAATTAATGTTGTTTTAAAAACCATTGAACATGGACAAATTTTGATTGAAGATTGTCAGCCAGTATGATTTAATAGAGGTTTAGGTGAGGATGATTATGTTGTCAAGAGAATGAAATAGAATGATAGAGAGTCCTTATTTCTACGGCCTAATGTATAGGCTGTGCTCAGTAAATGTAAAGCTATTATTATTGTCTAGGATGCCTTTGTTATTATTATGTAAACATAGTATAGATATATCCCCCTCTTCCCTTGTTTTCTAGGCTTGTGAAAATATTTAATTAAAAATACATTAATTTTTCTGAAACCCAAAACGATATGTAAATATTAGTCATTAAGGTGTGTTTGCTGATCTATTTTATCCCAAAGTGAAGAGTTTTTTATTTTGCTATCAGTCACTGACTTGAGCGGATGCATAAAAATCACCCTCAAATGTGGGTGGGCAGCAATTCCTTTACACGTTCCCACCGTGTGGATGGAGCCAAGTCAGCACCTTGCAGCGTCAGGAACATTACTGAGACATTTACCCAGAGAGTTCGTTACAGTGTTGCTGTTGATTTCATCCGTCTTCAGAAAGGCACCAGCACTGTGTACTGCGAGGAATTGGCTCTCCTAGAAAGTCAGCATTTTTTACACATTGGTATAATAATTGAAGTGGAAAAGCATACTTTCCCCTGCACAGCAAAACACCATTCTTTCTTATTTGGGGCAGTGATGAAGTGGTCCTGAAACCTTTAGAAATGTACATTTAGTAGACTACTGATGAAAAGGATTTGAAACAAATGAAGGAGGCACTATGGTTCTCGTGTTTTCGTATATTTGTCAGTTCACACAAGGTAAAGCAAACACAAGGTAGAAGGACACACTTGAGATACTCAGAGTTATTTCATGTGTAATACTGTGAGTTGTGATAATATCTCCTGTGTAAGAATATCACTTCCTGTGATATATAAATATATACCTAGTGATTTATTGCCTGTCTGTTCCAGATGTTTTAGACATTCGATATGTATCTGCATATTTCTCTTTGAAACCTACATTAACAGAAATATTATTTATTGACATTTTACATACAAGGAAACTGAAGTCAGAGGAATTAAATAACCTTGCCAAGTCTTACAAAATGGCCAGTTGGTATCTGACACAAAGTACATGTCTGTCCCAGCATGCTCTGCTGCTAGTGCAGAATCGTTCATTTTGTGCTGCAAACTATAATATTTGATAAGTACTCCTGTGCCCTTATAGCTATTCTAGAAAAAATGGACAATAACTTTCTAAAAATTAAAAATTACATGTATGTAATGAATATTATACTTGTGAATATAAACCCAAATATTATATATTGACATAATGTAGAGAACACTGTCTAGTATGTAACAGAATATAAGTATGAACAAGAGTATTTTCACTGATGGAGAAAAAGAAAGTCGATCTTACCTGATACTAGAGAGACTCCGATGTTAGGAAATTAATGAGCAAAATAAGGCATGTGCATGTGTGTGCACACAAGCGGGTAGTGCAGATGCTGTCATGTAGGCCACATGGTCGTCAGGGTGTGTCCTGACACGTACATACGCACATGTACACATTTCCGCTCAGGCCACTCAGCCTGGTTTGTGTTTGTGTTTCCTCTGAGACTGATCTCAGTGTCGTGGCAATTTTTTCTGTGGTGTTGCTTACAGCTGCTCTTCCCTCCAGATCCATCTATGGGACCCTCACAGCCTCCACACAGTGACCTGTTCTGCGCTCAGTATTCTAATTCTTCTTTCTGATCTGTCTACCTGAACTAATGTGTTTTAGTTTGGGTTCCCCCCCTGCAGAATTGGAGTACAAGTTATTTATCTGGGAGGTGATCCCAAGAAACAATAGTAGGAGAGCAAGAAGTGAGACAGAGAACTGAAAGCAATGAATAGAAGAATAAAAGAACAGTTTAAACTGGAGCTTAATCCCAGAAGGAATTCTAGGAACCAGCGCACTTCATGTCTCAGTGTCATCCACCCAAAGGGCAAGCTCTCCACTCTCTCTGGTCAGTCATTGGTTGAGGGCTCATCCTTCCTCCCTGGGGGACATATAAAGCTCTCAGATAAACTTGCAGTGCTGGAAGCTGGGATTTAGCAAGACATGTGGAAGCAAAGGCCTCAGGTGTATGGTGGGTTATTGACATTTCTTGCTACAGCAGTCCTACCTTATCTGTTAGAGCTGATCTTTTAAAGTCATCACGTTCTTTTTCATCTTTGCATTTGAGGCCTGTTGGACTGGACCACACTCTGAAGACCAGAGTCTGGACTGTATCCCTTTGCCAGGATTCTTGCCTCCTCCTTAAAACCTCCATGTATGGTTACTTCCCTAAGAGACACTCAGTGTTCCTTCCTTCATTAGGCTTTCATAGCAGAGGCTCTGTTCATGGACTGGAGCTCAACACTCTATCTTCTGGCCCCATAAATAATAGACACTAAAAAACTGTCCGTGTTCTAAGCAGTCATCATTCCTTCTCATCAGTGCATTACCAACGGCAACCCAAATCGAAAGCCTAGGGTGTGGCCTGAGACCAAGATTATCCTTGTAGCCCTACTCTGTACCAAAATCTGTATTAGTGGGTTCTCCAGAGACTCAGAACCAATTTTAGATATGCACATATATAAAGAGATGTACAATAAGGTGTTGGCTCAGGTGATTATGGAGGCTTAGAAGTCCCACCACCTACAAGCTAGAAACCCAGGAAACTGGTGGTGTAGGTCAAAGGCCTGAGAGCCAGAGGGCTGATGGAGTGGATTCCAGTCTGAGTCTGAAGGCCTGAGAACCAGGAGTACTGAGCCAAGAGAGAGCCAGTTCATAGTGAGGCAGAGGGAGCATGAATCTAAACTTCCTCCACCTTTCGTTCTATTCAGGCTCTCAACAGATTGGATGGTGGTCATCCACAGTGGGAAGGGCTATCTGCTTTCCTGAGTCCACCAATTCAAATGCTAAGTTCTTCCAGAAACACCCTCAAAGAGGCAGCCAGAAACAATGCTTAGTCAGATATCTGGACATCGTGGCCCAGTCAAGTTGATAAAAAGTTAACCACCCCATACCGCTTATCAACTTGTCCATCCTTACTCCTCCTTGGCTCTCTTAGCTAAATTAAATTCTTTTATCACTGTTGAATCGAACTATATGAAGTTTGGAAAGTCTAGAATATGGTATTTCTTTGAGTTCCCATGAACACTTTTGTCTATTGACGTGAACAGGAAGTAATGCTGACTTTTGGTGGAAGTGTAAAGATTACTGCCAACCCCCTTGCATGTAAGAATTAGATGTGGTAAACATTTCCAACATAAATGACCTCAAGTGTTATTTTATTTCTCATCTCTTATTATTTTCAGCTGAAAAAGTCAACCCACCTCCAATTTTCTTTCCCACCAGTGGCAGTCTTTCCAATTTGTACCTGACTTGTAGAAATTGCTTTTTTATGGGAGGAGTGTTCTGGAGCACACTAATGCTTATTTATCTAAAATTTCCGTTATGACAAAACTGGCCTCGTGAGGGTCAGACTGGCATTTTTTGGCTCAACTAGGTTCCTTTATATGACAGTCAAAGTCCGATTTACTAATGAGCAGTATGTGCAGCTCATAAGAGCTTGTGAGGAATGGGAGACTCCACCCCAGACCTACGCAACCAGAACCTCTGGGGAGGGGGTCGAGGAATGTGTTTTAACAATCCCTCCATATAATGTCACACACGCCAAACTTGAGTAGTTCAGCTGTAGGCTTTGCTAGTCCAAATGGGGTTGTGGGACCAGCAGCAGCAGAGCCATCCTCGAGGAGAGCTCACTAGAAATGCTCACTCGGGCGCCGCTCCGGGGCTGCTGAGCCATCATCTGCGTGTTACCGGGAGCCCCAGGAGATGAATGCACAATCCGAGTTTCAGCAGCACTGTTCCGCAGGACTCAGCTCTGCATTTTCAGTGTCAGTAAGTGGTGAGACGTGTCAAATGGTTCGATAAAATTAGCATTCGAAAATGCTATTTTAAAAGAATATATTTTAAAAGGAGAGTTATGTTAAGGAAATATTCCTAAGCATAACTCACTCAAAAGGAGAACCAATATTAACTCTGAAATCAAAGTTCTTCTTGGAAAGCCATGAACTAGGATATTAAATATCTCTAATATGAGTCCTATAAAAAGCGAGCTACTAGAGAAAGAAGGTAGAGAAAGTCATACTGCAGACCTACTTTCTACTTTACTACTTTTTTTTTTTTTAAACAAGACACTATAAGTCTACTCGAAATGATTGGAACACATCCTTGAGGAAATCGGGGGAAAATGTCTTCTCTCAATGCATAGTGCAGAGATTTATTTTCTCGCAAACACTGCCAGCTCTTCTCTGGCACATACTGTCATTCGGGAAATGTGCCTCCATCAAACACAAAGAAAAAATAAATTTTTTTTTTTTGAGTATTGAGTCCTTAGGAAAGAACTCTTATTTGAAATAACAAATCGACATGGAATTTGAATTTTTAAAGCTTGCACGTGTATGCGGATACCTGGGCACAGATTCATTCCCCTTGCACGGATGCTCCTGGGTCCCGTGCTTGGAGGGACTGTAGCTGCCACAGCAGGGCGGCTGACTGTTCGGGCAGCAGCACTAGGGGGAAGGAAGCCAGAGCCTCTGACCAGCGTCTGCTTCGTCCCTTGCCATGTCACGATCACTTCACCTTCTTGCCGCGCCTGAGAAATGGGTTCTTAGCGTAATAGGCTTACCAATTTTATCACAAAGACTTTAATATCTATAAGCCTGTGAAGTGGCTATAATGGGAATGATGGTCTAAATCTCATTTTGATATGGAGCTCTTTTTCATTCTTTTGTTCCAGACTTATCACATTCAAAGAGTCTCTGCCAAATTCACTCTCTTCACGAACTATCTTACTACCTTTTTTCCACTAGGGTAAAAAGATGACCTATAAATGGATACATTTCTATAGCTATGGTATTCTGTGTGATGAATTGATCGATAAAGCTCAGGGGTCATATTGCTCATATCCCCAAATGAGGGGGGGTGTCACCAAATCAACCCTACTTGAGACCATATCCCTCATTTCGCACCCTTATTTGTCCCAGTGACAATGCTAGTAAGCGTTGGGCTGTCACTCAGGGATTCATGTGTCCGTTCAGTCAGCATGGACTGAACACAGGGCACCTGTTCTGTGCTGCTGGATGTATAAAGATAAGTGACACAGAGTCCTGGGCCCCAAAGTGGGCCCAGCCTGGGGGTGGTTTTGAGAAGCCCCCAGACAACTAGGAGCAATGCGATGCAGCACAGAGAGTACCCCGACTGTGGGGTCAGGAAAGGCTTTAGGAAGGGGCTTGAGGGCAGTGAGGGAAGAGCCTGTGAATTCAGGCAACAGAGAGATGCTCATAAGGGAGTGGAGGGTGCATTGCGGGAGCCAGGAGGGATGGCAACCGGGTGGTTTTCAGGCTGAGCTGAGTCCCCAGCCTGCCTCCCTGGGGAGAGACTTCAGCCCTCTGTGCTGAGACCCCGCTAAAACTTCGTGGTCCTTGCTGCCTCTGCAGAGAAGCGCTGGATCTATCAAGTAGCTATAAAATAACTTAAACATTAGGGCTTAAATGAAGTCAGAGAAAAATATAGTCAATACAAATGACTTACTTCATTTTTTTTCTAACAGAAACAAACTCTATTAGACTGTGAGCGCGTTAGTGTGTCTAATATTTCCCCTGATTGTTTTTCCTCTGGATATACTTCTTCATGGGGATGAACAGGCATGCCGAAGGAAAAAACTCAAATGGAGCAGGGAGGAAAGTTACCCCTATTTATTATGGCACGCTCTGGCCTCTACAACATCTAAAAATTCATGAGAAAATGTGTGCCTTTTAAGATTCATCTCATCATTTGACATTCATCATGAGAAGCTCTGATCCTAGTGGTAGAATAGAGCTGGTCAGGAATGTGTACTTGTTTTGCAGGTTGACCTTGAGCAAGTTATTTAAATAGTGTCTATTTAAATGGAGTTTATTCTGTAAATCACAGATGCTGTGTCCTTTGCTGTCATTGAGAGTAGGAAGGTTGGATTTGCAAGTGCACACACATGTACACACGTCATAGTGTTTGGAACGTGTGGAAAGAGCTCCTGTGTCTCCCATATGCTAATTAGCTATAATAAAAATGAGCAATATTATATTTACTGGTGCTAAATTACAATTTTAAAATTATTTAATAGTAAGACTATAACTATAAACAAATAGCAAGAGGAGATGACCTAATTTTCTGCTAATTTTGAGAGTGATGAGATTGAGTAGGAATTTTCTTCTTTTCTCCTTTCCCCCCAAATTCTAGAACAACATATTTAAATTACTTTTGTAATGAAAGTTTTCATATTTTCAACATAAATTATACTTTCAAATAAAACAGTTTTATTGAAATTAAATTTAAACACTCTCAGTGTCTACTTAAATATTTATTTAGTTCAATCGAAATGTTATTATCAAAGGAGCCCTAGGCGATGCCAGTGAACAAATGTGGGAAACACTGTCGCAAGCGATGCATCATTCACACCTTCCTGCCATGGAAAGTGCCTAGTGTTGAAATCCTCCTTTCATGTCTTCTCCCCCAGTCAATACAAACAGGTTGTTGGCCCCATTTACTTAGGGCCACAGTTACTCACCTTTTCCCAGAGTGATAGCTGGATAACATGATGAATAAATTTCTGCTAGTTAGTAGAACAACTGGGAAATCCGTTAGACCAGAGGCCCCAGGCATTCTTCTTTTTTTAAAAGACAGTTGTATGTTGAAATGGTTTACTTCTGATGACAACATATGACTCTCCTGGAGGAATGACCACAATAACAATGAATGAAGGCCAATTGGAAAGCACTAAGGTCTGGCTTTAGGGAGATCATGACCTATTGAAATTATTTAAATCGGATTCTTAGAGGGCATTGGGGGACTTGACATTACTAATTTTTTTCACCTCACTATTCATTTTTCAGGCTGAAGGTAATTAAAATAGAGTGTGATAAATTATTTCATTTAAAGAGAAATTTTATTTTGAAAATATCTTCAGTAAAAATGAATGTATGAGGAGAACCTTCTGGCGGTTTTCTATCTTGGTCACCCAAACTGGTAATAGGCACCAGCAACACTGTGGCCTCCTGAAAAGATCTTTGTTTTTTTATTAACCCAAACAATGGTTAAAATAAAATAATCTTGATCACAAATAAGGAAAGAGCTCAACATCGACTAAAAATAAGGTATATTTATAAATGACTGTAATGTGGAATTCACTTGCAATTCTGCTTCCTTAAAGTTTGAATACTAACTTCTTAGGCATTCATACATCTAAAAGATCAGGAGGGATGATTTTACATCCCTTGAAACCCACATCGTTGCTAGCCATTTAATTCAACAAATAATAGGCACATACTGACCTCAATAATAGCTACCATTGCTGGCCCCCAGCCAGACACCACCGGCAACAGACCTGTGGGCAAACAAGATCGGGCTATTTCCTGTTACAACAAGGGAGAAGGTGCACCGTATTTGCCTCTCTGAATGTTCATTGGGAAGGTGGAGGAATGGGACAGAACTAAAACTGTAGTTGGTAAAGGAGGAGGAATTAATCATGCTAGCCAACGAGGTGGGCGTTGGGTCACTGCTGTGCTTTAGACCTTGTTTGAGTTCGGGGATGCATTCAGACAGGATTACAGAGTGCTCTCATGTTCATCTCACTCCGTCACAGGCACAGAGTGGCCTTGTGGGATGTTGGTGTCTTGTGAAATTAGGCCGAATAGTGAAACACCAGTCTGGCTCCCCACTGATGTCTCAGGGCTGCTTTGGTCTTTCTCACTGTGCTTCCCCTCACGAGTACTGTGTATTGGTCAGCACCACTAGACCCATACACAAGTCACTCGTGACTCTTCAGAACCACCCTGTGATAATAGGAGGCATCATTTCCCCCAGTTTACACATAAAATATCTGAATCTCCTGGAAGTCCAGGGGCTTTCCCATGGACACACAGTGAAGAACTGAAGCTATTTATTATAAAAACATAATTAGGTCAGTGAGTAAACACACAAGAAACAGTGAGAAGTTTCAAAGGAAGCAGATACCCAAGTGGTCAAGGGGAACCTGAAAGTCTTGTGACACTGGGGCATTTGGGGTGTAGTTTAAGTAGTGAAAGAAACTCAGAAAGAATGTTCCTGGGTGGGTAGTGTCTGGGACTCATCCAGGTCCACTGTGAGCAAAGGCAGAGGGGAGGAAGAGTGAGAGCCCAGGAGCAGCACAGCGGGAGTGGAAGCCGGTGGGGAGAGAGAGGGAGGGGGAATGAATGCAGCAGTCAGGAGCAGAGGACGACAACTTCTCTCAGTCCTCGTGGTTTGTTTATTGGTCTTCCACTGCCCTTCCCCAGCATCGTCCATGGACTCTCTGCCCGAAAACTGCCCTGTTCCCTTTGGACCTTCCCTCATGCCCAAGAAAGGTTTGTTGTTCCTTCTCTGTAGGCCCTTGGGTCTCCGTTCACATGTTCACTAAAACAGAAGCTGGATTATAAAGTACTATTTGAATGTCCGGTTGTGATATCCTCTAAAGAAAGGAAAGTGTCATATCCATGATTGATTCCCCTGAATGTATCTCGTTGCCTAAAGCACAACACTCAGTAAGCACTTGCTGAATAAGTAAATTTGATACTAAGCTCAGTAGATGTTCGTTCTTAGTGCATACGCCATGCCCAATTGGGAATAACCTTTAGCCCCAGGTCAAAAACAGGAGTGACGAATTCAGCACACCCTTCTCCAGCCTCTGCTGTTCCAGTCCTACCCCAGCCTTGCCCACCCGTCCTCTGCTCCTGACTGCTGCATTCATTCCCCCTCCCTCTCTCTCCCCACCGGCTTCCACTCCCGCTGTGCTGCTCCTGGGCTCTCACTCTTCTCCCCTCTGCCTTTGCTCACAGTGGACCTGGATGAGTCCCAGACACTACCCACCCAGGAACATTCTTTCTGAGTTTCTTTCACTACTTAAACTACACCCCAAATGCCCCAGTGTCACAAGACTTTCTGACTTTTGTGAGCCTTTCAAGCACAGAGTGGTATCTCATTTCTCATTGTTTTTATAAATAGTAATATTGAGCATCTGTTCGTAAATTTGGTTTTTCTACCTTAACTTGCTAACTGCGTGATTTTGGATGTCACCTCACCTTTCTAAGTTCTCTCTTCTATAAAATAAGGAAAAGTAAAACTCTCTCGTAGGAAGGCCACAAAATGAGGTAATGCATAGAAAGTGATTTATACTAGGTCTTCAAAGTAGTAAGCTCTCCCAAGAAGTTATCTATATTTGTTGTTATTCTTGGATTTTAAAGAAAATATGATTTATCAAAAGGCAAATTTAGAAAATCTTTAAGCAATTGGGTTATTAGAAAATTGCCAATAATCATAATTCAGTTAGAAGATATTCTCCTGAGGTCCCTGGAACCCACAGTGAGAAGAGATCAAGAGAGACTATACAGCTGATAATGTCCAGGTAATTGATAATGTCCAGGGAATAACAAGGGAATTTTGGTGAAGGGAAGAGATTAACAGTAGGTTGAAAAAGATAATATATTTTACCCTTCCTTTTTTTGGTTTACATTTCTATATATAAGTATTCTAATCACATCATTAAAACTTGCCACATAGAAGAAGTTAAAAAAAAGAAATCCATGAGTTTATTACTTAATAAAACCCCTATTAAAACTTTGATGTATCATCTTTATTCTTATTATGCTTAACTCTGAATTAACTTACAAGTATGCTGATCACACAATCATGTATCATACTTAAGTAATGAAGAGAGCATACTAATTTTTCAATAGTCTGCAAAAATCACCATTTTAATTGCTTCATAATATTCCATCAAGTGCACGTGCCAGGGTAATTATATTTTAGTGCTCGGGACTTGAAAGTAATTTAGTATCCTCAAAAATGTATAGTATAAATTACAAATTATTTTAATCAAATGGATTTAGATGTGCTAACATATCTTAGTGTAAGTCAATGTGCTTAAAAATACCTATATCTGTACAGCCCCATAGAAAGTAAACACTTTTAGTAATATGATTTTCAAGCAGCACTGTGATCTGGGCAATCCGGGTATCATTACTGTGTCAGAGATGAAAGAACCAACCAAGGCTCTGTGTTTAAGAATGTGCCTTAGATCCGACCTTTGCAAGACCCCCTCCAGGGATTCCGTTCCCCAGGGCACTTCCTTAGTACAACATCATTCTACTTAATCGGAACAGCTCAAAGTTAACTGAGAGACGGAATTAGAATCTCTAGTGCACGTGGGTGTTTGGAAAGCTTGAGTAATCTTTCTCAAGTCTCTCAATACATGGTTGTAAGGCTCTGTCAAGATTTTTGTGAGTGTCAAACAAATATGTGAAATTGCTTAGCACTGTGAATAGACATACGAGAAATTTAAGATTTGCAGAATATGTGATATAAACACTCATATTTTGAGTACTTCAGAATTTATGACAGTGACATTATGGAAACAAATTTGTGATAAATGTATGACAAAAGCATGTATTTCAAATAAGGAAATAATTTAACTTCTTGAACTCCGAATGGAAAATGACACAGAATTAGTAGATGGAGCATATGCTTTTGTTAGCAAGCTTGTCATCAACAGAATTGTGTTTTTTCAGTATCTCTCAGTATCTTAGCCTCACTAGCAAAGGTAACATTAGGTTACATTATTTTAGAGACTACCCTAAAACCCCAGGAGAATTGCAATTGCTCCTTCCCTGTGGTCATTTAGAACGGAACAGTATAACTGCTGAGCAAAATAAAATGGAGAATTGCAACTTTCAGTATCGCCAATTTCTAAATGAATTATATTGGAAACATAATGTATAGCATGTAAATGGCCCCCAGAATACACCTTTTGACATAGCAAAAGAGTATAATGTATGGAAGCTGAGAATTTTATCAAACATAATCAGTCTTGATTACTAAATAAAATTATTTTTAGTGGTGCATTGAGAACTTTTAATGTGACTAGATACATTAAAATAGTAAGTTTCTTGTGTGTCAGTTAGGAAACTTACCAAATATATATCTATGATAAGTAGAAAGTTATAAAGGGAAATACTAGCTTGTAAATAGATTAGGCTTCTTATATACACCAATTCATTTAATCCTTACAACAATCGCTGCCTACATTTACTCCATACACACAAGTAAACAGAATGGCAAAATGAATACCTTTTTTTTTTTTTTTAAGATTTTATTTATTTATTTGACATAGAGACAGCCAGCGAGAGAGGGAACACAAGCAGGGGGAGTGGGAGAGGAAGAAGCAGGCTCCCAGCGGAGGAGCCCGATGTGGGACTCGATCCCGGAACGCCGGGATCACGCCCTGAGCTGAAGGCAGACGCTTAAAGACTGCGCTACCCAGGCGCCCCAAAATGAATACCTTTGTACACATTCCCCAGCCTCAACCCGTGGCCAATCCTGTCCCATCCATCCCCCCTCCACCCCCCGTGTTGTCTCCTGTAACATTATTTTGAAACAAATAACAAGCATTCTAATCTTTCATCCTTAACTATTTCAGTATGAATCTCTGAAGGCAAAAGCTTTTCTTAAAGCAGAACCTAAAAAAATGTAACAATAATTCATTTACATCAATGAATATCTAGTCGGTTTTCAAATTTCCAACAGTAAACTGAAAAATGCGTTTCATTTTGCCAGTGTACGAATAAAGACTATCCCTTTTCAAAGACCTGAACCTAATAAGAAATAAGGACTTGTATTAAGGACTGTTGATGCCAGAGCCTGTTCTCTGCATATGTACTCCGTGGAGTATTGCCTCATTTACTATCTGTTACTCAGTTGAGATATGGGTCCCCGGGGAATTGCTGAAGGTGTACGTGTTCAGAGCAGATACTTATTCCTATTCTTACGGAGCCGTGACTTTCATACCCGAGAGAACAGTCAGAATAGGTCACGGTGTCTGTCATTCCTTTATTCATAAATGTTACATTTGTGGCCTAAGAATTTGCAACTGTTCTGCATTCAAAGGAAAATTTGAGTGTATAGAACAGTAAACTCTACACTACGTATTGCATGGAGAGAAACATTATTTATGTGTACAATAATAAGCCCCAATACCATATCACTGGGATTCTGGTAGAGTTTGCCCTCAGATTTATTCATTTTAGTTTTTTTATCGATGGAGACGGAGGCATTTTATCGGTTTCTTAAGGAAATAATTATGGTTATTCTATAGTATATTATATACAATGTAGTTTCTTAAAATTCAAATAAGCAGAATTGAATAGCTATACAATATCATGAAAACTACATGCATTATGTCTAATAAACTGAGTTTGAGGATGCATACAAATATCTCTGAAAGTTATGTATGTTTATGTTACATACTTTTGAAATCTTTTTTAAATGTTCATCGACTAATCTCAGTTGCATTGAAGCAAATAAAATGGGCATTTAGGAACCTCTTATTGCTGCACGGTACAATTACACTGTCTGCAGTATAATTTCCAAAATGTATATTCAAATGCAAATGAGTTAAAAAAGAAAACTTTGCATTCAAGAAATTAAAACTATTTTTGTTTCAGTCACTTTTCTGGGAAGTATTTTCTTGGTATTTTTTGTCTTGAGGTTAAAAATACTGCCAGCTACACCCAAATAAGTATTTGGCTTTATTTCCTAAATGGGATTGTCGCTATGATCAGAGGACATTCAGAGGAGTGGCTGTTTCTCTTTTGACTGTTTAGACTCAGGTGTTAAACCCAAATAAGGCCGTGCGGTCAGCCTGCGGAGCTGTGAGTGACAGTGGGCCACACCACAGCAACCACAACTGTACTTACTCGGTTCTTATAAGCCAGGCAGATAGTAATCTCTTATTATTTTACTTAATTTGTAGTTCGAACTTTGGAATTAATTATTTCTATCCCCAATTTATAGAGGAAGAAACTGAGGCTTCATTTCTCTGGCTAATGAGTGACAGATCCCTAACCATCTGTAATTGTGTGCCCTTTTCCAGGGCAAACTAAGGTCTCCAGGTCAAAGGTTTGGGTGGGCGTTCTTGATTTCTCTTTATGGAGAGGGAGTGGAGGCATTATTAATATTTCAGTTGTTGTTGGAATAACAGTTATTGGGACTTGAAAAGAGTTGTCTACAGAGCTAAAAGCTGTATTTGTTTGAACATGAACTAAATGAGTTTGTATTGGCTGTGTTGAGTGGAGGAAATACTTTCCAAATCTCAGACATCCTAGCATTAAAAATGGAGCACATGCATTAAGGCATTTAAGTTCTCTGTGTTCTTTGTTCCATTTATCTATATCAAGGTACCCATGGGTATGGGAGCCATTTACTGGTTTGTTGTTTTGTTACATCTGGCAGTGTTTCAAAAGGCAATGCAGGTAGGCAGGTGTTATTATTGATTGAAATAAAAACACTTTTGTGCCAGACTCTCTAACCCGGTGTCTGCTGCATGCATTTATTCGCCCTCTGCTCCCAGAGGGCAGACGAGCATGTCTCTGGTGAAGAATAGGTTAAGAGAGTCTGCACGTGTTTGCTCCCTGATTACGTTATTACTAAATAAAGTAGGCTTTTCTTTGACTGTGTGTGTAATGAAACTTTAATTGTGCGACCAAATAATACAGAGTCTGAAGGTCAAGCAACCCAAAATATACCACATTGTATTTTAGTCTTTGTGTTCTAAAAATATTTGATAAAATTTAAAGTCCGCACCAACTTTAAAAAGAATGCTTCAGGGGCCATTAATCTTTGTATCTGCTAAGACTAAGTGTTGCAGTTAGACACACCTCAGGTTACTTAGCTCCTGGGTGACAAGTTTCTGTGAAAGTTTAGGTTTTGATCTAAGTGAGGATACAGTGTTCACCAGTTAAATAAATACTGTACATAGTATTTAATGTACATCACAATGTACAGTACAATATACATAAGTGTATATATAGTATACATTAGTACTATAATATTTAATGTATGTTAAATAATGAATGGCTTCAGAGGCCAAAATGAGAGTGTAAGGCTATAAGGAACCGTAAGGGCTGATTGTACTCTATCCAAGCTTTTAAACAGTTCAGTTTTTCAGATTAAACATAATAAAGTGGATATTTTGTTTTGTTCTGCTGGAAAGATTGGTTGATTTTTCAAGTCTCCTTCTAAAACACATATTTAAATTTGTACTTGGAAAAATGATTAGCAATCATTTAATAAATAAATGGCATTTTGAAGCACTCTGAAGACTAATCAATATATTAGAAAGATTGTATAGAAACATTAATAGAATGCAGAGGTGAGGAATGATTTACTTTGAATTTTATAATATCTCTAATAGAGGACTCAGTTTTCTTTCATCAGTGAACAATAGTTATTTTAATGGGAATGGTCGTAAGAATGCCATTATTCTTTGTAATATTAATGGTAAAAGGAAAGATGTTAATGGAGCTCTTTATGGTATAATGCATGAAAAATTATATGATATCTAAAATCTGAAGCTGAAAGGTACTTCTCATGGTGTTCTTAATGATCTATAGAAAAGCACAAAAGTGAAAAATACAATTTTAATGAAGTATTCTTCAAAGTCTTCTCTTTTTGCTTTTGGATAAATACATGCAGATTTAAATCTTGATTGTCTTCACCGAACTATTTTTTAAAGCATTAAATACTTATTTCTTTTACAAAGTTAGCGTAATTATTTTCGTTTAACTTTTCTTTTTTTCATGTAGGCTCCACACCGAGTGTGGAGCCCACCACAGGACTTGAACTCATGACCCTGAGATCAAGACCTGAGCTGAGATCAAGAGTCAGATGCTTAATTGACTGAGCCACCCACGTGCCCCTCATTTAACTTTTTATTTTTTATTTTTATTTTTTTAAAGATTTTATTTATTTATTTGACAGAGAGAGAGAGAGACAGCCAGTGAGAGAGGGAACACATGCAGGGGGAGTGGGAGAGGAAGAAGCAGGCTTCCTGCTGAGCAAGGTGCCTGATGCGGGGCTCGATCCCAGAACCCCGGAATCATGCCCTGAGCCGAAGGCAGATGCTTAACGACTGAGCCACTCAGGCACCCCATCATTTAACTTTTTATATTGAAATACAACACAATCAAAAAAATAAAAGGTATAGACACACACAGCTCATTGAATTATCAAAAAGTGAAAACACCTATGTAAATATTACCTAGGCCAAGAATATTACAGTATCTCAAACACCTGCTTTCATCTCTTTCCTGATCACTACTACCTCTCTCTTCTCCCAAAGTTATCACTATCATGATTGTTAATGCCTGTTTTGAATTATACTCAAAAGAAATCGTGCAATATATACTTTTTTTTATATGTGGCTACCTGGGTTAGCATTATGTTTGAGAAACGTATCCATATTGTTGTGTATAGGTATAACTGATTTATTTTCATTGTTTTACAGCATCTCGTTACACGAGTGTATCTGAATGTTTATCCATTCTACAAACGGACGTGTGAGTTGGATTTGGGGACTATTCTGAATAATACTTCAGGAGCATTCATGTGCTCATGTACACAGTACTGCTTTCCTGTTGGGTACACTCTTGAGAGGGGAATTGCTGGCTCACAAAATAAGTGTATGTTTAACTTTACTGCAATATGTGAAAGATTTTTTGTAGAGATCGTGTTCATTTATACTCTCAACCGCAGTGTTTGAAAATTCCATTTCTTCCACATTCTTGACAACACTTGGTATTGTCAGTATTCTTTTAATTTTAGCTTTTTATTGTTTCCCTCAAATTTAGCTATTCTGGTTGGCATGCAGAACTTTCACACTGTGGATTGAATTTACAGTGTCCTGTGCCTAATGAGTCTGGACACCATTGCATAGGTCTGCTAGTCATTTAGGTATTTCTTTGTCCCGTTTTTTCTTATTGCTTTGTAGTTCTATAAATCCTGAACACAAATATACTGAAAAATAGGTCCTTCCATTCTGTGGCTTCTCTTTTCACTATCTTAACATCTGTAAATGAACAGAGTTATTAAGTTTAGTATATTCTGATTTGTCAGCCTTTCCTTTTGTGTCATGTTTAAGACAACTTTGCCCTCCTCCAGGTTGTGAAGATATCTAGCACCAGGTTGTGAAGATATCCAGCTGTGCTATCTTCTAGCACATCTGCTATCTCTATTCACATTTAGCTTTACAGTCTTTCTGCACATGATTTAAGGGAGTGATCAACCTTCCTTTTTTTTTTCTTCTTTTTTTTTTTCGTTCTCCTCTCTCCCCTAGTGTTGATATTTGATCTACCCAGCACCAGGCATTTAAAAGAGGTGGTTTATTGTTTGTTGTTTTTTTTTTTAACTGATTTGCATTGCAAAGGTAGTCAGAAATCCATTCCCCATTTATGTTGAGTCTGTTTCTGGATTCTCTATTCCGTTCCATTGGTCTGTTTGAGTAATCTTCTGCCAATATGACATTCTGTTATTTTTGTAACATTCGGAGACTTGATACCCAGTCAAGAAAATCCTCCAACTTTGTTTTTCTTCAAGGGTGTCTTGGTGATTCCTGTCCCTTTATATTTTCACTAACAATGTATGAGAGTTCTTGTTGCTCCACATCCTCATCAGTACTGGTGTTGTCAGTGTTGTGGATTTGGGCCATTCAAATAGGTGTGTAAATTCAATCCATATCAGTATATAGACTTTCATTCAGCAGATTTGCTGAACACATGCTATAAAGTAAAGAAACTTCTGCATAAACAATCATGCAACCTATGAATGACAGCAGGCTTTTTTCTTTCTTTCCAATCCATATTTACCTGTTAAATATTTTTCTTACCCTTATTAGAATGTTCACTTCATGTTGAATGAAAGGGTCTATAGAGAACATACTTTGATTCCCGAACTCAAAGCTGATCTCAGCATTTCTTCTAACATGTGACGGGTTGCTGTAAGATTTTTGTAGATGTCCTTTACAGATTTAGAAATTCCCTTTTTGGCTAAAAGTTTTAATCACATTTAGATGTTGCATTTAATCAAATGCTCTTTCTACATCTGTTTGGAAGATCATATTTTCTTCAGTTTGATTAATTACCTTGAAAGATTTTTAAATATTAAGCAATCCTTATGTTCCTGGAAGAAACTTGATTCAGTTATGATCTATGAAACTTTTTCTTTATTTCTGTATTCTATAATAATTTTGCAACTATTTTTAAAGGATAGTTGGATCTATGTTTATGAATAAGATTGGCTTTTATTTTCCTTCTTGAAAGTTCCTTGTCAGATTTTGATATCAAAGTTATGCTAGCCTCACAAAACAAGTTGGAGAAGCATTCCGGTTTTCTACATTTTGAAGGTGTTTGTGTAAGATCAGTGTCATTTTGTCCTTAGATGTTTAGAAAAATTCACAAGGGAATAGATCAGGGCCTGGAATTTTCCATGTGTGAACATTCTTAAATTATGGATATAACTTTGCCAACAGAGATAGGCAATTCAGATTTTCCTGTTTTTCATCTGTTTTGGCAAGCTGCTGTCTGTTTAGAACTTGCTCACTTAATTTTCAAAAACTATTCAGAGTAGCCTCTTATGATCATTGTAACTTGTCTGGGATCAGTAGGATGCTCTTTTGAATTCCTGATATTGGTTATTTCTGTCTGTTCTTTTTTTCTTTTCCTTGACCAGTTTAGCTAGGCTTTCATTAATATCAGTGTCCTTTCACAGCCTTATTTTTATCATTTACTTTGTGTTTCATTCTTGGTTTTAATCTACTGTATTTTTTCCCTAGTGTCTTAACATCCATCCTTAACACATTAATCTCTGTCTTTTTTCTTTTAATGTCCATGTGCTCAGCACCGGTGACTTCTCTTCTACTTGTGACATTGGTAGTTTGGGTCTTTCTCTCTTATTTTTCCTTGGACAGCATGAGTGGGGATCTATCAATTTCAGTGAACTTTTCAAAGAAAGAGCTTTTGATTTTGTTAATTTTCTCTAATTTTTTGTTTTCAGTTTCACTTATTTGTGCTCTAATTTTTATTATTTCTTTTCTTCTGATTATTTTAGATTTATATTGCCCTACATTCTCTAGTTTCATAGGATGGAAACTGAGATTATTTATTTAGGTCTTTGGGTTTTTTTTCCCCTAAGGTATGCGTTTAATGCTACAAATGCTGCTGTATCTCACAGATTTTGATAAATTATATTTTTATTTTCATTTAGATTAATTTTTAAAAATTTCACTTGAGACATCTGCCTTAGCTCTTGGGTTATTTCCAAATATTTTTAGGCTTTCTAGCTATCATTCTGTTACTTATTTTTAGTTTAATCCTATTGTGGTTTGAGAGCATACTTTGTATAGTTTACAGTTTCTATAAAATTTGTGAGGGTGTTTTGGGGCCCATAATCCAGTCTGTCTTTGTGCATGTTTCATATGATCTTGAGAGGACTGTTTCTACTGCTGTTGGGTAGAATATTCTAAAATGTCAATTTGATCCAGTTGACTAATACTGATACACAGGTCTTCTATATTCTTACTGTTTTTCTGTCTTTTTGATGTATCAACTACTCCAACTATAATAATGGATTTGTCTATTTCTCCCTGCAGTTCTATCAGTATTTGCCTCATGTATTTTGACCCTTTGCTGTTATGTGTTACACATAGAGGATTGTTATGCCATGTTGTAAAATCAATTGCTTTGCCATTATGCAATGTGCCTGTTTATCCCCGATAATCTTTCTTGTTCTGCAGGCTGCTTTGTTTGAAATTAATATGGCCAGTCCAGCTTTTTTTAGATCAGTGTTAATGTTAGGCTAAAATACAAAATGAAAACCAAACTCGAAGATTCCCTGAGCAGACGAAACCATTTAAGCCCCATAAGCAAAACTAAATCTAGCTTATTTCGTGAACGTAAGTGAAACGTAAGTCATCTTCTGAAAAATGGTATAAGATAACCACTTTTAATCAATCCCCTGCCATCTGGAAACCCCCATTGTAATAACCAATAACTGTAAAGGTTAAACACCTTCCTCATTTTCACGTTATAAGCCATCCTGTAATGTCACACCTCTAAGCTTCAAAGCAGTTTTGATTTGAAAACTCCCAATTCTTGAACTGCTCTTATATGCACAATAAACTCTCACTAATTACTATCTTATTGATCTGGTGCTGTTTTTGGATTTTTGCTATATTTGGATTTTTGACATTAGCAGAATATATCTTTCTCTGTTCTTTTACTTTTAATGTATTTTAGTCTTTATATTGAAAGTGGATTGCTTGTAGATAACATATAGTTGGGTCTCATCATTCTTTATACGCCTACAATCTGTCTTTTAATGTTGTATTTAAAGTGATTATTGATATGTTTGGATTAATATCTGCCATGTTTGTAACTATTTTCTATTTGTTGCATTTGTCTTTTGTTTCTTGCTTCCCCCTTTTTGATGTTTTTTATCTGAATTTGAGCATTTTGTATTATTCAGTTTTATCTCTTTCCATATTGACATACAAAAAAATTTTAGTGACTGTCCTTACCTATCAAAGACCATCTTCAGATAACATTATGCTACTTAATAAGTAGCGTAGGTACCTTAGAGTATTCCCAGTCCCTCCCTCTCATCCCTTGCAACATTGCTGCCATTCATTTAATTTATCCATATGCTGTAATCACCCAAGACATTTTTAGTATTATTTCTTTAAACAGTTATCTTATAACTAAGAATAAGAAAAATTATTTTATTGTACCTTCTGTTATTCCTTCTCAAATGCTCGTCTTTTCTTTGCAAGTTCCTGACTTATATCATTTAACTTTTGTCTAAAGAACTTTCTTTAAATACTTCTTGCAAAGCAGGTCTAGTAGCAATGACTTTTATTGGTTTTTGTCTGAGAAAGTTTTTATTTTTTCTTTTCTTTTGAGAGATAATTTCTCAGGTGTAGAATTTTAAGTTTATTTTTACTTCTTTCAACACTTTGAATATTTTGCTCCACTCTCTTCCTGTTTGTGTGTTTTCTGATGAGAAGTCCAATATACTTCTTACCCTCATTCCTCTATAGGTAAGGCATTTGTTTTTCTCAGCTTCTTTCCAAAGATTCTCTTTATCTTTGGTTTTCTGCAGTTTGATTATGTTATAACTCAGTATAGAGTTTATTTTGATTTCTTTTTTTAATAATTTTTTATTATGTTATGTTAGTCACCATACAGTATATCCTTAGTTTTTGATGTAATGTTCCATGATTCATTATTTGCATATAACACCCAGTGCACCATGCAATATGTGCCCTCCGTAATACCCATTACCAGCCTATCCCAGTCCCTCACCCCCATCCCCTCTGAAGCCCTCAGTTTGATTTCTAACCTGTTTGTTACTCTTTGAAATTCCTGGGTCTACTTTGTTGTCTGTCATTAATTTTGGAAAGTCCATTGGCCATTATTCAAATATTTCTTCCACTTCATTCTCTCTTTCTTTACCTTCTGGTATTCCACTTATGCATATGTTACAACTTTTACAGTTATCCCCAGTTCTTGGATATTCTCTTCTGCATGTTTCTTTTGCATTATAGTTTAGGAAGTTTGCATTTTCTTATCTTTAATCTCACTGATTTTTTCCATAGTTGTGTTGAATTTATCGATGTGCCTATCAAAGACAGTCTCCATTTCTGTCAATGTTTTTGATTTCTGCTATTTCTCTTGGGTTCTTTCTTAGAGTTTTCATCTCCCTGTTTATCTTACCCATCTTTCTTGCATGCTGTCCGCTTGTCCCATTAGAACCCTTATCATATTAATCATAGTTGTTTTAAATTCCTAGTCTGATAATTCCAACATCTGAGACATATATAAGACTGGTTCCAGTGGTTGTTTTGTCTCTGCAGAATGTGTTTTTTCTTGTCTTTTGGCATGCCTTGCAATTTCTCGCTGAAATCTGGACATGTTGCATCTAGTAGTGGGAACCAAAATGAATAGGTCTTTTTGTGTGAGGATTTATATTAATCTGGCAAGGAATTGGGCTGTACTTAATGTTTGCTCTAGGTGTTGTAGGTGCCAGGGGCTTCAAATTCATCTAGGACTCTTGTTTTGGCCTCTCCTCTTGACTTTGAGGTCATCTTCCGAGGTAGTCTGTGTTTGTAGTTCTTTCAGCTATTATCCAATATTACTATACTAGAGTTCTTTTGGTATGATGATATGATATGAGGATAATATTCCTCATATTCCAACTAAATATTCCTATAATATTCCAACTAAATGTCAGTGTTTTTAGTGGGTCTCTGTCTTGGGACTGTGACCTTCACTAGTGTTTCTCTAGTGGTGTGGCTTGTTTCCCTCTGCCCCTTACTTCTTTTCCTGGCTACTAACTCCTGAGGACTGTTTGTTCCCTTAGGTGGGGCAGGGAGCATAGGGAAACCAGAATGGGAGGAATGTTCTTTTCTAATTGGGATGAGGCTCTGGCAAAGTCTTTTCCCTTGGACAGTAGGCCTTTGGTGTACAGAACACTCTGGGCATAGTTTGCAATGATTACCTTCTCCTCTCCCAGCCAGAGCTGGGAGGGAATCTTTTTCTGAATCTTCAGAAAGAGCATGGAAAGTTTCCTGGAAGTCAAGTTCACAGAAAAGTGGGGCCCTCTAAGACTGTGGTCCTCAAGAGTTTCTGTTTCTCGTGCCAGTCCACCCTCAGCCTCTGTCGATATATCAGTAGTACCACATAAGCAGCCCTACCAGTTTATGGCATCGGTGGCTTCTACTCTAGGTGGACAGATCTTTGCTCTGACTCTTTGGATGGTCTTGTCTTTCCAGATATCAAGGTGGTAGTTTGCCATATGTTTTATTCAGCTTAGGCTGCTGTCACAAAATACTGTAGACTGGGTGGCTTAAACAACCGACATTTATTTCTCACAGTTGTGGAATTTGGAAAGTCCAAAATCAAGTTGCTGGCTGATTCAGTTTCCTGGTGAGAGCCTGCTTCCTGGCTTGTAGGTACCAGCCTTCTCACTGTGTCCTCATCTGGCTGTGGTCTCTCTTCTCATCCTTATGACACTAATCCCATCATGGGGGCCCCATCCTCATGACTTCATCTAAACCTAATTACTTCCCAAAGGCCCTACTTTCAAATACCTTCATGTTGGGATTAGGGCCTCAGCATGAATTTTGGAGGGACACAATCCAGTCCATAGTGCATGTAACCTCAGTGTTCTGATAGGTCTAAGAAAGGTCATTGATTTTAAATTTGTCCAGCTTTCTTGTTGTTTAGAGAATAAGAATGATGTCTAAGCTCTTTAAATACAGAGCTGATGCTTTTCCTATTTACTAATGTATGTGTCTGTGTATCCAAGACTCTGAATTTCCCTTTAAAAAAAAAGATTTATTTATTTATTTACTTATTTGAGAGAGAGAGAGAGAGCAAGAGAGCATGAGTGGGATCATCAGAGGGAGAGGGGAGAGAGAATCCCATGCCGAGCATGGGCTCGATCACAGCACTGAGGTCATGACCTGAGTCAAGACCAAAAGTCAGACACTTAACTGACTTCGCCACCTCCTTGCCCCATCTCTCCGAATTTCCATTTAAGAACAGATTTCGCTGCTGCTTTATTACTTTCTTTGTGTATAGGACATCCTGTTTGAAGAACGAACAATTTGCAACCTATTAGGATATCTTTCTACAGAGTGTAACTACATTTGTTTCTGGAGGTAGAAATGAGCACTAGTGGGACACCTGGGTGGCTCAGTTGGTTAAGCTCCTGCCTTTAGCTCAGGTCATATTCCCAGAGTCCTGGGATCAAGTCCCACATTGGGCTCCCTGCTCAATGGGGAGCCTGCTTCTCCCTCTGTCTGCTACTCTCCCTGCTTGGGGTCTCTCTCTCTCTCTCTGACAAATAAATAAATAAAATCTTAAAAAAAAAAAAAGAAATGAGCATTAGACATCTCTGATCATCTTAATATTATTGTGAAGATAGAGGCTAAATTTTGGTCCCTGTAAGGAGTTGTCTGTCTCTGACTTACCCTGTATCCTAAGCTGTAGGGAGCTTACAGGATATTCTCATCCTTGGGGGACCTAGAACTAAAATTCTGTCTTTAACCCTATGTGGTTGTAAAAAGATCTGGTCAGGTGCTTCGTATCTCAGGTTCTCTTCAGGAATCCTAGACAGAGTAAAAGGTCTCAAAAGTAGGGCTCGCTTTCTTAGGTTTTCTTCTTCTCCCAGATCTTGGACATTTAATGTTTTATTGTCTTTTAGCACTTCATTCCCTGGTTTTCATTTTGTACAGCTTTTCTAGCAGGAGGCTTGTTCAGAATTTCCTGGTCTACCAACCAGAGTATGATTATTTTTTTTAAGCTAGAAGTTATTTTTCATCTCATTTAATAAAACCTTAGTCTTCCACAAAACTGGACATATATTACCCTAGTATAAATTTAAGCATAATGACCTGTCCACGTATCTTCCATAAAACAATTTATTGCTATCTCTGAACAATAGTTACGAACTACAGCCAAGGTTGCATCTTTCATGTGCTTTTTCACTCTTGCCACTTGATCTTGCCATCTTGAGAACTGAAACATTTCTATGCTAAAATGGCTGAAACAGTGTATTTTACAACTTGGTGTCTCCACAGATTCTAATAAAATGGCCAAAGCATGGGACCTTACTGAAATATTGCTAACAATTTGGTATCCCTTCAAATAAATATTTTAAAGATAGTGAATATTTTCAGAGAGGGGTGGTAGGAACAAATTTTATATTAATAAAATTCTATATTCTTATTTCGAAATTTGAGATTTATCATATACACAGGACAAAACTTAGCTTTCTAATTTGCTTTCTGTACCCTCATTGCTATTTCTCTATTACAGTAAATGAATGACATTCACACACGAGAGAATCCGTGTTTATACATACAGTTACAATAGTCTTGTTCAACATACGTTTAAAAGTTATTCTTATCTAGGTTTATGTTAGCAAGTTCCCTGCTTTTCAGGAGTTCTTATTTTTTTCTTTGCTTTTCTTTTGCATTTTTTGGTTTTTAGACAAGACAACCTCTTGGGAGGCACACTGGCACACTTGGTAAATATTTATAACCAACATCATAAAACAAAGGGCTGACTTCTATTAGACAGCATGTTGTTATGATGCATTTCGTGTCTGCATGTCAGCTGACTGTGTCAAAACGAGTTGTACTTGGAAATAGGTCATATGTAAGTCACATGAATTCTCACAACAGGAGAGGTCAGGGGATTTGCATGTTTGCCTGCTTGTCATGTTGAATTTATATTAGTATTGCTGTTTATTTTGGTGGGAGTGAAACCACTTTTTATGTAATTACATAGCCTGCTGTAGAACTACATGTAAGTGGTCCCATGCTTCTGGTTTATTACAGCAGTGTTTGGATCCCCTTATGAACTGCCATATGGGTTTTTCCCTTTATGCATCTTGACTTTCATAGATGAGTTGCTCAGTTAATATTGATAAAATAGATTAATGCTATTACACCTCTTCATAAACTTTAGAATCATTATGGAAATACTTAAAATCTTGTGAAAACTTTAATTCATTAACTCCATAAATTATCTTGGTTAGAGTACATTTTTAAACCATATACGAATACCTCATTGAGTTTGAAATCATCAAGCCTCAAAGAAAAGAAAAATACAATTAAGGCCTTTTGATTTTTGTCACATTAGACACATCACCTTACTTCTGTTTGTAGATATCTCATATATTTGATGAAATACTGGCATATTCTTTTACATTCCATATCTACTAGGTTATCATTTTATGCATGAGTCCTATTGATTATTGAACATTTGTCTTTTATTTTTATTCTACTCCAATAATTTTGAGCAAATGTAAAGTTTATAGAACAATCCTTTTGTCTATAAAAGTTAACTGGTAGAGCTATGTTCAGCAATCATCTAAGTTGCATTACTCTCAATGTGTCAAAGATTTTAAATGTAAATTAGGAGAAAAAGTGAAGGGAGCCTCCAATAAAATATCAAGCTTCCTCTAGGGTGGGTTGTTTGCTTTCATGTTCTGGTAGAGTGAGGCCTACTGATAGCTTAGCTAAATTATGTGCTGTGGCATCAAGAAAAGCCTGGGATTAAATCTTTACTCTGCCACTTCCTAGCTGTGTGGCTTTAGGCACACAGCCTCTGTAATTTTCATTATCTTCTGCTTTAAAGTGGGTACAAAAATGACTACTTTACAGGGTTGATGGAAACATTACAGGTACATAATATATTTCTTCTGCACCTGATGCTGAGACACAGAGTTGCACACTGAAGACCTTTAGACTGATAGCACAGAACACATTTGCTACTTATTTCTCTCTTTGGAAGTTAACCCGGGTGAACCCTTCTCCTAAAATCGTTTCCTTCTCTAAAAAGTCTTGTAGTAATGTAGGGAGGGGAAAAACATGGTTTATCCACAAGCCAGAAAAAAATTTCAAAGCCAGCTAAAGACCAAAAGCACAAATTGGCTTGGTATGCATTAGAAATGCAGATTCCAGGGCCCCACTCACAGACTTAGCACAGGAGGCTCAGGATCTAGAAATTGCATTTTTAAACGGCTTCTCAAGTAATTCTGACAGACACCAAAATTCTGAATCTATAATCAAAGGGAAGACAAACATCCACATAGTAAGATTGTATTTTTAAAAGAGTAATTTAAATCCTTGTGTTCTTTTATTTCTTTTTAATTTATTTTATTTTTGTTAAAGATTTATTCATTTTGTTTAGAGAGAAAGCATGAGTGGGGGGGAGGGCCAAAGGGAGAGGGTGAGAGAGTATCCCAAGCAGATTCCACACCGAGTGTGGAACCTGACGTGGGGCTCGATCCCACAACCCAGAGATGAAGACCTGAGCCAAAATCAAGAGTCCAATGCTTAACCAATTGAGCCACCCAGGTGCCCTAAATCCGTGTGTTCTTTTATGAATTGTGATGGTATGAAAAAAATCTTCATAGCAATTTGAGGAATATCCCTTAGGCAAAGAAAATACATTTGGAACCTGATAGTATGCCTAGAACTTTTCATTTATAAGGTAATGTAACATCAAACCCATGCCTCATTCACTAACATTCTGAAAAAAAGCCCATTAAATACAGAATTCCACAGCAAATTCTTTGTTGTTATCCTTTGTATTGAAAAAATTTCAACATGGAGAGCACGACAAGACAAATATTACTGTTCAGTTAAATAATATTTAATTAATGGTGCATATTCCCCCAATGATGTTGATACTAGGAAGTTAAATTTAAGGTACTCAGAGCATTACAAAATAATGTTCTGCCTACTCTGTCACCGTATACACACACTTTCTGTGTCTATGTCTTACTTCATTTTACTAATTAATTATAAAATTAATACATGGTCACTTTAAAAAACCCAGATATGACTGGAATGTGCTAAAAATACCATACCCTCCACCTCACAATTTCCCTTGCCCTTTGTAAGAAAAACCTGCTTAAAATTTTGAAGGTGCCAAGATATTTTTATTACATACACAAGGTAAGTACCTTATATATCTTCTTTATGTTCTTAAAATTTAAATAACTCATAAATCGATCAGGTAAAATGTGAAAGATTGCCATTTGCAGACCTCCCCATTCCACTTACCTGTCTGTTGCAACTGCCTTTTCTCCTAATCCCTTAAGATGTTGGGATCATCATAGCGGCATCTATCTAAATCTGTGAACGTACATTAATGTTGGAAAAATATGAGATCTTTTGGAGGGTTATCTGATTCATCATCCAGCTGTTCACTGAAAGAAATCAAAATTGTATTAGCCTGCCAGTGGCAGCCAGGAAAATCGGATTGAAGTGTAAGAGGGTGTGATTAGGATTGAATGTCGATGGACCAGGGCCTCAACCCTGGATGCACATTACCCTGGTTTGGAGAGCCTATAAACACACACACACACACACACACACACACACACACACACACACACCAATGCCCAGAGTATAAAATTTTGACTACTGGGAAGAATGGGGCTTTCCAGAAGGGTCTGGCTATCAGAGTTAAAATATCTGTGGGTTTAAACAGTATTCTCCTATTGGTGTTATAGGAAACAGTAGCCAGGAATGTGGGCCTAATAGTTGAAAACATACTGGATAACTATCTTGGTCATGGGAGATAGAGTGCACATTTGCACATTCATGTTCGACATGCTCTGAAAGGTTCTGTAATCGAGAAACCTGTTGAACTTCGTTTTGTTTTTAAGCCAATCTTTCCCCAATGTACACATCCGACAAATCTTTATTGTGAACCTCTTCAAGCCAAGCCATGTTCTAAGTACTATGGATGAATGCCACTGAAGGTCCTTGCTTTAATGAAGCTAGTCTTCTAGTGGGATAAGATAAACAAATAAACAATAATCAAACAGAAGAAGACCCCAAATAATGAGTAATATGAGGAAAATAAAATAGGAAGATAAGATGCAGGGGTATGCCAGGTGCACTGCTTTTGAAGGTATTATTAGAAAGGGTCTGACTTAGGTGGTAATATTTTGACCAAGGCCTGAAATGGCAAAAGGAGCTGGTTCCAGAGAAGTTTCAGAGTAATGTGGACAGCTGGTGCAAAGGTCCTAAGCAGGACTGAGCTTGGTTGTTCTACAGGGTACAGTGTGGTGAAAGCATAATGGAGGGTATTGTCAGAGACTATATATTTGATAATGAGTTCGGATTTTGTTCTAAGTGGTAAATGAAGCAAGGGAGGGGTGGTGGTGACACAGTTTAGTTTACCTTTAAAAATATTCCTGACTGCTCAAAGGGGAAGAGATTAAGGCTGTGGATGGGGATGGTGACAGAGAACGGGAGAACCAAAAAGGAGGAGAGGTCACTGAGGTAGTTCGGGTGAGGCAGTGCTTTGTGGAACTGGGTGGACATAGCTGAGATGAAGACAGATGCCCAGATTTTGAATATCATGTGGAGGTGTCATCACAGAAGGCCTATGGTGTGTGAGCCTGAGAGTTGGGTGTATGGAGTATTGGTGAGGTGGTGGCAGGAGGTAGAGAATTGATTGATAAGGGGAGTCAAATCAAATTAATTTGACTATGGACCACCAAACATTTTTTTAAAAAAATGTTTTGGTAAGTGCTGATAAAGAGATATTTGTAAACTAGAACAAAAAGCAGGTAAATGAGCAGAGTCCCTGTGTATTGGTGTTCCGAATGTATTCACCTCTGCCTCGTGCAGCCTACATGAAGTTGACCTTCTATGCCGATCCAGTCATGGTCAGCAGACCTACCAGCCTGAGTAGATCGCTAATTTTGTCCCAGCATATGCTGATTGTTACAGTATGGAAAAAACAAAAAACAAAAAAAGCCAGGGGGAGGAGGAGAAGGAGAAAAAGAAGTAGGAGGAAGGGAAGATGGGTAGCAGAGTAGGAGAAGAAGAAATAAAACATATAAATTATTGAGAACAGCTTCTGCTTCCCTCTAACATTTCCACATATGAAACCTTACGATTTGTCAGGAAGGTGAAAATAAAAGCTGCTCCATGTCAGGTGCTGTAGTGCGTGGGTTTTGCTATGTGTTACACAGATGCACCCTGATACGGCGGAAGGAAGGTAGCTCTTGGTCTCACCTTACAACAATTGTACAAACACCAGAAGGTTATCTTCAACCTTTTTTTTTTTTTTTTAAAGATTTTATTTATTTATTTGAGAGGGAGAAGCAGGCTTCCTGCTGAGTAGGAAGCCCACGGGGCCACATCCCAGGGTCCTGGGATCAGGACTGGAGCTGAAGCTTCAGCAGATGCTTAACCGACTACACCACCCAGATGCCCCTATTTTCTACCTTTCTGACCTTTAATTTCCTCATTTGCACTTTGTGCTAGCTTAGCATCATTCTCAAGGTCTTTCTAGCTTTCAAATTCTAGCGTCTGTAAGTATAATTATAGGTCTTTCCAAATTATTATTGCTTCCAATTTCCCTTAACATTTTTTTAATACTGGTGCTTCTGTTTTATTATTGTTTTATTAAATAACTTTGACATGTAGCAATTCTTACTGTGCGTATCCAGCAGTGCCGTGAAGTTGAACAGCCTGTTATCAGACTGTTCGGAATGGAGTGTTAGGAGATACTTTTGTTTATGTTAGTAAGAGGAGAAAATGAAACAACAGAAACATGTCCTAAGTTTTATCATTCATCAGTGATGCCAGCAACTTCTTTGCTGAATCAGATCCTACTTTCTGAATACTTTAGGATTTTCTCAATTTTTTTTTTGTGTTGTTCACAATGTTAATACCTTTTATGTTGAATCTAAACTCTATAGAAACAAAGTTTATTGAGGGTATCATGGTTGAAAGCTGGCTTAATGGGGAAGGTAGAATTTCAACTACTCTCAGTATAAAGAAAAGCCTGGGCAATCGTACCTTCTGTGGATGGAGGGACATTACTGTGTAACTGGTAATATGATTTTCTTGAAGAAGGTAGCCATTTTTACAGTAAAAAAGCAAGTCAGACATTGTTCATTGACGTTCTAGGTCACAGGGTGAAACGGATATTCTCCGGATGCATTGATTTTCTTCTTTCCCCTTTCTTCTAGGGCTTTTCAGGAAATGCAAATGCAGACAGTGTTGTGTACTATAGACTCCAGCCTTCTATCAAAGCCCGATTTCTGCGCTTCATCCCTTTAGAGTGGAACCCCAGGGGCAGAATTGGAATGCGGATCGAGGTGTTCGGGTGTGCCTACAGTAAGTGTTTGTTTATCTAACACACTGGCATAGATTTCAAAAGAGATGTTTTGAAAGCCAACCTGCATGCTGAAATTGACTTTATAGCTATGTAAAGAGATATAAAAACAGGAATGATTTTTGTGGAAAGCTTTTTTTGTGCCCATACATGGCAATATTGACTTTAGTGTTTGGCTTTATATTTTAAATCAGAAATGGAAGCATTTTATAGATAGATCAATCCATACAGAGATAAATAGATACAGATACCTGTTTATTAACACATGTGAATCCATTTAGCCGAATCTCATATTATTAACTAGACCCTGGCTTTCAAATATTAGAGTTTTCTCCCCATGGACTATATTTGATGATGTTTCACTTAGGCACCCTGAATTTAATAAAAGATACAGTGTTCCATTTAGTATAACCAGTCAAATGTCAGGACACCAAAGAATGTTTGTCTCTCCAGCCTAAAAATAATATGCCACATAACTCATTTATAAACGTGCTGTGCCTTCGGCATAAATTCATAGAAAAGGTAAAGACCTCTGCCAAAATATAAAACGTGTTTGAAATACTTTCACATAAAAAATGATAGAAACCACAGATTTCACTTAGTCTCCTCTTAATGAAACATTTTATTATATCTTTTTGTGGGGTAGGGGCCTAAGAGTTATTGATAGCCTACCTCAAGCCACACCATCCTGTTAGATGCTCTTTTATTATAGAACAATGAGTTAGTTAATATGATCTACAATTATCAGATGAGCAGTCTGAGGTTTGGAGAGAGTCCGTAATCTGTCCAGCATCTCACACCTAGCACACAGAAGAATCCGGAAAAGAGCCCGGGACTGTTCAGTTCCTCTTTATCACTGTTCCTCTAGTGAACCTTTATTTTTTAGCCACAAAAGGTTTTTTCACACATATTTTTCACTTTTTGATGTAAGTCAGGTTAGGTTCTGGTTCACTTTATTTGCAGGAAGGGAAGGCATATCATGCAGGGGGCAGGCAACTTGTTGACGTTGTCTGAACTGTGTCAGGCAAACGAACCATGGTGTACAGACTGCAGGTCTCCTTGCACTGGTTGGTGATGTTCCTGGCACCTCAATCCCCCACCATCGAAGGTAACTGACCAGGCTTTTGTTCCCACTGGGGTCTACAGAATAGTGATCACAGTATGAATATTAATAGGAATAATAATAATAGCAATAATACTAATATTGATAGTATTATTTTTTAAAGATTTTATTTATTTGAGAGAGAGAGGGAGAACACAAGAGTGAGAGTGAGAGAGAGAAGCAGACTCCCCATTTGAGCAGGGAGCCCGATGTAGGGCTTGATCCCAGGACCTTGGGATCATGATCTGAGCTGAAGGAAGATACTTAACCGACTAAGCCACCCAGGAATCCCCCCCTTTTCTTTTTAAGATTTTACTTATTTATTTGTCAGAGAGAGAGCACAAGCAGGGGGAGCAGCAGGCAGAGTGAGGAGCCTGATGCCGGACTCTCTTCCAGGACCCTGGGATCATGACCTGAGCTGAAGGCAGACACTTAACCAACTGAGCCACCCAGGCATCCTCCAATAGTATTAATTTTTTAATGCTAGAAATAGCAACATTTTCTTGAGGGCTTATTATATGTCTAGCATTATATTAACAGTTTATAGTTTTTTTTTAAAGTCTGGGGTAAATATTATAAGATAACTATTCTATTCTCCAACTTTGCAAATGAGGTTGGCCTAAAAGCTCAGGGAGGATGGCTTGCTCAAGCCACACTGATGGGAAGTGACTGAGCTGGGTTCGCAGCCAGGTCTGCTGCACCCCAGAACCCAAGTGCAGGCTCAGGCTCTGTCCAGCTGTTAAATCCCAGAGATGAGCCTGGGCAGCTTACTTCTCACTGTCTGCCCACTTAATCTCTTGGCTTCAGCAGTTCAGCTTAGCCGCTCCTATTATGTGTTAGCTCCTCCTTTGCAATGATCCATTTGAATAAAATCATCCTTTAAAAGAATATCCCACCCCAAATTGCAATTCTGGAACACAGAACCCAGACAGCCAGTCTTATTTGTCTTTGGATCATGGAGTTAGCAAAGCCCATGCTACGCAATGGATAATTCAGCAAAACAAATTTCAAATGCTTCATATTTATACTTGCATTCTCGACTTACTCTGAGTATCCACCTTGCAAAATATTTATTTATCGCAGTATAAAAATAGCTAACAGTTCTTGAGCACTTACTCTCTGTCAGGTGTAGTTTTTATAGGCATTCTAACATAATCCTAAAAATCACCCATCTAATAGAGCCTTAGAAATATGAAGCAATTTTCCCCATCGTACACACTTAATACACAGTCAGTCTAGGATGTAAATTCAACATCAGTTGAATAAGACTATTGACCCTCCTTTTCCAAGACTAAAGCACCCCTCATGATGTCCCCATAGACATGACTGCTGAGAAGCAGCTTCCTTTGAGTTCTCTCTGCCACATGCTCCACGATGACTCAAGTCTCCCTCCACTTTCATCTATCTGCAACCCTACGGAACAGTCTTTTTCCCGCCACTTCAGTTGCTGTTTCTTGCAGCAAGTGCATTGTCCACGCATTTAATCAGCCTCCTCTTCCCACTGACCCGCTGCTGAAGTAGCAGTACCAAGGGCCAATAAGATTTTAAATTCAAACATAAACACCTGTGGTTAAAGGGTATGATAGGCTCTGTTGTATAATTTAGAATAAGAGAAAAACATATAAATAATGGAAAAGTATTCTCATAGATAACCTAAACTAACCTCCAGATGGGTTGGATGTGAGTGCCTTAAGGGAGGGTCTTTGATCAAATGGACTTTAATTCTTGGATTACACTTCTATTCTCTACCTGTTCATAGTATCAGCCTTGCAGAATATGAATTTACTAAAGCATGATTCTATGTAACTATCATTTATTAAATAGTTAATATGTATCAGATATTTTCTTTCTAGGCATTTTCTGATTTAGTCCTAACAACACAGTGAAATAGGGGCTTGAATATTACCATTTTATGCAAGACTAAGAGGAGAGGAACAGAATTGTCCACTGAGTGAGCCCTGTGGCTTGCTCTGGGCTGCCTGTACAGAAATAGGTGGGACTATCAGCTCCCCTTGTCCTCAGAAGGAAGAGGTGCAGGTGCTATCAGCCCAAGAACACAGCTGCAAGATTTTGTCTGCAACTCCCCTGAGTAGCCCAGATCCAAGATCAGCCTGGATTTTCTTCAGATATATAAGGCCATTCTCCTACAGTCCCTATAAAAAGGAGAAGTGGTATTGGGGCGTGGTCACAGGATACCTGCCCATGCTGGCAGTTAAGTGAGCCTTTTGTGAAGGCCTGGAGGACTGCATGCACCTGCTGGCCTGTGTGTCCATGTTGCTTGCACCAAGTTAATGTGAGTCTTTTTTGGGCTTTGCCTGAGCCACTCACTCAAGAGCAGTGTATACCAGGGTGCTTCAAGTCTCCTGACGTGGGAGAAAGTGAAACTTAGAGAAATCAAGAACTTTGTTCAGGATTACATAGACTGCTTGTGTTAGATCTAAGATTTAAATTCATATCCATTACTTTCTTAAAGCCTGTGCTCTTGACAACTATATGAATCATACATGCATTTACCTTTTAAATATTTATTGACACTTGTTGAAAGAGAACTCTACTAGGTAGTGGGTATAGGGATAAATTTTAAATAATGTATATATCCTAATAAATGGAAATTATTACTATATGTAACATATTTTGCATTCTAACCCTAGGTTTATTCAATACAGTCCTTTCTCTCTGTACAACAAAGCACAAACGCAACATTATCTAAAATGCTACAGTTAAAAAACTCAAAACAAAATTTATAGTACTTGTACAATAAAAGCCAAAAAAGGAATGTGCATGTTGCCAGGGTAACCTGTAAGAACACCATGTATGACAGCTGTAGCAGGGGTCTGTGATGACCCTCCAGAGCTTGCTGTCAACTTGCTTATTAATTTCAGTGAGAGAAAGGGAGTTGTGGGGTGAGGGAGTATGTGCCTGAGTACATGTAAAAACAGAACCATTTACAGCAACTAACATGGGGTGTTTGACCCCAGAGATCAGAAGAGGCAATGTCATAAAAATTATAAAAACTCAGTGTAAAATATTGTAGCATGAGTGTAGGATGTGAGGAATGAAGTGATTGATGAATTGAGATTAGTATAAGAACGTTTATAGCAAGAGGTTTGAAACTAAAATGCAGATCTTTTCACATGGGAGCCTGGGAGGACAGACCAAATAGGAGAAGGGACATACCCTAGTTGAGCACAGAGACAGAGACGAGAATTGGTCAAAGGATTGGTTTGTATTTGAGAATGGTCATTCAGGCTGAAGGAAATGGCGCACAGAGCAGCTCGGTTAGGAGGCTTCTGATCTCATGTGTGCAGTGACCATGGAACCTCAAACCAGAGGACCAGTGATCAGGAGAGAGGGTTCTCTTGACTCAGATCAGACTTAAATGTACCAAGGATGTTGAATTAAGAGAGCTTAGTGATTGCATGGGAGGGTCCCTGAGTTATCGGATTGGAACAAGCATCTGGAAATTGGTGCCATGCTGGGAGGGCCAGTGGAGAATGAACGAGCTCTGAAAGGGCACAGGGGAGATCGTTAATTCCATTGTTGACTCCTTGAATGCAACCCTGGGGAACACAGAAGGTTGGAACTCTAAATGCTCTCAGTCGAAGGTATATAATTGAAACCTATATTAATATCGTTGTTATTAAATCATAGCTTTCCACTTACTGCATTACTGTTAAGAATAAAAGTATAAAGTGCTGTGTTTGGACAGCTGCTTATGTCTTTGAAAAGGAGAGATGCATTTCTATCATAATTAAAGTGGATCCTCTATGCTGTTTCTCAGGTAGCATGTGTTTTTATGCCAGGCCCCCCACCCTGTGCCTCCTGCACGTGTTCACTGAAGTTATAGATACAAGCTGCTCCTATGAATACTGCAGGGACCGTGGCTATTGTGAGAGCCACACATAATTTTATTACCCTCTGTCCGGGTGAGTTAGGGCAGTAACTTGTTATGAAGGAACATCAAGTGAATGGAAAATCCATATCAAAGAGCATGTTCTACTTTTATGTTGGAAAACTTGAAGTTGTTTCCTGAGTAATGAGAGAAGGAGAAGCTAAATTTTATGGGTTCAAAGAGAAAGTATAAATTTCAGATGTCTTGGCCATAGCAGCCGTGAACATGTTTATAGAGCTAGACAAGAGATGTGGGTAAGGAAATAACTTGTGGAAGAAGGAAAAAGAAGAGAAAATGTTTGACAGTAAAGAAATACCACTCTACAAAGTGTCCTGAAGGGAAGTAACCAATGGATAAACAAAGGCAGAGAAAGGAAACAAAACTGAGTAGAAGTGACTGTGTCTGAGATGTCCTGAGGGAGTGGCAGTGAAGCCACAGGAGATGATATTCTTTAATTGTGGATGCATTGCTGCAACAACTGCCCTTAGTGTAAATCCCAAGTTCCTCTTCTCTAGGTGTGTAGACATCCTCATTTTGCAGCCCGTGAACTTCCTTTCCTCATCCTCAACAGAGTAAGAGCCTCCAGCTGTCCAGCCATTCTGAACCACTTCCATTTCTTCAACATGCCACTATTTCATGATTTTTCTAGACCTGGGATCTTTGCACGGTGCCCGGGGCAATCACCGCACATGCAGCCTTCATTTCTCTACGGAGATAAGTCTTTCACCTGTTGCCTTTTCTCAGCAGAGGAATCACAGTCTCTGACAACTTCTCTGACACCTCACTTTTGGGTCAGAGGACACTTCCACCTGTTCCTGGAACAGCCGTTCTCCCGGTGGTCATACTAGGCGCACCGATACTCTATGGTAGTCAGATGTTCCTTCTTTGGTATGAGTCTTCTGGTAGGTGAATGAATGAAGGGGAACAGGGTCGGTGAGCCTCGGGAGGGCTTTTCCCCTGCCAACCTGGCTGCATGTGTGGTCTGTGGAAGACCAGACACAGAACACGGGGACAACTGAGAAGCCTGGAAGAGAAGAGATCTATAGAAGTTGAGGAACGACATACAATATAGAAACTATTGTGTTTATTTGCTTAAATCCAGACTGTTTAAGAGAAAATTATGGATTCTATTTAACAAATGGAAGCAAGTTATCAATTACATAGCTCATGTCAACTTAAAAGAATAAAAATATGCATTTTATAATGTAAAAACTGTTGAAAGCTGGAGTGACTTCAATCAGTAGATTTCAGTTTGGAAAACATTATTAAAAGGAAATGCAAGAAAGTAGCCTGAGAAGTGCCAGCTACTGACACTGAGAACTGAATCATTGTCTTCTGTCTCCGCTCACCACACGTCCGGTTAGGGGGAGAAATGAAAAGCAGTAAACTTTTTGGATTTACTCTAAAGAATAGTGATAATTGAATTCAATGCATGTTTATGAAGCAGCTCCCACATGTTAACTGCTAAATACTTGACCAAGGTGAATTAAATACAGCCCCTGCAGTCTAATTGTTTATTAGCTAATACCGTAGCTGAGGAATCCTATTTTATGCCAAAGATTAAAGAGAAGTTAGATTCTGGTCAGCCTAAAATCAAGGAGGATAAATCCTAATTCTTTGCAAAATTTATAGTCTTTAAGATTTCAATCTTATGATAAGTGAGGTTATAGTAAAATTAAAGTAAGGTTAGCTTTGCTATTTTAATGCCAAAAAAAAAAGAAACTATGACACCTGCTGGGATTATGTCACAAGAACTCAGAGACAACTGAGCAGGCTCTCATGGACCGAAAAGGGAATATCATAGTGTCAGGAAGGATAGTAACTGCAGTTTTGCAACATATTAAGTATGTTTAAGTGAATGGGTTCATGACAGTACTAAAAAATGAAAGTCTAATTGGTTACCTATGAGAGATATGAAGGAACCAACTCATTATTTTGAAAAATTAATAAATGAAGGGAAACGTCAAGAATTTATCTTGCTTTTCCTGTGTGATCTGTACTTCAAGGTAACCAAATAGAAGACGAGGGAGAATTTCTCTGTAAAGGTATATTCCAGGTAATAAATAAAGTGGGAATAATAGAATTAGCATATTCCCACTTCTCAATCCTAGATAAATTGATAGACCAAGTCAATGATTAAAAAATTCACAAAAAGATGATTTGCTTTTTAGTACCAGTCCTAGCAGAGTTGTTTTTATTGGGCTATCTTGCCGTAGTTGTAATCGCTGGATACAAAATATACTTTAAAAAAAACAAAACCCTTCTGGTCTCTGAGGTTCAACTCAAAGCAGGATGGAAGTGGACAAGATTTGATTCTTGAAAGAAGGAAAGCAAACTCCGGGAGATCCACATTTAACTGACTTTTTCCTGAAAACACATCCCAGTTTGCAGACATCATAATGCTCAAGCAGAAAGTAGCCAGATTTTACCGGGCTAAGGAGGCAGAGTTCAGAGTTCAAGGTTGCCAGAGTGGCTGGAAATTGAGGGTGGAATCCTAAAAAGGAGGGGGTCAGAGAAGGAGGGCCTCACCTCAACTCCTGCATAGAAATTCTCCTTCAGTCCTTGGCTGATTCTGGAACCACACATGCCCAAGATGAGATACCAAGGAACCCAGGCAAAAGCAAGATGGGAGGGGTCAGGTGCCAGAAACTTCAGCATCTGCCTAATGCCTAGAGGAGCACCTTTGGAAAAAATCAATCCTGCCAGTCTAGAAGGACTTGTTAAACATCGTGGGCTTTTAACTGAAAAGCCAGAGGGTGTTGCTTTAGGAGTAAAGACCAGTCTGAGGATCAATTGTTATGTCCTAGGGCGAAGGACAAAACCAAAATAGACCTGTCCCAACAAAACCTGGAACCACGTTTTCACAGGGTCACGGTGATCTGTGGACCTCTCCCATCTCCTTCCTGCTACCATCACCCCGCCCTCGCCAGTCTCCATCCTCCCACCTCTCCTTGCCCTCTCTCAGACTCATAACCCCCCTTTCCCAGCTCCTGCTTCCCTCCTGATCCTAGACATTTACAAAGGTGGGCGTCTACTCAGAGTATGTTTCATTTCCTCAAAGATGTGGTCCCCAATCAACGGCCTAATTTAGATCTCCCCTTTCAAACTGCCGTACAATCTGCCCTTTCCCTTCATGCTCCGCTTAGAGTTTGTAAATATATCTGTCCATGTGGGATGAGTGGCTGGATGTCTTTCTTTTCCTTCAGATTGGGGGATCCATGAGATCAGAACGTGTTCACTGTTGCAACACCAGCTCCTACTGTAGGACGTGGCACAGTAAACATTCAGTAACTATTTGCTAAATGAACAAACTAAGAAAAACATCCAGTTAACCATGATAAAAACTGAAAAATGGATAAAGGTATAAAAGCCACACATGTGTTACACTCCTACAGTAGCAAGTTGATTAAAGAACTGTGAGACGACCATAGGAGATTTTGAATGTTAGTTATTATTAAAATGATAATAATAGCGTACAAAATATGTAATAAATGGGGCTTTTTGATACTTGCATTTGAAACCCACAGCTTTTGTGTGGTATGAGAAATTGGAATTTTTCTCCATATGTTCCAAATAAGGAAATTGAGACTCAGCATTTAAGTGACTTCTGTGGCATTCATTACAAAAGTTGCAAATAAATATTAGAAACAGAAATACAGCTTATGTCCTCCAGTGACATACTCAGGTGTCCGTGATGTGGTAGATTTACCCATTTCAAACCTACTGAAAAGGCTAATTTAAACTGATATTTAAGTGGCAGTGATCTGGCTTGTTCCTATAACCTCCTGGAGTGTTATCACTGATCTTAATTCAGTCTATTTAAAACCATCATAGTAAAGTCACCTTTTCTCTGCGGTTAGATGCAGCACTTGATCCTGTACCTTCTTCCTTTTTATTGTATTAATTTTGGTTGTTTTAAACTTAAGAGTCCCTTAAATCATTCTGTGTTCCTTGATGCTACTTTGCAAAAATAGTACAACCCATTTCCTGTTGATTTCTCAAGTGCTTGGTCTCTCCTCGCCATCTCTTCAAAACCCAGTTCAGTAATGCAGATCTCAAGTGCCAATACATCATGCTGTTGCTTTCATATTTCACCATACAGTAGTTTAACGGTGACTCAGTCTGATTTATGTTTCTTAGAAGTCAAAATTGGACCTCTGTTTGTTTAGAAATTCACAGGTAGTAATTTTCAAGTAAAGAAACAGTGTGCTCGGTACTGGTGACTGACTTCTTGTTTAGCCCAGAAGAGTTTTGGTCCATTGTTCTTTCTCCACTTAGAGCACTTTTTTCTCTATATTTTTGAGGTGCTTCCCACAGAATTAATAGAAGGCTCTCTTGTCTTTTTTAGGAACTCTTTCTTGACCTTTGAAAAAGTCAGCTTTCTATTATTCAAGGATTTGTTTTCCAGCTCATGCATTTTCTATTCCAATTTGTCTCTCTTAACGTTTCTTAGCCAACTGACCTCATCAGTGATGCGATGATTCACAGTTGAATTCACAGAACCAATTTCTCCCCAAAACACCTTTCAGGAACAAGCTGCTACCACCTCCACAAAAATTTCTGCAAGTATCACCTACAGTATAGATAAACATGTTCGTTTTCCATGGTACAATTCAGTGTGCAATGAGTTTACTCATTTTCAGGGAAAAGATTCTTTTTTTAACCTTCTTGTCCTTGTCAGATAATCATAATGCTGTCATCTGCTCAGGGTAACTCAGGAACCTGTTTTCCTGGGTGTGGCTCTCAGAGCTCCTAACCTGGTGGTTATCAGGCAGAGCCCAGGATGTTGAGTGCTTATGGAAACACCCAGAGATTTTCCTCAGTTGATTCTAACGTGACTGACCACGGAGCTTAGTTTAAGAAAGCATGCTGTTGGCTGTTGTATAGGTTTTTCTCAGTCATCCATTTAGGGAGGGGGGAGGGCATCACTTTTTCAGATAGCAACCTCACATTTTGCAAAGTCTCAAACTTCTGGAGCAGGGGTAGGATGTAGGTGTGAGGGAAGGATACCAAGTCAAGTGGAAGAAATGACGACGAGGAGTGTGTTTATGTGACATATGCAGAGGTGGAAAAACAATTTGCTGCTCACAGAGGTACATCTGCAATTTGGTTGACATCCTTCTCTGAGGCTGAGAGATCAACTCCTCCTGCACCTGTTAGAAATCATTCGGACCCAGCCCCGAAGCAGAAAGCAAAGGTCCAAGCACCAGCGTGAAAAATCACATCTCGGGGAGGTGCGTCCTTCCCACTAAAATGGAAACTCTGTGACAAAAAATGTGCTTTGTATTTATGCATTGCCGTGTCTTCCGCTGTTCACAGGGAGCTCGCCATAAATACGTGCTGACAGAAAGGAGCACAGAATACACATTTCAGCAACGCCACTTCTGACACAACTCCCTGAACGAAATTTGAATATTTTGTATTGGAAAACTCTTCATTCCACTGAGATTGTATTTCTGAATCATGCAAATAAATCAGTCTATACCTCTTTCCTGGGTCGCAGGGAGAATTGATATGAGAGTAGGGCCTACAGTCTTTCTGAGTCTCTTCTTTCCTTGATGCCTGCTGTAAATGAGAAGATTTGAGATGGAGGTGTTCACTGAGGAGGATTCAGGTCACCGACAATCGCCATGGTGAGTCAGCTCAGGCATTAGCTGACGGACAGAGAAAGCCACAGAACCCACAGATGGCTTGAAATCATTCTTGCTGCATAACCTGGCCGTGACATTGATAATTGAGCACTTCTCGTGCTCTTCAAAAATTCATTACTTTTTGAAGAGTTTACTTTTGAAAATAAATACACCAAATGTATTTATTAAACTATTTTTGCTGTGCCTGTTTCCCTGCCCAATGTTCTGACAATAAATAATAGCATTAGCATTAGTAATAATGTTTATTGAGTTGTAGTTATGTGCCCTCAATTCTTCCAAAAATTATGCAGATATACATTCCTACAACAATCCTATGAAGAATATACTCTTATTATTCCCGTGTTACAGAGAGGAAATGGGCAAAGGGGTTAAGTACCTTGTGTCATAGAAGGAGTAATGCCCTGTTACCTGTGACTATGTTACCTTATATGGCATAGGCACTTACAGGTGTGATTAAATTAAGGATCTTGAGATAGGGAGAGTAGTCTGGATTATCCAGGTGGGCCCAGTGTCATCACAAGGGTCTTTATGAGAGGGAGGTAAGAGCATCAGTCAGAGGAGAGCAGAAACAAGGTGGGGGAGTTGAAGACGCTATGATCCTACTCTTGTACGTGAAGAAAAGAGTCATGACCCAGGGAATGTGGACGGTCTCTAGAAGCTAGGAAAGGGGAAGAAAGGGATTATCTTCCAGAGACTTCAGAAGGAAAGCAGCTCCTGCCACCACCTTGATTTTAGGACTTTTGAATTCCAAAACTAGAAGATAATAAATTTGTGTTGTTTCACGTGACCAAGTTTGTGGTAATTTGTTACCTTAATAATAGGAAACTCATACACTTGCCCAGGGTAGAGTGAAGATGCAAACCCGTGCAGACTTGTTGTCTTAACCTCTAGGCTACACTGTAATTTAAAAAAACTATTAAAAATGGTTCAGAAGGGGTGCCTAAGTGGTTCAGTTGGTTGCACATCTGCCTTCAGCTCAGGTCATGTTCCCAGGCTTGGGATCGAGCTCTGTGTTGGGCTCCCTGCTCAGCGAGGAGTCTGCTTCTCCCTCTGCCCCTACCCCTGCTCATGCCCTCTCTCAAGTAAATAAATAAAATCTTTTAAAAAAATGATACAGAAGGGGACTAGCCCAAGGGGGATAAATATGTCAGAACAATTTGCAACTCGTTACTAGAAAATTAAAGTTTATGTCCTCCCTATGGTGAACAGGGCCACATTATTAATATCTATAGTAATTCAATCATTAAAAATATAACCTCAGTTATAAACCTCCTAATGAACTGATTTACCATTAGAAACATGATTCTTTCAGTCAAGTAACATGTCTCCTCCTAATCTTTGGACTATAGGTCTTTTACTGTTACACATTTGGTTAACTTCTGATTTCTGGTTTTTCTTATAGTCAGTTTTCTAATATCTCTACTTTTCCTGTTTATACATTTCAACCGTGTACAAAAGATTCTTTTTCTGAAAGTGACAAAAGATGGGCATAAGTGTGATTCTGTTAATTGATACATGAATATTACTTTGGATGCCTATTTTACTGTTTCTAAACAAATAGCTATTGAGTTAAATTACTTTTATTAATGGCCTACTCTCATCAAATCTTTCATAAGTTAGTTTCAATGTAAAGAAGTATGTTACGAATCATCTGAACTTTTCTTCTGTGAGAATGTATTTGCATGGTAGTGTCCTTTGTGGAATAGTGAAAATAAATTTGCCTTGAATGTTACTGGTGATGGCTGAAATGTGGAAATGTTGCTTTCCCAGGGGCACCTGGGTGGCTCAATCAGTTAAGTGTCTGCTTTTGGCTCAGGTCATGATCCCAGGGTCCTGGGATTGAGCCCTGCTTTGGGCTCACTGCTCAGCAGGGAGCTTGCTTCTCCCTCTCCCTCTGCCTGCCACTCTGCCTACATGTGATCTCTCTCTCTCTCTGTCAAATAAATAAATAGAATTAAAAAAAAAAAAGAAATGTTGCTTGCCAGTCAATGATACGAAGCCCGGGCTGTCCTTTTTAAGTTAGTAATGTTGAAAGTAAAATTTTCAAAAGCAAAAAAACCATGACTTTCATTCAAATACAGAATAAACACATATGAAAGATGTGATTGATTAATTAATTAAAGAAGGAATCAGAAGGATGGTAAAGCTGGTTGAAAGAAGATTCGAGAGACTGAGTGTACATAGGAATCCAAGAAAGAATGCTGGATTACTATCACAAGGTTAGGTACATAAATGATTAATGTCCAACAGGGCAATAAAACCATAACTGTAGGGCCATTTGTATTTCTACTGGGGGAAAAAAATCTACAAATTAACATGTAACTTAACAAAGTCTGATCCTAATCTGTAATAAATAGTAAAATCAGACATTTATTAATTTACCTAGAATTAAATAATCTTTAGGTGGGTCTGTGAAGAAATGGTCCAATATGACATTGAAAGGATGTGAAGTTATTCGTTTGGATTATATCCAGTTTTCCCAATTTTTCTTAACAGTGGGTAAGACCACTTTCAAGAGAAACTACAGACCTCTGTCTCCTACCAGCATCCTTGGAGAGCTAGATTCTGATAATGAGTTCAAATTCATTTTCACTCTGTCTTCCTCTCTCTCTCTCTCTCTGTCTTTCTGTCTCAAGACTTTTTTTCATATAATTCCAGATTTTTGTATCATTAGCTGTATGTGCCATAACACAGTGTTTTGTGATTATTGTTTAAAATTATATGCTTTTTATATATCAGATATGTTGTGTAGATAGCTTTTTATAATAGTGACTTATATTAGACTCATTATAAGTTGAGTCTTTTATCTAAAGTAATACTGTTAGGAATCATCCTGAAATTTTTTTAATGAAAATTCTTTTACGTATATTGCACATACATAAGTTAAAGTTTTCCTATGCTGACATTGTACTCACATTCTGAATTATATTTAGCTTTTTTCCCTGAAGGTATTGTTCAAACCCATGTGAAGTCTGTTTATCCTTCTCCTACTTACTACTTTCTCACTTTCAGACCCATTTTCAAGGCAAGCCCTGCTCACTCTTCTTCCTCTTCTGAGAGTTGAATCGCTGACTATCACCATAGTTCTCGACAATCCTCAGAGCTTCCTTTCATGAAAATGAAGAAGAGAAAGTGTTGGGAGAATGTCTAGGTTTGGGGGAATTTAATGTCCTAAGAGTAATTCGAAAAGTTTATGGGGACACGTATAGGACTTGAAGACTGTGGGGAGTAGTAGGAACATTAGTGGTGACGTTTCTAGATCAGAGAGCTGAGTTTCCCCAACTACCTTAAGAGACCCAGTCTTCTGTTAGGCTTGATCAGTCCGTCATGGCTGTTCACTGGCTCTGCCGTGTCCCTCTTCACGGAATGTCAGCTCCCTGAGGGCAGGAGCCATGCTTCTGTCGATTATTCTCTTTATCTCAGCTTCCATCCCAGGGCCTCACAAATGATGTGCTAAATGCATACTTGCTGAACGAATGTCTCACATTAGGTATTATCTGTGGAGTAAGAAGAAAATAGGTAAGAGTGAAAGAAAGTGGCAAGTGGCTTCAGTTTAAGAGAGGGAGCAATACACCATTGTTTCAGGCATCAGTCGTCTGATACGTTGTTCACTATCCTGTTTTTGCTGATGGAAATATTGTAGGCACAAAAGCTTTAGGTGCCATGAAGGGCGAGTATGACCATTGTAATATGATAACAATAGCAAAGAAGAGAAAAAAAAGAAATAGTAGGCTGAAGTCACACAGGTTGAACCTTTATTGGAAAAAAAAATTCTCCTGGTAGCTAATTCCAAAAATAGACTTTATCTAAAATAAAATCATTATTATGATGGTTGCCTTTAAGCAATACATTAACTCCGAGATAACTGCATGGCTCCAAATGTGTCAGCATTTAAAGTCTGTCGTATTGGAATTTTTCTTAATTTATTGTAATCTAATAATCATAGAAGACATTATTTGTATTTGACACAGAGTTATGTCTTTACCGTGCACATTCATTCAGCTATATAACACGGAATAATTGTTCAGTTAACGTTATTCTTTCTACAGAATGCAATGTTTATTCATGTGCACTTGGTGAATGAATTCTTTATAAGCACATTAACAAGATGTAGAAAAATCAAACCTCTGAATTTTCAAAAGATAGCTGCATAAAATAGTTGAAAAAAATTTCAGGGGGTGGTGAGTATAAATGGTTCACATTAAATATGATGGATAATCTGAATGAAATGTATATTTGGGCATACAAGTAGCTGTAATAATTTTGTCAAATGAAACAAGATGAGTAAACTTTAATGTCATTTCATTGACTGCGAAGAGTCGGCTAACCAGTTGAAAAATAGCTTCATTGGGTTTCCCTAACCTCTTCATTTATTACATAAATGTACTCTCAAGGGTAATTGCCTTAAAAAAAATCTTTGAATTGCGAAATACGGAAAACACTGCTAGGCTTTCCCAGTATTATCAGTTCTATTTTTTGTCTGTTGTTCAGGGTGCAACTGATTTTGACAGATGTGCTGTTACGTTACTGGTATAACATGACATCTTTTTTCAGATGAACTGAATAAAAGTGATCTTGACAGTGAGTAGATAAGACACTGTCAGAAAGCTGAAAAAACATGTCAGTGTCACGGTTTTGACACAAATGCAGCAGAACAGCCCTTATAACATCATTAAGTGAAAGTCTTCCCAACAGTGTCCTCTAGAACACAGAATGTAGCATTACTGTTAAGTACTATTAGCCACAAAAATAATAAATAAAACAAAACACAAAGGTCAGCTTAATATATACTTGAGGAGGCATTTGATGTGTCTGACGTATGTGTGTGTATTTGTATGCAGATCTCTTTTCTACAGCATGTGTGAGAGATCTGTGAGACAGCAAACCATTTTTTCAAGAGCTCAAAACAGTTTCACTTCAACACTTCAGGAACATCATTAAAAATACTGATTGTGAAATATGCAGAGTGGTTTATGGATATTGATCATAACCCTTTTCCTGATTTTCTTTTTTTTATTGGATGAAGAGAAATAGCTTTCAGTAATATGAGAAAATTAGGAATACAGTTTAAGATGTATTTCTAGATCATGATTTTGTAAATAGGTTAGTAAAGACTAAAATGGAATCAATCCCAGGCATCAGGAGGGAATTACTTTATTTTCCCTTATGACTGGCTTGGGACTGAACTACACATGTGAGTGTGTATGCACAATAAACAACGCCTTATATGTATCATATGTATATATGCACACATTTAAATGCTTTAATAAAAAGCATATTTATCCTTTAGGATGACTTTTAATGTCTTTGTCTCTAGGATCAGAGGTGGTTGATCTTGATGGAAAAAGTTCCCTTCTCTACAGATTTGATCAAAACTCTCTGAGCCCAGTAAAGGATATTATTTCTTTGAAATTTAAAACTATGCAGAGTGATGGCATTCTGCTCCACCGGGAAGGCCAAAATGGAGATCACATCACACTGGAATTAAGGAGAGGAAGACTCTTTTTACTTATTAATTCAGGTAAAATTATTCGGCGAAGTGCTTGAAAATCTGACCATTTAGATACCACTTCAGTAACTTTATACTTTTATAGCTTCTGTTGTAATAATTAAGGTGCCGTATGTCCATATCCAAGGGCTTACATGTACACCAATATTCCACTTTCACCTACAAGTGGTTCATATTTTGCAAATTGTACAAGACCTTCATTTGAAATTTTTTACAAAGTGCCAGCAGAACTATCTAGCTGTTTTCAAACATCATGAAGAAAGGAATGGGTCATTGAAAAATATTGAGGTAGTAAAAGTAATGAGGTTGTAGCAAAGATAAAATTTACATTGCAAATGAGCATGTGATGGGAAATACTAATAAAAAGCATTAACAGTGGAGGAAATTGCAACAAGGTTGAGAGGATATTATATTCAAACTTCAGGTAGATCCACTCTAGTGTTTGGATGGAATGCAAGGAAGGAGATTGCAGTAATTATGAGAGATGCCGGTCCACGAGGGGAAACTTTTTTTCTAGACTGGGAATAATGGTGCTGTTATTTTTTCTCTTCTCAGGTGAAGCCAAACTGCCCTCCACTCACACGCTCATCAGTCTCACCCTGGGCAGCCTGCTGGACGACCAGCACTGGCACTCCGTGCTCATCCAGCACGTGGGCCAACAAGTCAACTTCACAGTGGATGAGCACAGGCACCGTTTCCACGCCCAGGGAGAATTCAGTTACCTGGACCTCGATTATGAGGTGTGATAGTTATGTATCAATTAATACAGATTTTTATGATGTGGATGTTGGGTGGCCATGCAAAAGAAAATACACTGTAGAGAGCTCCCCTCCCCTTTTTCAGAGTAACTCCAAGTGACCTAACTCACAATATCAGATTTGGGCAGACACTACTGACGCTTCCTCTTTCTGCCAATATGTTAATCTACTCTTATACAGAGAGATTTTCTTTTTTACCTGAAATGTATAGTCACAAATTATCACATGTAAGAAATCTCCAAGGGATCGTATTACCACAAGTGAATACAGAATGTGTTGCATGTTTTGTTTTTTTGTGTGTGCTGTAGGGCATCCTTGAGCAGTGTAGATTTATGGAGAAGTTGTAGTACTGAATAGATTATCAATCGATTCAAATGCACAAATAACCAATATGCGCCGGAAATGTCTATAAAACAAAATGCCATTATAACCAGTTATGTTATTAAACAGAGGCTTACCGTGGATATAAAGTTGCATTTTTATTCATCAACCAATAAACATCAACTCCAGATTTGATTAGTAACTTGTAAGAATAATCAAGTTCTCGTGTAAATGAAAACTGAATGCATGTAAATTTGTTTTTAAATCTGCATTTTAATTTAAAAAAATATCCATATGAAATTAGCAACATGGCAGTGTAGAGTGATGAAAAATTGATTTATCTGTGATGATTAAAGCTATAGCTGTTAGTCATAATTATTTAAGCAGATTATCAGAAAATCACTAAACAATATTATTGATGCCATTTTTCTTTCTAAGATCAGCTTTGGAGGGATTCCAGCACCTGGAAAATCAGTGTCATTCGCCCATAAGAATTTTCATGGGTGTCTAGAAAACCTCTACTATAATGGAGTAGATATCATTGATTTGGCCAAGCGACAAAAACCAGAGATCACCACTATGGTAAGACGTGATAGGATGTTTTAGAGATTACGCTTTTAAAAATTTTCTCTCCTTGGCAATATGCATGTAAAAGATTAATCCAATCTAAAGGAATTATAATGCACAGGGCATGATTATTTTATTTGTATATGACATAAAGCTTTTTTTTTTTTTTTACAGTTGATAATTTAATTTTGTGATGTTATTACTCCAGGGGCCTAATTTCTTTGCTGTGTAATAATAAGATATTCCCTGACAAACTCCCTAAATAAGCGTACCAAGTTCCTGGAATCAGATAACATCCATGTATATTAGAGAGGCATTTGAAAAACTGTATTTTGCTATGGTCATTCATAACAAATAAAAGAAACAAATAGGCTGTTACAAGACTGCATCTGCCAGTCTGTCCCAATAGCAGTGTTGGTCAGGCTGCATTATATTCTAATTCTGTGGAAATGCAGCAGATTTTAAATAGGACTGTACTGGTCAGGGTTCAGTCAGGGAAGCAGCACCACTATGACTTTTATGAACAAGGGATCTATTTTAGGACTTGGATCTTAACAATTGTCAGAGGAACTGGAATGTGGAGGCCCGCTGTCAGAAGAAGAGACTGTGCAGAGTGAAGGAGAGCCAGGACAAACTGGAACAAACCAGCTCCTCTGTGATCACCCTTCACTGGGCTTTGTCATAGAAAAAAAGTCTTGTGGAAGGAAATGGCTGGCATTTCACTTTTGACTCAAATACCACAGAAGCTCCGTTTTGGGCTAACTTTTCACCAAAACCAGCTGTGGAAGGGGATTCTGGGAAACATGGTTTCCAGTTTAACCGGCTTCATGATAGAAACGCAGACACACAGATGCATTTCAGTACATTTTTGTAATTGTTCAAAATTCAGGATGTATCCATTTAAACTGGTGCTGTGTCAGCCAATCCCAAAGCACATCATGGGAATATTTATTGTTTGCAAAAGATTTTATTCCTGATTCTCTGTGCGAATTGGTGGTATTTGGAGGAGTATACCATCCAGAAAGATTTTTAGTTATTTTTTTTTTAATAAAAGGGTAGATGATTTATAGGAAAAAAAATACTGTGGATAGATGTGTGTGTTTCATTGGCAAATGAGTTTCCAGAAACTGCTCATGCAGCTAACACCCACTTTTCACTGGCAAGAGGATTTGTGGCTTGCAGGGTGGTAGCAGGCAGCTGTCCAAATGGAGCATGGGACCAAACTGCAGCTGGTAAAATGTTTCCAGTTTTACGAGGTTTGTTAGTTTCTAATTGCCTTTACATTGTGGGTCAGTGTAGTTTACTTTCCCGCTGTTGTTATTTCATTCACTGGGACAAGGTATTTGTCCACAATGAGAGCTAATGCACTTTTAACAGAGTCACAGTATAGCCAAATATTTTTGTTTAACCAAGACCAAATGGTTTAATTCCAATGTGTATCCTTCTGAATAAAGTCAATTTCACTGAGTTTTCAAATCTCTATTTGGAAAACATGTTAACGATTACTTTCAGGAAAAATAAATATGTTTATCTTCATTTCTGAAGCCTGTTAAGGAATATGCTTAATTATTTCTAAATAATTCAGACCTTGAAGTTTTTTGAAATCCTTAAATATCTATTTTACTTTACTAGCAGAATAATTTATATACATATATAGTATTTTAATGAAAACTTATGCAATTCTAAGGTATCTTGAAGATCTATTATAAAACCATTAGATGCAAAATAATACATGTAAATCTGATGATATGGGCCTAATGATAAGAAAAAGCCAAAAATATTTTTTAAATTAAAGGGATGTTGGGGCCTGGCTGACTCATTCAGTGGAGCACGCAGCTCTTGACCTTGGGGTTTTGAGTTCAAACCCCATGTTGTGTATAGAGATTACTTAAAAATAAAATCTTAAAAAAAATAAAGGAATGTAAGTAGTGCATTATGCATCGTAGTGTCCAATGTAAAACACAAAAGGAAAAATGTGCTAAGGATATAAACAGACCACTCTGAGGAAAGCTAGTCCAAAAGAGCCACAAACGCATGAAAAATGCTCAGATTCACTGTTGGTCAGGTAAACGCAAGATAAATAAAAATGATATATCATGTTGGCATTTTGTCATTGAACTTGTGCAGATTTAAAAGATCTATAATACCTATTCCTGCCAAGGATGTGGGGACAAGGATATCCTTGTATATTACCAGTAGAAATGTGGAGTATTTTAACTTCTTTTTGGAAAAGAAGCTGGCGATATTTATTAAAACATACAGGTATATACAATTCTGTATTTAGAACTCTCTTCTGTCGAACTGAAAATACACATAGGAGCATGCAGAGTTATTTATCATAGCATTGCTGGGAGAGGCAAACCTGGAAACAAAGCACATGCACATTAACAGGAAAACAATTGAGTAAAAGCTGGGATATTCACATAATAGAGTATTATGCAATCAACAAAAAGAAGGAACTAGGCTTACGCCAGATAACTCAAAAGGATTTCCATAAGGTATTTATTAGTGATAGAACATAGCTCCTATTTTTGTAAAATAAATAATGCTTAGTGTGTAGGTATATCGTCAACGTATATCTAAGTGTGTGCTTATGTACATGTAACTGAATATAAACCTGAAACTATATATATATGTTATATATATGTTATATATAATATATATTATATATAAATCAGAGATCCAACGGGAAAAGAGAAAAATATGAAAAAATACAGAAGGAAAAACAATACCTCGGTAATATTGGGTATGTTATGGGGTGGATTAGAACCAAACGCATCAAAAGATGAAAGAGAAAAGGATTTCACCCAGAGCCCAGGGAATGGAAAACCAAGAAAAGGTAAAAAACAAAGAACTGGCTTAAATAAATTTTTATTGACTTCAATGGCATTGAGTTAGATGCCTTTATAGAAGTTGAAAACTGGGGAAAAACGGATTTCACCAAGAACCCGGGGAAAGATTGACCTGACCATACTATCACGGGATTTGAAGAACCTTTAAGATATATGGCAAGGATTTGAATTTTCATGTTGATAGCAGTTTGTTGCTGTTTTAAACCAAGGATAATTTCAGATCCGTAAACGGCCTTTGTGAATACTTCCATTTCTATTACTAAAGTGATGCGAGCCATTCTTAAAGCTTTTTCTTTTGCTTTCTTGTCAGGGAAATGTGTCGTTTTCCTGTTCACAGTCACAGTCTGTGCCTGTGACTTTTCTCAGCCCCAGAAGTTACTTAGCCCTGCCAGGCTTTTCCGGGGAGGACAAGCTTTCTGCCACCTTTCAATTTCGAACCTGGAATAAGGCAGGACTTCTCCTGTTCAGCGAACTTCAGCTGGTTTCAGGGGGTCTCCTCCTCTTTCTTAATGATGGAAAACTTAAGCTGAATCTCCACCAGCCAGGAAAATTACCCAGTGACATCACAGCAGGTAATAAGTGTGTTCCTGCAGGCAAAGCATATGGGTTTGAAAGATTTCATTATCTCTCGATCCCTTTTCCTTAACATTTTATGCATAACCAAAAAATTAGTGTTTGTTTAATAAATGAATACTTGAGTTAATAAGATTATCAGTGCTCTGCCTTACAGGACCTTGACTCCAATTTCCTTTTAAATATGGCTTCACCACTAGCAGTTCTTATTAACCGAATGATAGTTACGGAGGAATAGAAAAGTCCTTTCATGACCCTCTTGCGCATTCCAGATAAGTGACTATATTCTGAGGAAATGTGTTTTGGGGAAAAATGCGAAAGACTTTGAAGTGGACCCAAAGTTTACTGGGCATCTTCAGTGGAAGACTAGACTCTTGTCTAACACAGCTATTAGCCTTATCTGGTCCGTGAGAGAAAAGGAGAGGCCCTTCTTGGATCTTATCTCTATTTCTGTATTTGTGTGTGTGGTAAAACCGAAACCCTTAGTCAAAATAACTTCACTTGCCGACGTATTCTGTACAGAGTTGGATATATTTGGGGAGGATGAAAAGATTCATGCAAAGTTCTTCATTTGGACACCAAATGGGATTCTCTCCACTTCTAGGCAATACGGTATCATAATGATTTGAAGTACTATAATTAAGAAGACTATATGAGTATCTGGAAAATTAATGTCTAATTTAGGTCAGTGCTTTGGGTGAGGGATATTTTTGTCTCTTCATTAAAATTATATAGTTCTTGACAAGGGATCTCCATCACATTTTCATATATGTGGAATAACACCCAAGCCAAGCAACTAGAGGTCACACTGAGGTAAATTACCACATCAGTTTAATAAATGATCTTTAAAAAAAAATTAAAGATGCCATTGTACTACTCCTCTATATTAACTATGACCAAAATTAATAGAATATGACTGAGAGAGGAAAAATCAGATTACAGTCAGAAACTAAATATAGAAAGAACAAGTATACAAATGGACTCACAAATGCATAGTCTTTATGTATCTTTTTCATTGTTCAGTGTATCACTGCAGTTTGTGGGAGCTAAAAGTTCAATGTTAATTATAATTTTTAACAGTCACTATGTTGTGACTTTTTAATGTAATGCTCAAAATGTGGTAGATTTGCAGGCTTGACAAAAGGAAATAAATTAATCAGTGCCATATGAATAATTAATAGGCTCCCTAAAATGAGGGCCTAAAAATGTAAGCTTGTCATTAATGTGTAGTTTATTGTGATTTATTTGACATCCTAAGAAGTGGTTATATTCATAGCCTTCTTTCAACATCTTAAAGAAACGGCTTCAGTACAATGTTACTATAGTGAGCCCCATGAAGCTAGTCCTTTTCTAAACACATTACAGGCATGAATATTTATTAAATTACTAGGCATAAGTCTATATAGAATACTCTGAATGATTTAAAAATCTCTAAATTAATGTTTAAATTTATTAAATTTAATTATTAAATTTAAATAATTTAAATAATTAAATTTAATTATTAAATTATCTCTAAATTAATGTTTAAATTTATTAAATTTATTAAATTAAATGTAATCCATTGTGGCATCAGAGGACTCAGTGTGATTGTTTCCATAGCTAATAACAAGGAGCCTCAACTATGGATGAATGCCAAGGTAGGAAAAATCGTTACACTTCAGATCACACAAGTAGGCCTTGACTTACCAACTCCCCCACTCCCATTTTTCCAGTTCCTTGAAAAATATTAATTTTGGCCAGTTTCAGTGAGGCAAGCACCTTTTGCACTTGAAAACAGAGTATATAAATGGTAGCTGGGTGGGTGGTTCACTGGTCCCCTCCTGAGGGAAGGTTTTCACATGTACAATGCTCAAGAATTAAGTCCTTTGTCAGGATGTATTATAATGACTCTTTAAAGGGAATCAAATACTTATTGATGGATTTGTATCATATTATGTTAAAGCTTTCCATTCTGTAAGTAAGGGTGGTTCAATTTTTCTTAACTGCTGAAGATATAAATTAGTAATCCTAATATGTTTTAAAGAATCAAAATTTTTCTATCTTTTGCAGTGGAATAAAAATTAAATTGTGTTGAGAAAGAGCCGCGTTGTTCAAATCTTTGAATTAGCAGGATAAATTTTTAATGTGATACACAGTTTGGCAAATTGTCACTTGGAATTCTTTGAAAATACTGTCAGCCTGTATCATTTTTGAAATATTAAAGATATTAGTCTAAATTATAAAAGATATTAGCAGTATTACAGACTCCTTCATGACACAAAATATTTTCAGTCGTTGTCACTTTTATAGATGTCAAAGCAAACACTGTTCAGATGGCATCAAGGACCCAATGAACAGCGTGGCTATGTTTTCCTATTTAAAGCAAATTCATTATTGTAGGATTTGAGATTTCTGCTATGATTTAGCATTTCTGCTGCTGCTTTTGCCTGAAGGTGAAAATCAGGCCTATAAACCAGCTTCTTGCTGTCATGGGCAGGGCCTGGAGACATGGGCTTGCAGAATAAGAGACGTTTCTGGCATTTTTCATTTACTAGACCTTCACGATCCTTGTGGCCCTAGCAGAGGAGCAGCCCTCTGGATTTGCCTAACTGAGGAGAGCCTTGTTTTATTCCACCTTCTTTCCTCTCATTGTTGGAATAGTCCTACCTCCCAGATTGTAAACCTGTCACTTCCCGAAACTCCCTTTCTCCTAAAGTGATTGGCACCAGTGATCTCCATATTTTCGTCTTGACAAGATCTATCTGGTGGCCTGGAACTTTAGTTCTGGCTGCTGAATATAGTTAGTGGATATAGGAATTTCTAACACTGTTTCAGAGCTCTTAAAGATATTTAAAAACAGGAAAAACCCTTCAGTTCCTCCTTGAGCAATAGCCTAGGTATAACCACCTTTTGTACCTTTGCAAAGAACCTACCCTGTACAGCAGGCTTTTTTCTTTATATATCTTATTTCATGGATGCCTAGTATGGTCTTAAGAGAGAGTGATGGTGGCTAAGCTGTCACAGTTCCTTTGTAGCAATTAGGATTGGTACCAGAAGACTGTATGTGAGAAGCAGATGTAAATCGGTTTCCTCCTTCTGCATTTTGTGTGTTTATGTGGTTGGACCTCAGAGGGTGAGAAAAAGAGGGAGGGGGAGAGACAGAGACAGAGAAAGAAAGAGGAGGGGGGAAGAGGAAGGGAGAAGAGAAAAGAGGGAGAGAGTTCTGGAAAACAGTCATGTTCTCCCCTACTATCTATAATCACAAACACTTCTATTTATTTTTCTATTATTTCATTATTCCATTTAGAGTTTTCAATGCTTTCCACCCAAAGTCCACAGTGAACACACCTGTATTCAAACAAGTTGGGTTTATTGCTTATTGCGGCAAGGAGAACACACATCCTGGGGAGCCACAGGCATGTCTTAATGTAAAGGTGTTAAGGATGATTTATTCTAAGATTTTGGGTTGTTAGTTTATTTGGGGAGGAGGTTTTGAGGAAGTGGAAAATTGCTCTGGATTAAATGCTGCTAGGAAGTAAGGGTAATTGTGTGTTGAGGTTATCTTTGTAAATCTTATCTAGGATGGAGGAATGAAATAAGGCCAAAGCTGTAATTGGTATAAAAAAAATAAAATCAGTTGTCATTCATATTATCCAGAAGAGGAAGTTTGGTATTTTTGTGGTTTTCACAGTAGCCTTGTTATTGTCTGGGCTTACACAACATTATAAAGTAGTTTGACTTTTTCTTTTTCTTTTTTTTTTTTTTGGTTCAGTTTCACTGTAGTCACAGAGTTACCTTGACTAATATTGGTGTTCTGTGAGATTGTGTTCAGCAGGAGAGCACCAATGCCTAGCCCTAAGTGCCCGCCAACTTCTCATACCGCCAAGGTCTTGCTCAGAGTGCCAGGCTACTTCCTAGCTGTTTGGGAGCTGCTTTTTGGTTTCTCAAATTTATTATTTACAAGAGCAAAAAAAATAAAGGGACCGCCTATCCTGCAGGCAGAGTATGGGTTTTGGAATCAGCTTACCAGCTGGACATGACCTTGGATAATTTGTTGTTCTTACTTGAGCCTGGTTTTCCCCATATTTAAAATGAATACTATCAGTGTTGAAGATTAAATACACAATGCACGTTAAGCACACAATACCTGCTATGAAATCCATAAAAACTGTTGTTATTAATTATTTTTTTATTATACCAACAACATGCCCCCCTCCCAGACTCAAAACTTATGAGTGGTGGGAGCAGTCGTCTAATTAGCATTTACTTACTTAATGTCATGAACAAGATAAAGGACAAATTCGGTGATTCCTCTCCTGCCCTTCATTTACAGTGTTGTGGTCTTCTAAGGGGCTCCCTCTCACCAGACCTAAAAGCGGGAAGGAGTTGTACACTTAAAAAAAAAAAAAAATAGAACCTAATTTTAAAATTATCCTTTTATTATGTCAAGTTAAGAGAAAGGAATTAATTGGACTTTTCATTGTTTAATTTACATGGTAAATCCCACGGATGGTAACAAGCCTCCTCCTCATAAGTCAGTGGTGTCTGTTATAAATGAGGCTTGGGGAGAGCTTTCCGGTGGTTCCCCCACAAACACAGCACAGCTTCAGTACATGCTAGCTGGGCACGTGGGTGACTTAACTGTGTCAGATGACTGAGCAGCTGTCCTAGCAGTCTTTTGTTCTTAATCTAAATTGGCTTCTGTGTTGACAGAAGAAATTCCCGAGCTTTGACTTTAATCCCGCAGCATGCGTCACCCAGCCCATACCTGAAGCACTGCTACTCAGTGTGGTCCCTGGACTAACACCCATTCAGTGAAATATTTGTTTCCAAGAGGAGCATAAAACTTGGCATTAAGTTCTAAGAACCTGTGAGAGCAATAAGATCTTGCTGTGCCATCCAAGCACATGGGCGCTGGGCTTGTATCTTATGTCTTCTTTATTTAATTTTTACTGACTTTCCCTCAATTTTATGAAAGTATCGGTCTGCTCTAGGCCAGGAAAGAAAATGTTCATCACCACAGGTAGTTTGAGAAGCACTATCCTGGACCTGTAAAAAGCCTAAGATAAGAGGGGCTCCTGGGTGGCACAGCGGTTAAGCATCTGCCTTCGGCTCAGGGCGTGATCCCGACGTTATGGGATCCAGCCCCACATCAGGCTCCTCCACTATGAGCCTGCTTCTTCCTCTCCCACTCCCCTTGCTTGTGTTCCCTCTCTCACTGGCTGTCTCTATCTCTGTCGAATAAATAAATAAAATCTTTAAAAAAAAGAAAAGCCTAAGATAAGATAACAGAAGCGGAATCATGTTTACAGGGCCGTCCAACCTTTGAGAGAGCCGATAGGAGGCACGTGTGACGCAAAGCTCAGTACAAGGACTTTCACTCTAAATGTATCCTCTTAAAGGAAGCTCTAGATGACAAATCTGGGGCATTTGATTTATTTTAGTCCAATCTCATACTGTCCGGGATTACATAACTCTTCAGTCGTCTATTTCCAGAGCCCACTCTTAGAAAATGTGTCTAAAAGTATCTAACCTACATTTTTCATTTTTCATTTTTCAGGTTTTTCTCATTACCTTTCACAAACCAAGCCAGTTGGGTCTTTGAAAATCTTTTTTGCTTCCTGGATGTAGTATAAAAATGAGCTTCAGTGCCCAGGATGGAATTTGCGTTATACTAAATAAATACAGGGCAAAGAGCTTAATCGCCTAAGAGAGCTTCTACACATTTTCTCTCTGAAAGCCTGTGGTCAAAAATAGCTAGGGAAGTGAAGAAATTGTGCATTGTACATAATACCAGAAAAGAGGCCCTGACCTTTGCGTTTTATAGAGTACTCCTATTTTAGTTTACTAATTTGATATACAAAATCATACAGCATTGAGTATTCAATGGATATAAACCTTACTGGTAAATCCACAATAGAGATGCTTAGATTCCACCTGTCTGCTGATATTCAGACACAGAGCCTTTGTAGACTCAATTCCCTTTAAGAAGGAAAGGGCTAACTCATCTCATGGATTCATGAAACTAGAGCTGCCTTGGGAGGGATGGGAGATTGTTTTTAAGAGGTGAAGAGAATACTTTGATTTTGGATTAATGCAATTTTTGGTTATATATATAATCTTGAAAAATTGGGGGAAAATATAAAAATGAATAAAAACCACAGTTTTTCATTATGCAAAAATTACCGTTTTGTATATAGGGATATTTCCTTTCAGCCCTTCCCCATATTTATACAAAAAGTAGGAATATCATTAGAACTGTATATATGTAGTTGATTCTCATTATTTGCAGTAGTTATGTTGTGTAAAGTGATCGTGAACATTGAATTAGCAAATATTGAACTACCACTCCTAGGGGAATTGTGGGATTAGGTTCCTGTGACCTTCTGGTAACAACATTTTTGTCAGCCAGTCAATATATAACCTTGCTTTATATATGATTCTGTTTAAAGACACCTTATTTAATATATATTGTTGATCCATTAACATTGAACTCGTGGCCAGCCGCACCATAACCAATGCCTGAGTGAAGTTCATATAACATGTATATTTTCTCTGTGAGGCACTATCACTGCCTCCTTGCATTTAGGAACACCAGACAATACCCTATCACTAGGCCTGGGGTCTTTTAAATGGCAAAATCACCAACCAAAAGCACAAAAATGTGGGAAACGTGTTTACATATGAGAGCTGAAACAAGCGTTTCCTTGTGTAACCTCAGTTGGAAACACGTGTGTCGGTCAACACAATTTATTCACTGCTCTGTGCATGTCTGTGAATGATTCCAAAGATGCCCTGAGTATTGATTTTGGGGTTACAAATAAATTATGGTGAGTACGTGAATTTGCGAGTATGGAATCTGCACGCCATCAGGATCGACTATGTAAATGCGGTTGTACACACTGCTTTATTTTTTAACTTCATATTATATGGGAAAACTTTGAATATTCATTATAGTAATTTTTCTAATGATTGACTTGATATACATTGCTAAATATGTAATATTATAAAAGATGACTACACAAAAATGTAAAAAAGCAGATAAATCATTTTATTGGGTCTAACCTAGAATTTTGGAAAATATCTGTACTCTTCCCAAACCCCTCCCTGTAAAAGGTAAAGTACATGATGGAAGCTGAAAACTGTCCATGCCAAACATTTGAAGGATTTTAACCACTTAGGACTTCTTCCAGAGTTGGGGATTTTGTTCTTTATATTGAGGCCCTAAGAAAAGAATAACACACCATTTTCCACAAGACAGTACCCACTTGCCTCCTTTTCCTGTCTTTCTGTTTCTTTTTTTTTTTTTTTTTTAAAGATTTTATTTATTTATTCGACAGAGATAGAGACAGCCAGCGAGAGGGAACACAAGCAGGGGGAGTGGGAGAGGAAGAAGCAGGCTCATAGCAGAGGAGCCTGATGTGGGGCTCGATCCCAGATCGCCGGGATCACGCCCTGAGCCGAAGGCAGACGCTTAATCGCTGTGCCACCCAGGCGCCCCTGTCTTTCTGTTTCCTTTTATTATACTGAGTGCCGTGCTTGTTTGGGTGATGTATATTTTGTTTCTAACTAACTGCTTATGCTGTTCACTGTTGAGAGAGATTTCTTTTAACTGATTTTGTCTCCCCCAGGTGTTGGATTAAATGACGGACAGTGGCATTCCATCTCCTTATCTGCCAAACGGAATCACTTGAGTGTGGTGGTAGATGGCCAAGTGGCCTCTGCTGCTTCTTCCCTGGGGCCCGAGCAGATTTATTCCGGTGGTACCTATTATTTTGGAGGTAAGAGAAAGAGATCAGGCCATACAGGCAATTGACCCATATTTGCACTTACTCCCCACTGTGTCTTCGAGATGTCATTATGTTTTAACCAATTCAATAGTATGGAATAATTTCTCACTTTCATTGAACATGGACGTGTTGAGTGAATCAAGATGACCAACTATGACCTAAAATGCATTTCTTAGAGGTGGATTTACTTATGTTTACAATTTCTACAATGATAATGCTTGCAAATAGACAACGCTCTTCAGTTCTTACTTTCAAACTTTGTTATATTTTCCTAGTGTTAAATGGTTCTTATATGGCTTTTTCAGATTTTATGGGCTGATTTTATTGCAGTATTTTCCTTCACATGGCTCTTAGCTCCTCTGGAGCATCCTTATTGCTTTCCTCCTGCCCAATGCAGAAGGGCAATATTATGCCAGTGGCAAATAATCTAACCTAATTAGCCATAGAAACCTCTGTTCATTGCTAAATAATAATGCACTGATACATTTGATGAAATTAGGGCATCAACCTTCAACACTGGGCCATCTCTCTAAAAGAACAAAAACAAATGAAGCATTTACCTGCCTGGATGTTTGATTGAACTAAAAGCTTGGAAAAGAAAACCTTGGAAATGGAAATGAGTCTTTACCACTGGAAAATGAAAATAAAATGTGATTTGCCATTAGAAAGGCAAAGTTGTAAAACTGGTAGTAGTAAGACTTATTTCTAATCATGACTTGGTGTGTTTCTTATTGCTGTTATTTTGAATTTTGATAGTCACCTGTCTAGAATCCCTTTTGAATTTGTTGGTGGTGGCCCAATCTTTATTATTCATCAGTAAAATACAAATTCCTTCCTAAGAATTGACAGTAAGCACACAGACCATGCATCGTTCATCTGATACTAAGAACAAACGAACACTTTCCGTGCTACCCATGGAGGGGTCCATGTCCTAACTGAAAGGGAAATTTTCACAATGTCTGGAGCCCTCGATGTCCTCCAGATGAAAGAGGAGGATGTCCTCAGATTCCCCACAGCAGGAACCCACTTGGGTGGCACCAACCTTGACTTCCATATGGAACAACAGTACATCTACAGAAGGAGAGGTGATGGAGTCTACCTCATGACTCTGAGGAGAACCTGGAAGAAAATTCCGCTGGCGGCTCCTGCCATCATTGCTGTTGAAAACCTGGCCAATGTCAGTGGCCTGTCATCCAGAAATCGTGGCCAGTGCGCTGGGCTGAAGTGTGCTGCTACCCCTGGAGCCACTGCTGCTGCCGGCGCCTCACCCCTGGAACCTCCACTAACCAGATCCACGCAGCCTTCCGAGAGCCGAGACTCTGGTGGTGACTGAGCCCAGAGCTGACCACCAGCCTCTCACAGAACGCTCCTGTGCGCTGTGTGGACATCGCCATCCCTTGCTCCCTCAGGGCGTCTTGTGTGGCTGCTGGCCCAGGGTGTTCTGCGCATGCGTGGCACCATTTCCCGCGACCGCCGGTGCGGGATCTGTGCTTGCAGAGTTCCTGAAGGGATGGAAGAGGAAGAGCCCCCCACTGGTGAGACCGAAAAGGAAGAGCAGACCGCTGCTGGAAAGGCTGGGACCAAGGAGGAGGGAATGGACTGCCCCAGCTCCTGAGTTCACTGCTCCGGGAGCCGAAGTGGCAGGCTGCTCTGGAAGGCGGCCAGGCGCCCTCTGGGCCCGTTCCCTGCTGAAGACTGGAGCGCTCGGCCGGCCACTGGAGACCGGTCCGCAGCGCCCGCTGCTCCGGCCGCGGAATGGGTACGAACAACCCCCGAGTGGTCTTCAGCTGCTCTCCCATAAGGGCAAACAAAATGGAAATAAGGTCGATGGAAAAGAAACCGTTTCTAAAAAAAAAAAAAAAAAAAAGAACCAACGAAGAAAACCCCTGCATCATCCGTTACTGTGAATGGCAGCATAGCGGCAACAATCTTAAAAGATGTAATTGCCGCCGTTAGTGAGGTTTGTTCATTCCTGAACCAAGTTGTTTATTAAACCTCATGGAATATATGATTGATTTTATGGCAATCCATAGGAACACATTCCCTTAATAAATGGTAAGATATGGAGAACAAATTAAGAGCTTTCACTTAAAAGGAAAAGATTTAGAAGCACTAGAAGAGATTTTAAAAACAGGCATATTGTTAAATGTGAAAAAAAAAAGAGTAGATAAAATGAATAGGCTGGATAAAAGTGTAAATCATGAAAATAGAACCCTCATTCTTAAAGTATTTTTCATCCCTCATGTTCGTATTTAACGATGCTTACCAGTTTTTTGCAGAAAATTTTTATTGCTATTATTCATTCTGTCATATTTTGTGGTGAAATATATCACACGTGCACTCTGTAATTTTGCTTGTTTTTATTATGTTACAAACGATATGCACTATTTTATTTAAATAAACTTTTAATCTTTGAATAGTTTTAGATTTATGCAAAAGTTGCAAAGATAGAGAGTTCCCGTATTCCCTGCACCCAGTGTCTTTGGTAGTTCACCTCTTACATCATATGTGCATTTTAAAGAATACTAATCAGAATACTATGCATATCTACATGTGCATTTCCCAGCTTAGAAAGATAATATTATCAACTTTCTTTTGCCCCTCCAGGGTACTATCTCTTCATCTCCCCAGGTAAACACTGTCTTGAATTTGGGGCTTATTCTCCCTCTCATGTTCTTTATAATTTGACGTCTATTAAGGTGTCCGAGTTCCTAACCAATATACTGTGGAAGCTTCCATAATAAAATTCAAACTTCAGGACTTAAAAAAAAAAATCACGATCGCCCGTTTACTTAGGTATCTCTGTTTAGTCAATCATCTCAGTTGGTGTCCTTCAGTTCCAGAAGGGCATGAGATTCTACTGATCAATGAACACACACCCTGCACACTCTAAGGCACCCTAACATTTCCAGGGCTAGAAACAAAAAGCCAAAAGAAAGCAGGAGGCCTTCTCCTGCCCTGCTCTTCCCTCCTCTTCCCAGACTTGTGATCCAGAGACTGGTAGAGGAGGTCCATCCTTCTGGAAGCCCACTTAGGGCTTTGGGCTGGCAATTCTGGATTTGGGGACTGGACTGGAGGAGAGTGGGGTGACCAACTCTTCCCAGTTTTAGTACTGGACACCCTGAGTCCCAAGGCACACTGTCATAGTTGTTGGCCCTAGAAGACCTTCTGCTCTGTGTGCATGAGAGCCTCCTGTAATACGAGGATCCGTATTATCTAATTGGAAGGCTCTTCTTAAGTTGTTCATTCTTCAGCCAGTTTATCTTCAAGTAAATAAATATCCCATGTTCTAAGATACTTCCCATCAGTTCTCTTCCACAACTCTCTCAATTCAGCTGCAGCTTTCCAGTGATCTTATCAGCCTATAATCGGCCTAACATGGCTGCAGTCTATTCCACCAACCTGCACTGCACCTCCGTTCCAGGCTGCTCTTGAGAGCGACACTCATGTCGGGAGAGGGTGCGGCTCAGAAATCACAGCATTCCACATATGCCATGCCAGAGCCCATTATTGTCCATCGCTTTCTGCTTTTTCTCCCTCCAGCCGAGTGCTTTTCAAAAATTCGGACTGCACTGTGGTGCATTGTGCTCGGCTTTTTTTATTTGTAAATTGTAAATTTTAAATCTGGATTCTCCAGATTAAGGACAGATAAATGTCTAATTCCTGCAATATTCCCCCATGTGATCTTTGTGCTCTTGATAACACACTGTGCAGCACAGACTGGAGGCACTAGACCTTGTGCAGAATTCTCACACCCCCACTTGGGTAAATCAAACATCATCCATCCAGTGAACGGGCTAGACCACCATGAAGTCAAAGCCGACATCTTCTGGTGCGGTGACATCGAGTGATAATTTATCTGTCATCCTCAGAGGTGCTTCACATGCCAACTGCCTCCAGTAATGGATCCATCCATTAATTCAGCATTAAGTATTCCCCAGAAATCTTCGTATTTTAGAACTTCCATCTCAAACAGGTTCAGTGCTGAACTTCTCTGTGCTATTGCAATATATTAACTTGTGGTTGCCTGTTATCGTAGACTAATGAGACGAACCTGGCTTGAACCCTTCTTTATTCTAAAATCTCTTGCTTATTAAACATTGTGGCTAGGAATATGAAGTGCCTAATAATATGACGATGTGCTTTCTATAAAGTTCCGTAATCTTTCTTTGTCACTGCATTTGCTTAGTTTTATTCCCTACAGGCATATTGCACAATTTATTTTATTCTGAAATGGTTTGAAATGTGTCAGGAAACACTACCTGGAGAAAAGGAGATTAGCAGAGCTGTTTATATTCCTGGCATATTGTAGTCGTCCCCAAATATTATTGAACTATTATCCTCTCAGTTTTTACTTTAACATTCTTAATTGGTTAATAAGTCATCTAGAAAACATATCAAGGTTATAATAACCATACCCTACACCACAGAAGAATTTTAAGCACTGAAAATGTGTATCATACCATGTACAATAAATTGATACTCCAAGAGCTTTCATCACCTTTTCTTGATATATCAAATTTGAAACTTCAAAGTCTCCCTTGGCTAAAATGTGATATTCCAATGTACCTGATAACCGTTTTAAGTGTGAATTCTGGCCTTTACCTGCCATGTTAATGTGTTTCATTAGGAAAATAAGCATTAAAAGGAAATACTGTCAGTCACAACATTTAATTATAATTAGCAAAGAGAGTTAATTGTATAGGTATTAGGAAGAAAAAGAGTGTGGATTGTGTAGGAATTAAGAAGTTGCTGATTCATTTCTTATTCTTGAAACTGTAATAGTGCTTGACAACCATAACAGCAGAGAAAGATTAATGAAAAATACGTAAGTATAGTATATGTGTTCATACTCCATAAAATTATTTATTTCACTTGGCTAGAGAAACACTTAGAACATCATTAAACCCCAGAGAATAATGGTTAATAATATAGTTCTTTATTACTTAAATAATTAGAAACAGGTCTTAGATAAGTGTTAGGAAAAAATCAATATAAATGGAACATTCTTTTATGAGGCAAAGAATAAATAAAATCACAGTGAAATGTCTTTGACATTAAGTCATTATGATTTATTAAAATGCATGTGTGTATGGCTCTTATATGCATATGAAAATAAAGTATTTGTTTAAATAGTTGGTAATTTTATTCTAAGTCAATATAGCTCCTTTCCCAAAGAGTTAGCTTTAAATACCAAGGTATTTCACTGTTATTGATTTATCTTTTCTTACCTACAGTGCACATATTAAATCTTTATGCCTTTTTTTGCATTCCAAAAGACTAAGTTCCTTTGTTTAAGTTTAATAAGCATTTCATATTATATAATGATAATATAGTATATATAATATAAATAATTATATGTAATAATTATTATATATTATTATTAATACAAAGTATTTCTCTTTATTACCATAGGATTCAAATGAAATAATGTTATAATTAATTGTAATTGTATAATAAAGAGAAATACTTTGTATGAATTGCAATATGTCATTTAGGTCAAACTAATGATGACTGTGAGGGGCTCTTCCTCCCTCTTTTCATTTTAAGAAATTAATCAAGTGCCTCTTTCTTTTCTTTTTTCATAATGAAGTTGTCTGTGATACTAAATCCTGATTCATTATGATATATCCTGACTTACTTTGTTTTGTGTTGTTTTGGTCAGGTTGTCCTGACAACAGCTTTGGATCCAAATGTAAAAACGCACTGGGTGGATTTCAGGGATGTATGAGGCTCATTTCTATCAGTAACAAGGCGGTAGATCTGATTTCAGTTCAGCAGGGGTCCCTTGGAAACTTCAGTGACCTTCAGATAGACTCATGTGGAATCACAGACAGGTAAGGGCAATCTCATTTCTTTACCTTGACCTGTCCGTTTTCAAGCGTTTGCAGCATATTAAAATTTATATATAAAATGAATATGTTTTTAAACTTCTCTTTCCTGCCATCACCTGTTCCACAGGAAATGGATGATATTCACATTAGAAATAAGAATGATACGCTTTAAAAAAAAAAGAAAAAGAGAAATACACTCTTAGGTTTATACCTTGTATTTCCAGGGATAAAATTTAGATGGAAGACATGTGACTGTGTTATTTATATGTACACATGCTGCCAGTTTACAAAAGGTAATGTCGATGCTGCTATAATTTTAGATGGGTGTAAATGTATCAAAAATATATCATTAAACTTGGTAAATTAGTACACTCTGACAGTAGTATTGATCACCACATACCAATAAGTCAGAGACCTACGGAGCCGGTTATCAAAGTGTCTTTTGCTTCTCTGACAGCTGAGTAATATTTTCAGAGACATAGCAATTTAACTGGTTGCTATGCTCCTAATGTGTACCTTTAACAACCCATTACTGTCTTCTCTGCAGGGAAAACAAAAAGAGCCTCTCCTCTGGAAAAGTTTGGAGCTCTAGTATTGCTCAAGATGTAAGGATGATCCAGTAGTTTCAATAGGAACTCCCAGTATAGGGCATGATAATGCAAGATTTGAAAGTTAGTTGTAGAGAACAAGTGACTTTTAAAATAATAATTGATAGTTAATAATTAAAAATATTTTTAGGCATGGGCGTATTAGCCAAATAATCTTGCCAATCATGCTTTAATATCAAGGGCATTAATTCTAATTATTGAGTTCAATGGAATGTGATAGCCATTACAGATTAAAAAATTAAGCAATGTTGTGACAGACTTAGCCTCTACCCCATGGTAGTGTTCAATATATATTTTGAATAAATAAAATTCTGAGCTTAAAAATAACTTTTTATTTGCATGAGACATTTTATCAACATAAACGCACATCTATTATATATAATATTATTATATATTATATGTATATTATATCTGATAGACCATCTATCAGTGTCTGCGGATCCTATTTTGAACACTAAAAGATATTGTGTTGTGTTTAGAAAAAAGTAATTGTAATCTCATTTAGCAACGGATTAGGAGGCCATACTTTACTTTCTATGAATACACATTTATTTATTTAACCCAACTTGTAGATAAAATAATTCTTCCTATAATGAAAGATGATACGTAAAGGAAGAATTTAGACTGTAAACCTCAATTGGTTTGGTTTTGGGACTAAATGACAGTGACCTTCTTCATAGTTACATCCACACCAGCTCTAGAACCTTAATCCCAATCTGGGGAAGGGCAGGTGGCAAGGCTCCCCGAGCCAGCTCTCTCAAGGTGGGGCTCACTTGTCAGTGGTTAACAACCGTTAGGGCCCCATGGGAAGGTTCAGTCATCCACACTATTAGTGACAGTCATGTTAACCATCTCAGATTGCAGACAGTTCTCTCGGGACAAGTTGATCCACGCGTCTCCAATGGGGCTTTCTCTGAAGCTGCCCTCTTACACAAGGAATCTGGGGGAGATACAGCCTTGTAAAACAGAGGACTGTGATACAGCACAACTGGAGAAAGTAGAGTTTTAGTACCACATCTGAAAAACACTTTTCAGAAATAGTGAGCAAATTATGGATAGATCTTGGCTATACATGATTTATTTCTTTAAGAGAAACTTATGACTAACGGTCACCCTAGTAATCTTAAAAATAATAGCAAAAATCAAAATAATTTTGGCATTTGTTTACTTTTCAAGTTTCCAAAAGTATCTCTAAACTCATATTCAAAAGAAAATACATATTCTTTTATTTTGGTCTTAGGTGCTATACCTATTGACATAGCTTCCAAGCATTATTAAATGATGTCTTTTTTAAAATCTGTTTACCAGGGTGTATTCTAAGCACTTAACATGAATTAGTACTTACGTTTGACAATGTGTAAGGATGATGTGAGTGTGCAAGGAGTCTGGGAATGCATGTGTGAATGACCTACAAGTGTGTGCATGCATTGGGATAGTATGGTTGTGTGTGTGTTAATTTGGATGAGTTAGTGTGTGAGGACTTGTGTGAGGGTGTGTGTAAGGACTTGTGTGAGTATGGAAGGTGCTTTTGGATATGTGAGTGAGCTCGTGAGTGTGTACATATATGTGAGAGATGGTGTGGAAGGACTGTGTTCTAAAATGAATTTTACTTATTTATTTATTTTTTTAATTTTAAAGATCTAATTGGGTTTATTAAATGATTTATGAATTGGGCAGCGTCCATTTAGGATATAGAAGAGGCATGCACTGAAATGAATTTTAAATTAATTAATATGTGCTTGAAGTAATCCTCACAAAACCCCATAGGGCTTGTTCCTAGTAGTATTTGTTTCTTATAAATATGAAAGCAGATGCAGAGAGGAAGTTGGCTAAGAGGACATGGCTCAAAAACAGAGCCGGCATCAAATCTCAACGCCCCGGGGGCCAGCAAAGTCCCATGGAAATGTCTGCCTGCAGAGCTGCATGACCAGCTGGGGGCACATTCACATTTATTGTGGTTACTATTAATCTATGTATAATAAACGCATAACTTAATGGTTTAATAAATTGCAATTAAAAACACAGGAACATTAAAAATAAAAATCTGACAGGAACTAAACAGTGTAGCTCTTTTTGTACTTTAAGTTGAATCAAACCTATACTAAAGGTGTACATATATTTACACACATGCTCACACTCACACTTACACAGTCATTCGCACACACTCTTTTACACACATAAATGAACAGCCATTGCACACAGCCTCTCATGTGTATGTACACACTTGTGTGCTTACTGCATACCCCAAAGCTCTTTACCACACACAATCCTTACAAGTACACTCCTTATACACACATTCCCATACCTCCTCATTCATATATCCATACACATGTACACTCACACACATGCACACACTTACAAGATCATTCCCATGCCTCTTACACACTCACATCTTCCTTACACACAGTCACACACAGTCACACACACACACACACACACACACACACACACTCATCTAGAAGCCCTCCCTTTGTACTCTGTGGACGTGCAGGGGTAGTGACCCCACCTCAGAAATCTGGGTGGAGGGTGACTGAGAGCTGAGGGTAATCACTCTCTCAAGGGAGCTGCTGTCCCTATCTCATGTCCCCATGTAAGTTTATGAGCAATGAAAATAATGATGGAAATGTCTACGGTAAAGTGTTGGAGTCTAGAGAGAATGGGTTGTTTTACTTTGTATTGGAATGACTAGTGAGAAGAAAAGTGTAAATTGTTCAGACGTTGAATCAAAATCAGAACTTCGCTATAGAATGTAATTTGCCATAGGTTACTTACTGGTTGTCAAACAGAGCTACATGGGGAATTTAAATAACATCCACAATCCAGGCTTCACACTGTAATTAAAAAATGTGAAAAGTCAAGCCTAACAAGAATCAAGGAAAATGATTTCAGTATCTTTCAGCAGCAGCAAATCAAATAGAAAGAGCACGTGTATCACACTAATTATTCATTCTTTAAGATCGTAGGTATAGCCACTTACAACTGCCCCCTTTTAAAGCATGGCTGAGGTCTGTTAAGAATAGCTTGCTCTGTCCTTTTCTTTTCTGATCACCAACTAGGATTATTATTGTTTTAATCTCCCTCTTTCTTCTAGATTGTTATTGACTTGAAATGCTTAAAAAATTAGATACATCATGAAACATTCTTTGAATGGATTCCTGTGAATCTATAAAAATGCTAAAATATATGTAAACTTAGTTGGCAATGAAAGATGCCCATTACTTATTTGTGAATCCTTAAAAAGCAGGTTGTAAAATAACATACAATTATATTTATAAATACAGCCTCACACACAAATGCATGTATATGTTTATAGTGGTGATTTTTGTATGTGAGGTTATAAACTATATTTCTTCTCTATTGTTTCCTGGATCACTTGATTTTTTGTACAGTGGATATCTATTTTTTATAATCAGGAAAAATCAATAACATCGTTTTCAGTTAAAATTGGAGAAATCCTGTAAGCGAAACATGAAGTTTCCTATCCTTAGTTTTTTAATAACAGAGGTTGCAGAAACCCCAGTATGAATGCATTCTTGACAGGCTTCGCAGTTTATTTTTTTATTCTGGGGTAAAAGAGAGCATTTCAAGCTTTGGCCTCAATATATGTTTCAATCTAAATTCTAAAAAGCATCAATAATCTGATCAGGGCTGTTCAAGTGGGTACCAGAAGCTCCCTAGCTTTGTTGTCCACAGTGCCCTATGTATTTCAGTGATTTTCTCTTAGTGTTCTGAGACTGAAAATATAACTCTTTCATTTAAAAAGTAGCTAGGTCCAAACAACTTATTTATGTCCTAAAATTTAGTAACCCTCTGAAAAAGGAACATATATATATATAAAATTTTATATAATGTGTATTTATTATTAATTTATATAAGGAATAATATATATTATTCATATAATTGTAAATATCAGTATATATATTATATATAGTATTTATGTAATTTGAAAATACTTTAATTTTAGTTTGAATTAAACACAACTGCTTCATAATTACATGTGTTTACCTGTTGAGTACTGCACAATTTTTCAAAGCTTGGGATCAGGTCAGACACTGCCACCCTCATTTTTGCTCAACACTGATTTCACATGGTACTGTTTTTTTGTTTTGTTTTTTTAATCAACTCCCGAAAATCCACCTTCTTAAAGATAGGACATCATTAGGGGGTGCCTGGGTGGCGCAGTCGTTAAGCGTCTGCCTTTGGCTCAGGGAGTGATCCCGGCGTTCTGGGATCGAGCCCCACATCGGGCTCCTGTGCTATGAGCCTGCTTCTTCCTCTCCCACTCCCCCTGCTTGTGTTCCCTCTCTCGCTGGCTGTCTCTCTGTCGCATAAATAAATAAAATCTTTAAAAAAAAAAAAAGATAGGACATCATTAAAAGGAAAGTAATATGATCTAATGTTGAAATTGAACTACCTCGAGCTAGGAAGTTGTGCAGTCTTGGGCAGATATTGCGTATGCCTGTATTTCTCTTGAAAAGTTAAAATATCCTGGGAGCCCTGTGAGTTCTATTCAGCACCCTGGAGCACCCTGACACACTGCTAGAAATTTGTGTGTCTATCCAATGCACCTTCAACATTCCTGGAGGTCTTCACTGTACTCAAAATACTCTACTGAATAAGGATGTCCCTCCCTCCTTCTTCCTTCTCTTCTCTCTTCTTTATTCCTTCTTCTTCTAAATATTCAGTGTAGGAAATCAGCATGATTACGTGTTGTTATTTTTTGTGAGCTATTGATATTTCCGGCAACATATTGAATTAGTGTTTTGTCACTTAGGGAAAAGAAAGGACTCTGATAGAGTAGGACATGTTGAAAATTAAGCAGTCACAACTACCTGAGAATTGGTTGAAATCTGATGAATTTATTGATCAAAGGTTTGGTTCTGTGATTAAACCACCTTAATGACAGACTGAATAACCACGAGTCATGTTAAATTTACCTTTTCCGTTACTGTGACATTCTTCTTGCACATGACCATGTATAATTGATCAACATTTTATGATCGCTCAAAATGAAAAGTAATGATTGTATCTGCATCTTTTTGTAGGTGTTTGCCCAACTATTGTGAACACGGTGGTGAATGTTCCCAGTCCTGGAACACCTTTCACTGCAACTGTGCAAACACTGGTTACACAGGAGCTACCTGCCACAACTGTAAGCCAAACACACTTGCTGCTTCTTGCCTCTGTTCGGATTTCCTTGTTCCATTTCCCTTTCCATGGCTGTGTGCATATGTGTCCGTGTACTGGAATTCACAACCCTGAATTTTACCATCCAGTTGCTTTCTAGTTTATTTAAAATCCATACCTCTTTTCAAGAAGTTGTCAATTAGCTTATAGAAATAGATAACATAAAACAGGATAGAAAAGAGTAGGAGAGCTGGCAAAGGGGAAATATGTATAGAAAACAAAAGACAGCTAAGGATAAACATAAACAATGCAGAATATGTAATCCTTCAATTGCCTGGCAACCTCATTAATGAGGATAATGAAATAAGAATGGCAGATAATGACGTTAATCATTAAATAGTTCATTTTATTGAGTATTTTCTAAATGACAGGCACTGATCTAGTATTTTATATGTCCCATCTCCTTGAATTCTGATGACCACCTTAGTAGGTGGGTACTAGTATTATCCCCAGTTTACTCATTAAGTAACAGAGAGAGATTAATTACCTCGCCTCAGCCTCCTTAAATAGTTGAGGCACAGTGAGGATGTGAACATTTGTAATTATGCTCCAGAGCCTGGGATCATAACCTGCCTATACTCTTCCTATATTATAAATCATGCAATTCTTCTGATGAAATGTTTGCATGTGTTGTAAGACACCTGTCATTTTGATGTCCAGTTTTTCAGTACGTATTATGGGGAGATCTAAACGCCCATTTTTCTTTCCCATTTTTTCATATCATTACTGACATTGCCAAGCAACCTAACTCCTACTACTATCTCCTGTAGCCTTGACTTCAGGCAAGGGTGTGACATGCAAAGTCATCAGACTCCCCATTCCTGTTCTCTTCACTGTGTGCTACTTTGCTAGTTGAGACCGGAATCCTGGGCTCCCAGCCCTGGACATTCTGTCAGGGACCCTCCCTCAGAAGGCCTGATACAGCACTGGCAAGGGCGTGAGCGGGAGGAGCTCCTGGTTTTACCCCTCATGCCTGTACCGCTGTAGCCAGAGTCATTCCTAGGGCATCGGTTTATCTGTTGGAGTGCCTCAGATTATTGTAAAGAATGCCCACTGCTGCTAAAGCCACATCTCACTGTAACTAGAAGCCAAGTTATTTGAGCCAGGTCACCCAGCTAGCTGTCTATTTTACTTTCTTATATCCTCCATCATCCTAATTGTAGTAACTAACTCAAAACAAAAAGTTAATTGGATGTGTTTTAACTATTTATTTGTAATTGTTATCATTGACCGAATCTAAATATAAACACAAGCAACTCTGAGGAAAAAAATTGGATGATAAATAAGGTATTTTCATCTGTGGCCATAGTTCGAACTAACCGTAAAGTTAACTGAGTAGGTTCTTGAGCAGATCGTTCAAATGGAGCTGGAGGGTTTTGGCCAATAACCATTCTGAGAAATGGGGCCAGGATGACAAACCTGGTTATAGTGAAGCCTTCACTATCATTAGCATAAATAGAAGAAGGGGCAGAGACGAAGTCTTTAAAAGGTTTCATTAGAAAGTAATATGTTATAAACAGTCTTGTTATAAAGAGTCAAGCAATACACATAAAGCAAATGTACTCCTAATTACCATCATGCAATCACATGTCCTTTCCAAACCAGCCCTGACTCTCAAGTTGTGAGTCCATCCTGCCAACCTCTTTCAAAGAATTTATGAACATATATATGTGCATATAGAAGTGAATAAACTAAGCATTTTTACATGCCCATTTCACTGTACAAAATATAAATGTGATTCTAAAACAATCCATGCTTATATTTTTATCTATGTAATATAGAGTAGGAACAAAATAAAACCATCAGACTGTGGAGGAGTGGAGAAGTAAATTTGTATGATTATCTGAAATTTCTATAACACTGAACAAATTAGTTACTTTTTTTCCTATTGCCTAAAAATTCATTAATATAATTTTCAAAAATTTGGACTAGATCAAGGAAAGACATTCAGGGCATGACTTATTTCTCATTTCATAAAATAAAAAGCTTGATGGAAATTATCAGTGCATGTGACCAAGTGTTCAATGAGACGTGTGCCTCCTATACGGTTGTTAATATCAAACCTTGTACATGGCAAATGTATAATAGTATAATCAAAAACATCCAATTATGGATCAAAACACATTGAGACCACTTGAGGGCACATTTCATATAATTATTTCTTCTTCCAATTTTAATTATATTAAATTCTCATTACAGGGCATTAGAGAAAGTTTCTTTTATAAAATACTTTTAAAAATATTGATGAGGAACTTTGTCATAATTGTTTTTTCTAAAGATTTTATCTATAGATAATTTTATATGAGAAAGGAGAAGAGTTACAATATTATTTAAAATTTTTCTATTACATAATTATTGGATAAAAGCAGATTATTTAAGGAGATTATACTATTGTGTTTCAGGTGTGAGGTTATTACTAGGTGACACTATAGAATTAGAAATTCCAGAGTAGTGGTCGAAAGATCTATTTGGATGGATGTCCAAAATCGATGTTACATTATACTTATAAGTATTTTAACATTTATAACACATACCTTCTCTCTTGTTCTTTCACCTAATGTGAAAATAAATTTTTATTTTGACTATTTAATCTCGTATTCTGTTGACAAAAAGAAATGCCACAGAATTCAACCTCATTCTGCCTTTTTCTATGTACTTTCATCCATATTAATTTTTTTAAAAAATGAGTTTTGTTTTAAAGCATGTTTTACCTTTTCTCCTGGTCAGTAATATACATATTAAATTTCAAAACTTGGTGTATTTTGTGTCCAAATTAGAATTTAAGAGGTTCATTTTATACTATTCCATTTATGAGGATCCATTTTTTCTTCCTACAGCTATCTATGAGCAGTCATGTGAATCCTATAAGCACAGAGGGAATACTTCAGGGTTTTACTATATAGACTCAGATGGAAGTGGTCCCCTGGAACCCTTTCTTCTATATTGCAATATGACTGGTGAGTTAATCAACTTTCATTTAATAGTTAAATTTGCATGAATGCTTTTAAACACACAAATTTAAAAGGAAACCAGTAGAAAGTTGACCTACTTTGCAACTTGATTAACATGTATATTGTTCAGTGTAAGAACTTAACAAAAATCTTTTAAAAATTGTTTAATGGTAATGATTTAGAAATGTTTCATTATTTTCAATGAATCTGGAATCCGTGTAGAACATCTAATAATAAATGTATCTTATTAAGTCCCCAAACAAAAAGGACAGACTATTTCTCTGAGACGACTGATACATGTGAAAGCTTTGAAAGATAATTACTTTTTAAATGTAGGTAAACATGACTTGTGTTCTTGAATTTTTTGCTCACATAAATTTAAATAGGAATTAATAGTCACGGAAAATGTATTTGATTAAATTCAACATCCATTCATGATAAAAGAGAAGGGGAAAACTCAATAAATTACCAATAGAAGGAAATTGCCTTACTTTGTTAAAGAGTAGTAACAAAAAAACTTATAGCACATATCACACTTTATGGTGAAATATTGAAAGCTTTACCCCTGTTACCAGCATTAACACAAGGATACCTGCTATTATCACTCTGTTCACCATTATATTGGAGGTCCTTGCCAATGCAGTAAAACAAGACACCTGTCATTTTGATGTCCAGTTTTTCAGTATGTATGATGGGGAGATCTAAACGCCCATTTTTCTTTCCCATTTTTTCATATCATTACTGACATTGCCAAGCAACCTAACTCCTACTGCTATCTCCTGTAGCCTTGACTTCAGGCAAGTGTGTGACATGCAAAGTCATCAGACTCCCCATTCCTGTTCTCTTCACTGTGTGCTACTTTGCTAGTTGAGACCGGAATCCTGGGCTCCCAGCCCTGGACATTCTGTCAGGGACCCTCCCTCAGAAGGCCTGATACAGGACTGGCAAGGGCGTGAGCGGGAGGAGCTCCTGGTTTTACCCCTCATGCCTGTACCGCTGTAGCCAGAGTCATTCAGTAAGTTACATCCAGTAACTTACATCCAGTAAGTACTGGAAGGGTAGAACTAAGATTCTCATTATTTGTCTGTGACCAGATTATCTATTGATTCTCATTATTTGTCTATGACTAGGTTATATATTAGTGTCTGTGTATATATATAGAGAGATAGATACAGATATATATCTACAGATAAACTATTAAAATTTAGGATGATCACTGGATATCAAATTAATATAAAAATTAACTTCATTTCATTTCTATATACCAAGCAAAATGAAGTTTTAGAAGATTTAATTTTCAATCACATAAAAAACCTCAAATACATAGTAATAAATCTAATGAAAGATATGCATGGCTTCTACATAGAAAAGTATAAAATGCTCATGAGATAAATCAAAATTCTAAACAAATGAGGAAATATAAAAATTCTATTGATTAGAAAACTCAGTATGGTGTAAATATCAATTCTTCCCATGTAGATATTGATTTGGTACAAGTCTTAATTAAAATCCCGGTGGGGTATTTGTTGATTGATGTAACTGTTTTGGTGAAAACTGGCAAGCACATTCTAAAATTTATCAGCAAATTTGAAGGGACAGGAAGGACCAAATCAATCTTGAAGAATAAAGTTGAAGGACTCAACTCTAGTAGATATAAAGACATTATACTGACAGGCTAGGTGAAACAGTGTGATTGGCCTGAGGATAAATAAGTAGATCTATGAAACAAAATAGAAGTCTATAAACAGACTTACTCATATATGGATAGTTGACTTATTGCAAAGGTGGCTCTGATACACAGTGAAGGGAAGATGGTCTTTCAACCAGTGGTGCTGGTGGGCATGCGGGAGGGGTTGTATATAAATGTCGTATAAAGGAATCTTGACCCCTTCACCATCAAACCCAAAACAATGGATTCTAGATGAACTGTGCTGTCTGGTGTTGTAGCCACTAGCAATAAATGCCGATTTCAATTCAAATTTAATTAAAACGAATTAATAAGACTAAATGAATGGAAATAATTAAAATTAATAAAAATAAGCTTAAATTAAATGCCCATTTTTTTCAATCTCACTGGTCACATTTTAATTGCTGAGCTGCCACCTATTCCATCATTGCAGAAAGTTTACACTGAAGAGCACTGTGTCAGGAAGTCAGGTTTTCTGGAGCAAAACAAACAGAAAAAGGAAATACTATATTGAAGTAGGAGGTGTTTCAGAGGAGGATTCACTGCTTAAGATCAGGCAGTGAGTATTTGGGGAAAGAATATTCCAGGCAAAGGAAATAGCAAATGCTAAGTGCTGAGAGCAGTGATCTTACCAGGTGTGTCCGGAAAGCAGCAACAAATCTAGTGTGGTTGGAGTATGGCAAGTGATCCAGGAGTAGTGGGAGAACAAGAGAGAGTCAAGTAAGGCAGGGCCAGGAGGGGCAGTCTCATTACTCTGAATGAGATGAGAAGACACCAGGGAGTTTAAGCAATGATGGATGCCATCTGACTGCCTTTTGATGGGATCATGATGGCTTCTGCATTGGGAAATGCCCATCTAGGAGCAGAGATACACACACACACACACACACACACACACACACACACACATACCCATATACATGGATATATATAAGATATAGATCTATATGTATGCGTATATAATGTATGTCCATCTGTATGTCTGTAACAGGAGTAGAGACCTGCCTAGAGACCAGTTCAAGTAGTGTAAGAATCCATGCAAGATGGTGGTGGCTTGCACTGGATAATAGCAGTGTGGGCAGGGGAGGGAGGTTTGGCTTTCTCATTGAATACATGTGAGGTGTGAGAAAACAAAAGGATACAAAAATAGCACCATATTTTGGCTTGGGCAACTGGAGTAGTTGAATTGCCATTATTTGAGATGTGGTCAGAAAAGGTTTGAAGGGGAGGCGCCTGGGTGGCTCAGTCGGTTAAGCATCCAGCTCTTGATTTTAGCTCAGATCATGATCTCAGGGTTGTGAGATCAAGCCGAGTAGGCTCCTCACTGGGTTCAGCACTGGGCATGAAATCTGCTTAAGATTCTCTCTCTCCCTCTGCCCTTCCAAGAAAGAGAGAGAGAGAAAGGAGAAAGAAAGAAAGAAAGAAAGAAAGAAAGAAAGAAAGAAAGAAAGAAAGAAAGAAAGAAAGAAAGAAAAAAGGGAAGAGAGGGGAGGGAAGGGAAGAGAAGAAAGAAAAGAAAAAAGAAAAGAAAAGGTTTGAGGGGAAAGACCAGCATCTCAGTTTTACAGAGTTTGAGTTTGACATGTCTGTGACACATTCGAAGGAGATACTGAGAAGGCAGTTGAACATAGGAGCAAAACTTTCTTTGTATTAATGTGTAATTCTAAAAACTGGAGGATAGAGGTAAAACCATGGCAACAGATATTTAGGGAAATTAGAAAATTAGAATGTATCTCCAGAGATTTTTCATATAACACAACCAAGTGGTTTCCATTTGCTTTCACAACCGTTGAGGACGTTGCCTGTTTCAGTCTGTTCGAGCGGCTGCAGCAAGATAAGCACAGACTGGGTAGCTTACAAACAATAGAAATTTATTCCTTACAGTTTTAGAGGCTGGGGAGCCCAAGATCATGACTCCAGCGTCGTCCAGTGAGGGCCTCCTCTGAGCCACAGACTTCTTGTATCCTCATGTGTTGGAAGGGGCTCTGTGGGGTCTCTTTTATGAGGACTAATCCCATTCATGAGGCCTCCACCCTCATGACCTAATCACCTCCCCAAAGCACCCACTATTAATACCATTCATTATCTTGGAGGTTAGGTGATTCAACATATGAATGGGCGGCACAAACATTCAGAGCATAGCACTGCCCCACATAGCAAAGCAACCTCAGAAAGCTCGTGATTCCCATGTTTGTCCCCTCCTCAGAATTCCCCCTTCCACACAGTACAGATTCCCAGGCAGTGCCTTGAGTCAGGAGATTCGGACAAAATGGTTGGGGTGAGACAACAGGATCAATATTTTACAAATCTTCCCGGTTGGTTCTTAAGTGTACCCAGCTTGGAAAATTGCTGTTTTGGGCTGGTGGTTCTCCAACTTTACGAAACAGATTGCTCTCTTATGTGAGAATTAAACATCATAAGTTTGAAAATACTTCACAGAGAGGAAAGGAAGACTTTGCAAATGAAAAATAGGAGTTCAGATGTCAAGTAACTTTTTGATGTTTCCTGTTTGTCCAGCTTGGGTTGTAAGTGAGATTAACAATCTATCAGCGCAACCCTATCAATCCTGTCTTCCCACAAATGCGTCCTGAAGTAGTCACATGCACATGCTTTAAAAAATTTGGATTTTATAACTCAGATACCTCTAGGTTGATAGATATCTCTACTCTTTAAAACTTTAAGAAACATAGTAGACACACACCACACCACACACACACACACACACACACACACACACACACACACACACACAGTTCTCGTTATCCGTGATACTTACGTTCTGCAAAGCAACCACAGACACCGAATTAGCAAATATCGGACCATTGCTCCTAGGAGAAATGCAGTAAGATTAGGTTCCTGTGAACCTCTGGTCACACCGTTCGCTAACCAATCAATACATAACCTCATTTAACTTGTGTTTTGGGTTGAAGATATCTTATTTAGTACATACTGTTAATTCGTCAACATTGAGTTCCAACCACCAGCACAATAACTCCCACCTCAGTGAAACGTATTCTAGTGCGTGTGTTTCCTTGTGAGGCATATCACAGCCTCCTTGTGCTTGGGATACTAGACAGCTCTTTGACATCACCCTTGGAGGCCATTTTAAGCAGTGAAATCATCAAGAAGAAGCACAGAAATGGAAAAAATATGGCACTGAAGAGACCACAAATAAGATACTTGTCACAGTATGAGAGCTGAAACAAGGAGAGAGGGCGTGGCCCGGTTCAGTTTTAGCTGGATACGGGTCTACTGGGCACCTCAAGCTTTTTGCTACTTTGTGCATGTCTGCAGATGTCCAAGAGCACCTTGATTTGGGGGGTACAAATAAATTGTAGTGAGTAGACGGTTCACAAGTAATGAGGACCTGCAAATAATGAGTATTGAGTATATACACATACACACGTACGATATCTTGCTGTGGAAGAATTACAAAATTTATAGGCCATGTGAACTTATATTATCTAAATGATAAGGCAATTATCAATTTCATTTTATTGAAGGAATTATTCCATTTCTATTAAATCAACATTTACCTCGTCATACTACTTTACCAGTTATGTGCCTTAGGTTAGTCTATGAAGTCTCATGTTAACTCTGTAACAACTCTAAGAGACATGAAGGAAATATGTACATACACACAGAGAGAGGCGAAAGGTGCTTCAGCAAAATTATCAGAAAGTATTGGTGCAAGAGAGGACATTCACAACATTTAAAGCCATTTGAAAAGCAAGCCATTGAGGGCAGAAACACACAGATAATCCAGTTAGGAGACAGCTAAGTGTCTTCAGAGGCCCTAGAATATTGAAATACATTCACACTAAAGTGACAATCCCAGAATGTAACAACCCAGTGAAGAATAATGTTACAGCTTGAAACATTTCCTATTGATCTGGTTTTGCAAATGAGGAGAGCAGGGAGGTTGGGTGAGGCAGGCTAAAGAATCATTAGGGAGAGATCAGGGACTAAAGCCTCTTTTCTCCCAGCCTGAACATTTTTCCACTAGAAAAGGCTACGTTCTATCAATGTCTCATTGCTTGTAGCCAATAACATATTCTCTAGTTATATAAATCAGGTATAATAATTATAAAAACAAGACAGGATGCTGAATCAGTAACTTGCAAATGTGTAACTTTAAAAAAATCCAGTTATGAGTCTAGAATTGGTGTCAAACAAATGATTCCACGTGGATTTAAATACCTTTAAGTGTTACAAGCTAAAAACTACAATGGAAACTTCTTTTTAATGGATAATTTCCCAAACTCTGTTAAAGATGGAAAATTCTTTCTAAACAGAGTATTGTAAATAGAATTTAAAAATAAGTAGTCAGGATAACATGAAACCCAGTGGCTATGCCTATAGAAATGTACACGGTTTTTTTCTTCTACACTAAGTCCCACTGCTTTTTCTATAATGAAATGGTTTTATGTTCAAGATGTTTCTCATCATCACAATCGCATTGTCAGGGCAGTTGTTTCGGTGGGGAGTGATTGATGAGTGCTAGAACTTTGGCTCTCAGACTTTGGTGAAAATGCTAACTCCCTGGCTTAAACTCACTGTCCCACTGCACCGCCACCAAGATGCCTGGGTTGAGTTTTGCTGGAGGCCCGAGGCCTGGGTCTCCGCTCTCTGACCAAGCTCTCCGTCTGTTTCTGAGACAGGAGCTCCTGAGACCATCCCCTGGGAAGGCTGGAGAGTATGAGACTTATAACAACAAAATTATTTTTACCTTAGGGATTTCAACAATAAGGCCTTCTTGATAGCTCTGAGAGTTAATAACTAAGGGTCATTGTTCAGATGCAGCCTTGTTTCATCAAGCTTTGCTCCAGAATGCTGCCTGTTCTTCCCTCTCATCTCCCAGGCTTTCCTGAACACAGCACTTCCTACTTGACCTCCCAGCTTTTACTCACATCCATCACCCTTCTCTGTTAATCCTGAAGGAACAGTAGCTCTGCAACTGTGTTGCTTAAACAGCATGTTTTTTCTTTACCCTGTTATCATGCTAAAAATTAGCAGCCAGTGGAAGATAAATCAAGTTCTTAATTACTCAGGTGCTTTACATACAATCTATATATTAGAAATCTCTTCAGGGAGAAACACCACTAGACCCAAACTGCCTTTCAATTTTGAGTGTATTTATTAAATTTCATAGATTTTTCTGCCCATTACAGCTGTCTTTCCTGACTCATGTCCCTGTGCCTTTACTGCAACAACTAACCCTCTTTGCATTTGGGTAAAGGACAGTTTTCAAAAAAATAAGATCACGACTCTTACACAGATATAAAAATAAAAACTAAAAAACACATTTTAAAGATTTTGTCTAACACATTATTAGTGAGGAAGCTGGTAAGATGTTACAACCAGTTCAAAGGAGAATCCAAGCAACAGACATATCTGTACATCCGTGATATTGAAATTAATGTGCAAACGAAGAGGGACTGGCTTCTTCCGTAGTGGGTAGTGGAGGAGGGGAGTCCATCAAACCTCTACCGGGTGGAATTTGCTGATGTATGGACAATAGTTTCATGTTGTGAGGAAACAAAGCCTTGCTTGCTAAGCAAATAAGTGAGATAGATAGATAGATAGATAGATAGATAGATAGATAGATAGATAGATAGATAATAGATAAATCTGGAAGCCTGTGTTAAAGGATCATTTTATATAAATATGTCTTGGAAGTTAGAGATAGTGACTTTCTCTGGAGAGATTAGAAGGTTTATCTCCCCCAGATGCATTTGCCTACATTCTAAAAGTGAAGAAAACCTATGGACTGGTGCCCTTCTCAGAGATCTGTTGCATACCAGAGCCAGAATTCCTTTCTCCGGCTGTGAAGGGGAGAGAAGATGTGCCAGCCATCCCCTCTAACCAATAAGTCTCATAATTTGGGGGTTTCCTGTCTCTCTTTTTTTAAAGATTTTATTTATTTGAGAGAGAGAGCGTGCATAAGTGGTGGGGAGGGGGAGAGGGAGAGAGAGAAGCCTCCATGCCGAAGGCAGGTGCTTAACCAACTGAGCCACCAGGCGCCTCGGGGGTGCCCTCTCTGGTGGTACAACCCCAGCGTGCACAGGTGCAACTGGCACTTCTGTATTGGCCCCTGGGAAACTGGGCCATAGAGAACAGATGCTGCTAGGATTTTCTGTGAGCAAATGGTCCCTGATCCAGGGACTCCCGTGTCTGTTAGCATAGCTCTCAATCATCCATCTGTCTACAGCTAGATCTGTCTGTATAGATATAGATAAATGGATATAATTCAGATAGGAGGCAAGATAATTGGTAAACTTGCAAGTAGGATAACATCTCATACCCTTCATAGTTTCAGACTTATTAGTTTACAAACCCATTTATAATTTACAAAGTTCTAAAACAGCTATAGGCACTGAAAGTCTCACAGCACTGTAGAATTCAGGGGATCAGTACTCAGTCTAGATGACACATTGTTTTTATTCATTCATTTATTCCCTCATTTCTTTAATGTCTTCTGCATGTTGTGCCAAGCCCCTGTGCTGGGTGCTACACAATGTGGGTAGCAAATCAGAAACTATCAGTCTTCTCCTAGAGCCTACACACTAGTGAGAAGACCCACAGAATAAATCACAAAATACTGAATTACAAATTTTAAGAAAGTCTGTGTCCTTTACAGTTGCAATTTCTAAACATCCGGTAATGCAATCATGTCTGAAAAAGCAGAAAAGAGGCCCTGGGTTAACAATTTTGAGAGATTCCCCTATTAGCAAAGCACATGAGATCTGGAGCATGGCTGCTGGGCACTCATTTCCAGTGTTCATAACCTGTTGTGATGATTCCATTGTCTCTGCTGTGCCCTGGAAATCTAGATAATCTCACAAATGCAGCATCTGTTTAACTTCATATTTTGTAGCACTTTTTATTAGGAAATGAAATCACTTACAGAAACTACCATAATACTGAGATTTTAGGATTTCAAAAGGAAAAACATTTCTATGTGCTGTCCTTTAAGGGTTGTCGGGACGGGCCTTGGATTAAATTTACCACACCTTAAAAGAGCTTTAGAATCAGGTGTTAATTGTGACCCAGTGGATTCTAACTGCTAGGGAGGGCCCTCTCAGTGTGACCCGAAAGGCAAAGAGACAAAGGCCTCAAGCAGGTATATTGTCCTGCTCCTTCGGCTGCTATTCAGCCAGAGTCGAGCTTCCTCATGCAGGCCATTGATTTACCACAAGGAAAGAAGAATGTTCTGTTGAACAATAAAAGCAGAGTCCAGTGAAAGTGAGGCTAACAGATTCTCCTGGTTAATAATCCTAAACTTGAATACCCAGCGTTGAATTGGCTAACAGAAAATTTCAGACCTACCGTATCGTCTCCTATATTCTGCCACTTTATTTTCCGAAATTTGGAAATGGAGGCTCAGATTTTACCTGACTTCCCTTAAGCTCACATTCCACTCCGAATCCGCAACTCAAATATCCTGATGGTCTCTATACCATATCACTGTCTGGCCATCCATAACTAATGCCATTAGCTTACATATCATGTCCTCTTGAAGGAAATGAATTTACCAGTAAAGCTCTACGGTGAGCCGAAATGCAAGACAGCAATAAAAGTAACAGCTATTGTTTCCAGAAAAAAAAATAACGATGTGCACATGGAAGGCAATAAGGCTGTCAAAGTTGTCTCCTGTCTTATTTAGCAGACCTCTCTCTTCGAAATTCTGGTGACCTGGAGAGGGGTGGGAGTGAAATTTCTAATCTCGTTTTGATTTGCCGACCCATATGAATGTGTTAGCTAAAAAGAGGGGAGGAAATTCTACCTCCTGTTTTCCTCCAATTTGGAATAGTCCTCTGTAATACAGAAGAGTTATGTGACTTAACAGCGTATATATAGCAGGGTTTTGACAACTTCCAATCTGTTTCTTACCTATTAAATCAGAGGCCTTTTGATTAATCTGTTCATGCGCCTGCATCTATCACAGTAAATATAATGTGAAGTCAATTTCTGGGGAAGTTGAAGGCTAGATACAATATGTCTATCTTCTGTTACAAGCATTGTAGGATTTTTATTTCATTTAATAATTTTGGTAATCATTCTGATGGTAATGTTTACTGACATTCAGGTGTCAATGGCGATTACTCTAGTAAGTACTCAGACGTACTTTATTTTTTGTGTTAGTTGAGTTGCTGCTGTTGTGTCAGATGTGTTCAGCTCAAGGGAGTAACTTCCTGTGGCCCTGCATAACGATGCACGTCACACAATACCAAAATGAATATTTAAAATTCGATTTAAAAAGAAATTGATGTGCACTCATAATTAAATGTTGTCTGAAGAGAGAGATATATAGGCCAAAAAAATTGGACTTTCCTTTTGCTGGTAACAGGAATGATTTTTAAGAGTTAGAAAAGTCATTGCTTACATTATGTAATTTAAAATATTTTAGAAATTCAGAGATACACCTTTTTTTCACATTGTAACATCTCTGAATTCAGGGTGTGTCAATAATCAACAATGCTTTATAATAGGCCACTTTTTTTCTTTTCTGAAATAAAATAAAATCATGATCTATCTTTAAAAAGTAGAATATTGAATTCGATGAAATGAAACGTGTCACAAATTTTAATAATTTGTTTTCTTAAAATTTTTCACCATAAACATCTTCTGGTTAAATTATCTACAACAATAAACTAAAATCACTGCAAATGCATGGCAATCGTACAAACTTCAGGGGAAAGAATCACTTTCTATAATTTTAAAAATTTTAAGAATCCATTTGTGTTGATTCTACCTCTCAGAGAGGTTTGATGACTAGAGAAATTTGACTCAGATAAAAGGTGATTTTGATTTTCTTTATTTATTTTAACTTTTGCAGACTAGTGATGGTCTCCTCTCTTTCTTCCCCATTTCTGCATACAAGAAACTGCGTGGACTGTCATACAGCACAATGGCTCTGACTTAACAAGAGTCAGAAACACTAACCCAGAGAACCCATACGCTGGGTTTTTCGAGTATGTGGCCAGCATGGAGCAGCTCCAGGCCACAATTAACCTTGCGGAGCACTGTGAGCAGGAGCTTACCTACTACTGCAAGAAGTCACGACTTGTCAATAAACAAGGTAAGGAAACTGAGGCATCCGTCCCGCAGCGTGCATTGCGCCGTGCACTTGACCTCACCAGCTCCCGTGGATTTTGATGATGCCAGGGCGGTGGCATATAGCCACTGAGAGTGTATGCCCCCTGTACGCTTAGCAAACATGTCACAGTCTGGAAGTCACAGCAATGCTTTTGCCCGAAGAAAAGAACAAGGTCAGTTTACTCTGAGCTTTGTTCAAAGCCTTGATTGCCTTCGGAGTCTCTACCTGGCCTTCATCAGAAAACTCTACAGAAAAGGGCTTCATTCTGGTCCTCGATGAATGAATGCTCAGTGTTTGTCCCTTATAAAGGGCAAGTGACATATTTGGTTTGTTCTATCATGCAAAAGAGCTAATGAAAATATGACTGACTTTTCTGAAAGTGACTATTCTGTGGGACTCTTTTTCATGGATTGTTGGCAGTTAGCCTCTGGGTAAAATTGTAAATTAGAATAGGCTGCCGGAAACAGTTTATTCAGCAGTTTAAGTAGGAATCAGAAAACCTCTTTTAAGTCTTTCTTTTATTCTACTTCTAATAGCTCTTAAATTCTGTTTTTGGTTTTGTTTTCCCTTTAGGACATCTCATTATGTGACAATATCTTGGGTCCCACGGGTTCTGCCTTAGTGACTCTCTTGAATTGTTGCGGGAGCTTTCCAGCTGGCCTCCCGTAGGCATCTCTCCGTACCTTCCTCCCATCCAGTATGCACTCTGAAATATTAGTCTTTATGACAGGAATTAACCTCTAAGAAACACTGCTTCATGACATTTTTCTGCTTACGAAGCTCCAGTACCTTCCTCTTCGCTGTCTGTCTGTCCAAAGCAGACTCTTCTATCTGGATATCAGAAGTGCATATTCTGGACCCACCCTGCTTATGGCAGTTTCATGCCACTCCCCAACACACTGTTTTCTAGCAGCAATATCAAGGTATAGTTTTCCTTAGATTAGAGAAGATTCTAAGACATCTGCACAATAAAGCCACTTGGTGAATGTTTACCCCTATTTGTTATCTTAAGAGAGGTCTGGATAGCATGACAAGAATTTTAAAAGACATACATTGCATGTGTGGAAATCATATGTCGTGTGGATCAAGCAGAAAGATTTTGAACTCTTGGGATGACATTTGAACCTGTCGTCCTAGTTAAGCACCTCTTCTCCTTACTCTCCACCATGCAGTACAACCAGATTATTCTCTCCCTTTTGCCTGGCTTCATACCCCCTCCTCCTGCTTTTCTTCCTCTTTCTTCTATTTCAGAAGGTCCTCATTTGGCCTTTTACCCCCACCAACCCTTCCCATCTTGCTGGTCTCCCTTCGAATCTTATCCCCCTGAAACCTCGATCCCATTTTTGAATGACCATCAGATAGTTATAGAGCAAAGAGCATAGGCTTTAAAAGCAGGGAGAGATGTAAGTTCAAATTCCAGGGTTGTCACTAAGTAGAGAGCTTGGATAGATGAGTCTTTATCAGCCTTGCTTTCTTTTCCAGGACACAGGGCCAGTAATGGGGTGTGGCAGTGACTAGATGGCATAACACAACACATATAAAGTGCCTGAAGTGAGCTGCTCTCTTCCCAGCTCTCTGGTGCATCACGGTTATAGTTAACATAGCAGTTTAGTATGCAACTGATTGTTCAATTGTTCATTGTTGCTAAGTATTGATCTTGGAATCTAAAAACATAGGTAAACAAATATGGAATTGTAGTCTAAGAAGAATGAGACCTTAATTATAGAAGGATAAATGAATGGGATGCAACAAAATGAATGGAATTGCTTAACTAGAAAAGAAAGACAAAAGGGAAGACAAACATCAAAGTCACAAATGAGCCAAACTCTGAAAGAACCAGAAAACAAAATCCTCACAGGGTGAGTGAGCAAGCACCACACAAAGAGGACAATATGGAGTGTGAAGGAGCCCCTACCTTCATGGCCAGTGGTGCCCATATATCTTTTGCTTAGACTCCCCAGGTGTTTCAGCCAAGCTTGAGAGCCACTAGTAAGGAAAATAACTTTTAGAAAAGGCCATTGAACAAGGGATGATGGTAATTGTTAAATACACAGATTTTTCTCAGGTCCATCACGCTAGAATTCATGTAGAATGAACTTGAGTTGGAAAAGAGAGCAATTTGGATTTTGAGTTCACAATAAGAAATACATGGAGAAGAACAGGAAGGAGGTGTCAGACAAGTTAAATTTACAGTTTCAGGTCTTGAAGATACCGAAGTTTTAAGTAATAATGGTACCATTATTGTGGATGAATAAGGTGGGATGTGTATGTAAATATATTTTCAGCAAGCTGTGGAGCTGTGACGCAGCCCCTTGAAAAGATGGCCAGTGTGGATACTCAAGTCATTTGGGATTTTAACTACAGGAAGTGGGATGTCTGACCATGATCACCAATATTTTATAATTTTAATTTTTTAAAAAGATTTTATTTATTTATTTGAGAGAGAGCACAAGCAGGGGGGAGCAGCAGGCAGAGAGAGAGAGGGAGAAGCAGGCTCCCCATTGAGCAGGGAGCCCGATGCAGGGCTCGATCCCGGAGCCCGATGCAGGGCTCGATCCCAGAGCCCTGGGATCATGACCTGAGCTGAAGGCAGAGGCTTAACTGACTGAGCCACCCAAGCGCCACTTATAATTTTAATTTTTAACTTAAAAAAATTCTCATGATTTTCTTCATTCTTTCTTATACTTATTTAAATTCTTTAGGACACTTCAGAAAGTCTTAAAGGGAACCAAATGTACTTGGTACCTTTAAAACATTCAGTGCTTTCTACTTTATAGGGGAGATTGGAAATTTAAAGGTGACAGTATTATCCAACATTTAGGAATGATTTATTTTCTTTTTAATCTATGAACACATAATGTTTTAAACAATATATTGAAAAAGATATATTTAATGTTTCAAGGTGGTTTCACCTTCTGTTGATGAGTTAATCCTGCAATTAAAAAAAAAAAGATGAAAAATCTTGATTTTAATATCTTTGTCCACACACAAACTTCTAATTAAGTCGAGTTTTTTGGAATGATATAGGCTGGTACGTATAGTAACATTGGGAGAAAGGTTGTTGCCATTACTAGAGGTTTGATCTAATAGTGGGTTGTTAGAAGCATTGGCATTCTTAGGTAAGGGAGAAATTAGTACAAGTCCCAGATTTTCAGTAGGGCTCATGGCAATAATTTAAAACTTTTGAAAGTCAATGGAAAAATGATCTAACACCTTTGAGGAGCTGAGTGATTTGATGTCACACTCTTCTCATGCCCTGATTCTCAAATGACTATGATTTTTCCTCTCTACCTATTGTTTTTTTCGAAGACAGATGGCCTGCATTCCTCACCTGAATGTTCTGTCTGTTCTATGCTCTAGCTCTTTGGCATCATGTTCAGTCGTAACTCTGAGAAGGAGCTGGAAGCTGAACATTCATCATAGAAAGAAATGCATTTGGCTAAGGGAAATTTTGTTTTTGAGTGTAGTGTTTGCTTCAGGCATAAAGATCTTTCAGTGTTATTTCTGTAGTCTCCAAATAAATAGCCAAGCCATTAAATGGAAGAAAAAAATACATACTTCCAAATAGATCTTAAATCATAACAAGGGAGTGCCATACCATGCCTGATGTTTAATAAACAGCTAATATGTTTTTAGCCAATAAATATATTGGGATAAATCACTGACTTTCCATACCATTCCATAATGTTTTAATGGGCATTTCATGATCTCAAATCAAGTTTGTTCCTGATATGTTAATTATTATGGCTTATACTTTGATGTCTTCTTGTTTCAAAAAATTATTTTTAAAGAAATTACATTTGTGAACTGCTCTCAAAACATTTTTAAGTACCATGCCTGAACTAAATAGTAACTGTTGATTTCTTTCCTACTTAAAGAAAAATACATTGACCATTTAAGCCTAAATAATAAAATATTTTTTTAAAAGCCTTCTTAAGGCAATGCCATCAGTAGCCATGTTTGGAATATCACTGCATGAAATCAGTCTTTCTTTTCCTCCTCTTACTCTTTTGAATGATTTAGGAAGGAAGGGAACGGCCTGGGCTGGAAGGCTATGGGGTATAGAGCAGATGTCACATTTCTCACATTTGTCTTTCAGATGGAAGCCCTCTGAGTTGGTGGGTTGGAAGAACCAATGAAACACAAACATACTGGGGAGGTTCTTTGCCTGATCCTCAAAAATGTACTTGTGGCTTAGAAGGGAACTGCATTGATTCTCAGTATTACTGCAACTGCGATGCTGACCGGAATGAATGGTGATTTCCATATGATTTTCTTATGCAAAATAAAGTTTATTTTTAAAAATGACTCGCTAGGAGCATATAGTGTAGGGAGGCGGATACTGAACAAATTAGTACAGTGAAGAAATTAGATGAAGGTGTGTTTTGATGAAATCTGTTACAATCAATCTGAATCCTTAATGTTAAGACCAGTATTTTTTCATTTGAACTTTTTGGTAGTGGACAATAAATCATTACATTTTATTTTTGTAATAGGATGAAATAGAGGCATCTGTTTCATGTTTCCTCTTCATTGTAAGTCAATTATTATTCTCTTTAAAATTAAATGTAATTAAGAATTCTATTATTCTCAAAATATACTTACAGGCATTAATTACAAAAGCACATTTCTTCATTAATCTGCCTATAAAACCTTTAAAGAGGTAAACTTAGAATTTCTCACGATTATTTGAACATGTAGCTCTTTAATTTTTTTAAGGACAAACCATGCTGCAAAGAACTAATATTCTATGTATTATATCTTGAAAAAGGAAATCTAAAACATTTAGGGATTTGAAAACTGAGCCTGAAATATTCCTTTAAGTAGAAGAGAAGTCTTATGTATATATTTGCCTTTGAAAAATTTTAAAAAAAAAGATATATTTGAGACTAGAGTTGAAATGTACATTGATTTTATTTATTCGTGAAGTGAAATGTTTTTCAATTTTCCTATTCACATTTCAGCATACCATATGCATATCTTACATCTCTAAGCAACTGGATCTGTACATAAGAGTTATTTTTAAAAATACTAATAGTTTGGCTGCAAAAATCATTGATTTGATTACAGAATGTACATTAATTTCAGAAACACAGTCTGTTGTTAAATGAGCTCACATTTTGAATTATGTGTTACTGTATGTATTTATTTGGCAAACATCAAGGGTATATTATATTAAAAACCAGATTCTTTCAGAATACCCTAAAAGGAGGTATCTACATGGAGTCATGTTTATACTTTTATTGTTACATATTTGGTATGAAGAATATTCTCTTACTTGCTCAAGCTCCAATTTTTCAGAATATCTACATCCTTTGGAAGGCACTCTTTTTCTTACTGCCTTCACACACACACACACACACACACACACACACACAAAATGCCTATACAATAATAGTGTATTTTAAAATGCAAATAAAATGCTAATAGCAATGCTTAACTGGAAAAAAAATTAACCTAATCACCAAGAATTCTCCAGTGCCTCTATAACATATTATTCATCAAAAATAATTTTTAAAGGGAAGATTTTGAAACTTCTCATATTAAATTCTGTTCATGGTAAAGTAGCTTGCATAGAGCTAACCTTCCTCAGATACATTTATAATTCCAGGAAATATATGTATAAAAACACCTACTTGAAAAAAGTGGGGAACAACCAAACGTAGGCAGAAACTGCCAGGGTTGGGAGAGCTGGACCCTTGAAAGGAGGGAATCCAAGTGAATGAGATAGATGCTTGCATGCCTTTTCCCATGAGGGAGCTGACCAGACCACATGCCATGAAAGTGGTTAGGACTCTAAGGGGATACTAGATTTTTTTTGGCTTGAGGTATCAAAGGACAGAGTTTGGGGCTGCCGAAATGACTGAAAATTGAGGAGGGAGTAGAAGTCCCAGAAAGAAGAAAGCTACCTGGGCAGAGTTCACTCTGTCAGCTCCACTCAGATCCCTGGCTGCCCTGCACTGCACATGCACAGGGGAGATCTCTAGGAATCACGCAGACAGTGACAGCTGGAAAACTGAACAAGCTCTAGAGACATTTCAGTGGCAACTACTAGAGGAGAGACAGAATTTGGAGTTTAAGTCTCATTAATTGAGACGGGCTTGCTTTCCATAGAAATGACAGAAGGTTCGTGTCTTCACAGCAAAGACTGTGTTCCAAAACTGAATATGATTGATAACTAAGAAGAAAACTGATGCCGGCCCACCTAAGATGATATAAAACCAAACCGCCACAATTTTTTGTGATAAGATTGTGATTTAGCTGTCTGGGGGGGAAAAAAAGGAAGTCTTCAGAGAATGATAACAGAATCCAGATCTCTATAGCGTATCACCAATAATATTCAAAACATTATAATAATTGTTACATATTCCAAAAAAGTGTAAATTTGATCCAAAGTCAAGAAAAATAGTAGTAGTTATTAGAAATAGACCCTGATGTTTGATTAGTAGGCAAAAACTTTAAAGCAGCTATTATAAACATGCCTGAAGACTTAAAAGTAAAAATAACCACAACAAGTGAAGAGAGGGCATACCAAGCAGATAAATGAGAACTGTATTCAAGAAGCAAATAAATTTTGGAATAGGAAAGCACAACATCTGAAGTGAAAACTTCACTGGAAGGACTTGAATATAAGAGCTAGCAGAAGAAATATTCAATCAACCTGAACACAACTTAATTGAAATCGTTTAATCTGAAGAACATGGTGGGTGGTGTGGAAGGGAAATTGGAAAAATTGACAGAAACTCTGTGGATTGTGAGAAAATATCAGTGATTTAACAGGCAAGAAATTGGAGTCCCTGAAGGATAAAAAATAAAACAAGGCAAAAACTATTTGAAAAAACAATGACTGGAAATTTCTCAAATTTGTTTAATAAACGTCTGTGGTAGCACGTCTCCAAGATGGCGCTCCATGAGCCGCACTGCCTGTTATTCACACCATTGTGAAATTTCCTCCCTGTGTCGGCTGCACCTTGTGACGTGCTTCAAATAAATAGAATATGATAAAAGGGATGGGAGTCACTTCTGAGATTAGGTTATAAAAGACTGTGACTTCTGTTTTCCTTGCAACTCTTTCTCTGACTCTTGTTTTGATAAAGCAATCTGCCATGTTGTGAGCTGTCCTAGGGAGAGGCCCAGGTGGCAAGGAATTGAGGGTGACCATCAGCCAACTGCCAGTGAACAGCTAAGGCCCTCAGTCCATCCACTGGCAAGGAACAGACTACTGCCAACAACCGACCACTGGAGCGAGCTTGGAAGCAGATCCTTCCCCTGTCAAGCACTGAGATGACAGCAGTTGTTGCCAACACTTGGGTTGTAGCCTGGGAGGGGCTCTGAGCCAGAGCATCCTGTTAAGCTATGCCCAGATTCTTGACACACAGAAACTATAGATCATAGATGTTGTTTTAAGTCATTGAGTTGTAGGAGAATTTGTTTTGCCATAGTAGATATATAATATAACATCAATGTACAGATTCCAGAAATTCAGAGGATCTGAAGCAGAATGGAAACAGAAAAAAGCACACCTTAGCTTATTATTCAAAAAAAAAAAATGATCAAGATAAATATTTTAAAAGCAGCCAGGTTGGATAGATCTGGTGGAATACATTCCATGCAGGGGAACAAAGATACAAATGAAGGCTGACTTCTCATCAGAAGCACAGGTCAGAAGACAATGGAGTAATATCTTCACTGCGCTGAAAGAGAAAACAATGTCAACCTAGAATTCTATATGAGACAAATAGATATTTCAGAAATGAAGGTAAAATAAAGTCCTTTTCAAATTAAACAAATGCTGAACTTGTTACCAACTGAACTGCACTGTATGAAATACTAACAGAAATTCTGTAGTCTAGAGAGAAATAATGCCAGATGAAAACTCAGATCTTTAGGAAGGAATGAAGAACACTGGAAATCATGAATATGTCAATAAATAGAAAAGGGTTTAAATTCTTTTTTTAAATTAAAAAATAAATTAAAATTTACCGTTTAACTGTATTATTACATCTATGACATCTAGATTTAAAATATATGGCGGCAGTAACACAAGGAGCAGGTATGTGTTGAGGGGGAATGTGGGGGGGTAAGGATAGTATCCTATAGTAAGCTTCTAACATTTTATATTGAGCAATATAACACAAAATCTAACTAAGGTGGATGAATTAAAAATGCATTATAAGGATCTGAAGCAAACATTAAAATACTATAAACAGACATATAGCTAAAAAGTGAATAAAAAATAAAATTGAATACAAAGAAATATGGAGTAAACCAAGAGAGGTAGGAGAGAGGGAGCAGAAATACAAAAAATCCTATGGGAAAAAATAGAAACAAATACCAATTTGGTAGATCTAAAAACACAATATCAGTCATTACACTAAATGTAATTAACCATTTATGTATTTATTTTCTATGTCTTTTTTGTTATTGAATTATAATTGATGTACAATATTATATTACCTTCAGGTGTACAACATAGTGATTCAGTACTTTCATACATTATGAAATGATCATCTTGCTATAACCATTCCACTTAAAACATAGAAAATGGTCAACTGAATTTTAAAACCACCAACTATAGTCAATCTGCAAGAGACATTAAAATGTGGCCATATTTTCACTCAAATGAGCGATTTGATCCTTTCTCTTTTGAATGCACAAACTTAGAATATCTTGGCTTTGAAATGCAATAAGGACTATTGTTTGTTTTATAATTATGTTAATCAGAATAATTTTAAGAATTTTGTTCTTGTTACTATTTTTTAGGACCAATGACACTGGATTCCTTTCTTATAAGGAACATCTGCCGGTGAGGAAGATAGTGGTTACAGACACAGGCCGACCGCACTCAGAAGCAGCTTATAAACTGGGACCTCTGCTCTGCCGGGGAGACAGTAAGTGGTGGCAGTGGGTTGTAAACATGGCTGAGGAAGAATCATATTCCTACCACATAATAATTAATCACACTTCTGTTGTGAAAACGCATGAGCAGTGCCTGGAGTAATTCTTCCAGTCAGTGAACAAATAACGTACCATTATAAAGTCCAAAGCCCTGTAATAAATACTTGGTGGCAAGCTTTGTTCAGATTCTAAGAGAAAGAAATCACTAAGCATCTCGATTTGATTGGTTTATAAACATATCCCAGCATTCCTAGATTTCTACACGCCATTATCCAACTAGGAAAACCTCGGTGCTGCATAAAATTGTGAAGAATGTGAGTTTTCTACTGTTGGGCCTGTGGTGAAATTAGAGCATCAGTAGAATCAAATGCCAGTTTTATCAAACATATTTCAACTTTTAATCTCATTTTTTTTCCAGTTTGTGTGTCTTGTTTACTCTAAATCAATGGGACATACTGTTTTGTATATTCAGTGTATTAACACTCTAAACCAGAATTTTAAGATTCAAATATAGTTTTACAGAAAATATTTATTTTCAGCAGGGAATGAAATGAGCATATGTATCCATACATATGGAGACAGATGCCTTAATTATTTATGCTTTTAGTTATTTCCAGGCCTTAAAATGGAAATGGGAGAAACATTTATTTACGTGAAAAGTGTACCCTACAATAAAATTTTATTCTAGGGGCTCAACATAGGAGATGATCTAACAATGCAGTGGATTTATGGAGATACATAGCAGAAGTTGCTTAGTTAAAAAGCAAAGATGATACTGGCCTATAAAAATTTATATAGACTTGTAAAAAACTGTCTGCCATTATACCTACCATCCCTAAACTTCCCATTCTGCCAGTAGACCTCACACAGTCACGTGAAGATGACATAGGATATTGCATGGAGAGAAAAATTATGTGCAAAGAGATGAGGTTGTAAACTTAGGATGCATCCAGGGGAGTACAATGATTTTGTGACTATAGAGAATTGTTCTTTACGTCACATGCAGTTTTCACTGCTGGCTCTTAACCCTTCAGGGGCCCAGGCTGGCTTCCTTCCTCCCCCTGATTCCATTTGCCACAGTCACAGGGGAAGTATCTGCTTTGACTGAGGTCGCTGCCACCGGCCCTTAGGGCTTCTTTCTTCCAGACTTCCTGCCGTGAACTTGAGCATACAGCACCTTGTCACTTAACCCAGTGATTCTCCATGCAAGGCAGTTTTCCCCCTCAGGGACATTTGGCAATATCCGGAGACGTGTTAGGCTGTCACAATTGTTGGGGGGTCGAATGCTACCGGCATCTAGAGGGAGAGGTGAGAAACGTTGCTAAATATCCTATCATGTGCAAGACAGCCCGTCCTCAACAAAGAATGATCTGGTCCAAAATGTCAAAGTGCTGAGGCTGAGAAACCAGAACGTTAAACTTTTGGGACCATGGGGATGCAGAGGTATATGCCTTTACAAATAGTTTGAGTATTTAGAGACCTGCTAAATAATTTCTGAGTTATTAATGAAACAGTACTTGAAAGTTTCCTTGGCCTTGTCTTATATATCTATTTTAGGCTTAAGGCTCATCCTCACATGACATCATAGGACTGTTTTCTGCGTGGAGGGCTCTTTCTTATTCTGTCAGTCAGAAGAGCAATGGTTACAGAACAATGAATGCCCCCTTTTCTCTGTATGGGAAATCTACACCCCTGAAGGTGCAGTGCCCTAGGCACATTGCTTTTTCTTTCCAACTGAGATAGACTGGGTGGCTGTGGGGCTTCTAGATGTGGAATCGCGCACAGTGGGCCTTCTAAGCAGAGGAAAGTTATGTGGACACTCTCCTGAGGGAACTAGGACCTGAGCATTGAATGATTTAAGGCTGAGAAATAGCCTGATCTTCATGATCCAACTGAAAGCATGAAGACCAGTTTTAAAATCTAAAGATCAGCAAAGTGACCTTTGATGTAAGACAAAGAAAAATGATAAGGGCTTGAACCACACAGTAGCATGAGGCTTAAGGAAGGGACTCACATCAAGAGGGAAATTCAGCATGATCTGGAGGGGACTTGAGGTTGCACGAGTGTGAGGATGATCTCTGGCTTTCTGGTCTAAATAAAGTCGCTTAGGATCACTCATTGAAATAGTCAGGATGTTAGTACCCTTCACCGAGACAAAGGAACTTTTCGATGTTCTTTGACGGAAAAATGGAAAAATTAAAATTTTAAAAATTGACATTTAAGTTTTCTCGCACAAACTAGAGATGTTGAAAATTTTCTATCTAGCCGTGTTTTTGTAGAGAAGACCGATACCTTGAGAAAGCAGGACAGATAAAGGAGATATGAGCATGAGTCCTTACTGGTCCCAAATATGAGCTTACCCCTAATTAACTGGTACTACCTTTTCCCAGTCCTTCTTTCGTCCTTTTTTCTAAATGCAGGTGATTCTGAAGTCCCGTGGGACTGCTGCTATTATTGTGGGATGTCAGAAGTCAGAGATAACATCGTTGGGTGTTTGACCTCAAGCACAACATGAATGATTAAGCCGCCTTTACTGTTGTGCTGCGGACACAACACTTAGTAAATATCATTGTCCTTAAGGAATTTATTTATTTATGAACATGGAAATAAATTTCTTCACAATATATGTGAAAAATAAATGGCAGAATTCAACATCCTATTTATGATAAAAGCCAAAGTAGGAACTAAAGAGAACATCCTCAGTGTTTTAAAAGGCATCCGTGAAAATCTGACCGCTAATATTCATACTGAATAGTCAAAGACTTGAAATGCTTTCCCCCTCAGATGAGGAGCAAGGCAAGGATGTCTGCTCTCACCAGTCCTATTCAACATCATACTGCTAGTCCTAGCACGTGCAGTAAGAAAAGGAACTCAAGGAATGTAGATCAGAAAGGAAGATATAAAATGTTCTATTTATAAATGATATGGATTTCTAGGTATCAAATCCGTAAGACTTTCTTTTTCTTTTAAAGTGACTTCAGCAAGATCACAGGATGCAAGGTCAATATTCAAAAACAGATTATATTTCTGTATTTTCTTAATAAAAACTCTAAATTGAAATATAAAAGTACTTTTTATAGTATCACCAAACATATTAAAAACTTTATCATAAATATAAAAAATTACATAACATTGATGAGAAATCATTAAAGAAGAACTAAATAAAAATATAGTTGTGGATTGAAAGAGTCGAGATTGTTAAGATGTCAATTTTTCTAGAATTGATATACATATTCAGTACAATCCCAGTCAAAACCCAGTAGGTGTTTTTCTTTTTCCCTTTTTTTTTGTAGAAATTGGCAAGCTTATTCTAAAATGTGTGCAGAAAAGCAAAGAATAGTCATGTGAGTAGATATAGATAAATAACTAGAATAACTAAAACATTTTGAAAAATAAAAATAAAGCTTCAGACTTATACTACCTGATTTTAAGACATATTACAAAACTACAGAATTCAAGACTATGTGATACTGACATCAAGATAGAGAAATAGATTGATAGAACAGAACAGAGAGAGCCCAGAATATATGTATTCAATTGGTTTTTGAAAAAGCTGCCAGAGCAACTCAATGGAGAAAGAATAGTCCATTTCAAGAAATAGTGCTGGAGGGGCGCCTGGGTGGCACAGCAGTTTAGCGTCTGCCTTGGGCTCAGGGCGTGATCCCGGTGTTCTGGGATCGAGCCCCACATCAGGCTCTTCTGCTATGAGCCTGCTTCTTCCTCTCCCACTCCCCCTGCTTGTGTTTCCCCTCTCGCTGGCTGTCTCTATCTCTGTCAGATAAATAAATAAAATCTTAAAAAAAAAAAAAAAGAAATAGTGCTGGAATAATGAAAACTCATTTGAAAAAAAACCCAAAAATCTCAACCCATAGTTCAAACTGCATACAAAAAATAACTCAAAATTAACCATATACTTAAATGTAAACCCACAAACTATAACATTCTTTAAGAAAATATAAGAAAAAAATCACAGTGATCGTGGGTTAGGCATAGATTTTTTAGATACAACACCAAAAGCATGATCCATAAGATTGTTAAAAATGATAAATTAAGCATCACCAAATTTAAAAACTGCTTTAAAAATGACATTGTTAAGAAAATGAAAAGAAAAGCCACACACTGGGAAAAAATATTTACAAAATAAATATCTAAGGGGTGCCTGGGTGGCTTAGTCAGTTAAGCGTCTGACTCTTGATTTCAGCTCAAATCATGATCTCAGGGTCCTGGTGTCAAGGCCCATGTTGGGCTCTGCTTTCCGTGGGGAACCTGCTTAAGATTCTCTCTCTCTCTGCTTCTCCCTCTACTCAGCTGTCTCCATCTCTCTAAAATAAATAAGTAAATATTAATATATATATATCTGATAAAGGCTAGGGTCCAGGATATAGAAAGAACTCTTTCATAGGTCAATAATAAAAAAAAAAAAATTCAAATTAAAAAGTGGGCAAAACATTTGCACATACACTTCATCAGAGAAAATATACAGATTTCAAAAAGCACATAAAAAAATTCTCAATATCCTTAGTCATTCGGAAAATGTAAAGTAATACTGCAATGAGATATCAATATATAACTATTAAAATGGCTAAAATTAAAAAACAAAAAAACCCGACAATACTAAATGCTGGTGAAGTGCACAGAAATTGGAACCCTCATTGCTGGTGCAAATGCAAAAAGTTATGGCCACTTTGCAAAATAGTTTGGCAGATATTTTTTATAGGCTAAACACATATTTACCATATGATCCAGCAATCCCATTCGTAGGTACACAAGAGAAATGAAAAACCTGTATGTAAATTTTATGTTGGCTCTATTCATAGTCTCCTAAAACTGGATACCACCCAAATGTCCATCAACTAGTGGATAAACTTCCCATTTTACTGTGGTGTATCCATACTATATGATGGAATACTATTGAACAATAAAAAGAAATGGAGTAATGAATCTCAAGTGCTTTATGCCAAGTGAAAGAAGCCTTACTTAAAATACTACATGCCGGACTATTATTCAGTAACTAAGATACTCTGGAAAAGGCAAAAACATGGGAGCAGAAAAAAGATCTCTGTAACAGCTTCAAGGTGAGAGCAATTTTGCAAAGGGGAACAGGTGAAGGACGTGTTCTGTATCCTGAGTATGGTGGTGGTTTCCTGGCTTTATGCATTTGTCAAAATTCCTACACAAAGAAAGGGTAATTTTTATTACATGTAAATTATCCTTCAATACATCTGACTCCAAAAAAACAAAAACAGAAGAAGTAACTACTATTATGAATAGTTATGGTTGTTTAATTTTTTTGAGTTTTTTAGAGCAATTTTAGGTTTATAACAAAATTAAGAGGAAACTATAGAGGTTGCTCATATATCCCCTGCCCACACACGTGGATACCCTCTATTATTATCAATATCACTCACCAGAATGGTATATTTTTTTTTATCAAGGATGATAATTGCTTAATTGAAAAATTGGTTCACTTAAAAAATACCTTAAAACTAGAAGACTCTGATGAAAAAAATTGACAACACAAACAAATGAAAAGATATGCCATGCTCATGGATTGGAAGAATTCACATTATGAAAATGTCCATATGCAAAAGCAATGTACAGATTCAATGCCTATGATAATACCAACTGTATTTTTCATAGAACTAGAACTAATAATCCTAAAATTTGTATGAAACCATAAAAGACCCCAAATAACCAAACCAATCTTGAGAAAGAAGAACAAAGTGAGAGGTATCACAATCCCAGATTTCAAGTATAGTACAAAGGTATAGTAATCAAAACTGTGGTACTGGCACAAAAATAGATACATAGATCAATGGAACAGCATAGAGAACCCAGAAATAAACTCACACTTGTAGAGTCAATTAATCTATAAGAAAGGAGACAAGAATACACAACAGGGAAAAGACAATCTCTTCAACAAATGGTGTTGGGAAAACTGAACAACTACATGCAAAAGAATGAAACTGGACTACTTTCTTATACCATACATAGAAATAAACTCAAAGTGGATTGAAGACCTGAATCCATAAAACTCCTTAAAGAAAACACAGGCAGTAATCTCTTGTATATCAGCTTTATCAGCATTTTTCTAGATATGTCTTCCTAGGCAAGGGAAACAAAAGCAAAAATAAACTTTTGGGACTGCACCAAAATAAAAAACTTTTGCACAGCAGGGAAAACCATTAACAAAACAAAAAGGCAACATACTGAATGGAAGAAGATATTTTCAAATGATATATCTGATAAGATATTTGGGTAATACCCAAAATATATACAGTATAGATTATATATGCAGTACACACACACACACACACACACACACACACAAATATTACTCAGCCATGAAAAAGAATGAGATCTTGCCATTTGTGACAACATGGATGGACCTAGAGGGTATTATGCTAAGTGAAATAAGTCACACTGAGATAGACAATTGCCATACGATTTCACTTATCTGTGGAATCTAAAAAACAAAACAAAAAACCAGAAACAGACTCATAAATACAGAGAACAAAATGGTGGTTGCCAGAGGGGTGGGCTGTAGGGGATGGGTGAAATGGGTAAAGGGGATTGGGAGGACCAGACTTCTAATTATGGAATGAATAAACCATGGGAACAAAAGGGACAGAATAGGGAATATAGTCAATGGCATTGTAATAGTGTTGCATGGTGACAGATGGTAGCTACACTGGTGGTGAACACAGCATAGTATAGAGTTGTCAAATCTCTATGTTGTATACCTGAAACTAATGTAACATTGTGTGTCAACTGTCCTTCAATAAAAAAATACCAGAAGTAAATTCATAAAACAGGAAAGGTTTTAGTAACATGGTTATTCTTCAAGATGCTCATAGAATCCTGCCGAATATGTTTCTGACTTATATTAACTTTAGAAGCGAAAGAGTCGAAAGAATCATAGGAAAACATCTGGGTTTACTGATTAATAGAGAGATTGTAACCAGTGAGAGGGCTTACCCATGTACTGTCCTTTCACCCAGCAGCAGTGGGAACAAACACATTTTGAGGTACCATCCAAAGTCTTCTTGACTGGTAATCCCTCAAGTTCAGCATGCACAAGAATTAGCTGGAGAGCATGCCAACTGTGCTTGTGGTGTCTTCAGTACTCTCCCCAAATACTAAGGAGAAAGAGTGGATGTCCAGTATTGGCACACAGGGTTCATTGCTTTTTTTGACGTCCATCAGGAGGACATCTACAGAGACCTTTCCCTACCTCTGCACGTCCTGCCGCAGAAAGAAACCTCATGGACCCCTGCTGGCATCTGCCTCCGCTGCCCCTTCACTGGCTTTCCTTCATCCTCAAAATCTCCCCAAACCATTTACTGAAACCTGTCACACTCAGGTTCGAACCCTTCTGCCACGAAGCCTCCCCCGGGTCTCTAGAGGACCTCGTCCTACACTTTCAAAGAATGTTGGACAAATTACAAAGATATATTTTTCATACTGGCTTTTAATTATTTTTAAGCCTCTCAAGAGCGGATCCATTGCTCATTTATTATTGTGTTCCTGGCACCTAGTACAATACCTGTTACATGAAAGATAATCGATAAATAGCAGTTTATGAAAGAATGAGAATGATCCATCATATACAGCTCAAGAAACCTATAGCTTTGCATTATTCATAAGAGACAGGAATAAGGTTTGATTGTATAAGCAATTAAATGGTGTGCAAACATATACTTTTAATGAAGAATTTAGATTATATTGAAAGACTTATTCCAATTAAAAAATCACATAGTACATAGTGAATCTAGTTCCATCTGAACCATTTTTCATCAATACACTTGGGCTTGTGGCAGTGAAAGTGTTTTCAAATGAGTACATGATTTTACTTAATATTAATTATTTTTCTTTTTCACTTTGCTAATAATACAGTGCCTTTGTAAAACTGAAATACTTTCTACTTGGAGAAAAAAATATTTTGTGGTCTATTTTGTTTTGTCTTGTGTTCTGTTCTGACTTACATTCCTAGCTAGTAACTGATATTCAAGTAGTTTCACAAATGTGAGGGAATATTCTAACACTTTCAAAAATTTTCCACTCTTCTGGGACTGGCAATCCTGATAATTCTCAAGACTATAATAGTATGCTTTTGTGACAATTTTGTACATATGCATACCTTTATTTATTGTTTTAAATATTAAATATAAATGACTTAACTGATACAGCCATTATAAAATTTTAAGACATACAAATGTAAAAGAAAAGAGTATAATAATCACCAAGAGTCACACAGCTCAGAAATAGTGATTAATACCAGCGAATATTATTCCAGGCATTGCTAGATATTGCTAGAGCAGGGTTTCCCAACTTTGGCACTCCTGACATTTGGCCTGTTATGGTTGGGGGCTGTTCTGTTCATTGATGGACATTTAGCAGTATCCCTGGTCTCAACGCACTAAGTAGCACCTTTCCCCTAGTTGTGACAGTAAAATATGTCTCCAGAAATTGCCAAATGTCCGCTGGGGGTGAAATTGCCTCAGGTTGAGAAGCACGACCCTACACAAAAAAATAGAAAAAGGGATTGAGAAATAAGTTTGCAAAACTTTATTAATAAAAATTGACAGAGGAAAGAGAAACCAAATTGAAGCCAAGGAAATTGCTTTGCATTATTTATATATCTCATAAATATATGTTCAACTTGAATGATCCCACTAAACTTTAAGAAAAGATTATGAAAATTTAAAAGGTTATAGAGTCACTAGGTTTCATATTAAATTCATTTTTAAATTTTAGGCAGTATTGATCTATGGTGAAAAATGGGAGAAGTAACACTCATTTGACCTCTTTTCTCCTTTTTCTCCCCAACCTGTCCTTTTGCTAGTTTTGCTGTTATTTCTATAGTTGTTTATTCTTAATGCCTGCCACTAGTCTATCATCATAGCCTCTCTATTCTCGAATGATATTTTATTTTGGTTTATTTCTTCTGGGATTGCCTTGTCAGGTAGCTGAAGTTTTCTGGTTTTGCTCCAGAAAGACCCATGAGTGTTGCATTTCTTGAGTTTGCATGTGCTTGGGAATATTTGTTGCCTCAGAACTCTAAAACAGACTTTGCGGGTTTAACTTTATATTCTTTTTTGGTAACAACTTTAGTAAGAAATAATTCACATGCCTTAAAATTCACCCATTTAAAGTGTACAATCTAATCATATTTTAGTATATTTAATCATTTTAGTATATTACAGTGTCGTGCAGCAATCACCACAACCAATTTTGGAACATTTTCATCACCCAAAAAGAAACCTAGTCCCATTGAGCAACATTCCCTGTTTCCCTCCCACCCCAACTCCAGCCCCAGTCAACAACATTGAGAAGAAAACACAGGATATGTGGTCTTCGTGACTAGCTTCTTTCACTTAGCATGATATTGCCAAGCTTTATCCATGTTGTACCATGTATCAACACTTCATTATTTTTTATGACCAGATAATATTCCATTGTATGGATAGACTACATTTTGGTTACATTTTGTTAGTCGGTGGACATTTAGGTTGGTTCCATTTTTTTGGCTATTATAAATAATGCTGCTATGAACATCTGTGTATGAGGTTTTTGCAAACATGCTTTCATTTATCTTTTTTCTTATTTAATTCAGTCATCTTGAGTATATTTCTAGGAGTGGAACTTCTGGGTTATAAGGTAACCTTACATTTGAACTTTTTAAAAACTGGTGTAACATTTTGGGGGGGTGTCACACTTTGTGACTTTCACCGTTTGTACATATTGCCCTCTTTTGTCTGCACTGAGAGTGCAGTCATCTTGTCTTCCACAGTTTTTCTAGATATCTTCCGGCTGATATTTCATTATGAAGTAGGGTTTTATTTTTATTTTTCCTCAGAAAAGGTTCATGTGTGCTTTATTCTCAGATCTCTTTCAAATTTGAGAATATCTGCCTATTGCTTTAATTAAAAAATTAGGCTATATGCATCTTCTCTCAGGAATTTCTGGATAGTGCTCCCTTGTCTCCTGATATTGAATATGCTGTATTCTGAAGACAAACTGATTTTTTCACCTTCTGGATGACTGGCTTTTTCTAACCGAATACTTTAAGGATTAATTTCCCCTAAAGGTCAGTAACTTAACAAGGATGCGTCTCAGTGTTGTGTATTGACGTTAATTTTTCCTGAAATTGGATGTGATGTGGTAAAATATATAAAATGTACATTTTTTAAGCAGTTTGTTGTTGCAAACGTGATCTAAATTTCTGCTCTCAGTCCATTAATCTGAACAAGGTAGTCTTTTCAACTCTGGCGTTTGAATTTTTCTAACTATTTTATTCAATGTATTTCTTCCCAGTTAATTCATTGTGTTGAAATTTTATGTCAATCAAGGAACCCCCAAAACTTACATAGTTAGAAAAGATTGTTCTAAGTTTCTTGTTCTAAGAAATTCTTGTCAATGAAATTAGTTTTTTCATTTTGTCTGCATCGACTTGTTCAGCTGTCTGAGAAATCACAGCTGCCCAAAATGCATTAAATAATCAAAGGTGCATGTAGGCAATAAATAACTTTGCAGAAGTTACATTCATGGACTGGAGAAAGATATTGACTAGTGATTTGGTTAATTTCTCTTCCATTCTACAGAGTTCTGTTCCATTTGACAGACTACATATAAACCATTAAAAAGAGTGAGGATCAATTCCATTTCAACAGATAATCATATAATTTTGCAAGTTCTACTATGTCTGATAATCCTCTACCATTAGGAAATTCTTCTTAATTTTTATATTTTTATTTTCTTTCCTTAGGTTTTCTTTATTTAATTTTCCTGAAGTTTCTTCACCTTTTTACCCCTTCCTCCTTCTTCTTCCTTCTCTCTCTTCTGCTCCCCTCGTTCCCCTCCCTCTTTCTACTTGTTTACCTAAGAGTATGAGTGTATTTACTAAGATACATACAATGTAACCAAACTGGGACAGTTAACCCTTCTTATTGCTGCTTTAACAAGGGAAATCTCATAACTTCATTCAACAAATGTTTATTGAGCCCATACATTTTACTATTCCTTCCCCACATCCCAAGAGAGAGAGAGAGCACACAAAGGGAACAAAATAGACAAAAGTATATGCATTCTTAAAGCTTGAGTCATTTTGGGGGGAGATAGACGACATATAAGTAAAGTATACGATATGATAGATGCTAGTAAGTGTTGTGAAGACAATGTAGTTGCGATAGGGGGGTGTGGGGTTGGAAATTTTAAATAGAATGGTCATAAAATGCTCACTGAGAAGGTGGCATTTGAATAAAAATCTGAGGGAAATAAGGGAGCAAGGCATGTGTATATCTATGAAAGAGTACTCTAGACAGAAGAAGAAGCCAGAGTAACCATGCAGAGATGGGAATGTTCATGGAATAGCAAGATGGTCAAAATGTCTAAAGCAGAGTGAGCAAGGAATGATAGAAGACATTAGAAGATCTGGTGGTCAGATCGTGGAGGGTGTTTAGAGGTGTTTATTTTTCAACTTCAATGAGATTGGTAAACATTAGAGAATTTTGAGTAGAGGATTGGTGTGATCTAATTTACATTTTAATGAGATTTAATAAGGAGGGTGGAAGCAAGGAGGCCATTTATGAGACCGTATCACCAACCCAGCTGAGGGATCATGGTGGCTTGAGCCATGGGCACAATAATGATAGTTGTAGTATGGGAACAGTTCAAAAGGAGAAACAATACCGTTTGCTGATGGATCAATGTAGGTTGCAGAAGAGTCAAGAATAACACCAATGTGTTTGGTCTAATAATCAATTGGAGGCACAGAATTGGAATTAATCAAGAGGGGGAATATTGCTGCTGGTGTCCAGGAGTTGCAGAAGAATATAAAGAACTCAGTTTTTGAACATATTAAAGTTGAGATGGAGGTGTTCAGATAGAGATGTGGAGTTGTTAGTTTGAGATTTCAAGCTTTCAGATATGTATTTGTAAGTCATCAGTATATTTAAAGCCATGAGATGGTCCAGCAGGAGTTATTGTGGATGGAGAAATATAATGATAGGGGCTGGGGGCATTCCAACATTAATAGGTTGAGGAGGTGAGGAGGAAGAAAGAAAGAAACAGAATTATAGCACTAATGAAAAAGGCAAACGGGAGTTGGTATTCTGGATCCAAGTGAAGAAAATGTTTCAACGAGGGAAAAATAATCGACTATAATTGTTTTTGATAGGTTAAGTAGGATGAGGACTGAGAATTGACAAAGGACTAGTAACTAGAATACATAAAGAACCTTCAGAAATCAACAGTGAAAAAAAGAAACCATCCAATTAAAATATGGATGTTATGGACTGAATTGCTTCCCCACCCCAAAGTTTATATGTTGAAGCCCTAACCCCAATGTAACTAACTGTATTAAGTGGTGGGGTCTTTAAGAAGGTAATTGAAGTTAAATGAGGTCATAAGGGTGGGCCCTAATTTGGTTGGACTGGTGTACTTCTATGAAGAGGAAGAGACACCAGGAGTTCTCTTTTCCCACCTGTGCACAGAAGAAAGGCCATGTGAGAAGGTGGCCACCTGCAAGCCAGAGATAGAATGGATAAAAGACATGAAGAGAGATTTCACTAAAGGACCACAAATGGCGGTGAAACACACAAAATGATCATCAAAATCTTTAGCCACAGGGCAAATGCATATCAAAACCACAATGAGATGTCACTGCATACCTTTCAAATGGCTGAAAAAAAAGTAGTGACACAAAATTCTGGCCAGGACAGGAAGAAACCCAATCACTCACACATTGCTGGTGGAGATGTAAATGATACAGCCTTTCTGGAAGGCAGTCTGGCAGTTTCATAAAAAGTAAAACATGTAACTATCATACGACTTAGGGACAGTACTCCTGGGCATTATTCCAGAGAACTGAGAATTCATATTCATACAAAAACGTGTACATGGGTGTTCATGGGAGCTTTGTTTGTGATGGCTGAAAACTAGAAACAATCCAGATGTCTTTCAGCAGGGGAATGGTTAAACTCATTTTCCGTGCATGGACTACTGCTCAGCAGTAAGAAGGAATGAACTACTGACACACACACCTGCCTTATCTTCAGAGTAAACCTGTGTGAAAAATGTCAGTTTCAAAGGGCTACATACCATATGCCTTTATTTAGAGAACATTCTTCAGATGCCATCAGAGAACTGATTAGGGGTTGTCACAAGGTTACAGAAGGGGTGAGGCAGGAGAGAAGTGGGTGTGGCTGTAACAGAGAAGCGTGAGGAATGCTTGCAGTGATACGCATGTCCTGCAACCTGACTGGTATCAGTGTCAACATCCTGGTTTTGATAGTGGACTATGGTTTTGCAAGATGTTACCTTTGGAGAAAACTAGCTAAAGGGTACACGGAATTGTTCTGTATTATTTCTTCCAATTGCCTGAGAATCTACAATTATCTCAAAATAAAAATTCTAATGAAAGAAATGACATTTCTGTCTCTTAAAATGATTCTTACACATTCAGAAGGATCTGTTTGACTAGTAAATTATCCCTTGCTTTGGAGTTTCTATATTTTGCTTCATTTTATTTACTTTTAAGAAAGGTAGTGTTACCAAACTTACCGAGTTGTATACATTATATATGCACAGCTCTTTACATGTCAATCATACCTCGAAAGAGAGAAAGAAAGAAAGAAAGAAAGAAAGAAAGAAAGAAAGAAAGAAAGAAGAAAGAAAGAAAAAAGAAAGAAGGGAGGGAGGGAGGGAGGGAGGAAGGGAGGGAGGAAGGAAGAAAGGAAGGAAGGAAGGAAGGAAGGAAGGAAGGAAGGAAGGAAGGAAGGAAGGAAGGAAGGGTTAGCATGTCCTATGCATTCTGCTTTTAAAGGTAAAAACACAGTGCCTTAAGAAATAATAGCTTTTTCAAATATTGTTCTCTTTTTAAAACAACTTTATTGAGATAAAATTTATATACCATACAATTCATGTATGTAAAATGAACTATTCAGTGGCTTATAGTATATTCACAGCATTGTATAACCGTTACTGCAATCAATTTTAGAACACTTTTGTCACCCAAAAAGAACTCTGCACCCCTTGGCGCCTATCATTCTCCAATTGCCTTGTCTCCTGAGTCCTAGAAAACCACTATCTACTTTCTGTCTCTGTTATTTTTAAAGGATAAGCTATTCATGATGTAAATAAAAGTTTAGCAAAAGGAATATTTTTTAAATTACTTCTAATCTTGACATTCTACCTAGTTAATTTTCCTAAATGAGCTCCTTTTACTTTGTGTATGCAATTAAATCCTTCGTACCTCTTTTTCTTCTATGGATCCCCTTAGCCATTAAGTGTTTTTTTTTATTTTGGAAAGAGAAAAGGTGGAATTCCTGAAAGAATCTTTCCAACTTTTTAGTACCCTGTAGTGAATTTAATTGAAAATTTATTATTAATTACTTAAAATTATTTACAATTATTAATGAATCACATAGAATAACACATCATGATTTGTTTTTGTTGGGCTAATAAAAGGGGCCTAACCCTCCTGACTAATCCAGCAAGTGATTGCATTCAAAGCAGCTACTGGTGCAGTTTAAGGATTTTTAAACCACCTTAGCCAGAAACTCTGTCTTCAAAAGACCTGCAGCTTCCTGCTGGTGCCCACCTGCTGGGCTCTGCTCCGCCGCCCTGCCTCTCCCCTCCTTTCTCTGAGGCAGTTCACATTCTCCTGGGTGCTTCTTAACAGCACAGTCTGTAAAGAGCTGAGGTATCATATGCCATAAACATGATTCGATCATGGAAATATTGGCCTTTGCTTTCTTTATAATTGTTTCGAATTAGCAGCAATTTCTTACTCCAATAAAATGTTCTCTATTTTTTACCTATTGTGAATCGGCACAATAAGGTTTGCTAACTAGACAAAATAGGCACGATTATGTGCATGAGAATGTTTCAGCTACCTAAGGTAATAAATTGTTTTCATTGCTGTAAAAGCATTCATTGTAAAGATAGCAGCAATTCAAAGAATTGTCCCTTTGTTTCAACCAGTTCCCTGAAGCCTTCGATAGGATGCTTTATTGGGTTAGTTGTGACGTAAAAATGAAACAACTGAAATACTGTGTCTTATAATGACATTATCTAATTTAGACCTTTAAGGAATTCTGAGTGTTCTTCTTTTTAACCTGACCAAATGAATAAGATTCAATAATATTCCATAATTTAGAGTTACAACTTTAATTTTCAGGTATATCACGTTTCAGCAGAACAGCATTTAATCCCCTTTAAAAATAGGTCAGGTAAGAGCTTTTAAGAACACAAATGTGGTGTTATCCCTGACTTGATATTTTGCATTTTCTTATATTCTTTCCTAGAGATCAAAAATGTCTAAGCGTTGAAATAACTGTAAAATGGAAATAAGGACTAGGCTTGGCAAACTCAGATAATATACAGTTTCATTTGGCTGTAGGGGGGAAAAAGCCCTCAAAGTTTGTTCTCAGCTGAATAAATTCAACTCTAAAATTGTTCACAGATGAGCTGAGAATTGACTTTTGAATCAGATCCCTAAGAAAAACAGAAAAAGTAAAATAGATACAGCCATTGCTTGTTTGGTCCGGAATTTATAGAAAATAAATTAAAATCTAAGGAACAGATAGAAGCTGAGTCGAGTTTGTGATTTTTAACTCTAGATATCTGTTCCCTGCAAACATAATGAACCATTGTTTTGAAATTACTGTTTTCTAACTTCAGTGGATCAATACGTCTTCCAAAAAGGTAATTCAGATAGAATTTTAACCAATGTTGTGAGTGTGTATGGAGACAGTTGCTTAAAACTCCAGATGTATATTTATATTCGATGTGTCGAGAACTTGCTGGGGGCAGCAGCACTACGTAATTCATTTCTCCAATCGTGCTTCTCATCAACCACACGTAGCCACTTGGACCTCACTCCTGCCACCTCATGCCACTGCATTTATGTTTTACTTCCCATATTGTCTGCTATAGGAATTCCACGGTATTTTTTCAAAAGGAAAGTTGTAGATACAACAACAACAAATGAACGGGAGAGTGAAGATAAGAAGTTGCATGTGGACAGAATCATAATTAAATTATAGCCCACATAAGTTTTTCTCAGATTTCTTAATTTATATCCCAGCCTTCTACACATTTTCTCTTTATATTGAGCAGTTTTAAACTTTTTCAGATTCCTTTCCTGCTGTTTATCCACCTCACTATTACACGCAAAGTAAAAGGTAATTTTGAATGAAAAGAGCATTTGCGTGAAGAGATCAGCAAAGCACACACAGACTAAGTAGTGTCTTGATCTGTAATTAGTTGAGAATATTTTGAATGCCGGTCTCCGTTTAGAAAATCGCAAAGCCCATTAATGAAAACAGTTAGTTGAAGGTGTAACCCTGTGAAGTGTGTGTGTTAGAAGTGTCAGAACAAAAAATGCTTTGAGCTTCTTTAGATTTTTTTGTTATTCAAAGGAATATAGGTGTTTCAATTTTCAAGTTATAAAAAAAATTAAGTCTTAATCAATGGTTGGCAGATTCTTATCATATCACGTTGGCAGAGGGTGGTATTTAGGGTGAGGCTGATTTTCTTATATAAAATATAGCATTCAGACCATTTCTGCAGGGTTCATTCCTCTCCTATGTTGGAAGGAATCCAGAATTGCAATCCTTTGTAAGATCTCCAGTCTTACGCGCACGTCCTATATACTATATAGTTAATAGAAAAAGGAAAACCGGGTTTGTATAAATTAGCAATATTTTTAATAGTAGAAATGCTAAAAATGGAAAATGTAATTATGCCATTCATTTTACTTTATGAATTTTTCTTTTTTACTTTTTTCCTTTCTTTCTTTCTTTCTTTTTTTTGTTTTTAAACAGGGTCATTTTGGAATTCAGCTTCCTTCAATACTGAGGCTTCATACCTTCATTTTCCTACTTTCCATGGAGAACTTAGTGCAGATGTGTCTTTCTTTTTTAAGACAACAGCTTCATCTGGGGTATTTTTAGAGAACCTGGGGATTACCGATTTTATAAGGATAGAGCTACGCTGTGAGTCTCCTTTTCCTTAGAAGTTTGTGAGATTCTATTTAATAGTAAATCCTTTAACTAATTGTTAAACTACTGTGTTTCTACTTTATCAGCTAAATCTTTTCATTGTGTCCTTTTGAAAAAAAAATCTATGATATTAAGTCAGCCTTTTTGCAAGGAAATAATTCAATATATAATGCAATATATATTATATATAATTTGGGAATATATGATATATGTGAACAAATGATATAATATGTAATTTGGGAAAATAATTGGTATTCTCTAGAACCAATTTAAGAAGGATTTTAAATCCAAATAATTAAAATTTTTTTAAAAAACTGAATTCTCAGTTAATTACAGGATTACTTAATTAAATTGACCAGCCATATAATTTTGTATGCCATATAGTTTTGGTATACACTTAGGCCACTATTAGTATCTTAATATCAAATGTATATTACTTGCTTTTAAAATTAACTGTGAATCATTGTAAAAATTATTTTTACATAAAATGCCAGATGCTATTTAGTTTTCTTGTTCTGGCTAAATAGCTTTGCTCTATTGATATGCAAAATTAACTCTGAGGATGAATTTCTTAATATCTGGGGTTCTTTCCAAATGTATTTTCCGGTTTCATTCCACGTCTATTCTTTACTGATGTCATCGGTTCCTTCCATAAGATTTAAGCCATTACCTTTATATTTTGTGATTGCTATGCCATGGTGCTATTCCTAAGTGTATTGAGGACTCCACTGTCCACCACAGGGACTAACTCGAACAATCTTCATATTTCCAGCTCCGGCAGTCGTGACCTTTTCATTTGATGTGGGGAATGGGCCTTTTGAAATCTCAGTGCAGTCACCCACTCATTTCAATGACAACCAGTGGCACCACGTCAGGGTGGAAAGGAACATGAAAGAGGCATCTCTTCAAGTGGATCAGCTCTTGCCGAAGACACAGCCTGCTCCCGCTGACGGGCACGTCCTTTTACAGCTCAACAGTCAGCTCTTCGTGGGTAAGTTCTGCTGGTAGGCAGTTGGTCACTGAACTGTGTGACGTAGGTGCAGAGGTGGCCAAAATGAAATAATACCAACTGATAACCACAAGGCACTGTTTATTGAGAACCTGTGTTCTGGGCTGTGCCAGGTGTTTTATTTCTTCGTCATAACAAACCTGTGAAACGGGTTAACCCCCTTTTACAGATGAACTAACTGAAGCACGAGGGACTGAAATGGCTTGCCTTCAGAAATCCACCTAGGAAATGAGACTTAAGTTTGTGTTTGATTCATTCCTAAACCTGGATTCTTAATATTACAGATTGTGTAGTTTGTTCCAGTTTGGGTTTTTTTGGTTTTGGTTTTGTTTTATTTCTTACCTGTTAGTGTTTTGTTGGGGGTGTTTATCTCTGTTCTCACGGGATTTGAGGAACCCTCTATGTAGTTCTGACTGAGGCCAAACAGAGACCCCTATCTAAAAACAGGCCAATAGAGGAAGAAAAGAAAAGCAGGAGCAAAGTGTATAAACCATCAGTTCTGCTGGTGGCTCTCATTTTGCCCACTTTTCAGATACCTTCTGATCACCTACTTCGTGCTTGTATCCAAATATTCCTTTATTGCCTAAATACATTCATTCACTTGGTATCTACAGACTTAATAGTGGAATCCTTCTGGAAGTGTTTGTTGTATTTTCAGTGTTTGCTAATTACTCTATAGAACTCATTGACCATTAAGTTCCGGAATTATTTCTTACTTGATCACTTCTCGTATATTTTAATCTAAATAAGGGCACAACAACTCTATAAAGCAGAATAAATTATAAATGATCAGAAATTATATTTAAAGCATTTTTAAGTTATATTTTAGAACAAAATTCAACAGATTCCCATTACATCTTTTATTGCTTAATAATCTTGTTTTATTACTCTCACTGCAAAAGATAAGCCTATTTGTGACTTATTTGACTAAGACACATTTGGGATTTCTAATGAATTTATATACTCCTTATTTCTATCAGTACTTCCTTCATTCAATAAAAAGTTATTGAGCAGCTTCTAAGAGTAGGGTACTGTAATAGACAAATCTAATCATGATCTTGCAGCCACTCAACTGACTTATTTAAGGGTATGGAAATAGTAAGGAATACTTGGAATACATAAATTTTCTTTTAGTAACATGCTAGAAACTCAGTCAGGAAATTGGCATAGATATTTCTTGATATACAAAAACTGAGAGATGGCTGCAACCAAAGGTATGGCAATTTAAAATCTGTCAGTATCTTGGAAATAGCCTTACTATTCTTGGAAATTGAGAAGGCTGAAACAGTCCTCGAATTTTCAGTGAAATCTGCTACAGTTTGCCTGAACGTGAACTTTCATCCTTTGTATGAATTTTAACTTCATAGAAATGAAGTCACTATATAGTGTATGTGATAGGAATCCTGGCCTTAATTTGATTTCAGGTAGTTGTAACAGTTAGAAGTACTGTTATTATATCAGAAGACTGTGTTGGAGGGGGGCGCCTGGGTGGCACAGCGGTTGGGCGTCTGCCTTCGGCTCAGGGCGTGATCCTGGAGTTATGGGATCGAGCCCCACATCAGGCTCCTCTGCTATGAGCCTGCTTCTTCCTCTCCCACTCCCCCTGCTTGTGTTCCCTCTCTCGCTGGCTGTCTCTATCCTGTCGAATAAATAAATAAAATCTTTAAAAAAAAAAAAAAAAGAAGACTGTGTTGGAACAGACTTGAGTCTTTTGCCATCAGTCACGTGTTATAATTTTAATAAATACACCTAGGAGATTTCATCTTTATGGTGGCAGTTGGTTAGGCTTTTGATAGTCCCATATGTGTTCAAATCCAAGGACTGCCTTATGGGAAAGTTTTATAAACTAAAATCTTTACTATGTTTAAGTCAAGTGACTGAAAGCTAAAAAGAAAAGGCAGCAAGATCTCTGAAAAAAATGTTACATCCACCATTAATAAACATCTGTTTATATAATTCCCTTCTTTTTACTCATAGGTAACCAAGAAAATTGACGAGGTTACTGTGATGGTATTGAAAGGACTCCTATTTTTTAAAAAGGCTTAGGGAGAGACAGGTCACTGGTTGTCCAGAGGCCACATCAGGGTCTTCATTTTATCTTTACCTCTACCACATGAATGGGCCCTTTCCTAAGATAGGCGTTAATAAAAGTTAATAAAAACGATACTTACACAAAATATTAATTTATCAATTTGTAACATTACTATCACACGAATCAGAATATTTTTTTAAATTTCTAGATGAAAATACTTCAATGGGGATTAAATTATAATTTAAAAGGTTACACTGAATTAGTGCAAAGTGCGTAAAAAACTAGTAAAAAGTCAGCAAAAATTAAAACTAATTTAACATAGCACTTACAAAGACCAAAAAGTAGCTCCCTGCATTCCTGATAGTATGTTTCAGTGGAAGAGACAAGAGGCAGCCAATAAAAGAGTTAAGTAGTAAGATAAAATAGATATTATTTATAATACATATTATTAATATAATACACATTTTGTACATGCATGCACACACACATATATTTGTGTGTCTGTGTGTATACAACTTCAGATAATGATAAATACTATAAAATGTCAGGAAATGACTTGGGTTGGTAGGCTTCTACTTGAAGTGGGGTGGTCAGGGGAGTGCTCTCTGAGGACCTTACCTTTGAAGAGAGGCCAGAGAAAGCAGAAGAGGGAACCTGTGAACATCGGAAGGAAGAGAATTCCTGGGGGAGGGACCGTGCTCAACGTGAAGAGGAGGAGCTTTAGGGTTAGGGAGCAAGGAGGAGGAAGCCATTGTGGCCCAAGGAGAGAGTTGGTCTGAGGGAAAGCGTGGTGTCAATGGCGGTCAAGTTATATACTGGGTCCTGTGAGGCAGTGGCTAGGAATTTGGGTTTGTGGTTCCCCTGGGAGATAGTGGTGGTGGGGACTGGAGAGGAGATAGTGAAAACCAGCAGTGGGCCATACTTAAAGTGTAGACGCACACGACTTATACTGGGTTGGTTGTTGCTATTAGTATGTTACTTCTTACCCCTGCTGATCTTCTTGGGGACAAGACACTTCTTTGTAGGTCTCTGGGATCCTCACTTCATTTCTCACTGTTTAACTTCAACTGAAGTTCGCGTTTCTTGTTTTCTTCCTTTATCATAATTTGTAGGATGATTCAAGCTGTTCCCTGACCCTTCCGTCTGGATTATACACTATAAGCCCTACAAACCGTAGTCCAGCCAGGCTGCAAAAGACTGCTGGTCCTTCTTCACACCCCAGAGAAAATATTTCCCTTTCTCCCTTTTCTGCAGTGAGATCCCTCCCACCCCACAAACACACACTCCCAGGAAATTGGGCTTCTTTGTTCATATGTTCTGTGCCAGCACATGGTCAGATATTGAAGGGACCCTCTCTTGGACACTGTTTCCCCACATATGATACCTTCCAAAATTACAGAGTTAAGCCTCTTCTCCCAGCCATGACTCCCTGGATGACAGGGAGTCTCTGCTCTCATTCAACAGAATTGATCTTCCGGTTCAGATTTTAAAGGGTAATTTCATTCCCCTTACTTACAAGTTCAAGAGTTTAATTTGTAGTTCACCCATCCATCTTAAAAATAATTATGGCTAATCAGTATTTCTAAGGATGCATAATGACTGTCATTCATTTTGGGGTATCAGGATACATTAATGAGATAAATACAACTGTAAAGAGTAAGTCTATAGTATAACTTCTACTCCTAAAAAATGTTTAAATCCAGACAATCAACATGACAATGAGGTTGATAGTTTTAAGTTACATAGAAACACAGTCTTTATAAACATGGGACAAAACTGTAAGACTAAGCTAATGTTAGGCTAAGATAATGTTAGTATCTCAGCATTTAGTAGCTTTTACCAAAAATGTACCTTCTTGTTTGTATACAAATTTGGCAGAAAACATTAACACTATTTTGGAATATTTCAGATACCAAATAAAGTTACTTTATAATACTACAAATATGAAACAGAAGAAATTTTGGTAATATAGAACTATGTTTGTTTGAGATATATCTGTAACACTTTTACCTACAAGTAAAATGTTGTGGATATTTGAATGTATATTCATTTTTATTTCAGTTATATTCTCCATCTCACTGTGCTACCACAGCCAGGCCTATGTTGATGATATTTATTGACATTACATTTTTTTTTTTTTTGAGAGTAAGGATTTTGGTGGTCTCTTGGAAGTGACTAGTGGAATGGGATAACGTGAAAGCATCTAATATGTTTTCTCAATTGCTGGCTTCAGTCTCTCCCTTAAAAATCAGTGGTAAAGTGTGTCCACATCTCAGAGTGGAACTCTGAAGCAAGACTGATGCTTTACCTTCTGAGCAAAATCAGTAAAAATAAATAGAAGACATGATTAAAAACATGTATCAACAATGATACATGACGATTGAAATAGAAAGAAGGAAATGAGAGTTTCGGAGGTGGAACTAGGTTCATCTACACAAGAATTATAAAACAGAACAGTCCTTGTAGTTCCAAATAGTGGAACAATTGTTTTCAGTTAATCTAAACTGTAGGATGCCATGTAACGTGAAGGAGTAATAAAATAATGAACATAAAACCTTGTATGAAAAAGTGAAAGCAGTTGACAGGAATGTAATTTGATAAATTAGAAAGAGTGAACACCAGTGCAGTGACCGTCTCCTCCCCTTCCCCAAATATCCCAAACATCACATTGCTTTTTGTAATAAAAATGACGATTCACCTAGTTACAGCCCATCTTTCTCCATTCTTCTTAATTATGGCACTGGGTCTTTCCCAACCTTTCCACATTCTCTCACTTTCTCCTTTCTGTACGTGTGTGATTTATGACCTGAGTTGAACAGTCCTATGCAGAGATGTTATTTATTACTTTAAAAAACAAGTTTAGTGGCATGATATTAATTGGTGTGTTAAACATATGCCCTTGACCCTGTTACACCGAGGACTCAATGTCAAGAGTGACTGCTGTTATCATTGCCCCACAAACATTCTCCAACCATGGAAATGATGGAGGGAAAAGAATCAATCATTTTTTTAAGCTGAAATGTGACAGTGGTCATTTTCTATTTTGGTTTGTAAACTCAGCATTTTTCTTAGAAGCTTCTTAAATTAGCCTTGAATTGATTTTCATTCAACTAGCTCTGCAATTTTTGTTTGCAATCTAAATTCTTTTACTGACAGGTTTTTAAATGGGGCAAACTCCATCTCAATACTTTGTGACTAGGACCTGAAGGAGAAGTGAGAACTCCTGACATAGACTCAGAAGCCATTTGCATTGCATTTGAATTGCATCAAATCCACAAATATTTATTGAGCGTCTGGAGCAAACCTTTTCTAAATGCCATACACAAAGGTTAATGTTGAACTCTGAGCATATTGAAGCCCTGAAGTTTGGTTCTCACCCTTAGCTGCACATCAGTATCACCCAGGCATCTTTTGGGAAACTGACAGTACCAATACATAGATTTGTTTATGAATGGGCTTTTGTGTACTTGTCAAGTTGGATACCACAAATACATCCTTGTACTGGTCAGTTGGTGAACACATGCTTATATTTCTGTTGGGTCTGTACCTAACAGTGGAATTACTGGGTCAGGACATGTGCATATGTTAAACATTAAGAGACACTGTCATATAGCTACTGACCATTTGGATATCCTCCTTATGACTTGGCTGTTCAAATCTGTTGCCCATTTTCTACAGGGTTGTCTTTTTTTAAAAAAAAGGCGAGGGGGCTGGGTGCCTCAGTTGGTTAAGTGTCCAACTCTTGATCTCAGCTTGGGTCTCGATCTCACGGTTGTGAGTTCAAGCTCTGTTTTGGGTTCCACACTGGGCATGGAGCCTACTTTAAAAAAAGATTTATAAGAATTCTGTGTATATTTTGGATTCATTTCAGACACATTTATTCCTAATTTCTTCTCTCTCTTTGGATTATATTTTCATAGGTGTAATGGTGTCTTTTGATGAACAGGGGTTATTAATTATAATATATTCTAGAATTTGCTTTTTACTTTTAGTTTACTTTTCATAGGCTAAAACAGTTATGGGAAGAGAATGTCAAAAAGTTTTACATTTGAGTAATTTTTATTTCAATCTGATTTTCTTTTGTAGTAAATATGTTCCCACACACCAAAGCACTGAATGTGCAATGAAAGCCACATTTCTCTTTCATGTAATCATATCATTTACTTCAATTGTGTTCTTCTTTCCTCCTTGAGATGTCTTTTTCATGATTAGCTTAAGAAGCACTCAGTGTACTTTTGTATGTTTAGTGAGCAAATCTTAGTGACTGTTGACTGAAATCAGAATTCACATAGGATCTCTTAAGAGCAGAGAATATGACTCATACCACCAACAGTTTATTTCTTTAAAATATGCCTTAGGAGGTCAGACCAGAGAGGTGCTGTGGCCTTGACATATGAGAAAACTAAATAGACCCACATTTTTCTGCTGGGACTACCACAGGGGACTACCACTTCTCACTTTGGTTCAGGGACTGCCTGCATTTTCTGCCCTATGACACGGTTGCTTTCAGCCATAAGTTCTTTGAACATGAGGGAGACCAGTCCTCTTCCCCCGGACTCTCCTAGGGTTATGCTTAATGACGAACATTCCTTGGCAAAATTGTAGCGGGGGGTCCAGTCTCACAGCTCTGTACACTAATGCACCATTTCTACAAGGCTAAGCCTTCCCAAGGATGGCTGGGTAGACCAGGACTAAAGATCCAATACATAATATACAGGAGACCACTTTTTCCCTTCAATCCCCTGACTCAGTCCTGGGCCCAGTCTGCATGGACTATCACTTTCCCGTTCCAAGTTGATCTCAGTGGTCAGAGTCTTAGCTGCCTTTCTCTGCCACAGTGCCATGGTCAGGGAGAGCCTCTGTACTCTGCCAGACACATTTCTATCACCTTAAATTTTAAAGAGAAACGTGGAATCTTGATTTCTTTTTTTTCCTAAGGCCCCTGGGCAAATATGCAGTTGTTCCCAGTTAAGCCTTAATAACATTTAAGCACAGTACATAAATAATTTGCCATTAAAAAATTAAAGGTCTTCCTGCTCCAGGAAAAAAAAAAAAATGGCATTGGAAAGAGCCAGCTCGTATTTCATGACAATAGCATCTGTCACTTAGACTCACTTCCTGAGAGTAATGAACATGATAGAAGGGTTGGACTCAGTCTCTGTTCATAGCCTAGCATACCTATTAGGTGCAGATCCCAGTACTGTTATGTAAGTGAACAGATTCAGTTTTATTCCTTCACGTAGGAAGGTTAGACATTAGTTTTACAGGATACCTAGTGTTTGTGAAGTTCCAGAATTCATTATATCTGATATAGCATGGCAGGTAAATTGATAGGAAATTAATTGGAAGACAGTTCCAAACATAATAGCTCACTGGAAACATCCAGAATCAATTAATCAAACTGCAGCTCATTTTAATTGGACCTACTCTAACCCTGAAAAGTCGTTGGAATCTTTAATTAAGCTTTCAAGCTCAATACTATTTACATTGGCTGTGTTCTCCAGAATAGTGCTTCTTAAAATAAGAAGTTATTAACTTGAAACCTAATGGTAAAGCAAAAATCCTCAACACATGTATGACTCGTATGTTTATGTTTAATTAGACATTTTTCCTGATAATTTAAAAACATAGTTTAAAACTATTTGATTAAGGGGATTCCTGGGTGGCTCAGTGTGTTAAGCATCTGCCTTCGGCTCAGGTCATGATCTCTGGGTCCTGGGATCAAGCCCCAAGTACGAGGGCTCCCTGCTCAGAGGGGAGTCTGCTTCTCCCTCTCTCTCTGCCCCCGTCTCCTGGCTCATGCTCTCTCACACATGCACTCTCTCTCTCTCAAATAAATAAAGCCTTTAAAAAAAAATAAAACTATTTGATAGGTAAACATTAACTCTTCACAAGTACACAATTCAGAAATCCTATTTGCAAGGCTGGGTGTTGATTTTCTTCTCACTATTATAAATATATGTATTTCGCACATATGTGTAGGGGTTTTTCCCTATTAATATCCCCATCCTCTGACCTTCTTGTCTACCAAGTACCTATTTGTACCGTTAACATCATGTGTTTCCCTGTCTAAATCTGTTACTAGACCATGGGCTCTATGAGGGCAAGATCAGTTTCATATAATTCTGTACCTCCCATGTCAGACACCGTGCACAGCAAAGACCTCCTAAGTAGAGCTCGCAGAACTGAAATACTGTTCAAACCAAAAATAATCTAAGAAATAGAAGAAAGTGAAAATTATCTTTTTTGACAACATTTTGGTGTAGAGAGAAAGGGACACCCTTGCACTAAAAGGCCAACTGCAAGTTCTCACTCTTTCCTGCCTCTAACTGAAATGTTTATTTTAATATTTCCTCAGCTGTGCCCATGGGCTTGTCCCTGGAATTCTCTATGCCTCTAGTTCCTCATCGTCTAGAACAAAATGAAACAAATAAGAATAAACAAGCTGGGGCAGATGAAAAGGAATTGCATTCAGCTGTTGGACTCCCACTTTAGTTGTTAAGATGTCACTGGCAGAGGGAGATCAACTTCTAAAGCAGAGAGACTTGCTGCTTCAGAGTGACAACTGCTTAACAAATCATGATTTAACAATACTGCGTACTATAAACTATGTATCATGATTTAAAGTACTATAACATGAAATAAATGAAATACACCAGGAATCCACCTGTAATCTAGACTTCCCAGCGCCTGACCCTCCTCCAAAGAGTTCCCGGCTCAAAGCTAACAGCAAGGCTGTGGGCTTCCTTACCCAGCAAAGAAAACTCCAGCCAGGATGCTAAGAGAATTTGGTCAAAGACTTAACTCTGAGCTCTCGACATTCTATTGAGGTGAGTTAGCAGAGTGTGAGAATAGGGAGGTCTGAAGCTAAGGTGGGTAGCAGCTTTAATGTGGAAGGAAAAGAAGAGGAGTCCTAAGACTAAGGGGAGAAGAGAGACTTCAGGAATGGAAGGACACAGAGTAGGAGGAAGGAAACAAGAAGATTGTCAGCTATTCTGAGACTCTGGAATGAGATGAACTCCTTTTCCCCTGCCATGCCCACAGAAACTGAAATTGCAATATGTCTGGCTTCACAGCACGCTGCATCTGGATTTAAAAATAGAAAATATGACTTCATTGTATTTGCGTCATAAAAGAGGCACAAATTATGTCAGCTGAAGCAATTTCAATACACAAATTTAAGTACGGTTGCTTGAATGGGGTCCCTTATGTCTATGAATCTGAATTCTAAGTACCACTAGTGAAATGAGTCCAAAATTCTTAGGAATTCTTTTAGTTTTTCCCTTCATGGTATTTCATTAGTCAAAACTATACCATTAATGGATTCGGAAACATTCCTTGGGTTTTATCCTCATTCTCAGGCTCAGGGACCCAAACTACCCTGTGTGGCCAATAATGTTCTCTCTCTGAAGCACCAAGTACCCAGCTCCTGCCCCCATGGCATAATCCAATTTAATGAGCCAGTGCGTTAACTGATTATTAATAATCAGTTATTAATGTCAATTGCCAATCAATTAGTTATGATTGTAAATAGCTACCGCACAGCTATTCTGTGTCAGGCACAGTTCTGTGTGCTCGGGTACAGGGCAATTGAAGCAGATATATGCTGATAATATACAAAGTCAGTTGGTAAAATGTAAAAGCTGGTAGATGGTGACGAAGGCCTACTTATGTGGGGACTATCTGGCCAACTCTTGGTTCTGAAGGTTAAGAAAAAAAAAGTTTAATCTCTGAGGATAAGGAGATGTTAACTAGTGACGGCTAGATGAGGAGTGTGCTAAGAGAAGTGGTAGAGGAGGGGGGCAGCATGCCCTAGGAAGAGACAGTCTGTACAGAGCAGGTCTAAGATCCTGGCGGTGAGACCGCATCATCTGCTCAGCGACAAAGCTCCTTTTTAGAGGACCCGTGACCATCTAAAGCCTCTGGGTAGAATGGTCCAGACTATTGAGATTAGAGTACTATTTTCCCACTTCAAGTTCTGAGTATTAATTTACCGTGTTCCTGGACATCAGGTGAAGGTCCTCTTCAAGCTTACATTCTTATTAGGAGAGTGCTGATGAAGTGTGGGGTCAAGGGACCACCTGAAGAAGATCCACCTGGAAGGTTTGTTGATAGTTTCGACTCACCATCCTCATTTCTGGCCCACAGAATCAGTATTTCTTGGAGCAAGGCTGTATTTTTAAGAAGGCTTCCATACGACACTTATTTTCCTTAAGGTTTGAGAGCCTCTGCCTTAGAATAGCAGGGTCTGGTTCCACTCAGACATTGTAAACCTCTTTGGGGGGTCACTTGATAAGTCATATTGTCATGTATTATCCAATAAATGCTACATCACTGTCTCTCCATCAACCCACTTTCCCCAGTTTGTTGAGAATCTTTCCAAGCTTAAGTCAGTCCACACTGGACCAGTATTTAGAAAAAATTTGCTGGGAAGTATGCCAGACAAAAACGAATCATCTCAGCTACCATGTTTTTGATGGAAGAATAATGACCAAAGACCATATCAGAGCACACATGTTAGAAGAACTCAAGGAGTCTTTCATAATTCTCAATAAATTAAAACCATTCCAGCATCAGGATCAAGTTTCAGTATGAAGAACGAGCCACACTTACCTACAAGTATATGCTGATTTAAAACTGAAAAAAAAAAAAGTTTCTACATTAAGACTGCTCATCCATTTCACCGTTATTTTGCATGAAACTAAGATATGGCCTTATTGTGTTCTTTGAAAGAAACTAAAAAAACAAAAACAAAAGCAAGCAACCTCTCCAACTTACATTTTAATAAATCATTTTTAGAAAACCAATATGTAACAAATTCAACCTTTGGAAAAAATGGAATTCACATTTTATCTTCTTGAATTCTCTCAATATTCTGTCACAAATTGTGCTCCCCAAATTATATTGGCTCATCCAACTTTGCCCATTCCTTATAAGGCCACAACTTTGGCCGTTCTCTCTGAGGCCTCAGTTTTGTCTGGTCTTGAAATCCTGAATAAAACACCGAGGAACATGTTTCCATTTGCAGTATTTCCCTTTTAGGTGGAACGGCCACCAGACAGAGGGGCTTTCTGGGCTGCATTCGGTCTCTGCAGTTGAACGGAATGTCCCTGGACCTGGAAGAAAGAGCTAAGGTGACGCCCGGAGTGGAGCCGGGTTGTAGAGGGCACTGCAGCAGCTACGGAAAGTTGTGTCAAAACGGAGGGAAATGCAGAGAAAAGCTCAGTGGATTCTCTTGTGACTGCACCTTCTCTGCATATACAGGGCCGTTCTGCTCGAAGGGTGAGTATGGCATGGGATGTCCTGACAGGAAAACTCATCCAATATGGAGAAACCATCTTGCGGCCATTTTCTGGGTAGCTGATTTGAGCAAAAATATTTCCATTTCTGATTTTTTTTGCAAATACCTGTTTCAAACTAATCCCACTTCATTTCTTAGATATTTGCCTCAATTCTTAAAAAAAATAGTATCTATTAATAATAAAGCCGCTCAAGTTGCCTCTAGATGTCTTAAAATGTTGGCTGCTCAATCTGCTTTTTTCTGTCTAATGTTGATGTTCTTAAGTATTATGGCTATCAACCACCTGTCCCACGAGGCAGCTCTCTCTTTTAAAATCTTTAAAGGCATTATTGTTATTTTTGATGAGGACAGTCAACCGTGAAAGGAGATTTAGGAAGTACTGTGTTTTGGTTTTTGCCAAACAAATATTTTTTCCAAGAATAAAAATAGCTTTTCCATTAACTATGCATGTGTAACAAAATAGAGATACTCAGGCATTTTGCTCTATGATGTGGCCAATATCTGTAAAGTAAAATAGCGGAATATTTTTCAGTTTGTCTTGTTCACAGACCTATGTCATGGAAGAAAGAAAGAGCTGAGTGTCGTAGTAAGTGTTCTGGACGGACTTCTCTGAATACACAAACATTCGTTATGCTTTCATAGTTGCTCCTAGAAAACTGCCATCATGTTTAATTCAGTTGCTTTATTTGAGTGTGTCTGGGCTATTGAACCTTTTCCTGAAGGAGGCTAACAAAAATTGCCTCCAAATTGAAACAACTCCTGCTTTGCAAAGAAAGCTTTTGGGATTATTTCAGGAAAAGTGGGTTAAAAGTCATCTACTTTTTACCAGAACTAAGTTAAAATTTCAAGCCAACCTGTGATAATAACTCGCACTGATATCATCCTAGGAGGCTGTTTACATTTAAAGTTAGGGGGCGCGGGGCACCCAGGTGGCTTAGCGGATCTTGAGCCAGAGTCTTCATCTCAGTCGGGTTTTGACCTCAGGGTGGTGAGTTCTAAATAAAGTTTGAACAAAGACTACCTCTTGTCTTTACTTTCTGAACCCAAATGATTTCTAGTTCAGCTCGCTAACTGCAATCAAGAGTGCTACTGTGGGGGCGCCTGGGTGGCACCACGGTTAAGCGTCTGCCTTCAGCTCAGGGCGTGATCCCGGCGTTATGGGATCGAGCCCCACATCAGGCTCTTCCGCTATGAGCCTGCTTCTTCCTCTCCCACTCCCCCGCTTGTGTTCCCTCTCTCGCTGGCTCTCTCTATCTCTGCCGAATAAATAAAATCTTAAAAAAAAAAAAAGAGTGCTACTGTGCATCTGTGTATCATAGTGCACATAAAAAGGGTGTTACAGATCACGAAAGTAATAAAACAAGCAAACAAAACACTCTTCAAATGCCGAGGGAATGGAGACGTTGCTATGTTACCCTGTGAGCATCATTTACAACTCACGTTCCACAACTGGTCCTTTATCGTAATGGAGAGTAGCAGAGTTCAAGGATCCAGCTCTAATTATTCCTCCAGTATCCTCTCCTCCTCGTTTTCATACATATATAAATGAATATGTGGTGTGTGTGGATTTGGGATATTAACCTCGTATAAGTAAAGCGCTACACTTTTGTCAAACTGAAAGAGGCTGGATAGTTCCTTATGTTGATCACCGCTACACAGATGCCTGCTGCCCTCGCTTATATTAACGCTGGGCTTAGCTTCTTTTCGCAGGGCACAATAAATAGGGGAAAGTGTTTAGGCGAAAAGGAACATTTCCGCCTGTTGATCCTGGAAGGTAAGAGGACCCCTCAAACTTCCTTCCTTCCTATTATAGGAAAACTAGGGTATTCTAGCTACAAAATAATAGACAGGACTAAAAATTTAAATAAGAAAATGGATGGTAAGGGAGATAAAAGCCAAGAAACCTGTTTACGTCTGAAGTCAGAGAGGAGGATATTATGCTTTCAATTATAAGGTTAACTAGCAAATTAATTACATGTAATTCTAACATAAAGCCATTTCAAAGACCATCATAAAAGCTCTATTAATTTTCTGTGTTATTTGGTTGTGGTTTGGAGCTATTTGTTATATCTATACAATTTGTTATTCTTAATTAAAAATATCAATAAAACTGAAACAAGATCCTTGCACTTAATTTTTTTAACATAAAATGTGTGTATCATTTCAGAGATTTCTGCATATTTTGGATCTGGCTCATCTGTGATTTACAATTTTCAAGAAAATTATTCCTTAAGTAAAAATTCCAGCTCCCACGCTGCTTCATTTCATGGCGATATGAAGCTGAGCAGAGAAATGATCAAATTTAGCTTTCGAACAACACGAGCACCAAGCTTACTGCTTTATGTGAGCTCCTTTTATAAAGAATACCTTTCAGTTATCATTGCCAAAAATGGTGAGTGCTTTTTAGATGAGAGAGAGAGAAAATTGAATTAGAACTTAGATTAGTAGTAATATGGATCGTTCTTATGTTCTTGCCTCTCAACCTATGAACAGGAAGAAAAATGTGCCTGTTTTTTGTATTCAGCTTTGTTTTTCAATACTGTACTATAAATTTAATCTAAAAGGATTATTTAAAATTAAGATAATTTTGATTATTTCACATATTCAGTGTTATTTTTTATTTATATAAAATACTTATCATATTGTATTATTGCTAGAAGCTCTTTACTATTCCATAGAATATTAGTATCAATTTTGTGGTTCATTTTGAAAGAAGATGCCTATTTGTATATAATAAACATTCCCTTCAATTAAAAGTAGAGAAATTGTGAGGGAATGTTAACAACCTAGCATTATATATAGGAAAAGGCCCCCAAAGTAATCAGTTGGTTTTAATGGTCAGCAATGAAATAGTCATGGGAAATGCTGGTACATCAGTGCAGGGCAATGGCTTGTGGATTAGGACATGTGTGTGCTACAGAAACCTCCTCACAGAAACCACTTGCTGATGTTTTTTCTCCTCCCTATATCCAGATTAAAGACAAAAATTCATAGATAAATTATATAAGCAAGGAAAATAAATTTGTTAACTTGAATATATCATTTCAACTAAAATAAATATGGCCCAAGGGCACTGAACACTAAAATAAAAATAATATTGTTTAATAAGTATATTTACCTTCACTGTCTATCTTTTGAGCTTGAAGCTTATCTATACATTATGCTATTTTCTTTGCTAAATTGGAGATACCCTGTGAAATAAATTGGCATCTTTGCAGGCAGCTAAGTGAGTAGTATTAATTCTCATGGTAAGTTTGGCTAAAAACCATTGATTTCATCCTAATTTCATTACAAAGTCTACGACTGTGACCACATGGAAATATTTTCCATCTTTAGTAAAACTCCATTTGCTTATAAAATTTCCATTAATCAGTTGCATTTCAGGAGTGGCAGGTGTATTTTTTCAAAGATGATAGATTATGGAAACACATTAATGCGATATTCCACAATAGTTTGGCATTTCATAATACATTAAGTTGTGGTTTTTTAAGTTAGAGGCTAGTATGGAGATTTGCTTATGCTTAACTGCATATTTGACTTTTAGGGGAAAAATTAAAGTTTTGCAGGAAAGACTGCTTATTGGCACCATGCTTGGTCTTGATCTTGAAAATAATGCAATTTGAATAGAAGCTGACTTCTAGGAATTACGAGGAAAGGAGACATCCAATAAGCTACTGTGAATTTTCCACCAGAAATTAATAGCTAAAAAGAGTACACTGAGTTTGTATATGTAGTTCTTAAACTACAATTTTAACAAAAAATATAACTTCTCTTCCCTACTTTAGGAAGTTTGCAGATCAGGTACAAGCTAAATAGATATCAAGAACCTGATGTCGTTAACTTTGATTTCAAAAACATGGCGGATGGGCAGCTTCACCATGTAGAGATTAACAGAGAAGAAGGAGTGGTCTTTGTAGAGGTAATATAATAAATTCAACAGAAGCAGTGGTTACAGTTATAGTTCCCCAGCATGAAGGACCGTTGGCAGAATTATGATAATGAATAGACTAAAGACATCCTTCCAGTGCTGCTCTTACATAGACTGCCAAATGTGGTCTAGTTTTTGAAAGGACAAAGATTCTGTCCAAGATATTATTAATATTTGATACCAAAAATGTCAAGCTTTCCTCATTTGTTTTACATCGTTCAGGAGGGAAAGCTGTCTATTTTATCATACATACCTCTAGTAGGGGTATTGCTACTCTCATGAAACCAATGGAATTGTTCGCTGTGCCAGCTTTTGAAGAGAAGCCCGAATGCTTGGGCCCTCTACCTAGAGGAAAATGTCTTAGCTGAATGACTCAAGTGAAAATACCAACCTAGGTAAAAGTATCAAGGTGAAAATAACTCTGTTTTGTTTTGTTTTGGTGTTTTTTTTAGCTTTACCAATTTTGGATTTCTCATACAGTGGAGAGAATTAAAATGATATAAAGGGATAGAAGGTGGGGTCCACTGGTGTCTGAGGGTAGAGTAGGAGGTTTAGAAAATATCATTCACCTTTGTAAATGGCTCTCTAAATTTGTTTTTCTAAATCTCTGGGACCAGACTAACAGTTGCCTATTTTATCTTTTTTTTTTTTTTTTGTCTTCCTTGGCTTTCTGTCTTCTTCCCAACAAAATGGCATCTGGCTATTTGCACCTCATGTAACAATTCTACAGATTGACGAGAATGCAAAGAGACAAGTCCACCTGTCATCAGGTACAGAATTCAGTGCCGTCAGGTCTCTTGTACTGGGCAGGATTTTAGGTAAGTAAAGGCACAACCTTCCCCAATAATCCTGATGCATGAAGATCAGAAGAGTCATATTCCAAATGTGCACACGCGCACACAGGCCACACACAAATTCCTCATGCCAAAAGAAATCTCCTCTTTTATTTTAAGTACAAAATGAGTGATAATCGAGGCAGAAACTGTACCTTCTCAGAGGTTTATGTAACCATGTGCAGGGACTTCCTGCTGAGCAAGCATGGTCCTTTGATAGTAATGCCACTGTAGTCTCTGCATAATGAAACATGATATTGTTCTCACACTTCAAAAATAACAAACAGTAAAGGTAGAAATAACAGACTGTGTATCAATCAGCTGCCAAATACACAGCCTGTCGTCTAATGATCAAACCAGGACTAGGCCTAAGAAGAAGGTGGGGGGAGAGCAATTGCTTTTCCTCAAGGTTTGTGAATCTGCTTTAGGTTTTGGCTTGGATCCTGTTTGCCTTGTTGAAAGGTGGTAGTGGCTCGCCGCTCTTGCTGGAGCCCAGTGTCTACTTAAATGTCTTACGATTATTATTTATATCCACCAATCACTTCTGATATTAGCACCCAAGCAGAAACATACTCTTGCCATTTTAACATCAAAATATATATACATTTTTTTATACTTGCCAATAAGGACTAAGTGGAAAGAAGGGCAGTATGTTTTTTTTTCCCCTCCCAGCTTTATGGAGATGTAATTGACAAATAAAATTGTGTATATTTGAAGTGTACAGTGTGATGATTTTATGTAAGTGTATATTGTGAGATGATTACCACTGTCAAGTTAATTAGCATCCATCACCTCACATACTTTTTTTTTTTTTTGGTGAGAATGCTTAAATACGCACAAAGCTGAATGAAAATCAGAACAAAATGAAGTAAACCCAACTTTTGTTTTTCTCTATTGTATTCTTAATCTAAGAACTTATTAGTAAGTTCTGAAGATCTAATGTACAGCATGGTTACTGTAATTAATACTGTACGATATGCCTGAAATGTGCTGAGGGCAATACGTTTTGAAAGGGTTTTCTTTTTAGTTATAAGTAAATTATAAAGAGGAGTGATATTTCACATGATCTGGTGGGGGTGGGGAACCTCTTGTGGTCTGGTGTTCATCTCCTGTTTGATATTTGACACTAACCTGGAATATTTCTCCTCGGACAGTAAATGGAATCTTTTATTTTTTGAACTCCTCAGCTATTTGTACCTTGACTAATCATTCCTTACATTCCCTGAACAGAAGCTCAGAATCCTGGGAACATTTGATTAAACCATGGGTGAATGATTAAAATATTGGCCCTTGAGAAGGTTAATAGTAAAATTTATAAATATTTATAGGTTTTCTAAGACTATGATGAGCACCAAAATTGTGTGCTCTCATTCTCCAAACAAACGGGGAATATGAATTGCATTGTCGTCTCAGAGAGTATGCTGGAGTGGACATGTGCAAAGTACTTCTTAGATATTTGGAAGCTTCCAAGTGAGTTTCATCATGTAAATTATGTAAATTCAACTATAGTAATAAAAAAAATCAAAGAAATATAACAAATCCTGATCTCAAGAGTTCCTCAGTCTAGCAGGGTCTGAGATGAGGTATCACGTAAAAATGTAAAATACAAGATAGAAAATTTTAACAGTCATGCATAATGTTAATACAATCATATTTTTGAAGAAATAAAATCTTCAAATTTAATGCCACAGTTACTGATGAAAAGACCTTTTGTGAGTGGAAATATGTTAAATATATTATAAAACAATTGGGAACCTTATCTGCATTCTATTAGGAGGATTGTATTAATCAAACAGTAGAATAATACCATTCATTATATAAATATTTGTTTCCCTTTTTGTAAATGAGTAGGGAGATTAGGAGGGAATTAAAGATGTTAATGTTTTTATGCAAGAATAGCATATTATTAAAATGCGTATCACTCATATTGAAAAATAAGATTAAAGTCCAGATTTAGCAATGAACTTTATAGTCATTCATCAACTCATTCTCCTAAAAGTATAGGTAAGAATTGATATGGTGTGTACCCAAGGTTAGGATCTTGACCAAGGACCAAGAACTAATGCTCTATTCAAGTCATTTGTAATTCAAAGGAGAATAATAATTTATGGTCAAATTTGGTGTGGTATATGAATTTACAATTAAATATATGTAGTATATTATTATATTTTAATATACTATATTAATTTATAGTAAAATAGATGCCAAAAAGGAGCTATTAATTTTCCAGAGAATTGTTCAATATTGGAGTTTCTTATTATGTTAGGCTGAGTCCTCCAAGAAGCAGTCACCAAGACAAAATTAACCATGTGAGGATTTTATTCAGGGAACATAAAAAAGAAAGTGGGGAGGGAGCTGGCCAAGAGTGGCAGAGCCATCAGATGGCCATGCAACTCTGCCTCCAAATGAAGGAGAAAAAGAGAGAGGAAAAGTTAGAAGTATCTTGGAAATCTATGCAATCTCAGAAGGGTTGGGCAGCCTTTGGGAAGCCCTTGAGTCAGCCAGCCAGCCATCAGAAGTATCTCCTCTTTCCCAAGAAAGAGCCTGCCTTAGGAATCCCTGCGTGATCAGCCACTGCTGGGAGCCACCCACAGGAAGAATGGCCTTGGCCCAAGTATAAAGATAGGTTTCAGAGCTTGGCAGTTGGGGCCCTTGGTCAATTACTGTCCTCTAGTTGGAGGTCTGCAAGCCACATTGTCATGGCCCCATGCTTACCAAATATGTTTTTCCTATTTGGAAACCCATTTTGCTTAGATTCGTTTAGCACATACTTTGTGATGTCCTGTTGTGTACACAGAGAATGCCATTCAGCAAGGTGGGCATTGCATCTGTCCTCACAGAGCTTGTGGTTAGTGGTCATAACACCTAATCGTCACACGAAATGTTCCAATGTATCCAATTGAGTATAATGTGCCCTATGACGCTTTAGGTAAAATAGTTCCAAATTACCCTCCAAATAAAAATGAGTTAAAATATTTTTATCATTTTATGATTTCTGAATATTTCTTTTAAGGGAGCAGAATAGAAACATTCATCAGTCATTTTTTTTGGAGTTGTAATTTGTCTGCCTTTTCAACCAAAGACTGAAGGATATGACCATTCACTGCCATTTTAGATGGAAACCCAGAAAGGACATATTTTCCTTCGTTCAACTTTCTCCATTACTCATTTCTTAAATTTAGAAGAACTATGGAGGTGATTTTGGATTATTGTCACTGTGAACAAACATTACTAGCGGATACTCAAAAGAAAGGTAAATCTTAGAAATAATATCAAACTGTATTATGACAACAGGGAAACAATCTCTAACTCCCTATTACATTTAACTTAAGGACTCAATAACTTTGACAATAATGATCATTAGTAGTTGGGAGCTGTGGTGGGAAGATCGAGGTTTTACCCAAGCAACTTAGTCCAGGTCTTCCTACAATCAAAAGTACATTAAATCTGCTCTTCATATTCACAATTCACTGTAAGATTAAGCTCTGAATTCTGTATCTAGATAACTTTATATGTTATCATAGTTTTCTGATTTGTTTTAGTCAAAGCTGGGTTATTATTTTCACTTACTCTGAGCAGTAGTTTTTGCATTTTAGAGGTCTTGATCAATAATGGTTATTCCTGAGGTGCCTGGGTGGCTCAGTCGGTTAAGCGTCTGCCTTCAGCTCAAGTCATGATCTCTGGGTCCTGGGATCCAGCCCTGCATTGGGCTCCCTGCTCAGCAGCAAGTCTGCTTCTCTCTCTGCCCGTCCACCCTGCTCATGTGTACAAGTGCTCTCTCTCTCTCAAATGAATAAATAAAATCTTTAAAAAAAATAGTGATTATTCCTCTCTTCTGAGGACACAGAGCCAGGAGGTAGCCCAGATCCCTGCCATGGAGATTAGGCCAGATGTAAATAATCTCTGTAGTCAGCAAGGAAAGGGCAACCAGTCTGCATGGAAGAGTTGGAGGAACAATTTCCAGTGTGTCAGGAATCCTTTATGTAAAACTCGCTTCAGTGCCTAGAGGTGAGGAGAAATCAGATGACCTAAGTCCTGACTGTGTAAATACGTTGTGAAATGACACTTAAGAAAATGGCTATTTTAAAAGCAAATTTAAAAAGAGAAGTACAGCTTAGAACAGGAGTAGTAAGCAATCTACCTATTTTTTTTCTTCGTCAGGTGGATTTTTAAATATTTTAGCAATTAAAATGTCATAGATTATCTTTGGTGCATAGAGTGGCTTCATCCTTGTGGAGGCTTTAATTGTTTCCAGAGATTTAGCGACATCATTTTGAACTGGCCATACCTAGAAACTTAAAAACACCTTTCTCCTCATCATGATACAGGAGCATAGATCAAAGTGTCACATCCCAAACCCAAAGAACACTCAGGTTGCTGAAACGTGTTATCTGATTTTAATTACAGAGCGCGTGGTGTGGTAGACGTTGGGATTTTGTCAGAGACTCATAGAATCACGAGGATGTGACAAGTTTGCTCCTTTGACAACGATATCACCCTCATTGCTTTCATTTGGCAGTGAAACATAATAAAATAGAACTCTACTTACACTTTAAAAAAATACCGAATGATCAAAGCAAAAGTCATGAATCCCAAATTATATATTTATCAGCTGCCAAATCTAGACACCTTTGTACCATGATAAAACTGGAATAATTTCTAAAATAAAAAAGAGAAGGCAATTGTTTATTTCTTTAATTACTGACATCCTTTCAAATGTACCTGCACCAGGAATAAGTAAAAAATAAAGCCATTGTCAGGGGCTTACACTATTGTGTGAGCGACTTTATTAAAGAGCAGGAATTGATGGAAGAGGAGAGAGGCCGAGGTTGGCAGGAGAGTGCATACAGGCGCTTTGGGCACAAAGCAAGGAGATGCTGGCCAAGCCAGCCTAGTGATGAGCTATGGGACTGGTCAGTGAGAAGAAGAACAGTGAAGTTTGAATTCTGCTAGTGTTATCTGTTAATTATAATTAAAGGTTAGAGCTGGTTTCTATGTCATCGTAGTACAATATGATATTATTACCTAAAAATTACCCTCCTTACTTGATAACTGCAACTAATGCTTGTTAATGATGATTGGAGTTAAAAATTTGTTTCTATGGTCTGTTTCCTTTGTAAGAATGAGTACTGGAGAACAGAGAAGAAGCAATTTTTTTCTTTCCAGTCTTCCTTTCTGAAAAGGCAGACAGTCTGAGGTTACTTCTCTGTTAAGTATGTTGTTTACATGTATGAAGTACTGATGCCAAAGTGAACGATTCCTCATGACCTCCTCTAAGAGAACTATTAACTTGAACATTATATAAGAGAACTCTCTAAGATGTAATTGATCAAAGGAACTATGCAGGTATAAAGTTGCTTTGCTAACTCATTAAGGTTTTGTTGGGTGACAGTGCCACACATGAGAAAAGAAACTCAGTGAAGACCATTACATAATCTTGAGATTGCATCAAACCTTTCACGGAAAAATGTGCTCACCTCTTGAATGATATGATTTAACCGATTGTAGAATGACTGAGAAATCACTGTTGAAAGGCTGAGTGAAGTTTACAGTACTGTATTATTTGTTTATGTCGCATCTGTAGTGGTGCAGGAACCCTGACAAGCAGCAATCCATTGGTCCCTCGCGGTGTGGGAAGAACCAGGCTGCATCAGACAGACTTGGCTCACATTCCTCTGTAATTAATAGGCTGCATACATTCATTATTACACCCAAAACTCATTATAAAATGAAGTTCTGAATTCTGTGTATGGATTGTTTTTATGTTAGAAGAGTTTTCTAGAAGCCTGAAGATATTTTTCGGTCTTTCTGTGCTGAGCAGTCGCTTTGGTATATTTAGAGGCAATGACCCATAGGGATCATTGATCTCTTCTGAGCCTGCAGAGCCAGGAAGTAGCTCACATTTCTGCAGTGGAGATTTAGGCCAGATGTAAATAAAGTGTGTGGTCAGAGGGAAGAGGGTGTCGACTCCATCTCTTAGAAGAGCTTTAGGAACAAGTGTCAATCTCAGTGATAGTTTATGTAAAACCTACTTCAAAGCCAAGGGGGTGCATAAGGTAGTTTGATTAGATTACTTAAGGGACCCTGTGATTTTGTAAATGTCTTGCGATACTTAAGACAGGTCACGTTGAAAGCAAAGGAGAAGTACAGGTCACCTGGAGATATCTAACTATAAATAGCTTCTGTATTAATCAGATTTTCAAGGTCATATCTCAGAGCGGTAGATCTGGTTGGCAAATAAATACCTGCTTCCTCATCCACGTAGTATTTGCTGACTTTTCCGGTAACTCTTGCTTATTGAATCCTGGTCGTAATTGCATATAATGATAAAGATGCCCTGCTGGGTGTTAGCCCTGCTCTTTTCCGGTAACTCTTTTCCGGTAACTCTTGCTTATTGAATCCTGGTCATAATTGCATATAATGATAAAGATGCCCTGCTGGGTGTTAGCCCTGCTCCCCCTCTGATTCATTGCACCATGTTATGGCAAGGCTTCTTATCTTTATCTTCATGGGTTAAATATGCTGAGATTTCCCCTTCTGATTACCCCCCCTCTCTTTATCCCTTTCTGATAGCTGAGAATCAGAAGGGGGAATGAAACATGAGAGACTATGGACTATGAGAAACAAACTGAGGGCTACAGAGGGGAGGGGGGTGGGGGAATGGGATAGGCCGGTGATGGGTAGTAAGGAGGGCACGTACTGCATGGTGCACTGTGTGTTATACACAACTAATGAATCATCGAGCCTTACATCGGAAACCGGGGATGTACTGTATGGTGACTAACATAATATAATAAAAAATCATTAAAAAAAAAAAAGGAAAGAAAAAAAAAGATGCTGAGATTTTTTTTAAACAAGGTCCCTCTTCCTAGGTATGGCCAACCTACTTGGTTTTGTTTTCTGAGTTTTTCTGTTTGTTTGTTAATGAGAGCCACAAGAAATTTCATGAAGCCCTCCTTGTGATTGTTCTTCCATTTACTTCATGCCCTTTCCAGAAGCAGTCCTCTTTCCAGGTATAGAAAGGCACTTCGTCTGAATTTTAATTCCTTCATGCTCTATTTTTCTTGCAGGCCTTTTGTTAAAAGGTTTCTTCTTTAACAAAGCAGAAGTTATTCCCCTTGTTGGAAAATACAGTTGTGGCTAATTTTTTAATAGGAAAGATTACCCAAAAATCTGAGTCAGTTAAGGATTTTTATAACCAGAAACATCCACATGATTCAGTCCTCTCAGGATTTGTGTCAAGCAGGAGTAGGAGTCCTTGATCTTCAATTTTTCCACCCTCCCTGTTCTAATCCTTACATGGTGTTGGCATTTTAGGAGTCAGATAATAGGAAAGATAGGTATTTTTGCTCATTGGCTTTATTAGCACAATTGTCAATGTCTAGCAAGATATTTAATGCTATGTATTTCTAAGGCCAGCTTTGCCTGTGATCCACATAGTTCATTTTGTGGATCTGTCCATTTTGTTTGGACTGAGAGGTGGCTGCAAAACCCCTGTGCTGTACCTTCCCTTCTAATTCTAATTCCCACCCGTTGACTCTTCAGAAAATAGGAGCTGTTGGTCCAGCCCAGCAGGCAGGGGGAGCCTGGAGGTTGCCAGTGAAGAAAGTGTTGGGGGATTCCTTGCCCTCTGGTTGAAGGAGAGTCAGGGGTCGGCCTAGGAGAGTCTTGGGGGGCAGCCCCTAAATTGCATAGATCCCTCCTCTCCACTTGGAAATGCTTGGCTTGCGAAGATCTCTGGACCCCACGGGGAGAGGTGAGCATTGAAAACGTCACTGTGCCCATTTCCCCTCTTTGGCAAAGAAAGGAGCAACCTGAAACTTGAGGAGTTCCTGAATTTTGCTGAGGATGACGTGAAGTTCGAGTCCTCTCCATCAGGAGGTTACGTGAGTGCTTGGCCTGCACCCTCACTGGGTGGGGCAGCTGCATTGTCTACCTTCTCTGGGCGTCGGCCACCTAAGGAAATTGGCGACTGACAAGCACCTAGCAGAGGAGGAAAACAACTCCATTCTTAGGAAGATTCAATGACTGAAAAAAAAAGAAGATTCAAAAATAAAATGGTAGAAGACACAAAGCCACCAGAATTATTCCCTATCACAGTAAGCCTCTTTAGGGAGACAGATATCATCCTGATGAAACTTAGTAAGAGCACTTGCTTTTAGCAAAGCAACTGAAAGACCTTGAGGAACTAAAAAGTATGATTGTTCTAGACCAAAAATGTCAGTAGGATAGAGTGATCTTTGTTGAAACTTGAATTCGTCACCTGGAAGATCAAGTGAATGAAGCACTTGACTCACACAAAATTAAGTCCTAAAAGATAAAAATCAGGTGAGAAAAGTAAAATAGCTTAGAGAATATGCAGAGGAGACCCTGTGTGAATAATCAGCAGACCAAGAGGATAAAAATGTTGGAGGTGAATGGGGTGCCTGGGTGGCTCAGTCAGTTAAGCATCTAACTCTTGGTTTCGGCTCAGGTCGTGATCTCAGGGTTGTGAGATCCAGCCCTGCATTGGGCTCCGCGCTCAGTGGGGAGCCTGCTTGAGGATTCTCCCCCCCAGCCCCTCCTACTCATTCTCTCATTCTCTCTCTCATTCTTTCTAAAATAAATCTTTAAAAAAATATGAAGGTGAAGCAATAATTGTGTGCACAATGTAAGAAATTTTTCAGGCTAAAGAAAAACCTGTGTCTCCAGATGAAAAGGGCCCCACCATGTTCTATGCAAAACTCCCGAAACACAGGGAATATCACAAAAATTTGAGAAAGAAGTAATAGAGCCAGAAGATGCTGGAATAATATCTACAGACTACTAAGGGAACAGGGCTTTGAAGAGTCAACCTTAAAATAGACACACAAAAATCACCTAGTCCGTCAAGATAAATTTCTATTCCAGACACACTCCATCACACTTTCTAAGTCATTTCTTCAGACCATTACCAGTCTTCAAAATTTTCATTAGTTCCTGTTTTTATGTTTATTTTCTGTCTCTGCTACTAGAATGTGAAATGCCTAATATGCAGGGAATTTATTTCCTGTATGGGTAGCTCTTAAAACAAATATTAATTGATTAACTGCCCACTTTAAATTTTAGATTTTAAAGTCTTTTACACAGTAACTTGTAATATGTAAAATGTTTTGGACTTGAAAGTGTAGTTTTTAAAATTCATCTCGGGGCACCTGGGTGGCTCAGTCAGTTAAGCCTCCAACTCTTAGTTTCGGGTCAGGTTCTGATCTCAGGGGTCATGAGATCTAGCCCCGCATCGTTGGGCTCCACGCTCAGCGGAGTCTGCTTGGATGTTCTCTCCCTTTGTCCCTTTCCCCACTAGCTTTTTCTCTCTCTCTCAAATAAACAAATCTTTTTTAAAAAATAAAATAAAATTCATCTCCTATCAGATTTGTACCAGAGAAGTGAATCTTATCTATTTACATTTTTTTGGATTCAAAAAGTAAGATTTTTAAAAAGTCTATAGAAATTATAATCAGGATTTTAATACTTGTAGAATAAATGTGAAAAACACTGTCCTGGTTATATTGCTATTAATGTATATATTTTTTGCTTTCTTATTAAAGTAAAAAAAAAGAATGCGGTCTTTCTAAACATAACTATGTTTGAATGTATATCCATTCAAGTGAGTGAATGCTCTGTGTTGGAACTAAGTTAGTTCTTGGTTTCTATGCATGGACGGAATGGCTTTTGTGTGACAGCGTAATGCTGGAGGTTGAGGGTCACCTATGGGTCCAGGGAGCCCATCTTTGTGCAGTGAGGCAGGATGGCCTGGTGGTCCGAACATGGCCTTCTGAGGGAGAGGGCCTGAGCCTGAGTGCCATATATCCATCCCCCACAGCAGGAGAGTAATGTCATCGCTCTGATTTTCATGTTGGAGGATGACATTCACGATAGTCAGCATTTACTCAGCACTTTTATCATTAGGTATAAAGCGTGAATGGAAATGGAACAAAATAGGCGTTCTTCAGAATTCTTAATAGAGCAACAGGCTCAATCAGAGCTGGGTTGTCCAGAGTCACTTCAAGACCAGCTGCTCTCAAGCCAAAAAAATAATAACAAAATAAATAAGAGGCACTGCAGAAGATATGAACAGAGGAAAGAAAACCATGTGTCAATCAGAGAGCAGTTCATAAAGAGCAGAGTCTTGCGTTTTGGAGCCTGACAGGCCCCACGCCTGCGGAATGCCCACAGCACTGCAGCCTCAGGCGGTGCGGCTCTGACCCCACATGTCCCGCCTGTACCACTGGCTTCAGACCCTCACGGCTCCTGGGAGCTGCAAACACCAACACGCAAATCCCTGAGAACCGTGCCTAGCGCATTGGAAGTACCCAATAAATACTTAATACCTATTATCCTTTCTTTTTTTAAAGAGGCCAAAGTACAAACTGTGTCTGTGTCCCTCTATATGCAGAGCAGGTGAGCGGAGTCCTGCTCTTCTCTGGTCACAGTAGGTGGATTGGATCTCTGTATTTTGATAACATTTGAACTTTAAAACTCTACAGTTAATTCCCCTTGTTTCAATTTCAGCCTCGCCAAGCATAAAATGTGAACATATTCCTCCCTGTAAAACCATAAATTAATATTCTGGCATCCAAGCCAATCTCTGTGCCACAATAGGCGCAGATAAACTAAACTCCCATTGATGTGGGGGAGGGGTTTTCCATCTAGAGGTAAGGGGACTGCACGTGTCTGTCTGAGTGACAGGCGGCAGGGAAACGGAGAAAAGGCAGTGACGTGTGAACGTTTTCACTCCTGTGCATGAGTCATTAGGGCGACTCTCCAAGCCCTTCGGGGTGTAGCCACCACCACGTGGTAATATCGTCCCCCTGCATGTTTGGATGGGGTCTTCGAGTACCAGAAAGCTTTGCACCGGACTGAATCGTCTGGTTGGGCAATAGATAAGGGAACTCCAGAAGCTCAATTTTCCCTCTAGCTTCTGTGTTTTCATGACTTAGTCTCAAAAGCTGAGCCAAATTCATTTCCAAATCAGGAAGCACTTTAATCTCTCACTCGAAGCCCTATCACAAATCATGTTAATCATCTATGTTTCAATTTACCATCTCACGAACCCTCATCAGTTCAAAACCTGGCCCGTTCTTAGGGAGGCTTCAATCATTTCCAGAGTTCACCACACATATTAAATTAGCCATCCTTAAAAACTTGCCTTCATTAACTTGGAGAGGCTCACCAGGAGTCACGGAGAGACTTATTGGATCTGACTCTTACTAAACACCAAAAAAGGGGAATTTAGTCTACTGTGTATATATGTTGTTATTGTATTATTAGACTGGGAACATTCTGTTTGTAGCCCTGCCTGTTTGCTCTTGCACGATTATTAACATTTCTGTGTTTCTTTGGGTTCACAGAACACAGTGATATAGACCAGGAGACGGCGCTGGCCGGCGCCCAGGGCTTCCTGGGCTGTCTCTCTGCCGTGCAGCTCAGCCATGTGGCCCCTCTGAAGGCCGCGCTGCAGCCCAGCCACTCGGCCCCCATCACCGTCTCGGGACACGTGACAGAGTCCAGCTGTGTGGCCCAGGCTGGTACTGATGCCACATCGAGAGAAAGAACGCACTCGTTTGCAGGTGGTTTGTGGCTCCTCCTTTACGCGGTAACAAACACTCGTCCCTTGGCAGCGTGTTCTCAAGGTGGCTTCTCAGAATTGGCTGTGTTTGTTTGCTTCCAGTTCTTTTTCCCATTTCTTCTCTAGATTCTCAATGCCTTATTCATGTGGGCCCTGCAGTCGACACTGCTGAGCTTTAAAAAATTGTCGACAGAGATCCCACATTGTCCTCCATAATTCTGCCCTGGTTTAAACTGTTTTAAGATTTTTTTCAAAATTTCTTCTTTTTGCCTGGCTATATCACCCCTCCCCCCTTTTTGAACCTTTAACTGCAGATCATTCGGGAACCAGAGATGACAGAGAACCCCTCGCTAATGCAATCAGAAGTGACTCTGCAGTGATTGGAGGTAACAGAAAGCACAAATGGGCTCTTCTTTGGTACTTCTCATTACTAGGAGTGGCGAATATTTAGCATCAGAAAAACCGTGAAGAATCCACACACATCCCCAGGGTTAGGCACTGAAGCCCGAGGTCAACGGGGGTGGTTTATTATTTATACTGGATTGCCTTTTAGAGTCTTCTTGAATTCCCGAGTTCCTTGAAGATTATCAGTATAAATAATGGATAATTTCACCAAGGCACCACACTGAAGGAATAGTTGCTAAACTGTATAAAAATGAGGTTATCATTTAGCTTGAAAGTGGCCTTCTACAATCCCTAGGGAATTTCTGAATAGACTTGAGGAAGCAGTACTATTTTTGTTGGCTTCTTGGACTTTGTTGTACTGCTTCGGCAAGAGTTTATGTAAAAAGCAGGAAAAACTTATATTTTATGTTGTGGTCATGCTCAATATAATGGATATTTCTATGTTTTAGGTGCTCACGTCAATAAATATTGCATTTTTAGTTGCATTTTTATCAAGTATTAAGCTAATGGAATAAAAGGAATTCATCATTATTTTAAATTGCAGAATTAACTCAAAAAAATTTAAAGTGTATCTTCCTGGCAATGAAACAGCATATTCTCTGAGACATAATTTATTTAAAACCAACCCCCCAAATATACCGTCTTCTTCCTGATCAGTGGTCTTAAGAAGGTTATTAATCAGATGATGGAAATGCTAAGTGGCTCACCTTTTCTCCACACTCTGCATAGGATAAGGACATAGAAAGTAAACAGTTATTTTATTACATTGCCAGGTAATGTGATTACTCTTTCACTTGGGCAGTTTATGTGAGCTTTATACCTGATGCATTTTGTTCTATTTTTTACACCTTTACTCATCCAGACATCAACTTCCTTTAAGAAGTTAGGATTTTACTGAGACAGACAATAGTACTAGTCAAATCTTTGTGAGAATATTAACATCCCATTGCTATTTCAGGTATTTTTCTTTTATCAAACTAATGGTATATCAATTAAAGATATATAAGATAGAATTCCCATTTAGTCATATAAAAAGCAAAAACCAAACAACAATAAGACCTGCCAGAAGAGTAATTAATAACTGCATGTCCAGAAGAAATACATTAATACATTATCATTAATACATTATATGGTAAAAACTCATTTAAAGCTCTAGCGTTTAATGTGCTTGACGTTTTAAACTAGGATTCCTTGTCAGACAGATTGTCAGTCTCATAACGGTGCTTCGTTTATACATTTAACTAATATAGATATGGGGAGATACAGACACAAAGGTAGATACGCGTAGAGAGTGATTGGACAGTCAAGCCGGTGTTAGAACAAAATATTTAATCTTTAGAGTATTGTTGCTTTGGGCTGAGATCATTAACAAGATTTACAGAGTAACGGAGGGAAGCGTTGATAAGTCATTCTGTGTTATTCTGGAATGGAAACAAGTTATAGGTCACCTGTGGAATCTCGCTTGGCTCAAATGCAGGGCGCAGAGAAAGACAGTGTGGAAAGTTTGCAGCCCAAGGACTGAGGGTCTAGGAATCCAGTGGTATCTGCTTTCGGTCATTGCAGAGACTGAGCGTCAGAAGCAGAGCAGCTGGGCATGGCCGTTTAAGCTTCGAAGGCCTTGTCTGGGACCACAGGCGATTTACCTGCTAAATCACAGAATATCATCCTCGGGGGTGTTTCTACATCTGGTAGTGTCGTGGTATAATTTTTAACCCGTTGTCTAGTTACTCGTAAATTGTACCCACTGTGTAACAATAATTAATCCATTTAAAATTTCTCCAAGTTGGCTAATTGCCCTATGTTCTACATTTTAGATGATCTTTCTCTTCACTTACAAACACTGAATAATGTAAGATGGGAAAATTGTTTAATAAGACATTTAAAACTGGTGACCCACATATTATAGAGGGTTTCTGACCAGGCTATGCAGATACGGATGGTGAGATTTAGACAAAGAGAAAGCTTCATAAAAACACATTCACACAGAGCCTCAGATGGCACTGTCATAGAGCACAGTGGTTGGCCATATTTTATTTAGTGTATTTTTTTTTTTGTTTTTGTTTGTATAACAGGTTAGATCAAGGTTTTCCGTGGACATGACAAATCCTGACATAATACCTTCCCCAAATTAAAGGAGATAAATCACATACATGGAACAAAATAGTTCTGGACTCCATTCATGATTAGGACTGTCTGGGTGTCCTGTCTGGGCCACTGTAATGTTGATGTTTACTTTATAATTACTGTATCCTGCTCACTATAATAGACTTCTTTTTTTATAATAATTTTTTATTATGTTATGTTAGTCACCGTACAGTACATCCCTAGTTTTTGATGTAATGTTCCATGATTCATTACTTGCGTATAACACCCAGTCCACTTCTATCAGTTTTTCACATTGAAATTGTTCAGAATATCTCTCTTGATACAAGAGGCCCATAACAAGAGGCCAGACAATAGAAGTGTTTATAGCAACTCAACTGATGAGAGGCAAAATATATAACAATTGGATATTCTGAATAAAGTTCTTACTTATTAATGACTAATAATAACAAAAATAACTGTCTCCATTAGTAAACTTTTTAGATTTCAAGTGCAGAATTGGTTGCCATATTTATATTAGATTGATGAGCAAGGAATCGCTGTCCTTCTGAGGTAAGGTTGACCCAGCCAAAAATTGGCTCAGCCGTTGGCAATATTATGATTTGCTGTATTGAATCCACCCATTAAATCATGTGCTCAGGAATCCCCTGTGACTGGTGAGAAATCACAGTTTTGGTGATAATGATTCAGTGTGTTGGCTTGGTGGACTCCATTAGAGTTAAATGCACCTAATTTAAACTGGAATGAAGAATCCTAGCTTTACAATAGGACAGGTGATCCATGTTGCTGTTTCCACTGTACCTATTTTTGTCTAAAAACAACTACATCAATTAATACCACCACTGTTTTCATCAGAAAAGTCTAAGTATTAGGAAGCTCTCAAACTCATGGTGACAGCCAGTAGTTTTCCAAATTCTATTTTTCACTTGAAAGCTTGACTTTTATCACTGGTAACATACATTGTCAGTTGTTTTTTCTTGAAGTGACGGACTTACTTCACTCATTTCAGAGAAAGTATCTGCCAAATATCCGAGTCAAAACAACCATAATTTGTCAGTCATTCTTTCAAATAAAAATGGATGTTCCATGAAGCAAAAAGTAACTGGTTGAGCTCGCAAGTCGGCTGTTCACACAAGCGCTTTTCCTGGGGACAGCTACCATACTTGGAGATACACCCAAAATACTTTTCATTTCATCGCCCAAAATGTTAAAAAGGCATAGAGCCAAGGGTCAAGATTTCATAAAATAAGGTACTTTCAGTGCTTCATCAGGGACACTCTTAAGTGAAGCTAGCTGTTTTCCTTTTTTTCTGGGGTTGCCTGGCAGTGTAAATGAAATCAGTGACCGCTATTATAGTTCGGTAGCCTTGCCTTAATTCATTCCAAGGTACCAGGAATTTTACCCAACCTTGTTTTACATTAGCAGTGGATATGTCAACACAATGGAAAAGGCATCTTAGAATTATTATGAAAATAGCTTTGACCCCGTGCACCTCCTCAAAGTGTCCTGGGACCAACAGGGACTCACAGATCGCACTTCGAAGAACTTCTGGCCCAATGTACTGCCAAGGTCGATAACCATGTATTGGCATAGTTAACAGTTGTGGTATTTAAATCTTTTATTTATAACCGGTTGTTTTAGAATATCAATATTCCTCATATAGAAATAAGCTCAATAATCTATATTATCCATATGAATATATTTCACTAGTCAGGATTATTCAGATACATATATCCTGTTCCTCCTAATGAGCAGTATGACAAACTCTTGCGAATCACCTGAATCAGTGTTTCAATATTTAAGTACAAAAACACATTTAATCATTTTACCATCTTACTACTGTCTATAATCTTAAAATAATTAAAATTTGTGTATTAATGTGCAATGATCACATGGTCTTAGAGACATGTCAGTAACATCTTGTGTTTAATGTAAATGCACTAAAAATTTTTTTTAAAAATAAATGGAAATGTACTGAATAAAGCCAGTATAATATGCGTGCAGAGAATATGGAGGCGAACCTACCAGGCTGATAGAACTCAGACACAAACTCAATATATTACGATACCACCTGATCCAAAAATACCTGAGGTTTGGATATTTTTTAATTTATAGATACCAGATGCTCAATTTATGTGGAAAATAATTTTATTATGACTTATGAAACAACGAAGTCAGCAGGGCTTCTCTTTGGACACAAATTCTGATTCGGCGTTGTTTTTCTCCTCTCTCACTAGGTTTGATAGCTGTTGTGATCTTTATCTTGCTGTGCATTGCTGCCATCGCCGTTCGCATTTATCAGCAGAAAAGGTTATACAAAAGAAATGAGGCAAAAAGGTCAGAGAATGTAGACAGTGCTGAGGCTGTTTTGAAAAGTGAGCTTAATATACAAAGTGCAGTCAACGAAAATCAGAAAGAGTACTTCTTCTGATTGGCGGCTGTGATTTAACTTGCAATTCGGACAGTCTGTTTAATAGCCAGGGGCTCTCAATGGACAAGAGAATGTTCTTACAGTGAATGTAGAGGCGATGGATTTGCAGCACTGCCATCTTGCCATATCCAGACTCGAGATGGCTCCGGGAGGCCTCATCCGGTGACGTGTTTCCCATAGCAGTGGTTCTATAGAACAAGGAGTTTGATATTGCTCTTCATTTCCAACTGTTCTGATAGGATCTAAGACCGAAGCTTGACTCACTTGATGACCACGGTTTTTGAACGTGAAAACTGTAGCCCTGGTCTCTCAACCACGTGATACATCAGTTTCGTTAGAGGTAAAAATCAAAATTGGACTGTAATGACCTTGCTTTATTTGAGAACATGCGCTGTGTTTGCTTTAGTGTCCCCACGGTGTTATTCATAGACCTGGAAATGCTTCTAAGATCCTGTTTGGCTGGTGTTTGCATCTTCAGTGGCCAAAAGTATATCAACCCTTTGCCTTTCTCTGTATTACATTCAATACAATTTATCAGTAGTCTCGAAAGATGTTTTGTTGTCATTGGTTTGATTGTATTGCTCTTTTTCTGTTTGGCTCTTCTTCATGATTTTGGACACATTAGGTTTAGTGTCAGACTTCTGCTCTGAACGTAAATCCACATGTGACAAGACTCAGAGAGTGCATTGGTTGTCAGTGTGTGATGTCCTGCCTTTTAAAGTTCTCGTCATCTGCTGTCCGTGTTCGGTGGTGACAGTAGGAAAGACGCTGGATAATGCCAATTTCCCAGAGAATGTGAAATGTTTGCAACTACTAAACTCGTTGATATAAAAACACAATTCTTAACAATGCCAAAAATTATTTTTATTTACAACTGTAATGTCTCATATGAAATGTACTTTTGAGAATACTTTCCCCGAGCCTTATGCCAGTTTTCTTTATAGGTTTGTACTTCTGTTTTTCTAAAGCTTGTCACTAAATTTTCTTTGATCTCCCTTGACTATATTCCAAGGAGCATGTTCTTTATGTATTTGAAAAAAAGAGACAATTTGAGGTGGAGAGCTCCGTTCCCCATTCTAAAATGTATCCCCCTTCAAGCATACATTTTTGCATGCACTGACCTCCAGGACAGACTTTTTGAAACAGAAGCTGCAGCCATGTCCCCTTTCACCAAGGCCAGTGGAGTGGTTAAAGGATACTCACTCTAAGGGGTGATGGCATATTCTATGATCTATGCGAAGTCTGCCATTCTGTCATTTCTCATTTATGGTGACGGGGTAATTTCTTAAAAAGTACCAAAAATCAATATAACCTACTAACTAGTACATTCGGATTAGGGTGTATATACATACCAAGAGATCAGAGAATTATCATTAACCTTATGAACCTTGTTGCAATAATGGGTTTTGAGGCCAAGCAAACAAGATGCGTGCATGCAGTTATCTTCAAATTTGTTAAGCCAATTATATAATAAAGGCACTTGGTATTTATGCTTACACGTTCCAGGTGCCTGGCAAGGAAAAATTGGGTCCCTTCGTTTGTCCACACCAGAACAATTTGGAAATACATAAATTAAGCATCTTATTTTCTTCTTCCAAAAGCTGCCTGTTTTTCCCATAGCTCTGCGTCCATTTTGCTGTTTCTGTAAATGCCTGACTAAATCTTAGGATATGAATTAACATAGTAGTTTATGAAGGACCTATGTTGCTAAATGGCATACTTTTTTTTTTTAATTGAAAGACTTGAAGGATTGAACACAGAAATGGTAGTTTTTATTTGATGCAAAGCTGAATGCAGGCATCATAACAGCCCTGAATCTGTTGCAAGTGTTCATGTGATTTAGTAGCCCATTAGCCTGGTTGGGGATGTAGACAGGTTTATGGATGGTGAAGCCTCATGGTACTGTGTGGTCCGCGCTGCTAGCAACTGCAACGTGATGGCATCAAAACGCATTGCTTCATCATATGTCATGATTTTCATGTCCTGATTTGTAATCTATTTCTTCTTTTTTTCTTAATAAAATGCATTTTTGAAGTAAAATGCAGAATATATTTTAAAAGACGTTGTATAAAAGTTTAAAATGAGGGAATTATACTGGATTTTCATTTTCTTAAAACAGTAAAAAGATGTGTAGATGTTCACCTTCTTTACTGGTGGTCTGTGTTTTTTAAGCCTTTTGGTCCATCCTGTGATTATTAGTAATTATTAACAAAAACTGCATTTGTCACACATTTTCCTTTTAAATGGATGGAAAAATGACAGAAAAAAATAGAAACACGTCTATTGATTATAACAAGCGAAGGCAGTTAAACTACATTTAAAGTTTTGCCAGAGACAATACTTTGCCAGTACTTATTTGTTGAAATGTTTTGTATATTTAAATTGAGTGATATCCTTTTACTTCTGCAGAGAGCTTGGCCAGTCGTACTATGTTGAGTCACAGGATTATATGGAAGAATATAATGCACCCTTCTATAATATAAAAAGTTTACAAAATTCCTTATCTGTGACTTCAAATGAAAACAATATATAATTAACATTCTCTTTTTGAGATGACTAACTTTCCAAATCTCATTAAATTCAGATGTACCGTATGCAAATAGAGTGAAATTAATGTGGCATTGAAGACTTGCCTCTATGAAATGGGGGTCATCTGTGGGAAATGACATCCTCATTTTGTGGAAGCCGTGCCACTGAAATGTGCCTCGTCCACTCTAGGAAATAGCTTCATTTTTTAAAAAAATCCTTTCCCACGTGTCACTCTTTGAAACACATTTAATTAATTCCTTAGACAATAAGGTAAACAAGAAAATCAACCGACAGCCAACCAAACAGAAGCCAATTATTTAAAATTGTTAACGGTAAAAAATAAAACTGTCAGTTATTTTACCAGCAAAAGTGGGTTTATTCAGGAAGAGCAGAGAAATGCAATACGGGACGGCCACCAATGGCAAAATCATAGACAAGTTGGGCGAACAAAGGGGTGGGGAGGATGCTGTGGAGTGGCTTTTCATTGGCTGAGCTGTGACTGCCTCTTATTGGCTGGGCTGTTGCGGGGTGGGCGGGAGGAGCGGGGTGGGGGAGGAGGAAAGCCCTTCTTCCTGTTGGGGTAGTAGTTTCCAGTGTAAGGTGGTCTTTTCCTATTGGATCTGCAATTGAGGAGTGGTAGGGCATCAGGGCTCCTCTGTTGGCCTCCCAGCTCCATTCTAAATGAGGTTTTCTTTTATAAATTTTCACAAAATCATCTTTCATTAGTTGGTATTGCCCTTCCTATGTATCAGAATCTTGGACCAGTGTCCATCATGCAACTGGAGAGCACTGATCTGTTATTACATAATAATATCTATTAGTGTGAACCACTCAGTTTTACCGATGAAATGTCTAGGACGCAGATAAATGAGGTGATGTCCCCAAAGGGATACAATGTGGAAATGGTGAAGCTGTGACTAGAATTTCCTTTTTACTACACGTGTTGCTGATCATGGTACTTCCAAGACCTGGAGTTTTGACCGTTATCTAGTGGTGTAGAAAATTTGAAGGATCTTGGTGTCCTCTTTGACCAGAATGACCTACAGTTCTAGATGTTTCCCATAGCCTTTAAAATGAACATAAACCTTTATCTGATAGGTTAGATTTGGTTTTCTTAAAAAAAAAAAAAGTTTATTAAGTTGATGGCCCTGGACTCCAGGAGATATAATTATAACTGGAGCACTTTTATGTAGTCTTTTTGAAATACACAATATAAGTTAGATCTGATGGATTGAGTCACCAAATATTTTCCTTGTAATAGAAGAAACAGATGACACAGACCCAACTCATATCAACCTATATTCAGTTGATTGACTTTCCGGGCCTCGTGTCAACCACATGATGAATCTACCAGAAACCTTCAGGATGTCCTGGCAGTTCTTTTATTTTTCCAAAGATTTAGGTGATGGAGAGTGATAACAGGGAAGAAAGAGAACAGAAGCCAACTGTCTGTGTGTTGGGGATGTGTGTGAGTGAGCACATGCTTGTGTACAAGAAGGAATATGAAATGAGGAGAAAGGGAATATGAAACAGTTTGCATATAATTTAGTAAAAGAGTTGGACTTTTGGTGTGGTGAGAGCTTCCCTGGGGGCTGGTTTCAAAGATTTGCAAATGAAAATAAATGGAATGGAAAACAAATCTGACCCACGATTATAATGGCTTCTCCAATGCAGTCGGGTTTTTTCCTTCTTCTTTTCCCTATTTATAACATTATATTTAAATTTTTGTTAAAAAATACAAGAATTATTGAAAAAGTGAAACCAGCATAGGAAATCTTACAAGGAAAAACAGCTCTCTGATGCCGTAGCCCCTCCTGGTCACTTTCAGCTCCTTTAGTGGCCTCTTTTGAGCGGCCTCCATTTCTTAATCACATGCCATAGCCGACTGGGTTCCCTGGGAGGCAAACTCCGAGACAGTGGTTATCATGAAGGACATTTATCGGGAGTACTGTCTGGAACAACATCTGTGGGGGGCAGAGGGGGACGAGGCAGGATGGGGCTGATGGAGAAGCTGGGCTGCAGGGCAGTCATCACAAGGGCGCAGCCAACCCTGCTGATAGGGCCCCTTAAAGATGTCCTGTGTGGGAGTGAGGGGGCTGGGCATTCACACTCTTGTATCAACCAGGCTTTGGATGCTGACTGCCTGGCGAAGTAGGCATGAACTGGGACACACAGCTGTCTTCAGCAGCTCCTAAAGAAGGAGGACAAAAACTGCTCAGCATCCGGGGAATACAAATCATTCAGTCCTGCAACAGGGATCTGGTTGGCCCGGCTCAACATCCCTGAGGGTTCACCCCTACGCTGCTCAGATCCACTGTCGTGTAAGTTCTGGGACCAGCTCCTTGAGGACACTGGTGAGCCTCACTTCCTGGGAAATGTACATGAGGGATGGAACAGACCACAGACCCTGCCCCTGTAGGTGGGCTCTTGGCTGCAACTGGTACTCATTCTCTCCCTCCTCTGCTGCCCACGCAGGACTCCCATAGCTCCGGCTGACAGCCCTGCAGAGTCTGAACCCTTGTCTCCTATGACCTCTCAGGCTATAGCTGCTGCTCTTTTGCATTTACCATTAGAATTGGTCAAAGGACTATCTACATCCCGAACATATTCCTCCTTGTCCCCAAAGTGTGACAGTGGCTGTCTTATCAATGGTCAGGGACAATTACCCTGACGTAGCCACCCGCAAAACACTGCATCAGCTAAAGATGCACGTTACAGCAAGGCTGTATGGCAGTGAGCACATTTCTGTGAGATTTGCTGGTCCTTCTGTATCATACCTTCTGAAGGTCTCTGTAGATCCTTAAAAGGTGGTGTTGGTTGATTCCTTACAGGCAATAAAGACAACTCATCTCTGAAATAAGTAATAATTCCAATCAAAAGTAATCTCTGGTCCTTTCAGGATCGAAAAGATCTGATAGTCAACTTGCCAGAAAATTGGCATTTCTGTAGGGGGAACCATTCTGGGGAATGGACACTGGTCTCTGTGGCTGAGCATTTGAATGTTCGGGAGTGATAGTTGTATCAGTCCTGATGAGTAGGAGCTCATGCTGCTTGGTGATGCATAGCTCCCATTCCTGCCTCCACAACTACTCTGTTTATGCAGCCATTGACCTAGCACTTCCTTCAGTGACCGGTGATTGAGGTTGGTTGATACTAACTGGCTAGATCATTCTATCTGCTTGGCTGTCCCGTGATTGTTTCATGGTGGCATATGCTTTCTGGTGGGCAAAGATCTTTACATTTCATGCCCACCCCATAGGTACAGATGGATATCTGCTTCTGTTTTAGACCTTCTTATCTCTGATCTTCCAAATCCCCTAGAACCCTGACAACTGGCCAAATTACTGCACATAAGTCCATACATATTATAACCTTGAGCCATTTCTTTCGCACAAACTGGATGACCATGGCACCATCCAAAAGTTCTGCTCCTTTGGAGGGTTTCTCCTCCCCACCATCTTTCTGTGGCCTTATGACTGGGACTCTAGTGGTGTTACCTTCCATTTCACCTTGTGCGCATGTTCTCCATCAAGCCATCTGTGCACCAAATTCATACTTTACCCTTCTCCGGCAACTGGTAATGAGGGATCATTCATGCAACTCTAAGAGTAAGCTGCAGGAGCTGTGCTGGGGCAGAGTAGCGGATAACTTAAGGATCTGGGCTGGGAGCTTGTGTAGCTTGTTTGTGCCTGCTCACGCTTGATCCCACATGCACCGTTTCCAGTTTGTGTTAGCTTTCTGCTGAGCCCAGATAACTAGTGACTTGGTGGATCTGAGAGAACACAGCTCCTTATAGGCAGATTTGCCCACATTTCGTGTCCCAATGTAAGGCACTTCCTCTGTAGCAGGGCTCATAGAGTGTCACGAGATTTTTTTTTTAGAGAGTTGTATATTTCTCTGCTTTAGAGCAGAGTTGCTCCCAAACCTTGATTTTCTGCAGTGTCATGTTCCTATTAAAATCTGCATAGCATCTTTGTCTACCAGTGATACCACGTAGGGTCTGTAGGGTTGTATGTTTCAAGGGGCTGGACTACTTGTCTGCTGTGTAGACCTACTGTAAAACCTGTTCTAGTTCTAGGACCTATTCAAAGCTGGCTGAAGCCATACATATCACCCAATGTTTGGTCACAGATCCATTCCCAAGTGTGGAAAAGGCTGCTTTAGGAACCCAAAAAAGCCTACCAGGGACCATGCTATCTTTTTCATGGTGGGAAATGAGAGATGCAGTGCTTTGTTATTGACTTTGGAGAGAGGTTCCAGCATGCCTTAGATGAGGGGTCAGCACACTTTGTGTAAAATGTTTTAGGCTTGTGGGTCATAGAGTCTCAGCCACAACTCCTCAACTCTGTCATCGTCACATGAGAGCATCCATAGATAATACAACCAAAAAAAAAAAAAAAAAAAATATATATATATATATATATATATATATATATATATATATATATATATATATATAGTTGTCTTCCCACAAAGCTGTGCACAAGGAGGAATTAGGCAAGATTTGAGTCATAGGCCATAGTTTTTTACCTCTACCCTAAAGCCCTAGATTCTTAATAATCGTACCAATTGGGCAGAATAGAATAGTGTGCTCTGCAAGATGTCTAAATGATACAGGTCTCTTCAGACGGCACCATGACACAGAGAGAGGGAGTGTTAACATAGCTTTGGGGCAAGACTGTTGCCCAATCCAGATGACTATGGACTGTTTCTAAATTTCCTTTCTGATAGGTTTGGAAAAGGACACATTTTTCACGTGAGCGTCCACACACTCTGTACCTGAGACCATGGTACTCTGTAGAGACCATGGTACTCTAGCAAAAGTACCAACATCTGGTACAGCAGCTGCATTTGGGGCTCCTGCGATCTACTGCCTCTGTGCCACATAAGGTGACATATTCAAGGTTGAGGAGACTAGGATGTGGGCAGCTTTGGGGGGGCCATTAGTCGGCCTGCAGTATCCCCCCATTGACTGTGATTTCCTCCATCCAAGTGACCTGATGTCCTTCATTCCAGATCCTTCTTGTTTGAACTCTTCTAGAAAGAAATCTATGTTCAGGTGTCCCTTGATGCTTTTATGTGTCAAATGCTGACGAAGTAACTGCTTGTGCCCACATTTCATGAGTTGGGTAAGCAATGCCTGGTCCATTCCTTGACATAAATTTTTCTCACTTTCCTTATGTGGAAGATATGCCAGTCATCAGTGAATCTAGCCAGAGTGCAACCTGGGCTCCTCCCATGGCTCTGGCTTCCTGCCTACCCTTCCCTCCTCCTGAGAAAAGTTTAAAACCACTCATAACTTGATTTACTCAGGGCCTTCATGTTGCCTCTCTGACAATTAGGAGCCCTAACCATTGTTTTTCGAAAAGCCATTAAACTAATACCTGTTTTATCAAGCCATCAGCTAGCAAGACCAGTGTTTTTGTGATTCATTGCATCAGGCCACACTAAATTGTGTTTACTCTTAATAAAATAATTTCTTTATTCCATGTGCTGATATTAGACATGGGTATCTGCCCACTGAACTAACACATCTGCTTCCAAGCTGTTCGTGTGAGAAACTTTCTGATAAGTTATGTTGCTGTGAATGAATTCATATTTTCATTGAAAATAAGCTGTTATAAATGATTCATGTTCCTCTGCATTTTCAACAGGAGCAAATTAATTTTTTAATTGAGCAGTGAAATGACCTGTTCTTCCAAAATACGCATTAAAAGAAGATGGTTACAAATGACCCTGATGATTGAGACTCCTTGTAATAATATTTTTTCATTTGCTTAATATGTGTGACAAACTTTTCTTGGTAGAAATCCATAGCACCAAATAAATTATTATAGAATGGCATCTTCTGGAATAGGATTGTAGTTATATGAAAGAACAGAAGCTAAATGTAATGAGAGCGCCACATTTTATCATAACAAAAATACTCAGGGATTAGGGGCACCTGGGTGGCACAGCGGTTAAGCGTCTGCCTTCGGCTCAGGGCATGATCCCGGCGTTATGGGATCGAGTCCCACATCAGGCTCCTCCGCTGGAAGCCTGCTTCTTCCTCTCTCACTCCCCCTGCTTGTGTTCCCTCTCTCGCTGGCTGTCTCTATCTCTGTCAAATAAATAAATAAAATCTTTAAAAAAAAATACTCAGGGATTAAAACAAATACTGACCAAACTCATTTCAACTTAGAATCTTTATTATTTTTTTTAAAGATTTTATTTATTTATTTATTTGACAGAGATAGAGACAGCCAGCGAGAGAGGGAACACAAGCAGGGGGAGTGGGAGAGGAAGAAGCAGGCTCATAGCAGAGGAGCCTGATGTGGGACTCGATCCCACAACGCGGGGATCACGCCCTGAGCCGAAGGCAGACGCTTAACCGCTGTGCCACCCAGGCGCCCCTCAACTTAGAATCTTTATATTATGAACTATAGTAGTGATGATGCTAATCATAGTTTCTGAACGATATCACATTTTCTGTCTACACATTTATTTTCTACCTGTAATTTGTATAAGAGATAGCAAATCTCTCATCTTTCCTGATGACTTTCTTAGCGGAAATTTAGTGCCTTACCATAGTTGAAATTTCATGATGTATGAAATTGATGTGATGCTAAAATATCTCTAAAAACTTCTTTTAGCAATTTCTGTTGGCTTCTGTTATGAAATTGAAGCTGAACTGCAGAATTTAAGCTGTAAAACATAATATAAACAGAGTCCATCTTATCCTTGAAATCCTTAATTTGAATGGAAATATTTTCTGAGATATTAATAATATTGCACAAGCAAAATTGCTACTAAATCGCCAAAACAAATCATAATTAAACACATGTAACTTTTTTTTTTTTTTTTTGCCATGTGAATGTTTTTCTACTGATGAAGTGGGCCTGGGGAAAGGTATAGAATTTCCCACTGGCTCCCCGACGGCTCAGGGAAACCAAGGCAGACTTCAACCCAATTCCTTCAGCCTTTAGATACCATCCTTTCCCTTAATATCCAAATAAAAATAGTTTGAGCTTCTATCTTGAGATCATAGGAAGTTGGATACTTTAAGTGGGTACTCCCCCCCCAAGATTCCCTGGAGGCCCTCAAAGAATGGTGTCATATTCTACAAACCCATCTTGGTCATTGAAAGTTAATCCAGCCAGCTGCCCACATCGGACCACTACTCTAGTGACCAAACAAAAGTTTAAGCTCAGTAGATGATCTCTGTTGTTCAGGACCAGCTTCTAGCTATAACTACGGTTTTTCCCTTAATTTACCAAATACAGGGAAAACCAGACTGCAGCGTTTCAGAAAAAAATATGGACATCTTGGAAATAATGCAGTAATAAAGTACTAATAATACAGAACAACTAATTCAATTGGATATCAATCATCACAGTTCCTAGAGGCCAATCAGGCCATTCCAGTGAGTTGTCCTCCTTAGTCTTCTGTCCAGCTATTTTCTCACCCAGGGTGGTATGATTTCCTTCCCATTCCCAAAACATAAAGACCACAGCCAAGTGGACAGTTCCTTATCAACACCTGATTTCTTTCTGCCCCAGGATAAACAACATTCATATTATTTGGTGGAAACTTTTACTCAGCCACAAGACAGGGTGTGGTTCCCAAGTCATTGCCAGGACAAATTGCTTGATGGCCAATTTCCTGAAGTACAGAATATCCATCCTTGGAGAGGGCCAGGTGGAGGATTTTGATGTACTGTCTCTGGTCCATTCTATGGACTCCCCATTGGGTTACCATGAACATTCAGCTCATCGTCCACACTCCAAGCCTCATCCCAATAGAGTGTCTACCTGCAACTCCCTGCTTCCCGTTTCGTGGAATAACATCATCGATGAGTCACCTGATTGTCAGAAGCTGATATCAAACCAGGAGGCCCCTTTCATCATAATCCCCATCTGATTGATCACCAAGATTCATCTCTTAAACATCTCATAAACCTATCCCATTCTCTCTTTTTCCACCCTTCCCATTCAAGGTATTGCCATAGTTTGGATAATCCCCTGAAGTGGCTTCCTCAGTTGTCCACATCAGGACCACACCTCCCCCCTCCCAGCCCTTCTCTGCTCTGCAGACCGATTTATCATCTCATACCCTCACTCTTTAGAAGCTTCTCTTTGCTCTGAGGATAGAGGACATGGTGACCGTACAGCCCATATGGGGTATGCTGATTGTCCCAGATTAATTATAAACGTGTCAGATCTCATTATCAAGAATATATTCCATTTTTAATGATAAATTATGTGGCTAACCTAAACAAAATCATGATCTGGCCTCTGCTTCATCTCAGAGATACCCCTGTTTTTGTCCACATACTACTGTCTCAGTTCAGATTCATTTGTTTTCCATTCATCCCCCATCCCCCTTGCATAAAATTTGAGTTTTCTGTTTAAACCCCTTTCTCTTCGAATTACTTACTTAATTCATTTCCGTCATTTTGAGCAGCATGCTTTCAGCAAAGTTTTCCAAGATCTCCATTTCAGTCTCCTACTGGAAAAAACAGCCCTTGTGTGCCTTCGTGAGACTGAGCCCCATGAGATCAAGAGATGCAGCTCTTTGTGTTTCGAACTCAGTCTCGTTACCAAGCAGAGCACCAGGTGCTTAACGGTCGCCCAACAGAGTTAACTGAATACGCACGGATTAAATACAAGATGACTTAGAACTGGTCGTCTTCTGTATACATAGAATCGGAGGGCCGATTTCTGGTGACCCACCCCCGAAGAAAGGAAGACTGCCGCAGGCATGACTGACTATGTTTACCTCCCAGACTGGATCACTAGTCATGTTGAAACACAACTTCTGTTATTACAAAGTAGATTTACTCATCCCCACGCCACTGTACTTGTCAATAAAGCTTCTTGAATCAGCGTCTCATGTAATACTGCGCCATTGCTAAAATCAATCTTCTTTGACTATCTTACAAGCCAACAGCAGAACAAAAGGCAAATGTGTGTGCACGGAAAACTTCGTTCTCTTGTTACAATTCTTACATTATCTGGCTCTGTATCGCTCATTTGCTCTTAATAAAATACATTAGCCTTCACCCTACTTTTCCATATTTCACGAACAGAGTTGCCACAGGCATTTACTTCCGTCCGTTCCATATTAGTCAGGCCATTATGTAGAAGTGAAAGCTACTCGCTCGACAGTTATCTGATATAACGCTGTTGCCTTGCGTCGATGGAAGAGGTACGCAATATGTGGTCAGAACTGCAAACGCTGTTATGAGCCTTGGATTAATTTCAAAGACAAAGGATACAGTTGGAGCATAGTAGCTTAGACTGTGTGTTTGAAATGGAAAAAAATTGGAGGTCTTGGTATTGCAATAACCTTCCATAATTTGCAATTATGTGATTTACATTTTCTAATAGAAAATTTGAGTGTGTTTTGAAGTTTGCCAATTTTTGTTGGGTTTGAAAATTGTTTTACTTGAAATCCACATAGGTTGGAAGAGGGCAGAAGGAGAGAGAGACAGAGAGAGGCAGAAATAGCGAGAGCCTGGGAGAACACTCTTACTAGACTGGATGTTTCCAGTCACTTCCACGCTTTGGTTCTGAGGAGTGGGATGCGGCAGCCCTGCTGTGGCTCACACAGGAGTCCGCGTGGCTCCATTTGAGAGCGACTGTGGCATGAGGATGATTGAGGGTGACTGCTTTCATTTACTTCATTAAAATTGGTCGAAACATAAGACAGTCCTCCAGTTATTTTTTATGCAGCTTGCTGACTATTGTTCTTCTTTTTAAATGGACATTTACTACCTATTTAGAACAATAAAATACCTCAAAGCAAACATTAAGCAAAATGTAGCTTATCTATCACATGCCCAACTCCTCTTGATAGTAATAACCATGAATATAGCGTCCATCACATGGCAAATTCTACATGTTTACAAGTTGCTGTATAGATTCATTTTGTGATCACTACTAAACCGATTTAGAAAGTATCCAATTAGGAAAACCTTAATGAAAGCCAATTACTCAATGCCCTAAATTTGCTAAATTTTATTTTTGAGGTACTGAAATGTGTTTTAAATGGGTCATATTATATACATTAGTACTAAAAATGTCGCCCTTGTTCAATACCGATTTACCCACAATAACACTTACGGGCAATTAACATTTCATTTTGCGTGCTATATTCATCAGTAATTTTCTTTTACTTATTGAAATGTTGAAAGAGTGTAACTACATTTGAAATAAATGCATTTTATTAGTAATCAAGCCGGACCTCCACTCATCAGCAGACCTGGCAGTTTGCATGGGACGATGTGTCCATTCATATATTAGTAGCAACTTTCAGATGGATGAACTCAATTGTTCCAGAAAGGAAACTGACGTCCCAGTTGTGTTTTAAGTTTAATTTGCTGATAACACAAAAAAGGATATGTCCACATGAAAGTACTATGTCTCTATCTTTTTATTTTTATTATTTTTTAAAGACATTATTTATTGAGAGAGAGTGAGAAAGAGAGAGCACGAGAGGGGAAAGGGTCACAGGGAGAAGCAGGCTCCCCGCTTGGGGATGTGGGACTCAATCCTGGGACTCCAGGATCACGACCTGAGCCGAATGCAGTCGCTTAACCAACTGAGCCACCCAGGTGCCCTCTCTTTTTTAAAAAAGTGTTTTTGTTTGAAATCATTTTAGACTTACAGAAAAGTTGTAAAAGTGGTACAGAATCGACATCTACCCTTCGTTAACAAAAATTGGGAAAATCTAGGCAATACCCGTTGGACACTAACCTACAGATTCTACCCAAATTCCTCCAGTGTGCCCCCTACACCCTATTTTTGTTCCGGAATCCTGCCCAGGATCCCCGATTGCACACAGCAACTGAGGTCTTTAATGACCTTCCGTCTGTGATAGTTCCTTAGTCTGTCCTCATCCTTCATGACCTTGACTCTTCTGATTTTTTAAAATAACTGATCATTTCGTAGAATGTCACTCAATATTGGTTTGCCTAGTATTTTCTCATTAAATTGAGTTTAAGCATTTTTTGGCAAGAATAGCACAGAAGAGACGTTGTGTCCTCAGTTCATAATAGCACAGGGTACATGATGTCAGTATGTCTTATTATTTGCAATACAGGCCTCCAGTTCTTGGCTAATGTGGTGTCTGTCACCACTCGGTTTCTCCGTGGTGAAGTTACTTTCAGCGTAGGCTGCTTTCCTGTTTCTCCTTTAATTTTCACCCACTGATTTTAGCATCTCTTAGGGGATCCTGCCTACTACTGTTATCACTGAGGGGTATTCCTTACGATGATCTTGTATTTCCCTCATTCCTTCCCCATTTATTAATTTGAATTTTTGTATAAAAGAACTGCCGGGGTGCCTGGGTGGCTCAGTTGTTTAAGCCTCTGCCTTCGGCTCAGATCATGATCCCAGGATCCTGGAATGGAGCCCTGTGTCAGGCTCCCTGCTCAGCAGGAGTCTGCTTCTCCCTCTTCCTTTGCCCCTCCCCCCCACTCATGCTCTCTCTCTCTCTCTCTCTCTCTCTCAAATAAATAAATAAAATCTTGAAAAAAGAAAACGAACTGCCTGTCACTGCCATTTAATTAGTTATTTATTTATGTGTGTATGGACACATGCATGTTTATTTTACTGGATGAGTTACAATTCACTATATTTACTTCGTTGCTTAGATCATTCCAGATTCGGCCTCCTTGGTGATGGCCCCCACGTGAGGCTCATGGTTGGGCACTGAGTATCACAGGGTCAAATCAGCTGGGTTTTTGTTAAAGAAATTCAAGTATTGATCCTGATATTTAACTAATCACAAACACTTAATCCTCTGTACATTTCTGGGAGAAAAATACCCAATGGAGACAGAATAAATATCGTATTTTTCCGTGTGCCGCATCTTTCTCTCTACACCCCGGCAGTTCTGAGCACAGCTCAGCTCAGTTAGAGTCTGATTCCCCTTCCCCTGTCCTCTATTTGAAGAGGCAGTCTGGGACTTCTCCTTTAACTTGGCTGTCCATACTGCTATTGTCAAAGATAAAGCCAGACGCTAGTTCAGGTGGAAAGGATGGATTTTACTCGGCAATAACCACGGCAGCAAGGGAACGAGGCCAGCGTGAACCGATCCCAGCTCGGATTTGCACCGAAGTGCCAGGGCATTCGTTGTAAAGGGAGGCAAGGGAGTGTGGCGGTGGGGGACTCCATGGTCAGGGGCAGGAAAAATTACCCAGGTGAGTCTGTGCACACGCAGCGAGGCCAGCCGCGTCCGCTCGCTGCCCGGGAGCGAGAGCAGAGCTGATGCGCTACCCCCCTCCTCGGGGCTCAGCTGGAACAAATAGTAAATAATGTTGGCGGCCTTGAGTTGTTTCAGGTGGGCACGTGAAGGGGGCGCTCAGGCCATCTTAAGGGTGTTAGACACCAGGTGAGTGTTCGCTCAGCTCTTCATGGGACGAGGTGGAGGCCTCGTCGGGAAGAGGGAGCCTGGCTAGAAGTTGATCAGGGAGAGAACGTTTGGTACTCTAGCCTTCTCCCTGGGCATCCTCTTGTGGGTGCTCGTCGTTTTGCCCCGACACAAAAATAGCATTGTGATTTTCTTCTGCAGACGCTGATCTCTGAAGTCTCCGAATCTGCTTTTAAGAACCCCTTTTTTGGGGGCACAAAGCTTTCTTCCTCCTCTGCCCGCAGCCCAGCTCTGACCTGTGAGCACGTGTCCAGCACAAAGTGAGGCCCCTGTTATGCCTCTTGCCTACTTGCCCCATAGTAGCTGCAGACCCCACGGTGCCGGGCATTTCCACGGTGTCTCCGAGGGTACAGTGTAGCTTGTGAACCTGAATGTTTAAGGGACCCAGAATATTCCTCTGGATATTTGCAAACACATTTATAGGAGACACCAAATATATATATTCTTTTCTGTAATAGAATATATATACTTGTATATATTCACACAGATCCATTTCTCTATATGTATACATATGTATTTGTGTTCCTGTCTATAGTTGTTTACAGATAGATGCCTGTGTGGCGAAGGTACTCTGAGCATGTATGATTTTTTTTTTTTTTTACGGTGGTCTGAATTATAAGACATTTTTTAAATCTGCTTTGCTAGAAATCCGTAGAGGCAGTTAGATTACCTTCCAAGTGCGATGGTTCAAGGGCACATTGTAAAAATCTGGGTCCATTTGCAGACTCATTTGGCCTGCCATGTCTTAAGAGGGCCTTTCTGTCCCAAAGTAGCTTCATGTGCGTACAGCACATACTCCAAAGCCTTCTCCCCACAGCCTCCCGGAAAATACGTCTCACGAACACTAACACTGCAAGTCACTTTCACTTCCGCTGGTGTAAACGCACTCAGAGGTGCCTGGCCATCCCAAGGGACTCAGTGTACTTGTGAGCTCGGTGTCTCCTAAGTGCTGTGCAAGTGTTCCCACTGCTAGAGAAGCAGTTAGTTGGACAGGAGCAGCAGGCAAAGACCGTGAGGAACAGATGACACGTTAGAAGCCTGAAGGCACAACATCCTGACGTTTCAGCTCTTAACCTCCTGGCCTCATGGCTTCCACCACCCCGGGGCTGGTGGTCTAAGAGCTACGCGTGCAGAGCCTGCACTCTCCTCTTCACCTCTGCCCTGGGGAAACCTCTAGCTGCACTAGCATATCTTTACATTGTGGTTTTGCTCCCCCACCCCCAGCCCGCTTCCCAAATGGCCATGAGAGTTCGTCAAGAACCTTGTAGACCCAAACACCCCCTTCCCAGCCTGTGGGAGGAGTCCCCCAAATGATTGGAAGCATCCTTAAATTAAAGACCACCCCATTCATGACCCAAGACCCCACTCACATAAAAGGAAAAGACCCCTGTAGCCCCAGGCAGGGGTGCCCCTTCTGAGTCTACCCGCTCCCCTTCTTGAGAGTGTACGATCCTTACTAAACTACTCCGGCTATCTTTACTGTAGGGCGGATCCTCACGTAAATCTTCCCTGGGGGAATCCCAAGAACGGAGACCTCCACATAACACACACTCTCCCACCAGTAACAGTACTATTGTGCATTTCATCTCATTCCGAATAATTGACTCATGGATACTATATGGGTAATATAATAAGCTCCACGCATTGTTTAATGTAAATAGGAGAACATTAGTTGTCTTACAACAATCAAAGTGTAAATTCTAAGAATCTTTTCCAAAGCAGCTTCTTGGCAGGACAGGATACAGACACGGGCAAAGGCTAGAGGCGTCCGTGACTTCGGTCCACATTATGTGTTCCATGCAGTAGTTCTCAACATCTAGTGGAAACAACTCATCTCAGCTGTGCATGCCTAGACCCCAAGTCAGGTGATTCTGGTTCAATGTGAGCACAGGAATTTCCATTTTTAATCAACATCTCCCTGCTGGTAGAAGGCTGAAGCAGAGTTGTGGCTTGGGAGCCTTGCCTGGGGTTTGCTCCTGGCCTGGAGGGGTGAGGTGGGAGGGCTGCAGGAAGTGGATCTGGGCTTGCTTATAAGCAGCCCCTACGGCTGGAGGGAGCAGAGCTGGTGAAGGACGATTTCCGGGAGGTGGAGCTGCAGAATCAAGTGGGAAGCTTGGTGAGTCCTCTGGGCTTTCACTCTCAGGAAGACAGAAACACCCAACCTCTGCTTTTGACCTCATCTGGTTCCGTGTTGTGTTTATCGACAGGTAAGTCACCTCCGCATTGATTTCAGAAAAAGGAATAAACTGTAAATGTGCTTTTTCAAAATGCGTACCCACCCGGTAACAGTCACACTACACCTAAGAAAAAGCGAAGAAGACATGAAGGTCTGATTTTTTTTTTTTAATCAATGGCAATTTTCAACCTAATTTTCCTGAGTATAAGTGACTTGTTTATTCCTGGCTGGTGATATGGACGGAAATCATGGGTTCACATGATTTGTGTATGATTTAAATAACTGTTTTGCACGCCTTTTTTTTTTTTTTCATTCTCCTGTTCCTATTTATTTTCAAACTTGAATGAAAGAGACAGTGTAGCATTCAGCTCTCTCTTCAAGCATGGGGTAACTCCTTTGGTTTATGAGCTAATGCCTAGCGTGATGAATAGGCTGATGTTCAATCCAGGTGAGTCTCTTCTGAGCTGTAGAATGTATCAGGATTCCCCAATCCCTGGGAATTAAATACAAGTAACTATAACGTGAATATAAACAAAGATTTTCACCTGGGGATATGGGCATGCTCTCAAAGCGGTATAGTAGCAAAATAGTTTCTGGTTGTAATTAAGAGGTTAAAGTCCAACTACCAACTATGTTTTCCAAACTTATTTGGAAATTTGGCATTTTCGGTAATAGAAAAATTTGCAAGGTTTCTGACTTGTAATTCAATGGTAAGCCTATATACTTGTTAGGCTGCAGATAGAAGAGTCCCCCCTCCCCCTGCCCCCTCAAAACCTCCCCCAAATTCGGGATTTAAAATGCTGTTGCAAAGAACTATTTTAAGATGTAACATTTACACAATACAGATTGAGGCTAGTGATAACTTAGTTCAAAAAACTGGATGCCTATTTGAAAAGGAGGGAAGCAATAGTGAATATATTCCTAGAATTTCGCCGAGTGGTCTGATCATTAGAATCACATGGGAATGTCTTTGGTTGTAATTATTATTTTTATCGCTTGTAATCCTAAAAGCGAAGCATCTTGAAGGCAGAAGATAATTAGATTTGAGACCAACTGGTTTTTAATTGCTCTAGGTCTATCACCATGAAACTCTCCAATAAGCAAGTATGTCTTAAATGCGAAACCAGAGATTGAGAGAGGTGAGCAGGGATGTAGGAAGGCAGAAGATTTGCATAAGCATTATGGTGAAAGCCTTAGGAGATCACCAGAACAAAACAGAAATAGAACAGCTGGGAAATCGTTTGTTGTTAGCTTTGCCTGTTTTTCCCTCAGATCACTGTTTTTGAAGTAGGGTAGAAAAACGAACACAAAAACTTTATATGAAATGCAAAGAGTAAGTGTCCAGAGAAATCTGAAGGGCAAGTTTTCTAGAGCCGCGATTGTCTATTTTAACCTGCACAGAAATCACCAGGGATCTTGTTAAAGCCGTTTCTGATTCAGATGGTCTGGAGTTTACCCTGAGAGTCGGCATTTCTAACAAGCTTCCAGCGAGGCCGGTGTTGCTGAGCCATGGACCACATTTTGAATAGTGAGGTGTCAAACGGAGCATGTGCACGCCCACGAGTGGCTGTATTTTGCAAAACCAGTCAGGGAAGGAACGCAAATATCAGAGAATTATGTTAACCGTCCTCCAATACGGAGAGTTTTACTGAAAGAGTCTGTTGTAAGACTCCGTATCCTTTCTCAGTGGAGAAGCAGGTGTGAGAGGTACAGTTGATCGGGTAGAAACTGGAGGAAAAGAAGATGACGTGCTGAACTATGTGAAGGACTAAAAAAAGTCCATAGGATTTTTAGATCTTGGAAATTTCTAAGTGGAAGGAATTTGGGGGTGGGCTCGTATTGCCATGACGGGACATTTCTGCCGTAGCCTGATTTGCTGAGACAGATTGTCTCTGCTTTGGGGGACAGAATGCAATGAGTTTCCTCAACAAATAACATGTTATGGTGTAAGTATGTAGAAGTCTTTTCAGTGTAAAAGACATTTTCAGACACTTGAGCACTCACTTTTTAAAAACTTTAAATTTTTCTTCCCCAACTACACTCGAGTCTCCATAATAGAGCCCCACCCACCTCACCTGTGGTCAGAAGTTCACGTGGATCCTTACCGGACATCTTTACAAAGGTTCCTTTTTTGTGTGTGTGAGAAAAGTGAAACCTAAAAATTCAGAGGTAAAAATACAGATTTTTAAAGAAGCATTTTTCTAGAGTGAAACAACTAACGCAGGGTCTCAACATGAAGTGACTTTTGTCCCCGTGGTCTCTACTGTGGCAGAAATCCCTGCCATCTGTATAGTCTTTTCCATCTGGGTGTGGCTGGTGGAAGAGTCCTCGAATGGATATTTTTCCTGTGACCTTCCGAAGGCTGGCCGAATAGAAGATTCAGGTAAAGCTGGCTCACCATATCTAAAAGAATTAGGACTTTACAAGCTAACAGGTCATGAGCTAAGACCTGATACTGATGTTAGTGATAGATGATGGGGGGTATGTGGCTGTGTTTGCTGCTAAGCCTACGCCATGCATATATATTCATCAAGTCACAACCCTGCATTACTGCCCAGGAGTATTGTCCTTCCTCGTATCTGTTCATCCCTGGATAAGTCCCATTCTGGTCCTTTACTCCTGGCCACACGGTCTTGGATGCCTTCTGAGTTTTCTTCAGTCTTGACCAGCACTCTGTGTGGCACTTTATCCCCTTGTTTTAAAAGTCCTTTGACTCCCATGGAGATACTTCTTTATTGATTCTATATTCTTGTGCCTCAGTTTTCCACATAATTGTGCTGTCCTGGGGTTCTGGATTTGCGCTGTGTTCTGCCTCTGTTTTCAGGATCTTTTTTTGGCCAACTCCCACTAACCCTGTGTCTTGAATCCTTTTATTGACTATGACAGTGATGCTCAAATTGGGGGGGGGGCGGATTTTAAAAAATTGCAAAGCTTGGGCTGCACTCCAGACATCAAATCAGAATCCTTGGGATGGGACGCATGCATTAGTATTCTTTGTTTTTTGTTTTTTTGTTCTTTTGTCTTAAACTCACTATGAGATACCAGCATACAGCCAAGTATGAGAGCCCATGCTTGAAGGGGTTCTTTCCCGTTACGGGCAAAAGGCATCAGCGTTCTCAGCAGACACATGTGTTGCCCTCTGGAAGCCTGTGGACTAGAGGCAAGGCTGACCACACTGGCTTTCTTACATGGCACTCACCCTGAGCACCGAGCCTGCAGTTTGACTCCTCGGTGGCCGTTTCCAACAGCTCTTGACCTCTGCTGATAGATCCGCCTTCTCTCCTGTTCTTCTTCCAAGTCCTTACCCTCACCCCAGAGAGAAGCTCCAAGTTTTCAGTTGAAATGCTTAAGGGACATTTGGAAAGCGGTTCTCCTAAGGCACTAAAAGAAAATTAAAATCTATCTGACATCTCTGGTCTGCCATTCTCCTTCCAAACTCTTCTCTTCTGTCAAAAATAATCTGCCAAACTTCTAGCCATATTTTGCAACCAAAGGTAGCAGGAACATCCCAGAAAAAAAAAAAAAAAAAAAACCAAATGGTAATCCATTCTCTGCCCACTAGAGTCCATGAAAATAGGATCCTTTTATGAGGCTTTTGCTTAAAGTTACTTTTGTTTTCTATTCGTGTTTATAAGCAAGGGGGAAATAGCCAATTCCGTTTTTCCATATATGCACTTTAGTTCAAATCATTTCTTTGGAAGTTTCGCTACCCCTTCTCAGTGCTCACTGGAAACACCCCTCCTGCACTGAAATGGACTGTCTGACTCTGTTGGACATGAATCTCTTGTGTCTGACTTGTCTTTCTATCTTCAGTGGTTAGCGTCCTAGGAAACTGTCAATGAAGCCTTCTCATAAGCATTTCTACGAACCCTAAATTTGGTTAGGGATTTGCCTCTTCATTCCAATGTATTGCAATAATTACTTAGTGAACATCGTGGGCTGGACACTTGCCGGATTAGCGAGTTGGAGACTTCTGCGTCCCTGGCTTCGTTGCTATGCACCATCTATTAGGTATCTGGCACTAACAGAATGTGATAGATGCTTCATAAACGCGTTTGGCCGAAGGCCAGTAAGAACACAAAAGGTGGGAATGATACTGTGATTCCACCTGTGGCTGTAATTTCCACCAGATCCTGAAGTGCGGATGGGATTTTGACAGAGAGAACATGATGGAAAGGAAGTGAGAGCCTTGGCGCTGAATGGGGAGGCTCTGGGGGCCGGAGCGGCGGGCTGAGTCCATTCCCCTTTCGTCATGTGCAGATGGGGAGAAATTGGATAAATGAAAAGGGAGATTAAAACGGGACAATTTCAGTCAGTGCCTCGGCAGGCTTCTCTCCGAAGGTTGCTTCTGTAGCCGCTGGCAGGTGGCCAGCTTGCTAAGTCCTCTTAAATTGACAGAGAAGCCAGATGAATCTGCACTCTTGGCAGCGCTTGCCTGACAGATGGTCTGGCGCTGGGGGTGTCATCCCGGCAACAACGGCGCACGGCCGGAGCCCGGAGCCTCGCCTCTCCCAGCGCCTGCCCGTGGCAGCAACTAGGATTCCAGCATGTTCTCGCTCACTGTGCTGGAGCGGGGAGAGGTGGCTGCACGTAATAATAAGAGATTGCGTCCACCTCTAACAGGGCAGGTGTTTCTGCTGGAAGGGGGGCTGCGTAAAAAGCTGCTTTCAGGCTGAAGGGGCAAAAATCAGAGAAAGCGTCATCGTTGTGTTTCTCAAAATGCACGCCAGCAAATACACTTAGGACCCAAAAGGAAATGGAAAATGAGTTTCTAAGAACATTCTTTCAGGAGCTTTTCAAGTCTTTGGGTCAGCAGGTTGGGTTTTCGTTCTAAGAAAAGTTTCCAACAACATGGAAGTGTCCTTGATGGCCGTACTTACTTGTCCGGCGGTTTCCGACCGTCGCCGCGCTGGGCACAGGGATGAAGGACGAGGCGGTGCGCCCAGGGCAGCGGGAGGCCGAGCAAGGAGAAGGTGGCGGAAGACAGAGCGCCACCGCTTAAACTGGGACCTTGGGCATGTCGCCACCTCTCTGTTGTAGCTGCTGTTTCTCTTAGCAAAAGGTCTCCTTTGCCCATCCGACTTTTATCTTGGAGAAATTGCTGTGACTTACCAGAAGCCACTTCCTCTCTTTCCTATAGAATGACTTAGCAACTTAAGAGCGACAATCTTAAGAGAACATCAGCTAGAATGACATGGATAGCGATGGGATGTAACTGCCTGTACTAGTGAAGATATTAAGGAAAGTTTCTGAAGACAGTGGGATTGATGACTAATTAAGATCTTGAGGAAAGAATGGGGCTTCCTCAGAGATCCTGAGGAGAAAGGGTGATTGGTGCTTCCAAGTCGTTGCGAGCCTTGAAGCCGTCTTTTACCGCTGTGGCTCGTCTTGGCAGCAGGAGCTGCAGTTTGTAGCCACAGAAGAATTAAAGCCTCGCAGCTCTTGTTAGAAAGGAGGTCATGCCCCGTGGTGGAGCCCCATGACTTTATATCAGTTTTGGCTGGAAGTTGATTGTACCTGTTTTTCCCCCAGGTCTAATTATTTGTTTCTAAAAAAAAAAAATAGTGCTTTAAATGAATATTCTTGTCTCCATGTTGTCTATTAATGGGAAGTTACACTAAAGAAATTTCTGTGCATTCTTAGGATAGATTTGTACCTAAGAAGAAAGTCCATCCTAGGTTCTCAAGTTAAATAATGTGGAGTCACTTAGGAAGGAACCTTATCCAAAAGAGACCACAAGTCCTCCACTAAGGCCCTTCAAAGTCTGTTCTTCCTGAGGATGACAACCCGTGTTATTGGGGGAGGGGTACCGCATTCAGTGAGTGAACCAAAAGGCTTTGTTCTTGGAACTCTGCCAGTCCTGTCTGAGGAAGCAGTGATGTGGAGAACACATACGGCAAAAAAAATCCCTGTCTTCTCAGCTTTTCTACTTTGAGGTTGCTCGCCAGCCTCCAGTCAAGACGCTGACCAGAGGTGGGGTCTCACCTGAAGGCTCAAGTGAGGAAGTATCTGCTTCCAGCTCACTCACACCTCTTGTCAGGATCCCTTTCCTCAAAGATGGTTGGGCCGAGGGCCTCGCTTGCTCACGCACTGTTGGCAGCACACCACCCTCCATCACTTGCCATGTGGCTTTTCTTTTGTTATGCGTCAGGGCTTACAAGAGGCAGAGTTTGCTAGTGAAACCCGAGTCACCATCTTTCGTACCCAGCCACAGAAGTGGCATGCTCTCCAAGGTGAGATATTCTATTAGAAGCAAGTTAGCCCAGTGGTGGGGTTCCAAGAGGTTTTGACTACCAGAAGGACCGGATCATTTGGGACCATCTTAGGGGCTCCTACTACAGTGTGTGTGTCCATCCATCCATGTCTGTGTCCGTCCTGTTGCACACACCCAGTATTTCCAGGAGGATAAAAAGTAGTTGCTTGAGTGACAGAAGTGTGAGAAGTGGATGTGTGTTTATCTGTTGCTTCTTTTCCCTTGGGACATGGAAAGCTGGAGTTTGAGATGCTAGTTGGACTTTACATTGGAAATATCCCAGTGAGTTTAAGGATCTATGAATATGGAGTTCAGAGAGAATCCGGAACTGGATATCAGATTTGTTGTCCTGAATTAGGAGAGGATACTTGAGGCCACGGTCCTGAACGAGGTACCCAGGGAGTAGGATCAATAGGCTAGAGAAGAGGTCTGAGGTTTGAGTCTGGTGTTTTCTTTTGTTCCTTCTAAGGACATAGGTAGCTAAGCCAGAAAAGTGCATACTAAGAGTTCCTTGTAAATGTTTAAACACATAAAAAGGAAAAACTGATTTAAAAAGTCTGAAATTGCGTTTAGGACAATAGTACTATGATGAATTGGACTTGGGCTTACCACCCACAGCTTCAAATAGTATCCAGACTAACAGTTTAGGGTGAGAAGTCAAGAATCAAGAGTTCAAAAAACAGGGGAGGCAGAGAAATGCAAGGAATTAGAGTCAAAAGAGCTGATACACTTGATTTAATTCTCAACCTTGAAAAACCCACAGAGCCTTATTTATCTGCAGCCCATGGCTATGTCTCCCGTCCAGTATGACCCTATCTGATCGTCAGTATATTCAACTCCTCTTTGTTCCACTTGCTCTCATGACAGGTTATGTTCCAGTTTGTTCTGTGGGATTGTTCAGTGATTTTTATTTCCACAAACGCATAGTCCTCAGTGGTACCCGACCAAGAACATGCAGTTAGAACGCTAGTATGGACTGTCAGAGTAAGAAACTAACACGTCCCGGAACCTCATCTATGCCACTGCCAATGCGAGGACTTAAGTTACCTTCACAATCACTTGAAACTTTACGAGTTCAGGATTTTAAATAGAGGAAGGGTTGTTAGTGCCAGTGCTCAACTCAGGCACGTGCATTAAAGGTGATGGGTTCTGGTAAGCACCAGAGAAGAAGTCCTAAAGCTGTTGAAGCTCTTCGGAATTGACCTTGCGTCCTGGTCTCTCCCCTACCAGCCGCGTCCGCATTCAGGCTCCGCGCTAGAGTGAGTCCCGGCTGAGGCTCCGGCAGCCTCCTCCCACCTGCACACGTATCCAAGCACCGCAAGCCCGGCTCGCGCACCTCCACGTTCCCCCTGTGTCCTCCCATGTCCCCAAATCCTCACGCTCCTCAGTCCCCCTCACGTATCCCCAGTCCACACACACACACACACACACACACACACACACACACACACACGCCTTCCTCACACGTGCCCCTCCTCAGGCCCCAGATCTCCACCCACATTCCGCACACGTCCCCCGTGGGGTCCCCTTGCCACGTGCCTGTCTCACGTTCCCGTGTCCCCTGTGCGTGCCTCCCCCACATTCCCAGAAACACATCCGCTCACACAGACGTTCAGTAATAGACCAACGTCCGCACTCAGGTAAACCCCAGGCTGCACATCTGGACTCCACGTGGGCACTCGCGCCTGCACACACACAAACACACATCTGCACACGTGCCCCACACACGTGCACACACACGCTCTTGAGGATTTAATGTTCTTATGAAAATTGGTATAACTCAAAACTGTCTATTTCATGAAATCAAAGGCATTATGAATAATTAGGAGCTTGCAGAACAGCGAAGGCCTTCGTTTTGCTTTTACTTATTTTAGATGTTAGGCTGAAGGGGCTGTGCTGTGTAGCCCACACACTCCATAAAACTGAGCTGTTCCACTAGGCATTTAAATCAGCTTTGCAGTCTCACATCAAAAAAAGCTGTGAAATAACCTTCTCAGCGATGGTTTTCTAGGATCCCCTGTCCACATGGGAGTTAAAGTTAATGCTCCCTGAGTTGACATATGGAGCTAATTTGATGGATGGATGTTCAAAGGAAATATGTCTCAAGGGTTCAAAGGCTGGTAACACTGATACTAGCTGATTGGATGATGATTTTTTTATATAAATTATTTTTATCATGTACGTACTTAGGGAAAAATGAGGAAATTGAGACTATGAAGGCTGTTTAAGAGACAAATAGCCCTGTCCATTTAACTCGCATTTACTAAAACTTACGTAATATGAGATCCGCCTATAATTCTGTGGTTACACTGTTGTTAATGTGGAAGGATATATTGACTCTGTGGTCCAGGCAGTGTATTTATGAAAGCATTCCATGAACGGTATTTATCCCGTTCTCCCACTACTGTGTTGACTACAATTTGCATTGCACAGAAGTCCTTTTATCATGTGCATTCTTCCTAAGGACTTGACCACTCGAAGACTGGAGTTTTTTGAACATGGACACATGAACATAGCTGAAGTGGAAAGTCTTTTGTTCTTTCGAAATTCTGGGGGGATATTAGAAATCAGATCTACACAGCAAGACCCTTCATTTCCAAAGGCTGTTATCGAGCTCTCGCAGTATATGTAGGGATATGATGAAGAACAGCTGGACTGGAGCTGACCTCATGAAAATCACGTAGCCTTCCCTTTAGTTCTGATTATTGACCACTCATTGCCGCTGTAGTAACAGTACCTGTCATTTGCACCCATAGAAATCAGAGAAATTGATGTCACATTAGCGTTGTCACGGAGCTCTCAAAATAGTAACTACTGTAATTTCTAGACATGAATATAAACTAGCCTGCCATGAAGGCTTGTGATTTAATGCAGTAAACATACATTTAGATAGAATATTTTGCTATCTCTATAGCAATATTCTGAGACAGAGTCCACAAACTTCCCTAGACTTCCAGAGTTCAAACTAAACTTGGTTAAGAACCAACCCTCTGGATAAACTTGCTGGGAAGAGTTGTTGTTAAGTTGTTTCCAATAACAAAAAGCTTGATTAAAATGTAGAAATTAAATTTATCCAAACAATGTGGGAGGGTTATCCAGATGGAAAAATCTCCCTGCAGAAAACAGAAAATGGATGGGGATGGAAATATCCTGCACATATAAACCACCAATGAAGATCTATACCAATTAAATATAAGTAAGGCTTAAAAGCATACCTCTGAGAAAAGACTTAGATATTTCCATTAACTAAATTGTCCCAAATTAGTCCTTAAAGCATTAGTGTGTAAGGATGGCAAAAGTCAGACCAAGAACTGTCTGAAAATCAGCTGAAGAAAAAAAAAGGGCTAAATATGAGCGTGGAAACTTCATACCACATATCGCGTGTATCACCTGTCTTAGCATAACCGGCATGTAGTCACTACATAGAAAACACAAATGTCATCTTTGGGGATGTATTATTAGCTCCCATAGTTGGTAGGTGCTATTTTCCTGTTGGTAGTAATTGGTTTTATAAAAAGAAAGCTAATGAACTGACCCCAAGAAAACGTCCCATGATGAGGTTACCCTTCTTAAGCACAGCCATGATTCCTGCTCTAACATTTATAGGGGAGATGACACGTGTGCACGTGTGTGTGTGGAGTCATCGTGTAAAACGGAAACATACAACATTTGGTATTCCGAATGATTTTAAAGTGTTATGCTGGGGCGCCTGGGTGGCACAGCGGTTAAGCGTCTGCCTTTGGCTCAGGGCGTGATCCTGGCGTTATGGGATCGAGCCCCACATCAGGCTCCTCTGCTATGAGCCTGCTTCTTCCTCTCCCACTCCCTCTGCTTGTGTTCCCTCTCTAGCTGGCTGTCTCTATCTCTGTCAAATAAATAAATAAAATCTTTAAAAAAAAAAAAATAAATAAAGTGTTATGCTTGTATTCATAGTAAATAAATATCTTCCATTTGTGTGTAATCCACATCTGGGTATGGTTTCCTGTAGGTTTGTACATTCAACCGTTAATAAAACCCACTTTGTTGAGAAAATTTTAAAGAAGTAGTATAGGAAAGAAACTTTGCGTCATTTACTATATATCTGCTTTTAGAAAGCAACCGTCTTTATGCACTTAAGACATCTGGGAAGCAATTTCTTTATTAGTATTATGACACTTTAATGTAAATTTAATTATATAAATTGTGTTGCATGCTAATTGCTCCTGGATTGAAAATGGGAATTAAATACTTCAGTTACATAACTTGTGAAGATAATGTTTTTCCTGGTGTGATCATTTCTGCCAATTACTCCTCTTTTGCTCAAGTTTTTATTAAAAAATTATCTATAAATAGCTGTACTCATTGATGTCTTTGACTATCCCTAGGACCGTTAGAACAGTGATAGCTAAGTTATGGAGATTACCAAAATCAATGTGTCAGATTTATCTAGCTATGTCAACCCTCCAGTGACCTGAAGATGTGTAATCGTGTCCCCCGGGCTCTGCCGAGTTAAGTAGCTGGGCTGTGATTGGTCACTTCGATGCAGTGTGGGAGAATTGGACCATGTACATAGTGCAATGGGGCTCAAGGAGTCAAGACTTGCAAGAGGCACGTCTCTACTCCTTTATATCTATGTTCTTCCATATTCCATCTAAAACCACAAGCCTTCTTAATTCTTTTATTCCTTTCTTCCACTTTGAATTGTCATGTCCCATGAGCATGACTGGTGTCGCTGTGATGCATCTATTTTTCTCATGGATGAAGGGGAGCGCCCACATGGCTGGCGGGGACCCATTAATGATGGGAGGCGGTGGCACGAGTGGATTGGAATGAGTGGAAACTGTGGGCTATTCGGGGACAAGACTTTCACCTCCCTTCTCAGACTCCCAGAAATGCTTGTTTCTTTCTCTCTCAGTTGTCATTTCACCTACGCCAGACTTTTAAAATTGGGGAGAAGTATCACCCTTTAGGGTATGAGATTTGGGTTTCTGTGTGTCTGTCAAGGGGTCTGAAGGACATTAGCTCTCAAAAAGGGAAAACTTAATAGGAAACGGGAGACAGGAAGGAACCAAGTAGGTATATTTCCCGTCTAGTCTGTTCCCCAAGGTGACATTTGTCCTTGTAACTCTTGCGGAGATTTCCCGAGTGCTGAACGGACCTCCTGTGCTCTGAGGCATCATCCGTGGGCCAGTGTGTGGCAGTCACCATCCCACTGCAGAACGTGTCCCTTGGCCTCCCCTTCTCCCCCTCTCCCCGCCCCCACTTCCTCTTCTGTGTGATGTTTTAGCAATCCGAATCCTTAGGCTCTTTTCCTGGAGTATGACCATTTGTATTACAAGTATTTCTAAGATATAAGTCTTTAGGCCAGGTTTTAGGATTGGGATCGCCCTCCTGAATGAAAGTAATGGTGACCCTATGCGGGTCGCTAAGTAGGGTGGTAGCGATCCCAGCATCAGGGTTGGGTTTACTTAGGAGACAGGAGCTCATGTAACTACCCTAAGAAATTCTTGCTGTACGTCAGAATAATGGAGTAGAATGGCTTCTGACAGAATTACAGAAAGAGGTGACCATCTCGGGGCAGTCACCTGCCAATTTAAGACTAAAATTGTTGTGGAAGCCGGAGGGCCTCAAAGAGAGCTTTGAGGGGTACCTTCCTGTAGCCTCAAAGAACCCCATGCTGAAAATGAGGCTTAGGCTCAGGTTGTAAGAGCTCAGATCTGCAAACAAAACTAAAGGTACAATCCCAGTAGATTTTCTGTGTCAAAATCAGGGCTCTGATAGGAAAAAAAAAAAAAAATCGTCCCTCTGACTTGTCTGGGGATATGTGGGTGGATAAATACAAGACCTTTTTATCTTCAAAGTTCGCTGAGTCCCTCCTCTCCAAAGGAGATTAGCTTCCTCTGGTCTGGAGACTGAGGGAAGCCCTTACTGAAAGCAGTAAGTAAGCCTGTCCTGCCCCCGCTCTCCCTCATGGCCTCCAAGTCAATAACCAGGGTCAGTTCTCAATGATGACGTGTAAGCCCTGAACCCAGGGAGGGAAGAAAACAGCACAGCAAGGTGGATTCAGGGCATTGCTAATGTGTCAGCCAGAACTGGCGGGTGTGTATGGACAGGAATGAACTTCTAAGGCTTTACAGCGTGTGTGTCTGTGTTTGCACGTGCACACAATATGAAACTGAAGACGACAGAATTCATTGACGGGAACATGTTTTCCCATAATTCAGGAGTTCACACTTCAGTAAAAACACTTGGGGCTGATCCGAATGTTTTTCTTTGGTGACACCATGGAGCTTCGATCAAACAATGGTCTTCCAAGTAAGTGAAGGGCGAACAGCAAAGAAGAAATTGGTGGGCGTGACTTATGACTTAGAATGACTTATGATGCGCAGTGTGGAGTTTCCACAACTCGATGTAATTGGCCTGCTCACTCTGAGAAATTCTTTCTTCGGATGATGTGAGAAAAGGAAACGATACAGAGGGTCAATTAATTTCTTCCAAAATGCAAATAGTAATGGTATAGTAGACACATCAAATACTTTCAATGATTTCTCACTTTTAAAGATTTATCTATTGGAAAGAGTGCCCGGATGTGGGGGGGAGGGGCAGAGAGAGAGAGAGAGAAAATCTCCAGCAGATTCCTGCTGAGCGAGGAGCCTGACACAGAGCTTGAACCCATGACCTGAGCCGAAACTGAGACTTGGATGCTTAACCAACTGAGCCACCCAGGTTCCCCCAATTTCTCATTTTTAAAGATCTACCTTGCACGCTTTTGGTAGCTGCTCCGCTCTGGATTCCACAGTGACATCGTCTGAAGACAGAAGATTGAGATTATGGGATGTCTGGGTGGCGAAGTCAGTTAAGCCTCTGCTTTCAGCTCCGGTCATGATCACGGGGTCCTGGGATCAAGTCCCCACAGCGGGGAGCCTGCTTCTCCCTCTGCCTGTCACTCTCCCTGCTTGTGCTCTTGCTCTCTCTCTCTCTGACAAATAAATAAAATCTTTAAAAAAAAAAGATTGAGATTAACAAGATTTATAAATCTGTCAAGTAGCAGTTATTGGCAAATGGATTGAAAATTGAAAAACTTATGAGCTTAAAACATAAGTAATGAGTTTTCTTGAAGTGAGTTCATGACTGAGAGTCATTCTATCTGAATTGCAGTACTCTGTCCTTGAAAGATGAGGCGAGTCGAGGGACACCTGGCTGGCTCAGTCAGTAGGGCATGTGGCTCTTGATCTAGTTCTGGGTTGTGAGTTCGAGCCTCACGTTGGGTGTAGAGATTAAAAAATAAAATCTTAAAATAAAAAATATTAGGCGAGTTGAGGCAACTTGCTTCATTCAACCCATCTGTAAAATGAATTTGGTGTAAACGATTTCAACACTCTCTGGATAGGTGTTATACAGCATTACATTCATGAACTACGATTCATGTTGAGGTTATTTGTGTGGGTTGAAAATGTTGCGGACAGTCACCAGTAAATCAGGTTTTAAGGAGCACGGCACAGAACCCAATGGCTTCTGAGATCCCTGAGGAGAGTGCTGAGATCTTGTGGTTCTCTAAGTAAATTTACAAAATCAACTTCTGAAATATTAGACCTATGGACTGAGTGACTGAGTGCTTTTACGAACAAATCTGAGTTATTCCTCAAGGACAGCTTGTTACCTTCTATGCTATCATTAATCTACAAAGGATGGATGCTATCAAAATCTACTACTTGCACTAAAGTGAAAGAGACCACATATGTTATTAAACAACCTTTCAATAAGATAATTGGCATTGAATTTAAACAACTGCCACATCAATTATGTAATACACCGGGGTACAAGTACTCTCTAATAGTTTTAGATAGCCCAGGACATATTGGCCAAGTACGTACGCCTACTTTATGTGGCTACATATCAGAACAGTGGAGGATATTGCTGTCCTGCGCTGAAATGAAACTGAAGTTAGGGTTGTTTCTAAGAAACGAAATACAGTTACTATGCATCTCTGCGTGAAGTGATCACTTCATTCCTGAAACTTGCATCTATATTTATAAATACAATCATAATAATTACACCAGTGTTGACAGAACTTGTCAAGAGAAATATTTTCTTGAGCTACTTTCATTAATGCAATTTATTTCATTGGCTGATAGTCCATAGAGTGATATAAAATTATCTTTTTAATTATGTCTTACTGAAAGTATTTTCATTAAGACTTCCCTGCGTAGTTATACAACAAATCTGTTTCATACTGGAGAATTTGTATGTATATCAGTTGTACTGATTACCATTACCAGCCTTGTGAATTTCTTTACGATGGCTATGTAATCCAACTCAAAGTATCCGGGGCCAAATGTCGCAGTTATACTTTGTGTGGGCCACTCTGCTCCTCACCTCTCTGCACCATCTAGCCAACTATCCACTCCTCTAGTTTTTTTGCTCAAATCTGCTGATTGAAGACAAGTACAAGTTTGCAGTGAGACATTGTGACATTAGTAGGATTTTAACATACCAATTACTACTTTTTCTGGCTCGATCTGTATAATCAAAAAGAGATCACTACCACTGATTACTTATGGACCCTACTAATCGTGCTGCCTTTCTGTGGAAGTGGTTTGCAACATTTATGTGCTCGAACAAGGCTGCGTGAAGTTTCTTACTGGAGGCCAGAGAGCTAAGATGGGGTCAGGTTTTGGGGTCAGAAAGAATAGAATGGAATTAGGGACAATTCGTTTTCTAAAACCACTAATCCATTTCTAACACTTGATCTGTTTTTAATCTGGCTGAGATTGTACCGAAAATCTATCAATAATTTTACCATTATTTGTTGAAAGATACCTATGGTTATAAATGGCGAGGATAATAAAATTAACTTACTTTTGAAACTATTTTTTTATTTATATTTTTCAGAATTCTTTTTTTTTATTATGTTATGTTAGTCACCATACAGTACATCATTAGTTTTTGATGTAGTGTTCCATGATTCATTGTTTGCATATAACACCCAGTGCTCCATGCAATACGTGCCCCCCTTAGTACCCATCACCGGGCTAGCCCATCCCCCACCCCTCCTCCCCTCTGAAGCCCTCAGTTTGTTTCCAACTTGCCTCTTTGTGATTAGTAGGTGATATTGAAATTAGAAGTATAAAGAGGTCTGGGTGATGATCCACACTGGGTTTTGTCACAGAATGATGGACAGAGGGACGCCTGGGTGGCTCAGTCAGTGAAGCGTCCACCTTCGGCTCAGGTCATGATCCTGGGGTCCTGGGATCGAGTCCTGCATGGGCCTCCCTGCTCAGTGGGGAGCCTGCTTCTCCCCCTGCCTGCTGCTCCCCCTGCGTGTGCTCTGTCTCTTTGTCTCTCTTTCTGACAAGTAAATAAATAAAAATCTAAAATTAAAAAAAAAAAAGGACAGGGCCTTGGTGGACACCATGGTCATCATTCAGTCATCCATTTATTCAAAACTGGTTCATTGAGGCACTGAACTAAGTACCACAGATGCAGTGATCTTCGAGACCGCTTTCTCTCTTGCCTTTATGGGTGTTAGAATTTAAGGGAGGCAAGCAGTAGCGTTCTCAGTACTAGGACTCTGGAAGTTCATACACCTTAAATATTTAACTTAGACTTGATGAGGTGGCCCACGCAGAGCACAATCCTAATCTGAGACTGGGAATGTAGGCTGGTCTGGATCCTGGCTTCGAGCTTTCCCATCCCGGACAATCCTACAGTTCTGTGGGTATGTCTGTTCTATGGGGATCACCAAGAACCACCAAACCAGATACCTTTTATATGAAATAAAATTCCAAATAAATGACTTATTATGCGGATCTAAATTTCGAATTAGGCCATTAGCTGTCCATTCTCGGGGGCATCTTTTTCCTGCCACTGAGCTCAATGATAAACCATTTTTAAAGAAGACTTGCCTTATTTTTAGAGGGAGTAGGGGGCAGTGGGCAGAGTGAGGTGGGATTGGGGAGAGAATCTTAAGCAGGCTCCATGCCCAGCGCAGAGCCCGATGTGGGTTCACGATCTCAAAACCCTGAGATCACCACCTGAACTGAAACCAAGAGTTGGACCACTTAACCGACTGAGCAATACAGGCACCCCAAACCCAATTTTTTTTTTGGAATTGAACTAAACTTTATTTTTAAAAAATATTTATATACCCTTTATTCAGATCCACCTATTGATAACATTTCCCTCCATTTGCTTTCTTTTTTTAATATTAATTTTTTATTATGTTAGTCACCATACAGTACATCCCTAGTTTTTGATGTAAAGTTCCATGATTCAGTACTTGCATATAACACCCAGTGCACCATGCAATACGTGCCCTCCTTACTACCCATCACCAGCTTATCCCAAACCCAAATTTTAATTAGACTGTTCAATCATTTATGTTGGAAAGTTTAACAAAGTCATTATGAACTCTGAACTCTCACCCAGGACTGAGATTAGAAAGTACATTTTTTTTTTAAGAAAGTGCATCTTTTTACAGAAAAGCCTGCACCTCTGTAATTCTTTCCCTCTCCTCTGGTCAGTTGAGCATCTGTCTTGCCACACTTCAATATTCAGTGCACCCCCCTTTCTCTGTTACACTCCTTCCTTCCTGCATGTGCTGGAGGGTCCCCTTCAACCAGCATGAACACATCTCCCCAGTCTGATCACCAGAGATGGAGAACGCCGGGGGAAGCAGAAATAAAAAACTGAGTTCAAATCTTTGTTCTGCCCCATATACATTGTGTGACATCATCACAAATCCTAACTCTTAAATGGGAAACAGTTACAACCATACCCAGCACTTAACAGGATGGCCTGGAAAAAGTAAATGAAAAGTTGTAAGATCAGCATCTGGCCTGGGGTAGATCGTGGAGCTCGTGGTACTTACTAGAACTGTTGCCGCTGTCCCCAGTCCTCTACTCTTCTTCCTTCTACCAGCACTGCTAACTCTCCCGCTCACAATGAGCTGAATTCTGATACATGAGGCTCTTCGTGAGAAACGCACCTCCCAGCTTCTAGGGGAACGTGCCTCTCATCGTGATTGTGGGAGGTTAGTAACAGAGACAAGAAGCGAGTATCCGTAAAAGCAAACACAAGGTTTTGGAAAAGAACGATTAGAGTATAGATAGGAGAGACAGCAGGAAATTTTTCAGGTGGGGATTTGGAGAAAATAGTCTTTTTAGGAAGCGCAGGGGGTAGGTAGTCAGATAAGGAATAAAGTGAGAAAGACGAAGGGATGAGAAGCAGTGGTTTATTCCGTTTTTTATCACAAAGTCTCTTTCTGGGAGTAACTCTGAACTACATTTCAAGTTTGCTCTTTTAAGTAAGGGTGTGTTGGTAAATAGGTTCTCAGAGAGAAAAGAAAACAAGAAGGGGGGAGATCCCATCCTGATTTGCAGCTCTTGCCGATTTCTGTGCTGTAAATACTCCCCCGGTGGTTTTAGGGTGGAACAGAAATTCACAGTATTGCCCTGCTCGGGAGCTGGCGGGAGCTGGCACCCACGTGCCCGGCTTTTAAACCTTGCTTACAAGTGAACGCCTCTAGCATTGTATTTCTTTTTTTCTTTCGTTCTTTCTTTTTTTAAAAGATTTTATTTATGTGACAGAGAGACAGCCAGCGAGAGAGGGAACACAGCAGGGGGAGTGGGAGAGGAAGAAGCAGGCTCCCAGCGGAGGAGCCCGATGTGGGGCTCGATCCGAAAACGCCGGGATCACGCCCTGAGCCGAAGGCAGATGCTTAACCGCTGTGCCACCCAGGCGCCCCCTAGCATCTTATTTCTAACGTGACCACAAAGTGAGCCTTAATCCACATGCTAGGAGTCTAAGTGGACTCCATACATATTGTGTTCCTGTCTCTTTATGGGCTTTAAGGCTGCCTTTTAGGGACTGCTCGTTTCCCCCTGAGCTCCGTGACTTCAATTACAGTTAATTGTGACCATAAAAACTATTAATCATTGGGCGAAGGCTACTTCTGTGTGTGGGGAAATCAAGAGAATAGATTAACACATTAGGCAGGTAATAATGGCTTTTCCACTATAAAAATTGTATTAGAAATAGCAAAACATAGCCTATAACTATCAACTCTTTTTATTTATATTAACATGAGCAAATTTTTTTAAAAGGCGAGCACAGAGATCCCATCTGGCCCCTGCGAAGCATCCATCTGATTAACCTATAAATGTTACTGTTGTTTCTCCTAAATCTAATACTTTTTCCCTTAATATCTTTAAAGAGATTTCTCCGGTGCTTCGGGTGTCAGAAAAACCAAGGTCTTGCCATTTATACGTATTTCCCTGAGTTAGCCACTTAAAATTCTCTTTGCGACTCTGGTCAATGCCCTTAGGGCCTGGTCTACACGTGGCTGGGGCAGGGCCTAAGGGTCTGTGGGAACATGGGAGCCAGCGCAAGGGAAGAGTGTTAGTCTTGCCAGCAGATGCCGAGCGTCTACACACGCGGCTCTGCTCAGGCAGATATAAATTTCCCTTTCATCTGCCACCAAGGCCGCTTTGAAGCAGGTGAACGGCCCTGCCCCACCAGTGCGCCTGCGCACTACCAAGAGGCCCCCACGAACCCAGCAGGGCCAGCGAGGTGTTTCACTGCCTCTCTGAGTTCTAAAGGGGCCCCCAAAGAGGTGCTGTGCACCCACCAGGTCACCAAGTAGTAGTTTCTGGAGAAATTCTAGCATAGACGTGTGCTCTCCCTCATGCAGCTTCTAGTTAACTGTCCTCGGGGGGTGGCCTTGCTAGGCCGAGAGAGAATTACCAATTCTGCAAGCCGAGTACTTGGTGGGTAAACGTGGGACACCGGGTCATCCAGGAAATTGGGGCCACGAGAGGCCCCGGTGGCGGCTGGGCCAGTTAGAGGTGACGGCAAGAAGCTGTCCTGGGGACGGCAGGGGCAGCACTCGGGAGGGAGTGGGCTGTCCCCCAGACGTCTCGTGGGACAACTCGGCTTCGCCGTCCTCCCCGTAAAGGGCACCAGCGCCCATGGATCTTCCACACCCAGAGGGAATGTGGGAAATAGTGACTTTTCCCCTTTGTCATGCTCTTTCTTAAGCTTAGACAAAAACTACTGAAGTTCAGGAATCCTGGGAGTCGCGTTCCTAAAACCTTATTGCAGAAGCTGCCGCTCCTGTTGCTCAGAGGGGGCGTGACCAAGGTGCGGAGACTCTGGGGTGTTAGGGATTAGTGCTGACATGCTCGAAGAAGCTGTCAGCCTGCTCCAGGGGTAGAGTTTAGACTTAAAGGCCCTTTAAAAAGCATGCTTACCTATAACATTTGTGTAGCATATAACATAGCTGGAATTTACACATAACATACTTGGAATGAAGAGTTCGCACTCAGCGAAATCCACATGCGTTATTCAGTCCTCTCGATCACAACACGCCTGGAACTTTTATTATCGTTATTATTTATAATTATTCATTACAATAATGTCCAAATGGAAGGTGGGATGTCCCCCTCTGAAATTGCCTATGTTGTGATTTACAATCACCCTAAAATCACGGGCCAGGTTTAGAGGGAATATGTATTGTGCCCAAGGAATTAGTTAGGAAGTGACTTGGACTCACTTAGTTGAGACGTCTAAGAGGCTAATAGTTGTCCACTTCTGGTGCTGAATACATGTGTCTATGTTGGACATTTATGGAAGCTACCATGTGAATCACATAGAGCATTGAAAATTTGTTTTCTCTATTTCACTTTTGTTTCCATCTGTCTGTGGTTATCAGACCATTCTAGATTAGGATTTATACATTTATGATACAGAGAAAAGGGGAAGGAATGATTATCTGGGTAGATCAGACCCATGGTACCGTTTTCCTTGAAAGAGTTGAATCTTTGAAACTGATTTTTAATTTTTGTTACTTGTTTTCAGCTTTGCTTATGTCTTTTAGTTTGGTTGATTGTTTCTTCTGTGGTGCGTGGGGCAGGCAGATGCTTGCAAAGTCCTCTAGTCCTCGAGGAGAAGGCAGAGAGCATCAGTGAAGAGGCTTGAAATGGCAGCTCCTCTGCGAGCGAGCAGATATTTATGGTTGAATATCTCAGCAAAGCAGGGCGGGGGAGCTGATTTACTTTCTGGCGTACGGAGAATCAGTCCGCATGTCCTTGCCTGCAGTCAGACGGAGTTAGATGAGATGAAGCTGATGCTTTCGGTCTGCAAACTCACATGAGCCAAATGTTAACCAGCTATTAAAAACTAAATGTTCTCTCTTCCCTGTTTTTGAAATGACAGCCAGAGCGGGGCCCCTCAGCATCACCCCACATTCTCTGCCTCTGGAGTGTTGAACTAATTTGCTTTATTCTTTAAAATGTATTTTCTACTGTAAGCACCTATAAAAAGGATTATCATAATTGTTTTGCCTCTGGCAAAGGAGGAAGAGTGCCCAAGCTTACGTGGTCCGGTTATTTTTTTTAGACCCGCAAACGCAGCAGTTCCTTTTTACATTTGACGACCCAGCAATTTCCATAATATTTTCACAATTATATATTACATAAATGCTTTCACTACATAATGAATATTTTTATTTCTTGATTCAATTTTATGGTAGGGAGACCATAATGGCATTAAAAATGTGGAAAATTCCTCTTCCTTTTAATGCCATCTGGTTTCTACAATATATGCCGAGTGGCTATATGAATTCTAAAAATGATGTAAAGTTGCTTATATAACTTCAATCCTATGATCCTTAGGAAGATTTGATGTAGATAGCAGATCATCCAATTTTATCTTTTGTTGGTTTTTAGATATTGTCAAAAAGACGTGGGGGGGAAAACTTTTAAAAATTACAAATTTTCCATTTAGAGCCTATTGTCTGTCGTTTTGTAATGATAAATGCCTAAGATTCAAGCAACAACAAAATATACAAATAAAAGATAAAGCATTTCCCTAACTATAACCATCCATAAATAATTTGTGTTTACTTGTGATGAAACTCATCCTGGTTGATTTTAAGAGCACATACACAAATAGATGATAGATATATAGAAAAAAGTATATTTTAAAAATAAATTATGTTCTGTATTTTTAATGAATTATTGAAAACTAATAGAAATGATAGGGAGTGTGAACTGCCAACATTAGTCTATCATCTGGTTGCCAAAAAGCTTTTTTTTTTTCCCCCTCAACACATAAGTTTATTTTCATACTGAGGAGTAAGGAAGCAAATCATGTTACTTACACTCAGTGAATCTTTAAGTGTTTACACGTATGTTTAATACAAAGCTTTATATTTACTTTTACTTTAGGTGAAAAATAAGCAGGTGAAACTAAGGAACTTTCACTTACACACAAATGTTTAAATACGAGCCTAAAAATAAGCTGCCTATTGTTAAGAAAAAAAACACAATTTTAGTCCTTTAAAAACCCCACGAAATTATAACTAAAGACCCAAATGTACAAAACCTTGGGGGTGGGGAGTGAGAAAATAATCGAATTCAGATATCATAATACAGAGGTGTGCTACTTTTTCTCTCTGGAAATTTACTGAATATTTTTATTCTTGAATATCAGGAACATTGTCATTTTTATATGTAAAATGGTTGCTCGATTTTGTAAAAATACTTAGTGATTAGTGCAAGTTGAACGCTTACTAAATGTTAAGTACTGCTCACATAATGAACGATTTATCATTTAACCTTTTATCATTGAGAATAGAATTGAGGTTAGGAATATGATGACTTTAACCTATTTTTATTCTTTAACATAAACATTTTAATGCCCGAGAACTTAGCTGACTTCATTTTTAGTTTTAATTCATGTTCTGTTCCTACCGAAGTATATTACCCCCTAATTTAAAAATACTTAATAACTGGCACTAACTCAATCTTCATCAAATGCCAAACACTATTCTAAGCATTCTAATTTGTTCCTGAAACCAGATAGAGAGTCAGATACTGACAAATTGGATTTAGAAAGTTGTTCCAAGTTACACCACAGGGGGCATGGATTGTAATTCACACAGTCTGGCTATTGACTCTGCGTACGCAACTGTAGGGTGTATTCCCTCTAAGTTTCGGTCCACGTTAGAGGAGAAATACAAAAGCCAAAAATAGACCGTGCAGTTGAAGATCTCACAAACAGAAGGGACAGAGAGGAAAACCAGACCATGCGATCCGGTATGACACAGGGAGCAGTAAGAGAGGTAACAGGAACCACTTCAAAGAGCAGAAAAGGAGCTGGGCATCAAACAACAAAGGAGAGTTTTCAAGATAAACAAATGTGTATGTGTGTGTGTACATGTGTGTCCATGCGTGCACGTCTACTTGTGTGTGCATGGATGTGTGTTGCACGTGTGTGTGTGTGTGTAAGCAGACAGGTATCTGGACGTGTGAGTGGCCCCATTTCCATGCTGCCAGAACATCAGGTATGATATGAGGAAGTGCAAAGCGCATGAAATAATTGGGTAAATTCCAGGTGATGGGAGGGATAAGGTGTGAGATGCAAGCAATTTAGCAAAGAGAAAGAAACTCGGTGAGAAAGGAAATGCTAGGGCACTAGAGGGCTTCGGGTGCCTTGGGAAGACTTCTTCTGTAGGTGTCGTTGTGCAATAGAAGATTTTAATCAACTAAGGAAACATTTCCGTTGTAGAAAGAGGAGGGACGTTCTCCGATTATAAGAGCTGAAGGTTAGAAGCACAGATGAAACGACAAGGCTGTCCAGTTTCTCCTCGTCAGAGATAATGTGATGTTTTGTCTTACCCACATCCATAGCCTTGCCTTGGAAACACACCGTAAAAACAATTCAGGGAAAAATCGTTAACCATACCATGAAAAAAAAATACCATCTAAAATGGAGAGAAACGTGCTGCTGTTGGAGGAAGTTTGTACAGAAAGAATGCTTTTTTCCATATGAAGAGTAAATAACATAAATTAGCACGGGCTAATAAGCAACTGGAACTTCAGAAAGAAAGGTCTCTGCTCAGAATTTCTAGATAACTGGCTGTCGTGTTTCTGAATCTGGGAAAATTTCAGACAAGATGTGCAAACTTTCCAAGACCATGTTCACCAGCAAAATAGGTGAGGCATATTGCCAAGGTGACTTCATTGTCCGAACTATAGAAACAGACTTTATCCACAACAGAAATAATTTGAGGACCACGGGAACAGGGGTAAGAGCTGTCCTGGAAAACCACGGTATCTGGGGTAGACCAAGAAGCGAGTGTGTCCCGTGTAGCCTAGTATTGAACCCGTGTGAGAATCCGCGTCTTCTACGCCATCGTCATCATCAACTTCATCCCCGTGAGGTCAGTCCTCAACACGTTCATTCATCTGACCCTACAACGCCGTCAAGAACTGGACACCATCGTGTTGTCTATCTCTGTCTGTCTGTCTCTGGGTGTTGGTGTTGTTGTTGTTGTTGTTTAAGTAGGCTCCATGCCCAGCGTGGAGCCCCACGAGGGGCTTGAACCCATGACCCAGAAACCTGAGCTGACATCAGGAGTCTGCAGCTTAACTGACTGAGCCACCCAGGTGCCCCATCTCTCTGCTTTTTGTTGTTGTTGCTTGTTTGTTTTTAAGCCGGGAGACAGCATGGAGGACTTAGGTTACTAGACTCAGTAAATTCCTGAGTCCCAACCCATTTTGTCTGAATTGGAAGCCCATGCTGAATTCCAATATTTGAAGATAATTCAGAAGTTGGGATGAAGCTTTTTTTTTTTTTTTTTTTTTTTGAGAGAGAGAGAGCACGGCACACTCCTGTGGCAGGGAGGGGGAAAGGGAGGATAGATTCTAAGGGACAGGATTAGGAGAATAAGAAACTCCAAGGAGATGCGTTTGGACTCAACAGAAGAAAGATCTGCTCAACTTTCCGTGCTGGCCCCAAATCTTCTCTTGAGATTCCCCCACTAAGACTAGGTTCTCACCGTGGGAAATGAGGGAGGGTGCGTGGGTCCCTCAATGTTCTATGGGACAGAACTCACCCAGTCCTTCTGAGGTTGCTGTCGAGTGGTTCTGTTCCCATCACTGCCATCTTCCACATCAGGAAAAGGAGGCACCGTCGGGTAGGTCCTCGTGCCGAAAGCTAGTGTAGGGAGAAGCCGGGATGAAAGCCCACGCAGCCCAGCTCTGGAGTCATGCGGCGATGCGTCAAGCATCAGAACATATAGTGGAACTAAGTGAGTCTTCCCTTCCCTCCTAACCTTGAAACTCGCTGATCCTACGCGCTCAGCTGACTGACACATTCCTATAGAAACACACTGCCTCTCCTTGATGTCACACTGCCTGCCGCATTCAGAAGTTCTGGGGGAGGAGCACCCAAAACCCTCTGTGAGGGTCGTGCGCGGGCAGGTGCTATAATGTGAAAGGAATGGAAACCCTAATCTGAAGGAATGCTCCATTTGCATCTACACGCTGCTGTATGATTTATGACAGGGAGGCTTTTCACTAAGATAGAAAGTTCTACAGCGTGAGTGATCTTTCATTTTCCAATCTCAACAGGAGCTTGGAAATCAAAATAAAAAATTAATCATCTTATTTCAATTTCTATTAGAAAGTAATTTAAGATAATGTTCCCAAAGTTTTCTTATTTGACACACTAGTTGTCTTTTATTGTAATCACATTATAACAAGTCTCTAAAAATGACCATGCAGGAAAAAAAATTATATATATATATATGTATAAACCCCACATAACTGTGGTGCGTTGGCGTGTGAGGTAGTTTGCTATGGTGAGAACAACCTTAGGTCCCAGAAGACCTCTTGATAATTTCAGCTCTCGGTACGGGAGGTGGTCATCGAGACACTTGATAAACCTTCCTGGCATTGAATTCTTGCTAAATAATTTTCAAAATCCTCTTTTTCTTTTTCCCCAATTACTGTGTATGGAAATATCACTAATACAAAGGAACAGGGTCAATAAAGTGTTACTTCCACTTCTATATATTGCAACAAAATACAAAATAATTCAAGACTAGCGTCATTATATGTATTTTTACATGACTCTTCCAGCAGATTTTTATCGGGATAAATAGGAGATATTTCATCATTCTCACGGACTAGCACGTTTATCTCCCTTCTCCTGCAGTAGACAGAGAACACAGCGGCAGTTACTGCAACGAAGGCCGTGAGATATCAGTGTGAAAGATACTGCACGCCTGGCTCCTCTAAATAGGTTAGGAAATCTCATTTCCGCTATAATAACTCCTAGAGAGTCAAATTTCTCTTTGAGATGAAAAGTCTCCCTGTCATAAATCATAAAACTGCATGTAGATGCAAATGGAGCATTCCTTCAGATTAGAGTTTCCATTCCTTCCACATGAAATGGAAGTTTGAGGATTTTATTACCATAGGTCAGCATAACTTGTCAGACGTCATTATAATTAGTGCTAATAATGAGTCCACGTACATTATCTTCTTCCAAACGACGCAGTTTTTACGTGAATAAAATGGAAGTTGAATGAACAACTGACTGATACCTGATTTCAACCAGGTCCCTACAATACAAAGATGATTCAGTAATGAGGAGAAGTCTGAGTTTGAAATCATGCCTATAGTCACACAAGGGTTTGTATTTTTTCATTAGAAATTTCACAATTCTGATCATTTTTTTTCCCTCGTAAATGAAAGATCTCAAATTGCTTCTCTTCGTTTTTTGCACAGTTGACCAATAAGGTTATCATGTGGTGGCATTTTTGGAGCTGGGTACTTTTACAGAGCAAGTAAATTCTTAACAGCTAAGTGGACATTCTGAAGAAGTCCGTCAAGTATGTTAAGACTCAGGTTTCCGTGTGAGCGCTGGGGCTGTTCCATCTGCTAGTGTAGTTTCTAGAGCCTTTGACAATCAGTCAGGCTATTTCACAAGATTTACCCCTCTTACAATATCTGCTGGCGTGGAATTTGCCGTGTTTGCAAATCTGCAAAAAGGGAGCTATGTTTGCTGTATTCCGAACTCGAGGTTAAATGGAGGGACAAGAAATTTCAAATTGGCTCACCTTTCAGAAAAAATCTGTCAAATACCTGAAATGTGTGGGTAACCAGGGGGGGCCAGAAAATTGCTACATAGTTTGCGGTGTTTTTGCGTGTGGATAGGACTGCGACCTTACCTGCCTCAGTGCAATCTCAAATCCCATTTTCAAAAGCAACTCTCCTGTTTTTCTGAAGATCCTCGATACTAATAAAAGATGTAATGAAAATGACCAGCAATTATTCATTATAATTGCAAAATGGAAACTATTCATTCTGGGCTTTCCAATTCTTTTACAATATGTATTTTAGATGCCTAGGACATTTATATGTGTGTGTACATACACGCGTGTGTGTGTCTGTGTATGTTATATGCACACACATAACGCAATTATACAAAAAAGATATCCCCATTTAAAGAATAGCGTTAGCAAATAAAAGCACTTTATTTACACTGGGAATGGGATCCTAACTCTACAGAAACAATTCCAAGACAAAAAGGTGATTAACAGCCATGTATCAATAGTCCTATTAATGCAAAATCCCTACTGCCAACAGTTTTATATTTGTGTCTCTCACAGTTTCCAGATGGATGGTGGCTGAGAGGACATTGTGTTTCACTGTAGCAATTAGTTTTTTTCTCAGGATAATTTTTCAACAGTCAGAAGTATATATGCTTAAGCAGAGATTCATTTTCATTTTCCGTAGGACAGGGATGGGTTTGGCCATTTAGTCCAAAGCACCAGCTGGCAAACAAATCAAGACAATTTTTGTTTCTTTTCTTGGCGTGTTGCCTGTGTATTGCATGCAAAAGAGGTACTTCTTAAATTATGTCACTGAGCAGAAATCTTGGGTCCTAGCCTAGAAACTTATTAATGGTTATTGAGATATCAGATCACGACATGGTGCGTGGTTGAAGTTCCAAACGGCATCCGTTTCTCTTTCTTACGGTGGTGGTCCTTGTTTTCAGGTCTAGCTAAAGGTTATGTCTTCAGCAAAAAGCGGACCTGAAAGTAAGAGTTTTTGTATAATTTCGCGATGATACTTTTTGCCCAAATCTGTATAGTAGGAGAGTAGAAATGTTAATGCCTTGTTAAAATGCCTTCCAAAGCTTCAGGAAAATGGGCATTTTAAGAATGGGGTTAATTTTAGAGCCCGAGCCACTGAAACAAACACATGTGTAGTCCTTGAATTCGGGCTTTTTGTGGCTTAAACGGAAATGACCTTCCATAAGCGTGGTGGTGCGTGAGAGCAGTCATTGTGGGTATGTGTGAACCGACCTTTGCGCCCCTCTGAGACTTGTGCCTTGTCCCGTAGCCAACGTAGCAGTTGGACCGACTTTCCATGGTAAATGGGAGTTGGATGCTTACGCACAGGAAGCAAGTGGCCCACTTGACCTCGCACTTGTGTACACGCACAGATAATTTCTTTGAAACTTAGGAAAAACATCTTCACTGGCATGCGTCAGGCCTCGTGGTGAAAATTTATAAACATTCATTCATTTAATCCACACAGCAATCCCAAACGTATTTTTTTTTTAAGTCTGCAAAATGTTAACGTGTCCAAGGTCCTAATTAGGTGGTGGATCTGGGATTCAAATATTCGTTGCCTTCCAAGCCCCACCTCTCCATACGTTCTTTAGCTAATTGTCCTCTGTGGGGGCATATGGAAATCTATTACTACATATCATATATAGAAGAAATATAAAGTAATTGTGTATGTAAATTGATTTACTTCCATTTGTAATTTTCTGATTCTATATATAGATAATGTTTTACCAAGAGTTAGATGGAAAAGAAAAGAAAGCGCAACAAAGTGTTCTTGAAGTAATTCTCCAAGGGGGGAGCCAGTCAAGGGGCGGGGACAATGGCCCCGGAAACTCCCCGGTGTGGGCTTAATCAGTTTTTCTCGTGGGTGGGTCCTAGGGGCACAACATTTGAGTGACAGGCCTGGACTGTACAATAATTAGCCAACCATGGGCACCCTTTCCCATGATGCCTTTGAAATGCCTGCAGGGGCTAGGAAACCACTAGATTATCTCTAGTCCAGAGACAGAGGTCGGATAAGGACAATCGGCTGCTTTCTACGCAAGCTAACAGGCACAACAAACTTAACCCTTCCTCTGCCGGGATGTCCGGACGTTTTAACTGCAAACTGACTGCTGGATGGTTGGAACCCGGTGGTCCCTGGGCAGTCCTGGCGCTCAAGCCTTCCAATCACGCCACCTCTCAATCAATATGTTCCCAGCTTCCTGCCTAATGGCTATAAATGTAGATGTCCTATATAAAGGCATAATAAGCAATAGCATGGGAGTGTGGGTGTCAATTGCTTGATTTTCCTTTTATTGTTTCTATGGCGCAGTTGGCGATGATTCACAATGCTGGGCAGGCTTCGGCGCTCGCTTTCCTGGAGACCATCCTGACTTACTGGAAAGGTCCCCGGGGCGGGGAGTTAGAGAGACCTGTTTCAGGTTGTTGCTTTACTTTCTTCACAGAGGAAATGAGAGTCTCAGGGCCACGCAAGTTCCAAGAGGGCGGGATCCTAGGGAGGTGCTCAAGATTTTCTAGTACCGAGCTCGGGGGGGGGGGGGGGGGGGGGGAGAAGAAAGGAAATGGGCATCGACAGACATTTCAAGAAACATTACCATCTGCCATGACTTTTACAACAATTCAGAAAGAACAATAACAACCACAAAATTCCTGATCAAAGCCGTGGCTGAATTTATGAATTTGATTTTCATGCAAATTCAGCTGCGAACACGAAGTGAGTCGTGAAATGGAATTTGAAGGGGTCGTGCTCCGCGCTGGGGAGTGGCGGCGACATCCGTCTGCCCCGCTCCCTGCCGCACCCCCACCCCGCACGGAAGAGATCGCTCAGGCTGATGTGTGTCAGATGCTGTAAAATGGAGTTAATCATTTGAGGGTGGAAAAATGAAGTTGTTTTTACGCTTATAATGAAACTCCTATTTGTTTCAGAGATTCCCGCCCCCACGGGAAACCTTCAGATATTGCAAAATCTTACCTATTAAAAACCATGTAAGTAGATCCGAGGAATACGTTCGATGCCTGCAGAAAAGTCTGTAGAGAGAATCAATGAAAATTCTGATTTTCTGCTAAAAACATCATAAAAGTTTATGACAAATAATAAAGGAAAGGACAAGAGGGAAGCTACATTAATAGAGAAATTTAACATCTTTTATTCCAGTAATAAAGCTGACAAAGTAGGAAACATCTGTAGTAAATACAGCTGTGAGGTTATCTCTAAACTTAATACATGGAACTTCTGATGATTTAGGGAACAGCGCTTTCAAGGGTAGTGAATGATTTATAAATTTTAAATGAACTGCTTACACCAATTAATAATTTTATGATCAATTGCTTACTCAATTTTTATCCTCTATCCAAATGATTAGTCTTCAGTGTTTTCGTCTTGTCTTGGTAAATAGGACTCTCACATGGAAAGACCATCATCAGTGCTCTAGTTCACTTTACTGCTAAATTATTTTATATTTTACCTTATCTTTGTGATTGAGAAGCTTCAAGCATTATTCTGACAGTTTATGACCATTTTGTCTTGTAAATTCACAATCAGTTTATTATTGTGCGTTATTACGGACTATGTCCTATATGCTGGCTCGGATAGTTTTCGCCCATAAAGGCATGCTGTTCTCAGGAACAAACAAACATAAAAAAGACACATATGTACGAGTAACTTCAAAGTTCGAACACTGAAATCAGTGTTCAAGCTCTTCTATATTTAGGCACCTGCGCTAATAAATACCAGCCCCGAGCACTTGCAAAGTAATCTCATAATTACAAGGGGAGCATTCATGTCTTAAATATGATTTGCCAAGCATGGATTCTTATAGCTCCTCTGTGTTATTTTTCCCAAACAGTATAGTGTTTCTGTTCCTGTCAACCCGGCAACCGGAATAGAACTTGTAATGTATTTCTAGACTTTGTTTATGTTTTTTAATTTCTTTCCTTTACCGTAGTTGTATTAACATTATTTAATCATAGGCCTGGATGTTTACTTTTCTAACAATAGGATATTACTCATTCTGAACACCCACTTTTTGTATCAGCCAAGGCTTTCTGAAATCACTCTAGTGTGTCAGTTGAATGTATAATTAGGCATTTTTCTAAATACACAATAATTACCCAGCAGAAAATCCTACCATTTCTATTTCTTAGCCTTAACTCAAAAAAATAGGAGAGACCCAAACACTGTATGGTATTTAAAGTAAGTTTTATATTGAGGAATAAGGTACATGAAGAAAAAGGCACAAATCCTAACTCTACAGTTGAGTGAATGTTCACAAAGTGAGGGCACAGGTGGCTGCCACAGAACGCTTCCAGCCTAACTCGTCGCAGTGGTTACTAACCCGTGCGTAACCTCTAGCGGACTTCTACCTCCATTCGTCAATTTTACTTCTTTCTTTAGCATCCTAGGAATGAAATAAAGTAACAGCTCTTGTGCTTGGGGCTGGTTTTACCCAACATAGTGTTTGAGGTCCGTCCGTGTTGTTATGTAAGACACGGACTGATTTTTCTCATTGCTCCGTAGCGCTGCATCATAGAAATACTTACATGCAAAACAGAGCCCTTCCAGCAGGCGTGGAATAGGGTCATCAGAGTGCGGCTTACACTGTGGACCGATACAGCCGGTCTTCGTGTTAAGTTTGGGTCTGTGGATGTGTGGGAATGGACTGGAATGAGGTGCAGTACAGCTGGTCGGGGGGGGTGTAAGAGATGAGGACAGCTCAGATTAAGAACGTGGCATTAGGCAGGAGAGAATCGAGTGATAATTATTTTTGACATCAATTACAAGGTTTTTCTGATTCGCTGGGTGTGGGAGTTGAGAGGAAGAGAACTGCAAAGGCGTACTCCTTTTTTTCTTTTGGTTTTCAACAGCTGTATTGGGGTAGGACTGATGCACAAAGCTGCGCGTGTTTACTGTACGCAACCTGGTGAGTCGGAGACGACTATATATTTGTACAGCCATCACCACAGTTGCTCAAAAGCCAAAGCAATGTCTGTTGGGTTTTTTTTTTGTTTTTGTGGGGTTTTTTTGTTTTGTTTTGTTCTTGAACAATCTATCTGGGTGAATGCAAATTCTTTTTACTGAGACCAGTATGAAAAGAACAGGAATGTCAAGGTGCCGGTCCTGGGCATGTCACGTCTGAGCTGTCCGGGCTTGTCCCTATCCAATTGTTGAATAGGCGTTTGGCCCAATGAGTTTGAAGTTTGTCAGGTTGGACATGCAAACCGGGAACCGCTGATAGATGGATAGTATTTAAAACCATGGGAACCGTCACAATCATGTAGGAATGAAGTAGAGAAGGAAGAGAGAAGATGTGACACTGAGTCTTGAAAGAAATTCGGTATTTAAGAGATGGTATGAAAAGGGAAACTGGAAAGAGAGACAGAAGTATTTCAGAGTTACAGGAGGAACCATGGCCGGGGTGGCGACCCAAAAGCCAAGAGAGGAGGAATGTTGGAGGAGGAGAATGGAAAAACCACAGAATGAAAGATTGGTGAGCTGTCTGGTAGCATAAGGGTTAAGGGATGCCCACGGATTTGGCAGAATGAGTGTCTGAATCTGGCAGCCCGACTGGCACGGGATAGGAACACTGAGGAGCTGGAGACCACTGGGTGTAGACAAACTTTGAAGAAATTGCCAACAAAGGGGAGTGGAGGATAGAGTGGTAACCGGCGGGCATGAGGTTCAAGGATTTCTTGTTCAGTTACCAATGACGGAGTGCCCTGGGTGCTGACGGGAATGCCTCAGTTGAAAGACATCCAAGATACTGGGGTGTAGTGTTCTATATATATCTATGAGGTCTAACTCGTCGAGTATGGCATTCAAAGCCTTTGATTCTTTGCTTAGTTTTTGCCAGGGTGTTCTGTCTATTTCTGATAGTGGAGTGTTGAGGTCCCCTACTATTAATGTATTTTTATTTATATGTCTCTTTATTCTTGTTAAGAGTTGGCTTGTGTATCTTGCTGCTCCCCTGTTGGGGGCATATATATTTATAATTGTCATATCCACTTGTTGAATACTTCCCTTAAGAATAATATAGTGCCCTTCTGCGTCTCTAACTATAGTCTGTAGTTTAAAATCCAATTTATCTGATATGAGAATTGCTACCCCAGCTTTCTTTTGAGGTCCATTTGCATGAAAGATGGTACTCCATCCCCTTACTCTCAGTCTGAATGCATCTTTGGGTTTGAAATGAGTCTCTTGTAGACAGCAAATGGATGGGTCATTTCTTTTTATCCAATCTGCAACCCTGTGGCGTTTATGGGATGGTTCAAACCATTTACATTAAGACTGATTACTGAGAGATATGATTTTAATGTTGCCATGTTGCCAGTAAAGTCTTTGTTTGTATTGGCTGTGACTTTCTGTTCTGTATCACTCTTGGGGCCTTTTTACTTTTATAGAACCCCCCGTAATATCTCCTGTAGGGCTGGTTTCGTGGTTACAAAATTGGTTAGTGACTGGCGATTCTGAAATGTCTTTATTTCTCCATCAATTCTGAATGACAGCCTTGCTGGATAAAGGATCCTTGGCTGCATGTTTTTCTCTGAAAGAGCTTTAAATATGCTCCCCCAACCCTTTCTCTCATTCCAGGTCTGTGTAGACAGGTCTGACGTAATTCTGATGCCTTTGCCTTGGTACGTGAGAAATTTCTTTGCCCTGGCCGCTTTCAATACTGTATCCTTGCATCTAATATTTGCGAAATGCACTATGACGTGACGTGGCGTAGGTTTGTCGTGGTTGAGCTTGGGAGGGGTCCTCTCTGCCTCTTGGACACGAATGTTTGTTTCCCTCGCTAGATTAGGGAAGTTTTCAGCTACAATTTGTTCAAATATGTCTTCTAGACCTCTGTTTTTCTCCACCCCCTCGGGGATGCTGATGATTCTAACATTGGATCGTTTCATTGAGTCAGTAATCTCCCGTAACCTACATTCATGGGCGTGGATTTTTTTAAGACCATCTTCTATTTTCATTTTTTCCTCTATTAACCCATCCTCCAATTCACTAACCCGTTCCTCTGCTTCTGCGACCCTGGCCGTCAGAGCCTCTAGTTTTGCCTGCATTTGGCTCATAGAATTTTTAATTTCTGTCAGACTCGCTCTCATTTCTGTCCTTAGGGATTCTATATTCTCAGTAACCTTTTTGTTAATAGTTTTTTCAATTCTACTCATCATTTTGACCATCGTTACTCTGAATTCCATTTCCGATAATTTGGTTACATCCATATCCATTATTTCTGTGGCAGAGGCCACAGACTCACTGTCTTTTCTTTGCTGGGGGGGCTTCTCCTTCTTGTCATTCTGATGAAGAGAGGTTGCGGGGTTTCCAGAGCCCAAATTATTGACTGGGTCCCAGGCCGTGCCCCTTGTTTTATAGGGATCTTAGGGATGTGGGCTTCTTCTTTAAAGATTTTATTTATTTATTTATGTGGCAGCCAACCAGCGAGAGAGGGAACAGAAGCAGGGGAGTGGGAGAGGAAGAAGCAGGCTCCCGGCGGAGGAGCCTGATGAGGGACTCCTTTCCGGATGCTGGGATCACGCCCTAAGCCGAAGGCAGGCGCTCAATGACTGCGCCACCCAGGCGCCCGGGTTGTGGGCTTCTTGATTTTTCAGCCTGCCTTCTGTGTTCCGGGGGAGGGGCCTGCTGCGCCGATACTCAGGCAGCCCTGTTTGGGTAGAGTCTCCGTGTCCCCTGCGAGGGAGGATGGGGATGGGCACTCTCTGAGCCGGTATTTCCAGGGTTTTGTTCTCTGGCGGCTTTCCCTGGCGGCCGGCTATGCCTCTTCTGAGAGTCAGAGCAGCAGAGGCTGCATTGTCGCAGAACAGAGGGATTGCGGCCCGTTCTCCACTGATGTTCCGGCCACTTTAACTCTGTTACTGTTGGTGCTGCTCAACCCTGCGGCCGTCCCGGGATGTGCGCCCCACACCCGGCGTCCCAGCCCTCACTTCCAGGGCCGGCATGTCTCTGTCCTTTGTGTTCCTAATGCCGCCAGCCGCCAGCCGCCCCGCGCGCGCTCCCGGATCTCCCGGTCTCAGTCTGGATCCAGTGAGCGCACCAGGATTCCGGGGTTCCGCGAGATGCCTGGTGGCGCACGCACCCGGCTCACGGTCTCAGTCTGCTGTTTTGCGGGTGCCGTCCGCGAGCCCCGCCCGCTGTCCCGTGCAGGTGGCCACTGCTTCCCGGCGCCCAAACGCGGCGGCTCCCTCCCCCTTCCGTTTATCTTCCGATATCTGTGCACAGTTTCATGGCTCCCCGCTTCGTACCTCAATACTCAGCGCTGGAGATGTTCATTTGTAGAGATCCAGATGCGTCTTCCTGCGTCTCAGGCTGGTTCCGTGGCTGTTTAGGCTGGTCTGGTACCTATCCAGCTCGACTCGGGGGACCGGCTGAACACGGTGTCTCCTATTCCTCCGCCATCTTAACTCCCCTCCGAAAGACATCCAAGATACTGAACGGAAAGACAGGTGACCCAAAACCAAAGACAAATGACCCTCCAGCCTCCATCATCTGAAGGAGCTCCAGAAGCAACTTCGAAGTAGCTGGATAGAGCTATGGGGTTGAATTTCCCCAAGGTATGCCTGAAAGGCTGCCCAAGGAAGCTCTTAACCACCTGTGCTAAGAGAGCAGGTGACCCACCTGAAAGCATCTGCAATCACAGCACCAGGAGAGGGACTGATGACCCCCTCCTCTGTCCCTCTTGTTTCCCATCCCCCATTACATTGGGGACGAGTAAATGCCCAAAGTGTCCCAATCAGTGGACATAAACCAGGCCAGCAATGAACTTTTTTTTTTTAATACTGATCTTTCAGGTGGCATATTAGAAACCATTTATTTTAGCCACTTTTCTCTCACAGCCTAATCTGGGCAGTGTATGTTCTCTGCGCAGTGTGTTAGAAGACTGGTTCTTGTCTGTATTCTCCTCTGGCCTGGAAGAGAGCCCAGAGACAAAGTACTATGTTTTCTTCTTCCATTTATCCAACACTGGTTTAACAAGTATTTATTAGACATATCTTTAAATTTTTAGGGCACGTAGTAAAGGCTGACCCACAGAGGGCTCTACAAGTAAGGTTGTTGAATGAATGCACGCATGTACACATGAATGAATGAAGTACACTGGAAGCAGTAATCAAAGTTGTGCCTGATAGTAATTATGTTTGGAGTACATTTGTATTACCTTGAACTTCGATACTGATGTACTGTGAACAATGTTGTATCATATATTTACTTTAGAAAATATCCACCCTCTACAAAAGTTTGAATCTCTAAGGGGATTAAACGAATGTTTAAAACATCATCTTTTATTTATTTAGAAATATTTCAAGCATTTAAATGCATTGCTTTATGCAGCAAGGTAATTTTCCCCAAGCTCACATGATAATGCCAACATAAGCAGCATGTAAGAACAATTCTATGAGATGTTTCATTTTCTAATAACCATTAAAAAGAAAATTTCAGGGACCAACTAAGGCTTCCACCCAGCATGGGCTAGAACGGAGAAACTTCTGATGCCCTAACCAAAGGTCCAACCAGAATCGCTCAAGAACTTAGCTGCTGTTGTGGGTGTAGACACCTTTCCAGATGGTCCCCGAATTCTCCAATTAAGAACCTTAGAGAATATATTTCCTTTTTTCTGGCATAAGGGTATAATGGCATCTAACCAAAAACTCCAAAGGTAGATGTCTGGAGTATCACGTTTATTTTATAAGCAACGTAAGCAAATATATTGGAGCTGTATGAGATTTACCAATATCCTCTTTTTTCCTTAAGTGAAACTACCACACACACACACCCCACCCCAGCCTGTCCCCCCATGTCCAATCTCAGAAGAAAGTCCAAGCCAGTGGTAGGGTTGGTTACACTGTGAGACATTTTCCCCTGAACATCATCTCAGATCATGTGTGGTTTGAGAACAGAAACCATGTTGAATTGATGCTTTCTACCCGGAATTAAGAGTAGCATCTGGCTTTGAGGAAAAGCACAATGTTTTCATTAACTGAAAAAAGAAGTCTATTAAATTCTTCCAGCATCAGTACACGAGCAATCGGTTGAATGGTGAAGCAACAACTTGGCCCAGAATGATCACCAAAACCTGTTACCATGTGTGCTTATAACAGGTGTTCCGTAGAAAGAGACAGTAGGGAATTTGCACGTAAATCCCTGGCCAGTAGGACTTCCGGTTTCCGGTTCAGCATGTAAGGAGCTTGGAAGTCACCACTGCGTCCTAACAGCAAGTAAAACATTGAACAGCATGAAAATCAACATGTCTTCTTGGATTCCCAAGAGAGCGGAGGGCCCAGGGCAAGACTGGAGAGGCCGGCAGGGAAACACAGGGAGATGCAACTTCCCCGAGCAGGGATCAGGAGTGAAATCCTAGCAGGAACAGGAGCCAGGGCAGGGGACTGGCCTGAGACCACTCACCCCACAAGTCAGAGTTACAAATTCCGGGGAGGCCCAGTCATGAGGGTATCCCCCCAGTATTGTGAGATTGTACTTTCAGGAGCTCAACCAGGTATCCACATCGCCTCTTGCTTCCAGCACGAGGAGGGGAAAAGGAACCGCTTAAAAAATAGACCAAGCAGTATTACCTACAAGAGGAAATGATGGAAACAGCCCAAGTGTCCACCGCCTGCTGAATGGATACAGAAGCTGGGGTGTATGCATGCAATGGAGTGTTACTCAGCCATTAAAGAATGAACTCTCGCCATTTGCAACAACATGGATGGAGCTAGAGAGCGTAGTGCTGAGAGAAATAAGTCAGACAAAGACAAGTGCCGTATGATGTCCCTCACGTGGAATTTAAGAAACAAGCAAAGGAAAAAGGCAAACCAAGGCACAGTCTTAACTATAGAGCGCAAACTGATGGTTACCAGAGGGGAGATGGGGGGAGGATGAAACAAGGGATGGGACGAAGGGGTGCGCTTGTCGTCCCGAGCACCCGGATGACTATGGAAGTGTTGAATCACTTGTGTACCTGAAACTAACACAACACTGTACGTTAACTAACAGGATTTTAAATAAAAACTTAAAAAAAAAAAAACAATTTATCACACCAGAGCCCTTAGTTCTTAACGAGGCCTGCCTACAGGAGAAAGTACTTAACCAGAGCCTCCCTGACCTGTGGAAGGGAGGTGGCCATGTGGGACACTAGCGTCCACGTGGGAGAAGGGGAATCGCCAAGTCCAGCCCTCTCTGGCCGCTCTGTTCCACCAGGGCAGGGAGAGAAAACAACGTGTGAGGGTCCCACAGGCCAGAGGTACAGCTCAGGGCCACGCCGCTCAGAACCTATTTACCCAGTGCATCGCGGCTGCCTGTGACACGTGACAAGACATGCCCCAAAGGCAAGGTGCGGAATTTGAAGACATCAAGCCAGCGTGGGGCGCAGACACGGCAAGGATGTTGCGATGGTGGGGCTGGGAATTTCACACAACTCAATGAGGGCAGGGCGAAGAGCCGGTGCGGACCGCGGTGACCGACGGTGGCGGCCGAGACGCTCGCCGCAGGACAAGCGGTTGTGGGTTCGGGACATACTGTGGTGGTGCCGCTGAGCAGTTTTATTGATGGATCGGTTCTAATCTGTGACAAAAACAAAGAAGAACTGGGGTAATGCCACGTTTCTGACCAGAGCAATCAAACGATGGCAATGGCCATTTATTGAAAGGGGCAACTAGTGCCAGAAACCGGGTTTTGTGTGAAGAGGGCGGAAGTTTTACCTTTATCTGAGCGCTATTGCCTAGATATGTAAGTAGGTAGTTTCATCTGTTGGTTTCATTTCACGTGTGCATTTTTCAAAAGCCTGTTTCAGGAGAAGACGATGTCTGCCAACCTCGGGGCGGCGGGCACCGTGAAGCCCACACGCGCACCCCGCAGCAGCCAAAGCAGAGAAGTTCTAGCTCTGTCTCCCGTGATAGAGGACTCCCCCCTGCTCTGAGTTTGGACATCCGCACCAGGGTGCGCAGTATGTCCTGTCGTTCAGGTTCCTACGATTTATGACATTAAAACCTGATGAGATGACCAAGCGCCAAAAATAAAGATTCTGCTTCCTTCACATTTTTCTCTTGGCTTGAGCTTTCCAAGGGCAAACAACAGAGCTGCCCTGGGGCTGCTAAGCCTCCAACAGACCGAAGACGAACGAGAGCAAGTTCGAGGAGAGAGGAGCTGTGGCTCCAGCTGGTTCCACGGGGACAGGGTCGCTGTAAGGGCCCCTGGCCCCACCGAGGCTCAGGCCTGGGAGGAAGGACGTGGTTCCCTCAGTTCTCCTCTAAGGACTCACAGAATGCGTGCCCAGGCATCCTGACCGTTCACCCCAAATGTTTCCATCTCCCATGGAGAGACGGGGGAAGACCAGATCTGACCAGAGGATGGTCCCTGGAAAACCTCTGATTCATCCTGTTTTCTTCTCTCCATTGTGATTTCACTTTGTATCCACCGATTATCGTTGTTGGTGATGATCTGGAATCGATAGACTGTGAAATACAAAGTGGGCATGCTGCATTTAGTGCCTTGGGTCTAGAGAACAGATCTGGTTTTCTGAAAATTGCAATATGAATCCTTTAAAGTTGTGTGTGTAACCTCGAGAATCCTAGAAATTTTTAAAAATGGTTAAAATAGGTGAGGGCAGGAAATGACTGGGTAGAAGAGTTTGGCTTTCCGTGACTCAGCACGATCCATTCTTTGGATGTACATGGATTGCTGGATGGTCTCTATTTTTAAGTAAAGCAAAAGGGACTTTTTAAAATTTGATAATTGCAATTAAATGAGTACCCTAAACGATGCATAGCTACTTACAGGCATAGCTCCCTATTAAGTCAGGAATATAATGGGATCCTCTCCTACTGAGTGTTAGCAGACCATTAACAACTGCAGAAAGACCTACATGGTCCCCTTTAATGGAAATGTCTATATGCAATTATCTGCTGTTCCTTGATCTTTCATTCTTAGAGGCTGGACGAAGACTAATAGGTCAATAAATGCCTGTAGATTGAAAAAATCGAAAAGTTCTGAAATTCAGATTCAGTCCTCATTAGAAACACATTGAGAGAGGGCCAGTTTAATTTGGGGAAGCACCGGAAATTTTTGTTAAATTTAAATCACAGTTTATTTTCATAAGCTGATGCTTTTAAAACCATGTGTTTAATACACCATCTTTTCCACTAAAAATATGAATTTCAAATTTCTATGTCAACCCTACTGCCAAACCTACTGTCTGCTGTTCTACAACCCAGAAGGGCTATTTCCAGAGGGATCTGTAGGGATATTTGTTAATAAAAAGGATTACCCAGAGTCTGAACACCTCTCTCAAATTTGTGGCAGCCCCATTGTGTGAGTCCTGGCAGTGGGCAGAGATCCGTCTCCCAGGGTGCAAGCCTCTTGTGGTCATGAGGACATGGGCATGGGTCACTGGCCATATCGATCATATGTTCCCATGTAGGATCTGAGGGAGAGAGACAGCTACAGGGAGAGTGGAAACATGGACGTTGTTAGTCATTCAGTAGTGGGGGTGTCCGAATCCAGAAAGTGGTCTTCATTGCACTGCCACTGCCTGTCCCCTCTCTCAGTTCCCACCAGTTCACTAAGCCTTATTCTCCAACCTTTTGTAAGCTTCTCTAGGCTTTAGACGTCCTCCCAATGCATTCCTTTTATGCTGACGTTATCCAGAGTTTTCTGTTGCATGCAACCAACAAGCCTCAGCGGTGAAATGACATTCTGCTGAGACACTAGAGTGAAATAGATGATGTGGGTGTGGGCTGATGATCAGGAAATGGACCTTAGCAATATGGTTACCACTTGTGTTTTGCAGGGTAAGTGGGGTCTGAGAACAAAAAGAAGGGCTAAAAATTATATGTAAAAGGACACCACTACTTATGTTTAAAGGAACTAGGAAGCACTTAAAGGCCCTCCATCCACTCCATAGCCTCGGGTATGGTGTACGAGTGTTTATGGAGTATGGAGGAGATGGGTTCTCTGCCTTCGAGAAACATGAGGGTCGAGAACAACTTCGTTCACGTCTACCTTTTGAAGAATATAATATAGCGACACAGAATGGTCTTGACCAATAGAAATAGAAGCTACATATGTCATTTAAACATTTCTAGTAACCACATACAGGTGGAAAGAAACAAGTGGGATTGCCTTTAATAATTTAACAAATTAGTAGTAGTAAACTACTCCAAGACATCCAAAACGGTATTTTGATATGTAATAAATATTTTAAAAATATTGATGAGGGGCCCCTGGGTGGCTCAGTGAGTTAAGATTCCAACACTTGGTTTTGACTCAGGTAATGATCTCAGGGTCCTGGGATTGAGCCCTGTGTCAGGGCTCCATGCTCAGCAGGAAGTCTGCTTGAGGATTCTCTCTCCCTCTGCCCCTCCCTCTGCACTCTCTCTCTCTCTCTCAAATGAATAAATCTTTTAAAAAATATTGATGATATTTTACATTTAAAAAAACCATATTAGGTGTGCCTGGGTGGCTCAGTCAATTGAGTGTCTAACTCTTGATCTCAGCTCAGGTCTTGATCTCAGGGTCATGAGTTCAAGCCCCATGTTGGGCTCCATGCTAAGTGTGAAGCCTACTTAAAAAATATTTGTAAAAAAATCATTTTGGTCAAAATTCAGTGTGTATTTTCCATTTATAGCACCTCTTAATTTGGATCAGCCACACTTCATATCCTTATTATCAACATGCAGCTATAGGCCACCATGTGAGACAGGAGACATAGAGCCTCCAAGGGGAATAACAACCCTGCCTTCTTGCAGATACTCTTAATATTCATGCCTTAAGAATAGATACTCAGCTAATGGGAAAAAAAATAACTCAGTGGATTTTCAAGGCTCCTCAGACCACCAGTGCAGAAAAGGTTGTGTAGATCCTGTTACTTTAAATGAACACCTGTGGGGGCGCCTGGGTGGCGCAGTCCGGTAAGCGTCCAACTCTTGGTTTCAGCTCAGGTCCTGATCTCAGGGTCGTGAGGTTGAGCCCCGTATCCGACTCCTTGCTCAGTGTGGAGTCTGCTTGAGATTCTCTTTTCTCCCTCTGCCCTTCCAATTCACACTCTCCCTCTCTCAAATAAGTAAATAAGCCTTTTTTTAAAAACTTGAATGAACACCTGCAGGTCAGGAGCGCCTGGGTGGCTCAGTCGTTAAGTGTCTGCCTTCGGCTCAGGGCGTGGTCCTGGGGTCCTGGGATCGAGCCCCACATCAGGCTCCTCCGCTATGAGCCTGCTTCTTCCTCTCCCACTCCCCCTGCTGTGTTCCCTCTCTTGCTGGCTGTCTCTATCTCTGTCAAATAAATAAATAAAATCTTAAAAAAAAAAAAAAAAGAACACCTGCAGGTCAGAGGAATGTGGATTCGTGACTCCATCAACATTCTCGGCCTCAATTCCAGCCATGGCCTACAAAAGAGCCACATTTACCTGTCCTGGAAATTCTTCTCCCCCCGTGCAAACCAATGACTTTTGTTAATTTCATTTTATTCTTCGCCTACCGCTTGTACTGGTGGAGAGATGGGGAAAGCCTGAGTGGAAGTGTTTGGGTAAAATTCTATGGTATGATTTAATCATTCACACTATGGAAATGACCGAAGAGACATGTGTATTCATGCAATGTCTATAAATGTATTCTCTGTGGCCAAAGCTCCGAAGACCATGCAGACCATGGGGATGAACAGATTCATGATTGGAGAGAAACCTAATGAAATGTCACTCACCAATCTATTTCGGTTGCATTGGCAGAAGGCTTTCTGTTACAAATGACAGCTGTGTAGATAACTCTTGGAGCTTTGCATTTACTTGGTTATATATGTGTAAAATATGTGCATTTTGAATTGTCTGTGACCACCAGGGAGATAGATTTTTGTCCAAACTCTACAGTACCGAGTACTACAGAGTAAATGACAGATCCCGTCATTACCTCGGTCTATGGCTGTGTCTGTACTCTGCTGCTTCTCACCTCTTCCTCTCATTGGTGCGTGGATGTCAGGAGATAGAAGTGCACTGATAAAAAGACAGGAGTTTCAGCAGGTGTAAACACATGCCTATTAGATATTGTAAAAAAAAAAAACATGTAAGGTTTAATAAATAGACACCCATTTGGGGAAATAAATGTAGAAATGTATACGAGATACATAGTTTAAGGAGCCCCTTTTGTTTTTAAAAGAAGTTTTCGTCCTTGAAAAACGTTTGCACTCAGGGCACCTGCACGGCTCAGTTGGTGAAGTGTCTGCTTTCAGCTCAGGTCATGATCCCCGGGTCCGGGGATCAAGCCCCGCATCAGGCTCCCTGCTCAGTGGAGAGTCCGCTTCTCCCTCTCCCCCCCTGCTCATGCTCTCTCTCTCTCACAGACTCTCTCTCTCTCAAATAAATATATACAAAATCTTAAAATTTTTTTCAGTCCTATCGAGGTATACTTAATAAACAAAAAATGCACATATATCACGTGCACGTTTTGACAAGTGTGGATGTATGTATACACCCGTGATATCATCCCCACAATCAAGGCAGGAAACATATCCATCACCTTCAAAAGATTTCTTGTGTCACTTTGCCTTCTTTTCTGTGTGTGTGTGTCAGGAACACTTAACCTAAATCTAACCTCTTCCTAATACGGCGTCTGTTGCTGCATGTATTCCTTCCACAACTACTAACTGCTAGACTTGTTTCAGGTTTGAATCAAACATGCTGTATGCTGAAAATAAGACTCACACAATCCCTACCTTTAGGAAAGCAAAATGTGCTTTATTAGCTAGGCATTTGAAATCCATAGAATCTGAGGCATAATAGGAATTCTACTGCACAGTTTAGCCTTTCTTCAAAGGCTTTGGAAAGGATTTAAAGAACCTAGTTGGCGTAATGACGTGTGTGTATATAGGAAATATTAGTCTACAGGTGAAAATGAAGGGAAAGAACAGTTGAGGGTGAGTGGTGGTGAGAGTAGAAGCTGATAGGTTCAAAAGGTGGTAGATGGGGGTGCCTGAACCAGGGCCTGGGAATATGAAGGAAAAGAACCCGAAAGATTTTGGAAATATTTGGGATGTGAATTGGCCTGACCTGGTGATTAGATATAGCTGAGGTAAGAGAGAAGAAATAGATGAGATCTCTTCACAGCAAATCAAATAATGTGTGGACTTAAATTATGTAACTATATGTAATTATATAACTATATATATAACCACACACACACACACACACACACACACAAATTACATAACTATTCAGATACAGTCTTGAAACCTCCCAGGGAGGCACGCTCCCGCTTGTCAGTGAGGATTTCACATAGGTAGCATCATAATGAGTCAACAGATGTCAGTGTGTTATGATTTGGTATTTAATGAAGTGACAGGAGACGGCAGGGTATAGTAAGAAACTTTTCTCTGCCTTCCCAGGTAAAAAGTTGATTTTGCAACCTGGTGTATTAGCTGTTGCCTAAAATAACATACATGGACTATCTCACGTTTTCTGTGTCATGAGTCCAGGAATGACCTGTATGGACCCTCCTGCCAGTGGCTAACAAAGGCGCAATCAATCGGTCAGCCAGGGTGTCGGTTTCATCCGAGGTTCAACTGGGGAAGGATCCCATTTTCTGCTCATGGGGTTGTTGGCAGAATTCAGTCCCTTTGCAAGTTATTGGGTTGAGGAGTGCAATTTTTTTTTCCTGGCTTGTGGACAGAAGGTGCCCTCAGATGCTTGTCACATGGTCCTCCCTATAGGCCAGCTCACAACATGGCAGCTGGCTTCTTCAAAGGCAGCAAAGGAGAAAATGTCTCCCAGCAAGACAACTGTTACAATCTTACGTAACGTCATCACAACTAGCCTGTTGTTGTTGTGTCCGATAGGTTAGAAGGAAGTCACAGGTCTGGCCCACACTCAAGGAGAGGAAATTACACAGCAGTACTGGGAGGTGGGGATCATGGGGATAACACAGGTGAATGCAATCCCCATAAGCCCCTAGGTTGTTATTCCTATGTTACCCTCAAGCATTTAAGGATAAAGTAGTACCTAAAGTGAACCAACAGTATCTTACAAACAGATCTTTCTCGTCTTTGACGGTCTTATCTGTTTATTTTCAATATATCAAAAGTTTTGTTTGCAAACTTCAACTAAGTAATTATCCAAGACCAGTTGCCTCATAGAAAATAGAACATTATCTTCCAAAGCAGCAAAAATTATGGCACTGAAGCTCTGGGGATGTCATTGTGAGCAAAGAAAATAGAAGTTTACGGGGAAAAAAATGTGTCTTAGTAACAGGGTTTCCAGTAATTCAATTCAACTTCTTGAAGCCTCTCTCTATTCTAATATCCTTTGGTGTAATCCCTGATGAGCAGTCTGTATGTGCAGGAACACAAACAGGCATCAATTTGGCACAATTTGAGTACTGACTGGCAAGAAATTTATAGAGGAGATCACAGAGCTGTGCTTACTGTTGGTCGTTCATCTTTTCTACCAAGCCTTATTGAGCAGGATGAGAGGGAAATAATAACTCCTAATATTTCCAATACCACAGTTGCAGCAGCAGTGAATGTAGATATGTGTGGTTTCACACGTTTGGTCATTCATAAAATTCACCTGTAGCAACCGTGTCAAAACTCAGCTAGTAAAAGTAGAGCACATTTAGTCTTGTGTCTGTTATCCATTTCTCATTCATTATTGGCCACGTCCTTGCTTACCTAAGACTCCGTTACAACAGGTAAGTAGACTTCAGTTTTAATGCCTTTTTTCCTCAGTTTGGTTTTAGTTGGGTAGAAGTAACTTCTGTCAAGCGTTCTGATAATTATTTAGCTCAGACTCCAGAGAGTTTAAAAATCCATACTGAGCAGAGCAAAGGCATACAGGTGGAACTCTACAGGGAGAGGAGGACTGTATTCATCACATTTTAGTGACCACCATCTCTTTACAGCTCTAAACTGAATAATACTCTCAACGGAGGGCACGGATCCATGCACAGGTGTATAAATACTAGTCTTTTTTTTTTTTTTAACTTAGGTTTCCAAAAGTCTATTCTTTTGCCTTTGCTAGTATTCTATGTGCATGCAATGGCCTATCCCCCAGCTGCCTGGGACTGTCAGGCTTAAGTACAGTAGACACGACTGTAGCTGACTGTCACTTACCAGTGTCCTCGAGCAAGCTGGATTCTCCATTGTTTTTGCGCCACGTGTTAACTTGGACCCCCGGAGCTCTTCTTTTGCCTGCCCTCACCTTTCCCTTTATACCAGCCGAACCTCATGCTTGTCAAGAATCAGTTATGTTCCTTTCAAAACTGTTTTTCCCACTTCAGTTATTACTCTCATTCCGTGTTGTAATTAAATACAAAAAAAAAAAAATGCTAAAATAGAAGTTGAAAGTAGAAGAAGTCAGTGGTTCAATTGAAATTAAATTATAGGCTTTAGAAAGTCTTGGTAAGAAAGAGTAGCTTTAAAATAGCTGTCAAGAATCCAGAGAGGGAGAAAAACCATAAGAGACTCTTAAGCATAGGAAACAAACTGAGGGTTGCTGGAGGGGAGGGGGGTAAAGGGAAGGGGTAACTGGGTGATGAGTGTTCAGGAAGGCATGTGACAGAATGAGCACTGGGTGTTATATAAGGCTGATGAATCACTGACCTCTACCTCTGAAACTAATACACTATATGTTAATTAATTGAATTCAAATTAAAAAAGAAACACCCCCCAAAAAATTTAAAAAAACTGTCAAATTAGGTGTTGATGAGGTAACTATAAAAGACTGGGGAAATATTTAGACAGATTCTGCTCTTGGAATGATCCAAAAATGTCTTTCTCGCTCAATTTGAAATAACCTAAAAGTAGGACTTTTAAAAGCTGACTAGGGATGTGGATTATGAGAAAATCACACAAGACAATCATTGGGCTGCATTCGTGGAAAGACCCCGTTCTCCTGACAAACATTAGGAATAAATACACATCTGTTTAGGAGTTTTAATTTAAAAATGTTATCATTGTTATGACTCAGTTGTTAGTCACCTTTATTTTTTATTGACCTATGTAATTCACACACCATAAAAGTCACCTTTAAAGTATTGAATTTAGTGGTTTTCTGTAGATGTATAAATCCATCAACCATCACTACTAATCCTAGAACATTTTCGTCATTCTCCAAAGAAACCCCATACCTGTTAGCACACCTGTTTATTCGTCTCCCTTCAGATTTCTGTAACCACGAATCTCCTTTCTGTCTCAATGGGTTTGTGTATTTTGGGCATTTCACATAAATGGAATCATACTTATGTAGCCTCTTGCGGCTGGCTTCTTTCACTTGGCATAACGTTTTCAAGGTTAATCTGTGTTGTCATATGAATCGATACTTTATTCTTTTGTGTGTGTGAATAACGCTTCATTTTATGGCTATGCCAAATTTTGTTTATCCAGTTATCAGTAAGTGGACATTGGAGATTTTCTACTTTATCATATCAAACAAGACTGATATGAACTTTGGCGTACATTTTCAATTCTCTTGGGTGTATACCTACAGATAGAATTGCTGAGTCATATGGCAACTGTGTCACTTTCTAAAGTACTGCCACACTGTTTTCCAAAGCAGAAATGCACCCTTTTACATCACTAGCAATATAGCAATATTCTAATTTCTCCATGGTTTTGCCAACATTTATTATTTTCTTTCTTTCTTATTATAGCCATCTTAAAGTACTATGTCCTTGTGGTTTAATTTGCATTTCACTAACAACTAATGACTTTAAGGATCTTTCCACATGTTTTTTTTTGCCACATGTATGTCTTCTTTGGTGAAATTTCCATTGAAATCCTTTGCCTATTTTTTACTTTTATCCCATTTCATGGGTTGTCTTCACTTTCTTGATAATGTCCTTTCGGTCACAAAGAATGTTCATGTTGAAATCCAGTTCCTTGGCTGTTCGTGCTTTTGCTGTTGTATCTACTGGAATCACTGCCGAGTATTACCAGTATGTACAACTATGTTTTCTTCGGAGAGTTTACAGCTTTTGTACTTAAGTTTAGTTTTGTTGTTTTTGAGTTAACTTTTATATATGGTATGTGGTAGAGACCAAAACCCATTTTTTAATCTTTTTTTTTTTTTTTTTTAAGATTTTATATATTTGTCAGAGAGAGAGACAGCACGCACAAGCAGGAAGAGGGGCAGGCAGAAGGAGAAGGAGGCTCCCTGCTGAGCAGGGATCCCAGGATCCTGGGATCATGACCTGAGCTGAAGGCAGATGCTTAACTGATTGAGCGACCCAGGTGTCCCCAAAAATCATTTTTTTTTTTTTGTATGTGATATCTAGTTGTCCCAGTTACCATCTGTTGAAAAGGTTCTTCTTTCCCAACTGAAGCACTTACTTACGCATCCTTGTTAAAATGTGTGAGTTTATTTAGGACTCTCAATTCTACTCCATTGGTCATATGTCTGTTTGTACGCCAGCACTGGCCGTCGTGATTACTATAGCTTTGTAATAAGTCTTGAAAGAGGGAAGTGTCAGTCCTCCAACTTTATTCTTAATTTTTAAGATTATTTTAGCAATGCTGGCCCCTTGCATTTCCATTTAAATTTTAGGATTACTTTATTTCACACAAAGAGCAATTGAGATTTTTGGTACTGATGGTACTGAGTATGTAGAGTACTTTGGGAATATTGCCACCATCACAATATTAAGTCTTTCAATCCATCGACATGGGATGTCTTTTATTATTTACATATTTGTTAATTTCTCTCTACAATGTTTTGTACTTTTCAGTATACACATTTTCCACTTTTTCTTTTTTTTTTTTTCAAAGATTTTATTTGAGGGGTGCCTGGGTGGCTCAGTCATTAAGCATCTGCCTTCGGCCTGGGGCATGATCCCAGGGTCCTGGGATCAAGCCCCACATCAGGCTCCCTCCTCCTCTGGGAGCCTGCTTCTTCCTCTTCCACTCCCCCTGCTTGTGTTTCCTCTCTTGCTGGCTGTCTCTCTCTCTCTCAAAATAAATAAATAAAATCTTAACAAAAATAAAGATTTTTATTTGAGAGAAAGAGAGCAAGAATATGGACGGGGAGGGGGAGGGGCAGAGGGAGAAGCAGACTCCCCACTGAGCAGGGAGCCTGACTAGGGCTCACTTCCAGGACCCCGGGTTCAAAACCTGAGCTGAAGGTAGATATTTAACCTACTGAGCCACTCAGGCACCCCACACATCTTCCACTTTTTAGTTAAATGTATTTGTAAGTATGTTATTCTTTTTGTGTTACTGAAAATGGAAACAATTTCTTAAATTCCTGTTCAGTTTATTTATTGCAGCCTATAGAAATATAACTGATTTTTATATATTGATCTTGTAACCTCCAAACATCCTGAACTCGTTTATTGGCTCTCTTTTCAAAATGGATTTCTTAGAAATTTCTATACATCAGATCATGTCATCTGCAAATAGTGATAGTTACATTCTTCCTTTCCAATGCAATCGCCTTTTGTTTCTTTTTCTTGTCTGATCACCCTAGCGAATCCTGTAATATAATGTTGAATACAAGCAGTGAGAGCAGACATTCTCGTCTTGCTCCTGATCTCATGGGAAAAGCTTTCAGCATTCATTATTAAGAATGATTTTGGCTTTAAGCTATTCATAGATGTCCTTCCTCAGGCCCCTTTCTATCGTAAGTTTGTTAATAATTTTTTTTCCTTAATCATGGAAAGGTTGGAGTATGTACCTTAAGAAATCATTTCCTTGCTTTTTATTTCTTCATTTGGATTCAAATGACTCTGTAGCCAATTTTTCACTTGAGCCTGAACGAGTCGTTTTAGTACTTCTGGTTAAGAAGATAGGATTGTGACTTTCATAGCTCTTCCTGCTTATTTATTCATCTGTTGAAGAACAAGAACTCAGGACAACTGTCCTGTAAGATTTTCCACAGAATGGACCTTATTTTTTATCTCCTCATGGTGTGGTTCACCATGTTCTTCTGTCCTCTCTGACTGTTTCATGCAGGATCTAAGGCTCCATCAGACCCGACTTCCATTCCTTTGGAAAGACTCTCTAGGTGGTGGTGTGTTCTTTTTTCAGGAGACGTGTGACTTTTGCGCGTCTTACTCTTGGTTATGTTGGCAGTCATTGATGCTCAAAGATTAGATTCATCAAGTACGTTTTGCAAATGCTGGCATTGTAACTGTCAGTTCTTTTAAATATTAATTTGCTGGGATCTTTTTATAAAGATGCACTTCCTATGATTTATTCTTTGACTCCCAGTGGTACAGTTCATATCGATAAAGCAGAACGAATGCTTGTTTCTTTGTCTTTATTCACCACTTTTCAAGAAAATGACTTGTTTTCCATCATCTTCTGAAGATGATCAATTAGTTTTTGATTGTTTTATTTTTTGTTTGTTGGAGGCTTATTGCTGTTATTTTCCCCCCAGCACTGTTTTAGGAATTAGACCTGTAAAGCTGGACGCAAAGCATCTGCTTTCAAAATCCTCCCGGTTTACTTCCACATTAAGCCACATTAAAAAGCTATTTAGATAAAGCATATATGAACAATGGGATATTCTCTTTGTATGAAAATTTCTCTTACTCATCTCCAGAACCCAAAAGCCCTGAACAATTCCGATAAGCAACAGCATTTCTATGTATTAGAAAGGAATGAGATACAGAACTAGAGGGAGAACAGATAGTAAACAAACAAAAAAATCTTATTTGTAAATACGTAAGATCCAAATGTTTTAAATGTTTTAAAGGAGTAGAATGTGTAATGCATAAGTCTAACAAAGAATCCCTCACTGCCACAGAACGATGAGTTGGAAGAAACGCTTTTTAAATTGAGACTGGAAGAATGAGTAGGAACCAAGCAAGCAGAGATGAGGGAACGAAATTTCAGGCCCAGAAAGCAACATGAGTTGGAAGAACTGAGGCATGAAATAACTTGGCATAATTGGGGAAAAGACAGGAGGCTTTACCTCAGAATGCCAATTAACTTAACCTGGGAAACACCAGGTACAAGTCGAAATGCAATAATAACATTATTTCTTTCCAGTTTACAAAGCATTATTTTTCTGTGTACAAACACACTATTGATAAGAAAAAAGAAAATATGACATTAACAAATTCTTAATATGATACATTTTGGTGAAACTGTTCCATCTGGTATTAGATTTACAGCAAATTTCCAAATCTCTATGCACAGAGATACACCTGCTAGACTATTAGGAAGCTGAAGCTTCCCTTCACCTTCTTCTCAAATAGTGTCAACAACTGATAGTTATGAACTAGTTCATGCGTTGAAGATACGGTCTCTTTTCTTCTTGGTATTCCCAGGACAGAGAAAAGGAATTATTTTTTCTATCCCGTCTCTCTGATATATTGTCTACTTCTCTTTCCAACCATATTTTTACAGCTAATAAGGTTAAACAAATATAAACATCCATAAAATAAACACAATAAAAATAAAGAACATTTCTATCACCCTAAAATGTACTTTTATGCCCTTTAAAAGTCATCTCCCTCAACTCCCGGCCCTGGGCAAGCACTGATCTTTAGGTTTGCTTCTATTATTCTACATTTTATTTTCATTTTTTATTTTTTAAAGATTTTATTTATTTATTTATTTGACAGAGAGAGACAGCTAGCGAGATAGGGAACACAAGCAGGGGGAGTGGGAGAGGAAGAAGCAGGCACTTAGTGGAGAAGCCTGATGTGGGGCTCGATCCCAGATCACCAGGATCATGCCCTGAGCCGAAGGCAGATGCTTAACGACTGCACCACCCAGGCGCCCCTATTATTCTACATTTTATAAACAGAGTCCTAAAATGTGGACTTTTTTGCATGTGCCTTTTTTCCAACGTGATGCTTTTGAGATTGATTCATGTTATTCTGTGGCTCAGTGCCCATTCCTTTTTATTACTAAATACTATTCCATTGAATGGATAAACTGTAATTTTTTCCTTCGTTGCCCAGTGGAAGGACATTGGGAGTATTTCCAGCCTGGGTCTGTTATGAATAAGGCTGTCATGAACAGTGAGGTAGAAGCCTGTGTGTGGCCGTCAGTTTTCATTTCTACTGGGTAAATTTTTGGAGATAAGACTGCTGAGGCACAGAGTTAGTGTATGTAAAGGGAACCATCGAACAGTTTGCCAGACTAGTTATCTAATTTTATAACCCCAGAAAAAAATGCACACAATTTCTGGTTGCCCTACATACTTGCAAACACTATAGACAGCTTTCTAAAGTTCAGCCGTCCTAGAGAGATTGCATTAATGTGCATTTTCCTGATGACTAGTGATATACATTTTCATGGGTTTATCAGCCACTTGTAAGTCTTTTGCGAATGATTTTTTTTTCAATTATATTGCACATTTCAAAGTTAGATTGTTTGCCTTGGTTTGTAGTTTTAGCGTTATTTATATATGCTTGATACGAGCCTAATTATATAATTTTTTATTGTCTTATTGAAAATTTACCATTTTATGAAATCCAAGTATCATGATTCATTTGTCTATTCATGTCTTTCAAATATATTTTTAATGACGTGTGCTTGCTCCTGTTCTATATAAAAATTCATTGTGCTTATGAAGGCTGTGAAGATATATTCTGCTTTCTTCTAGAAGTTTCATAATTTTACCTTGTAAACATTGAAGAATATCCATTTTAATTTTGTATCAAGGAACAAAGGTGTTTTTTTTTTAAATATGGATATCCAAGTATTCTCATGTTTGTTGGGGGAAAAAAAAGCCTTTCCACATTGACTCATCTTGGCGAATTTGTGGAAAATCAGTTATTATACGTCTATTTCTAGACACTCCATTTTCTTCTGTTCATCTACTTTTTTATCTTCATACCAGTACCAAAGCATCTTAATTAGTGTAGCTTTATAATGAGTCTTGAAATTAGTGTCCTTCGGCTTTGTACTTATTTTTTAGAAAAGTTTTTGTCTCTTGAGATCTTTTGAATATCCATATAAATTTTAGAATTTGCTCATCAATTTCTACTAAAATCCTGTTGGGTGTTTGCATGGGATTGCATTAAATCTGATGATCAGTTTGTAGAGAACTGAGTTTTTAGCCATACGGAGCCTTCTGACTCACAAGAACATTCTGTCTCCCCATCTACTTTCATCTAATTTAATTTCTCTATGCAGTATTCTTTTTCTGTTTTTTAAAGTACAGATCTTTTATCAATTTTAAATTTGTTCCTAATTATTTTGTATTTCTGGACGCTATACTAAACTGTATTCTTCCAATTTCAATCTCAAATTCTTGGTTGCTTATATATAGAAATATGTATGTTTATTTTGCCTTCTGTTATCTCTTAACTCCATAAATTAGTTCTAGTGCATTTTAAATGGCTTCCTTAAGGTTTTCTCTATAAACAATCATGTCTTTATTTCTGTCTTAATTTCCAGTTATAAAAACCAAAGCTGCTTTTGCCATCAAATTATTAGAAATTTAAAATTTCATGAGAAGCCACAATCTGAATATAAACAATAATCTGAGTTTCTTTTTATTTTCATTCTGTGTTCTATTCTTTCTTGCCTTATTGCATTGGCTAAGACCTCCTGTACAATATTAAATAGAAGTTATAAAAGAGAAATGTTTTCCTTGTTCCTGATCTTAAGGAAATTCAGTTAAGTCTTTCACTGCTGAGTATGAAGTTATCTGTAGATTTTTTTTTTAGATGCCCTTTGGCAACCAGAGGGAATTCTCTGTTATTCCTAGTTGGTTGAGATTTTTATCATTGGTGTTAACAGAGTTTATGTTCCTGGGGGGAGGGGAATCCTGTTGTCATGATGTATTATAATTTTATAGACTTGTAGATTCTTTTTTTCTAAAAAATCTGTTAAGGAATTCCATTTCTAAGTACATGAGGGAAATTGGTCTGTAGTCTGATAGTGTTGTAACCTTTTCTTAACTAGTACAATGCTGCCATCACATAATGTGTTTATAAGTAGAGAAAAACACACAACAAAAATGGTTACAAGTAGACCAATTAGTGTTGAGTGGGTAGGATACATTTAATATGGAAAGCCACTGGGTATGAGGAAGTTAAAACACAAAAGTTATTTTTTAAAGATTTTATTTATTTATTTGAGAGAGAGAGTGTGTGTGTGTGTGTGTGAGAGAGAGAGAGAGAGAGCGAGCATGCGCAAGTGCACAAGCATGGGGGAGGGGCAGAAGGAGAGGGAGTAGCAGACTCCCCACTGAGCAGGGAGCACAACTCAGGCTTGAGTCCAGGATGCCAGGATCATGACCTGAGCTGAAGGCAGACACTTAACTGAGTCACCCAGCTCCCCCAAACTTACTTTAATCATACAGAAAAACAGATTTCTTTGTTTAGAGAAACACAACACTAAATAATGATAGAAATAAAACAGACGCAGATAAATATTGATCATAGATATTTAGGGATGTTATATTTAATTGAATCAAGAATTGCAAATAATGCTGAAAATATCAATGTGCTTATTGTAGAATGAGTTTATCTGAAAGCTTTTTTTTTCTTTTTTTAAGAAATTCATTTGAGACAAAGAGCATGAACAGTGGGGAGGCGCAGAGGGAGAGGGAGAAGCAGGCTCCCTACTGAGCAGGGCTCGATCCCAGGAGCCCAAGATCATGACCTGAGCAGAAGGCAGACGCTTCACAGACTCAGCCACTCGGGTGCCCCTGAAAGCTTTCTAAACCAGGAGATTCTGAGGACGAGCCCCAGAATACATAAGCTTTGCTGTAGTCCTCTTAATCATAATATTCCCACCACCTTTCTCTCAACTTGAAAGATGAAAATGACTTACTTGTGCTCAGCTTCGTTTCCAGTCAGATTTATTATTTGGGCAGTCACACCTCCTATTGTCCATCTTCCTGTATAGTGATAAGACCCTAGACTCTTGCCATGAAGGTCTTATTATAAATTAAAAGTGATTTAAGAACAGACCACCTGAAAGATCCATTTGCCTATCTGTTGGATAATTCCTTGAGTTTTGTTGTTATTATATTATCTGAGAAAATACGTATGGATATTTCAGAAGTATTGTATGATCAAATGAAGGGCTGTTATGGTAATTATGTTAATTTAAAAAATGACCAGTTATCTTCAAACTTCACTTGATACGATTTTCCAGAAGTCAATTCTTCCAGAGTTCGTGTGTGCGCACGCACGTGTGTGGGTGTGGGTGTGTATATCAGACAGGAAATTTGGTCTCATCTCTAGAGATTGACCTAATGACATTTTAAAAGTTGGTATTTAACAGTTTTTTCCTTAAGAAACCATCTCACTTGATAACACTTTACCTTGGGTTTTTCCTTTTATTTACTGAATTTCTTCCTTTAACTAGGAAACCCTATTGATTTTTCTCACCACAAATGGATTCCTTGATTTGATTCAGAAGCCCTAAATTCTGTGTGTGTAACGGCAGTGGGTGCCTCTTAAGACAAGTGGACGTGTATCTTTCTGCTTCCTCGAGTCTCTTAAAATAACTTAGTATTTATTACATTTAAATAACTGACATGACCATTGTAAAAAAAAAAAAAAGTGTAAACATTGAAAATCTTTTCCATTCCCCTTGTTCCACTGGTCGGAGGTAACACACAGGAGTTAAAATCAGTCACACATCAATTCATAATTCATTTTAGCTCTTTGATTTGACCTTGAAATTACATCCATCTATAACTTTACCATGTCTTTGCCTCTGATGTTTCCGTCAATATAATTCCATAGTGTTCTGTTTTAGTGAAGAAAACAAAGCTATTCTGATTTACATTCAGTGAACTTAACCTGGTTTTCATGATTGGACCCTTGTAAAACTTCCTTTTGTCTCTTTGTGACTTGAATGAATTTCAAATCTTGGTGTTTCATCTCATTCTTTTAAACTGATTCTGTAAACTTTCCTAATTATCAGTGTTTGTGTGTGTGTGTGTGTCCTCATTCAATAAATATTATTAGTTAATTCTAACTTCATCATGTCTATTTTTGTATCTTAAAGGGAATGCCTATACTTAGCTGATGGCAGAGGCACAGCCTTGATGATTGTTCATGGTCAAGGCGCGTTGCCTGTTCCCTCCGTCAGTGCTTACCCTGGATATGAAATCAAAAGTAGTTTCCTTCTCACCGGTTGCTAAGTAGTTTGAATATCACCCCGGCTGGAATGTTTTCTCTCTCTCTCTTTTTCTCAGTCTCTCTTTCCTTTCCTTCCTTCTCCCTTTCAAGAATATTCTCTAGAGGGACGCCTGGGTGGCTCAGTCCATTAAGCACCTGCCTTCAGCTCAGGTCATGATCCCAGGGTCCTGGGATCGAGTTCCGCATCGGGCTCCTTGCTGAGCGGAAAGCCTGCTTCTCCCTCTGCCTGCAGCTCCCCCTCCTTGTGTGCTCTCTCTTCTCTCTCCGACAAAAAAGTAAATAAAATCTTTCAAAAAAAAAATTCTCTAGAATGTTTAGTTGTAGTCTAAACAGTTCAAGTGGTTGAGTGTTGCTGTTAATAGTAACCATTCCATGAGGGTCTAGTCATGTTTGCTGCAACTGAGACTCTTTCTTCCCTTTGTTTTCTTTGCTGTGTGGGCCAGAGTTTTCCCTGACATTTTCCTTTAAAGGTAGTCTTGATAAGGGTATGAAATCAAGAAATTCCAGTGTGGCAGAAACACTTCCAATTCCCATGAAGTCCCATAAATCTTGACCACATTTATCCTACTGGTATAAATAATCCCAACCAGGAGATGTCCCATTAAACCAGCATCAACACGAATCTTATCTGGATCCACTGTTGCCTGGGCTGATACCCTTTAAATGTCTCATCTTTGCTGCGTTTTCTCTCAAAATCCCGACTTACAAATTCTTGAGTATATCAAGGAAAAAGTGTTATATAGATCTCCAGTTAAAAATAACGCTTTGCTCTAAAGTTCCCTAATAATATTAGAGCATGGATCTTTCTCACAGCTGTCTGAAATTTCTATAAACACTTGTAAAAGTCTCCCCATATTTTGAGATTCTCTCATTACTCAAGAGACCACCTTCCAGTGGCTTCCTGGGTTCTGACGTTTAGAAGAGGAGGTCTTGATCTACTCTATTTGAGATAGCATCTCCTTCTCTGTCAGATTTCAGTTGTGTCCAGGAGAACTCTTGTGATTTAGAATCTAGGCAACATGCTCCAGTTTTATGATATATTTTTATGAGCATATGAACCCATTTGCATCTTTTTCCCTTTCTGTCTTGGTTTTTTAAAACCTAAAACTTCTAAGATTTATCGTTCATCTAGTTTATTCCGCCTGTCTTCTTAAATGTATATATATTTGTAGTTTAAATTAAATGTATATATTCATAGTAACAAATATAGATATTTGTAGATACATATTAATATATTAATTATAAATTATATAAACATACTGATATATTTATAACTACAATAAATATTTATATAGAAATATATAAAACACACACACATATATATTTGTAGTTTCTTTTAAAAAAATGTCTACTTTTCCTATCATGAAAGTGAGATTAAGCCTGTGTTTTTCTAAGCAGGTCAGTCCTTTCCTCCTTGCCTTCCTGAGAAAATCTAGCCAGAAATCCTTTAGTTTTAAAATAATTTTATCAACTTTCTATTCCACTTAGGAGAATTTCCTATTATTTAAATAAATTTTAATGATCTCATTTCTTTTTATTTAATAAAAAAATCCTTCTTTTATATAGGAAAGGGTTCCCTTATATGGAAAATTAGGTTTCTAAATCCAAGAGCTATAGTCAGAGGATACATAGACAATCTTGGGTTATGTCCTGGGAGGTGACTGCAGATAAACCACATGAATTCAAGTTTGTTTGTTTGTTTCATAGACCCATTTCATGGTTCTGTTCACAGTTCAAATGCTCCATAAGACAAATGGATGTCTTCCAAGACCAAGTATTGGCAAGGTCTAACCAACCTTGCTGGAAAAAAAAAAAAAAAAGGCAAAACCCACAAATGTCTCAACCCTTGTGCAAACAGAAAGTTCAAATTGTCAGTTGGATTCACTGAAAGCCTGACCTATCTAGTGTGAGGATTTATCATGACTAACAAAAGACATCAGGCAGGCATGATGCATATTCCACATAAGGGTCCAGGAAACCTTGGACTGAGAGATATCCTAAGTCTCTTTTTCCAGATGAGAAAATACTCTGGTTTTGTAGTGGTGAGAGCTGGCCATGTGTGGAGCAAGTTAGCACAGGGAGTAGCCAAGAATGGGGGTCTACCAGTTGGTGGATCTTGGTCTCCTGCTAGTCCTCTTCTAGCTGCAGTATACTGTCCATTATTCAGCCTGGCAGAGGCCCCTAATCTAAAGGGTTATGTATAATAAGCAACCTAGAAGAGTATTGTTCAGAAAAATAAAATAACGCACCACATATATAATTTTAAATTTTCTGGAGGCATATTTTTTTTAAAGTTTTAAAAAATGAAATTAATTTAATGTGTTTCTCCAAACATATCCAAACTAATTCAGCATGTAATCCAAATGAATTAATGAGGTGTTTTACATTCTTTTTCTGTGTCGTCTTTGAAATACCGTAGGACACATCTTACCTGGACCAGCCACGTTTCGAGTGCTCGATAGTCACATGTAACCTGCAGCTACACGTCCGAGTGACATTTTTCCACTAGCACCACTGTCTCTTACATACATGTGATTTCATTACTATTAAGATGTCCCCTGAGTAAGGGCAGATGCTCTTCCCCAGAGTCGCTGGCAAGACCGATGTTTGCTGAGTCTAATAATACAGACTGTATTCTCGGGTTGCTTCACCCTGTGTCCGGATTGAGCGCCAGCCCGGTCCAGTCTCCTGAAGGATAGCTCCCTCTAGCGTCTCAACTTGTTTTCAGCCTAACGTAGAGCGGCTCTAAATGCCATGTCAGCATTTTCCTTCTTCCACCAAGGATTCACCATCGGTAGAACGTCTAAGAACTAATTTCCAAACAGTTTCAAGACTTTCAGTGGAGGAAATCCAATCAGTAGACTTAGTAACCCTTCCGCATAGCTAGGGGAGAATTTTTGGGTCAAAACAATCTAGTAGTCACAGCAGAGAGGACTTCGGAGGGGGGCGGGGGGTGAGTTATGAAAGGCTTTGAATGCAGTGCAGAAATGTGTGCATTAATGCAGTGAAGTGCTTTTGGACCCTCGGCGACCACTTCCCTTTGTCCGTGAGCTCCACCGAGATGATTCCTCAATTTGAACATTTATCTGATATCCGTCACCCAAGTCACGATGGGCGTTTGTGGTTTCAGGACTGTCCGGAGCTTTCCCATGGTAGGAGCAATTCCTACCGATGGCCACCAGCAAGCTCACGGTTATGCTTCTAAATGGCTGCACCGAGCAGCTGCATCGAACTTTTTTCAAGTCTCAAACCCCTGCTTTCTCCACGAAGTAGCATTGATTTCTGCCCAAAGCTCCAGTCTGTGTGTGTCCTAGTTGCTTACACTTCCGCAGTCATTCGTGCAGGGGGGGTCGTAAGGCTCAAGGGGCAGGGCCTGATTGGCAGCCCTTTATAAATCTTTAATTTGTTTGCTTCCGTCAGGGCACAATTCAATCTCCGATTTCTTTCTGGTGACTCTGTGAATAGGACTAACAAGATCCCCAAATGGGAGATACGGTTTTGCCAGAACTCAAACAGTTTCTCCATTCTCGGGACTCTAGGGGCAGGGTCAAGATCAGATCATAAATTATTTCTCACCCGATGAGGAAAGCCCTCCGTGGTTCTAGCTCATGTTATTTTTCAGAGGCCGAGGTGAGTCTGGAATTGGAACGGAGTCTGTCCGCCGTGCTCTATTGGCAAACGGCGGGTCTCCATCTCCAAGTGTCCCGTGCTGCTTCCTCGCAGGAGGCCATTGTGTGTCGTCGATGTTACCAACTCACTGTCCATGGGGATTAAGACCAAGTGCAACCGCGCTGGACTGGGACAGTCCACTGGTGAACACATGAACACAAACTGTTCTTGACTGGCTTCTGAAATAAGAATAGAAAAGAAAACCTGAGCTAAATCCGTATTGCATACTAGTCTCCTTTGGCCCATTGCCTTTCCGTGCAGGGTGTGTGTGTGTGTGTGTGTGCGCGCGTGTGTAAGTAATCCTATCTACAGTGCATCTGAGGCAATTGGTAGGTCCACCTAGATGAATATTCCCAATCGTCCACTATCAGGATCTGCAAATCATCTGCTTTGCCTTTTGGCTTGAAAGGGCTGTTAAAAAGAGAATTAATGGAGATCAATACGCCTGCTTCAACCATTAATGCTAACTAAAGCATTAATCTCCTCTTGCACTCCTGGAATTCTATATTGTTTAATATTTTCTACAGAGGAGGGCTTGGGAATAGCAAAGACTGTCATTTAGCATTTCCGTTGAAACCAGGCTGAGGGTGGGCATGGAACCCATACAATTTAAGGATGGGGGGCGTTATCATCCTCCATTCACGCATGGCATTCATCCCAACTATGCATTTCAGCAAAGGTGACGCAACCAGAGAAAACCCTTTCGTCAGGGTTTCCACACTGGAGTTTAACCTCCATCTGATATTATCTATCACCGCATGTTACGCTGAGCTTCACCTTTAAGCCTCTTGGGTGCCCCATCCACCCCCACCACCCCCACACAGGGATTATGGGTCCCAAGAGCAATCATTCTAAATATTTTAGTTATTTGCCAGAAGCCACTCCACCTGCATCATTTCCTAGTTCCTTGGATTCCCCCTCTGAGAGTTGGGTGAGCAAACCCTACACCCGCAATTTGCTTTTAAAATGTTACGGTTTTAACTGAGGGAGTAAATACTCAAGTTTTTTCCATTCCCAGTCACGATCTTTCTCATTGGATTTGTGCTCATCCACGTTAGGTGACAGGCAGTGAATCTGAAGGGGGCTCTGAGGTTTGTGGGTGTCACAGCTGGAGCTGAAGCTAGGTTTTCCTCTCAGGCCACAAGATGATGCCACCAACACCCTACTAGGGATCCTCTCCAGTGCTTCCTCTTTTTGTCCTGCCTTTTCAACAGGAATAAAACAACTCCAGCAGACTACGTCAGCTAGTACGTCTTGCTTCCTTCTTTATAATTTTCCCCTTAGTCTTAACTTTCTTTTGGGTAGCACGGACCTTTTGGCTGCTAATGGATCTCCTGCACAGTACCCGAGCTTTACTGTCTCTTGAGTCTTTCCTTGACCCCTAGATAGCACTATAACGTGAGGAGCCCAATTTGGGGAGCAACGCGAATCATAGTATTTACCCTGGTTTGGGTCAACAGTATCCAATTAGATGTACCCATTTTCTTGATGGCGGTGATGGTTTCCGGAGTGTTTATCGTGACCAAAACTTTAAATACGTGTTGTGGGCCAATTCTATCTCAAAGCCGTTACGTAGGTACATTGCTCCAATGGTCATTGCACTCATTGAAAGTTGCATCTACCTTTACCGTTCCTACTGCTTCAGAGGGATGGTTTCAGCTTGCCCAGCACGGGGCATGATGCATAATTATCAATGGATGTGAGACACAAGCAACAATGTGCACAGCCTCTGGAAGGCTCCAAACCTGCAAAGCTTCCTCAGTGTCCCTTCCCACACCAGACACACCTTGGCTTTGGAGTTTGTCAGGAATATAACTTCCATGCTTGACCACGGCTTCAGCCTGTGATTTGCAAGATAATTTAACACACACACTCGAGATGGACCAGGGTATAATGCTAAAATCATTTCTAAATTAGTAATCAGTGCATAGCAAACCCTTTCAGGACCCTCATTTATCTTTTAGCTAGCATATTCGATCAGTCGATATTTGCAAAGAATTCTGGTCAGGGTCAAACTTCTTCAGAGATCCCCAAGGAGGGAGGAATAAATTACAGGCCCATGGTTACCCTTTCACATAATAGCTAAAAGGCCATTATGTGGAAAGATTCTCCCTGAAATCTAATTCTTGCCTCAGCCAGGTCAATTTAGGAAGACTGGACTGCCAGCAGCCGGCTCGCTAATGCTGCCCAAACAGAAAAAAGCTTGTGGTTTTGAGTAAGGTCCAGACTGTGCTTGCCACCTCTATAGAAACAGATGCTGTTCTGTGTGAGAACCACCACTTGCCCATGGACAAAGCTCCCATGGGCTGCTGGTGGACAGGGAAATCGTCAGTATTTCTTTTCCTCTGTTGATGCTGCAATAGGTGGCTTCTAAGGTGACCCCCAATGATCCCTGCCCCTGGGTACAAGTCTGTGTAGTCCCTTCCCTGTATGTGTGGGGACTGGCCTAGAAATTTGTTTCTAGCCCCCAGAATATAGCAAAGGTGAGGGGTTATCACTTCTGTGATGAAGTTACGTAACAATGTAACTTTCATCATCTTAGTAGATGCTTGCTTTCTCTGACTTGGATGAAGCAAGGTGCCATGCTGGGGAGGCTGTCATGCCAAGGGCAACTTCTAGCCAGCAGCCAGCTCGGAACTGAGACCTTCAACCTAACAGCCCAAGTGAAAAAATCCTGGCAGTGACTAGAAAAATGAGCTCAGAAACCAGTTCTTTCCCAGTCAAGACTTCAGATGAGACCACAACCCTGGCTGACAATAGGGTTGTCAAGTTTGTGAGAAAACCTAAAGCAGAGGACCTAGCTGAGTTCAAATTCCTGAACTACAAAAACTGTAAGATGATAAACTTTGTTGATTTGGCTACTGAGTCTGTGGCAAGTTGATACAGAGAAATAAATAATGAATACAGGCACAATCTCAGAAGTATAAAGGCAAAATACATACATTCTGACTTTCCCCTCTGCTCATTTTATGGTTCTTTTCCATTCAGCTTTGAAGATGAGCTCATTCACTGAGAAGATCAGGACCCGAGGCAAATAGTTTGAAAAGTAAAACTGCTTCCTAGGTCAAGAAGAAAAGGGTGCTGCTTCCTAGGTTAAGAAGGAAGTAGTTAAAAGTGGAGAGATTGTGCCAGAACACAGAGAGCAGATTATGACTGATGTTGGCCCCAAATAACTAAGTCACTGAATATGATCTGGATCTGCCCATTAGATTAAACCTTCCAGATCAGTAGTGACCAAAGTGTAGCAGGCTCTTCTCAGCACTGGCTTTAGGATGGGAGTCGGGGGAGAGGGCCTACTATGAGAAAAATGGGCAAGCACATTTCACAGTGGTGTAAGGTATATGGGAAGCGAAGGGAAGGAGTAGCCTTGGGTATAAATACAATTTAACCTGAATCCTAATGGGAACTTAGGCCCATTGAAATGATATAAAGTTTATAATTAAAAGCATAGATTCCATAGACTTGGCAACTGAAAAACACCAGATGTTGCATTATGAGCAGAAGGTGATCAATTTAGGCCAAAAAAACGTCCATTTTTTCCAGGAAGTGAGCAAAGAAATATGCTTAATGTGAATTTAAAAATATATGTATATTCAAGAGACAAAGATACCTGGGAAAACCTTAACTATGTTATGACATACTGGATGCTTCCACATTTATCAATTTTATAAGGAATAACACAAGGGCAATTTCCTAGAAAATGCATAAATAATTCCAACAGAAACAAACATCAAGTTTTCAGCTTACTATTATCATCATCAAATATATAAAGATAAAGACACCATTAACTTCACCTCTTGACACTGGGTGTGTCTGTATCTAAATTTTCATGAAGTTCCCTGAACTTTAAAAATTTTAAAGACATTAAAATCTGGCCCTAGCTACAGTTTTATATATGAATATTTTTTTAACATTCTTTTGTGGAATTTTTGGGAGAATGTCAAGTTAGCATGGGAATCCCATCTCCCCTCTTCTTTTTTCCTGCGTCCTGCATCCTGAGGGACATTACCAAAGGAGGTTCAGAATATGGTAAAGAATATAGGTAAACTCAAGGCTAAAAAGCAGTAAAATGATAATGTTGAGGCTTTTCTGCTAGACATAATAGAGATACAATCATTGTAAACTAAGAATGTAAGGGTAACCTAGTAACTTTCTCTTTTCTGATGAAGCCATGTCATGTCATTTCTTTCGGATATAACTGGAGAGTGTTCTCTAAGATGTTTAATGAGAAAAAAAAAAATTCATGGCCTAGGGGTTATGAAGGCCAAGCCAAGTAATAAATATGCCATTTGCTAACCTGTTTGTCATTGAATATCAAATCATTTGGAACACCTAGAAAAGTCCCAGGAAAACAGTAGGTCCTCAAGAAATATGTTGAATCACTGAATGCCCATCTGATTAGGATCAAACAGCTATGGCAGAAACATAGCAGGATGTCTCCCTGCCACTGTGCTGCTCCCCAGCGAGGCTGCAGGAGGTGGCCGAGCAGATGAGAAGTCACTGTTATGAATTCTCATTGTACCAGGAACTTCTCATTTACAGAACTTGATGGACGTGAAGTGTCCTTGTCATTTGTGGGATTATCTGTTTATTGTTTATCAGACTATGCTTTGTGTCTAGGATCTGTTTCACGGCCAGAGCTTGCAAATAACTAACTGAACCCCATCCAGCGAAGTCCCTCATTCAGCTTCCTAAGACAGAACTCGCTTAACGTTGGTCCGAACGCTTGTGTTAGTCTATGACAAATGAAATTCACCTTAGAAAAGAAATTTCACGAATCAAAATTCTCTAAGACTGACTTATCCTCTGGTAGTAAATGCACTATTTTGATTCATTAAAATAAATTTCATATTTTTATTTTTATGGTTTTAGAGAATGAGAGAGTTAGAGTGCAAAGGGGGGGAGGGGCAGAGGGAGAGAGAGAATCCCTGAGGGTTAGGGCCCAATCTCACGACCCTGAGATCACGACCTGAGCTGAAATCAAGAGTCCGATGCTCAACAGACTGAGCCACCCAGGAGCCCCTAAAATAACCTTCATATTTTTAAATGACAGTGGGAGCCAGAGTAAGGGGTAGGAGTGTGTGTGTGTGTGTGTGTGTGTATGTACCCACGTGCATGCACTCAGGCACACATGCATACGTATGTTTGCATGCTTCATCACCTTCTCTGGCTTTAATTTGCAATAAAAGGTAGTGAGAGTATGTGGCTAGCGTGTTTATATGCATGTGAGCATGCATGTAATGTGTGTGTGTGTGTGTGTGTGTGTGTGTGTGTGTGTGTGTGTACTATGTAATGATTTCTTCAATCCAGGAGTCCAAGAGCTACAGGCCTAGGATAGGATGGATTTTTCATACATTAATCTTGGTTATATGAGGATATTTATTTTCAGGCTTTGTTATTGTTTGGGTCCTTATTCAGAGATTCATGGCTTTTGTATGTCTGCTCTACACTTTTCCAAGGCTATGCTTTATGACAGAATTCTGAGGCTTCAGCCTACTGAGCGAGTGTGTGTGTGTGTGTGTGTCTGTGTGTGCACGTATATAAGTGTGTGTGTTAACACTAGCAGGCTCTGCCTACGAGTCCTCCATGGGCAGGTAGAAGGCTAATTTATACATGGCCTGTGGCTTTGTCAACATCTCTTCCTGACAAAGAACGAGCTTCTACTTATGGCTAGCTGGAAGAATAGACTTAGGGTAAAGTAGAACACCTGCCCTCCAGTTACTATCAGTAAATATAACTTGGTTCCTTGAAATTCACAAAGACTGTAGTTGAGTGAAATGACACATTTAGACCTGAACTGGTTTAATGTGTCCATTTCCCTGGGTGCTCGAAACTCGCTCGTTATATTGATCCAGAGGAGGACTGAACCAGGAACCCAGCCTTCTGACACCATCATGAGACCCTTTTTCTAAGACATAGTTTTCCATCACCGTCATTACAATTTTGAGGGATGTTTTAACATGTACGATGAAACCTATGTGATTTAGTGTAAAATGCTGACAACATGATGTGCTTTTCACAGGGTCTGTGATGCTCCTGGGGAAAGTTTTTCTCAGGAGAAGGGAGGATAATTGTGTTTTCTTTGAGCATTGATTTTGATGGCATCTTTAGCACGTGGCCAAGTGGTAGGGTAAATGTGCTCCCCTCACTGTACTGACCGATGGAGAAAAAGAAGTCAATTCTACTGTCCCTTCTAGCAACTTTATGCAAACTAGATTTCATCTTGTATTCTGTATCTTTAACTTTACCTGATTTCCCCCACTTACTTATTATTTTAATTTCATTGTACCTCATATACTTTGAAAGTTGCCATAAATCTACTTTTTGAAGAAACTAAGATAACTCCTATTTTTTGTAAAGATTTTACTTATTTGATAGAGTGAGAGAGACAGACAGTGCCTGCCAGCAGGGCGAAGGGCAGAGGGAGAGAGAGAGAATCTCAAGCAGACTCTGTGCTAAGCATGGAGCCCCACGTGGGGCTTGATACCATGACCCTGAGACCATCACCTGAGACAAACCCAAGAGTTGAACACTTAAGTGACTGAGCCACCCAGGTGCCCCTGGATAACTAACATTTAAAACATCAGGAAAAATATATATGTGTAAATAAATTGTGTCCAATGCTTTTTAATATATGAACATTTAAAATACAAATAAATACAGATTTCATTTTAGAAATAAATATGCATTATATTAAATATAAATAAATACAAACATTCAAAACATACACATAAATTTAGGATACATATTTTTAAGCATTGGACACAACTGTTAAAATATTTATGAGGTGGTCATGGAGACAAAATTATAAAGAGTTAGGAATATGAAGAGGCTGATAGTTTAAATAAAATCCAAGCATCATTTCATTAGAAGAAGAACAGGTAAACTTCCAGACAGAGGAAAACAAATACGGTATTTACACGTCTCTCTACTCCTCTGCTTTTCTGTTAACTCTGAATACACCAAGGGTAAATATTATTGAAGATAATTACTTGCCTTGGGAAATATCATGGGTGTTTTTCCCCCTCAAACACAAACAATAGCCTGTTCTATTCCATCACACAATTTCTAAAATCAATCTTGTGAGGAGACAGCACGGTCTTCAGCAATGGTTAGGATGCAGGACACTGACTTAAATTAAGCCTCGAGATGCCTGAAAACATGACTCCTGGGAGTGAAAAACTTGGAAGGTCAATAATCCTTTACATACTCACGAAATAGAAAACTTGCTCCTAAAAAAATAACTCATTTCCTCAACAACAAGGAGAAAGTAGAGCGGATTTTAGGATAAATATTTTCTTGTACTTCTGGTTGTTTCTGTGACAACTTCCATCACCCTTCAGAACAAGACAGTCCCTAAATGCAAACTTTTTAAAATAAAGCTGCTGCACTTTTTCCCCCCCAAGATTTTAAGTCCTATCCACACCCAATGTGGGATTCGAACTCGGAACCCCGAAATCAAGAGTTGCATGCTCTACTGACTGAGCCAGCCAGGCGCCCCTGCTGCACTTGCTTATGGAAAACAAACCAACCAACCTAAACATTTTTAAGTACTGTAATGCAAAGGCAAAGTATTTTTCCCCGAGATGTTGGAGAATTACCTTCGTACTTTTGAAGAGAATTCATATATAAATTGATTGACCTATGGTTTGCCTTTTCTGAAACGAAGGACATCAGTCGTCACGTGGCTGCAGTTATTTGGCATGATCTACAGATATGAGCCCTTGTGTTAGGAATAACGAAATACAGTGGTAACATGCTATACATATACGTACACACATGTATTGATATGCATTTCTTTAGAGTGTAGGAAATTCTAAAAACACTTGGAAAATCAACACTCCAAAATTCTTGATACATTTCTTCCAATATTTGTGGAGTGCAAATCATTAAGTTCAACTACATTTGAGTCAAGAATATGTTTATCACAGATAGTGCTAGAATTACACTTTCAAAAATTGGGCAAAATCAAGTGTTTGTGAGGACGCGAAGCAGCAGAAACTCTTGCCCGCTGCTTATGGGAGCATTGTATTCATACAACCATTTTGGAGAAAAGTTTGACACTAAGATTAGAGAAAATTGTTCAGATTATACTTGAAGAAATATAGCTGAAAGATCAAGAAATAAGATTTTTTCCAGTTCATTAATTTGTTTTGTGAAATAGCTTTAATTATACAAACACAAAGAGACTGATGCGATCACTTGAATTGTCCTTCATACCAGGATTACAGCCGAGTGTCCCGTAGCACTTTGACATTTTGGATATTACTTTAGTCTTTGGGATACAAAGCTTTAGATAAAAGAGGGAAGGATTAGAGAAAAGAGCTAAATATCAACCATTCTCAGTAAAGAATAGTCATTTATAATGTAGAAAAGAGATCCTTGATTGACAGCAAAAAGAAATTAAGCAAAAGAGAAGAGTATTTTGAGCTCAGAATTTCCCAAGATCAGAAGTCCGAGCTGCAAGATTGAGAGGGCTAAAAGCTGAATTGTGTGGCTAAACTTTTATTTTAATCCCTGAATTTCATGAGAAAAAGAAAGCTTCTGAGAGCAAAAAGATGTGAATGAACTGAAATTATGATTTAAAAGAAATGAGAATGACTTCTTTCCTGAAGTTTCTTTGGCAAATGGTGCTGGGGAAACTGGATACCAATATGCAAAAGAATGAAATATATGACCCTTATTTTATACCATACAGGAAAACCAACTCAACAGATTTAGGATTCAAACAAGGACTTGAAACTAAGAAACTCCTAAAAGAAAACAGAGGAAAAGATGCATGACATTGGTGTTGGCAATGGTTTCTTAGACGGAACAAGGAAAGCACAGGCAACAAAAGAACAGACAAGTGGGACTACATTAAACTAAAAAGCTTCTGTGCAATGATCGACCATGAAAAAGCTACAGAACAGGAGAAAATATTTGCAAACCATCTCTCTGATAGGGGTGAAGCTCCGAGACATACAAGGTACTTCCACAACTCAAGAGCAAAATAAATAATCCTAAATACGCCGATTAACAAATGGACAAAAGAATAGACTTTTCTCCAAAGCAGACATACAAATGGCCAAGAGGAATATAAAAAGATGCTTACCATCACTCATCATCAAGAAAATGCAAATCAGTATCACCCCACTCCAGGTAGGATGATTATTATCAAAAAAGAAAAGATAAATATTGGTTAGGATGTGGAGAAAAGGGAACCCTTGTGCGCTGCTGGTAGGAATGAGAAATGGTGCAGCCATTATGGAACACAGACCGTATGGAAGTTCCTCAAAAATCAAAAATAGAACTACCCTATGAGCCCACTTCTGAATATATACCCCAGATAATTAAAATTAGACTTGAAGAACTACCTCCACACCCATATTAATTTTAGCATTATTCACAATAGCCAAGATATGATACAACCTAAATGTCCATGAGCAGATGAATGCCTAAGGAAAATGCGGTATAGAACTACAATGGAATGATAGCCTTAAAAAGGAGGAACCGCTGCCATATGCAACAACACGGATGAACCTGGAGGACATTATGCTGAGTGAAATAAGCCAGATGCAGAAGGACAAAAATACTGTATGATTCCACTTATATGATGCATCTAAAATAGGAGCATAAAAATGGTAGAAGGCTGGTTGCCAGGGGCTGAGGGCAGGGAGAAATGGGGAGCTGCTAATCAATGGGCATAAAGTCTCAAGTATGCAAGATGAGTAAGTTCTAGAGATCTGTACATTAGGCCTATAGTTAATACTGAATCATGCACTTAATAAATAAAATAGATCTAGTGACAAATTATAAAATAGTTTTTATTCAAACAAATTCTGAGATAGATTTCGAGGAAGAATTTGGTTTTTTTTTTTTTGAGTGAATGAGAAATTATACAATATCTCTAAGAGTCCGTTAAAAATGAATTATCGAAAACAGGAGTTAATGCCACATGCTATTAGCTGGACATGATACTTAACTATTCACTTGGGAAACAAGGTGAAAAAGAAAATGAGTATCAGAAGGAAACATACTCTGACCTATTAATTGCTTTTCAGTGAAATAAACCAACATTTTATCTCACTTTAAAGAAAGCTAAGGACACACGAATGCAATAACACCAAGGAAGAAATTTCTTCAGACACAAACTATTTTTAGAAGATGATTTAATCAGTTTGATTTCTTAGATCTGATTTGATTGACAGTGATTCAGATGATCCCCTGACAAGCCAGGTGGCTAACCTGCCACAGAAGGAGTTATTTTAGGGAGACAGACAGAACATGATCGCTTTTCTCATGATGGCACTCATGACTCTGACTTCTCTTGGTGCTGGCTTCTGCCCATGCAGGCCTGGGATAAAAGCTTGAAGACTCGTCCATTCACACACAGTGCTAACACACGGAGAGGCTGATCCTTCACCATCATTTTATTAGCAAAAATCTCCGAAGAGTGAAGGGATGTTGAAGTTCTCTTGGGTGGTGGTTAGTCTCCAAAGATAGCCACCTGCCACTGCTTTCCTCCTGTTTCTACATACTGCTTCTCACATCAAGAAATGGCATACAGTTTACCCCATCCCCAGCCCTCTTGAATTCGGGTTGTCCTTCGTGACTTCCTTGACCACGAGAGTGTCATGGAATCGATGTTCTGGGATTTTGGAGGCTAGTGACAAGAAGCTGGCAGATTCCATCTTGTTCTGGGGAAAACCAGGCCATGTAAGGATTCTTGGCCGCCTCTCAGATGTTCCACCCATCCTCAGCCGAGATGCCTGACACGTGAGCTTCCAGTTCCAGCCACTGTTTGACGGCAGCTGTCGGTGAGACCCCAAGTGTGAACTGCCTTGTTGAGCCCAGTCAATGCACGTGACTGTGACGAGCGATCAAGTATTGTGTGAAACCCCTACGTTTGGGGGTGGTAGGTTATGCGGATATGGAACCAAACATCTTTAGCATTTTATCCTATCCGTTCAGCATTTAAAAATCTCCAAAATATCTTCTTGGCATGTTTCGTGTTGTTGTTCATCTCATTAGCACCCTGTTAAATGATATGCCAAGAGCGTGTCTACTTCGGGCTACGTTTCATGTGTAGGTGTATGTTTTCTGCAGGGCTGTCAACGCGATGATGCTACAAGCCTCTAAATTCCTTCAAGACGGTGCACACATTACTTTCTGGCGTGCTTTGATTATATCCCCTCTGCTGTCTGTCCCTGGACTATTTATAGTAAAAACTGTTGTAGTGAAGGAAGGCAAAAAAAAAAAAAAGAGCCTACAAATAATATCAAAGCAAAATATGAATTTCTCTCTCTTCCTGTCATATTAGCCATTAATAACACCATCTGTTGATTCTCTCCTAAGATCAATTTCCTCAAAATATACTACTGCTTCTCCTGTGTAAGACTGAAATATCGGCTTCAATTTGCATTTTTCCTGATTACCGGTGAGGCTGAACATTTTCTTGCCACGTGTTTATTGCTTTTCAGGTGAACTGCTGATACACGTTTTGTGCATTACCGATCTTTAGGATTTCTTTCTACTGGCTGCTTGAATAAGCTGTAAAGACACCCTTTGTGTCTCAGATTTTGAATCTGTTTATAACTTATTGTGCAGATACAGCTGGATTTCCTTTATGATTGTGCTGCTTTAAGAAAATCTTCTTTATCCTAATATCCTCAGGATAATTATCTATATGTTTCCTAGACATTTTAGATTAGCTTTACTCATCCGGTGGTTAGAATATTTGGTCTTGACTTCGGTACGTAACATGAGCAAGGAATATATATATTTTTTCCTCTGGCTGTTGAGTTTTCCCATTAGCATTTAATAAGAAGTCATCATTTCCAGTGATTTGTAACACTGCCTCTTTCAGAAACCAGGTCTATACACACACCCGAGTATGTGTCTGAGGTCAGCAGGGCCTTGTTTGGTCTCTTTCTCTATGAATACCGTGGTCCTTTAAAATGTAGTATTTAAAAATTGTGTCTAGTTCTCTCACAGCATGTTTTGCTATGATGAATGGAAGTCTTTGGTGTTTGATATTTTGATTTTGATTAATGAATAATTAATTATTGTTTTTCACTTTGGCATATCAAAGGGACTGGTGCATCTGGCCAAAGGCAGTGATGCTGATGCTGGACTGCCTGATTTTTAACCCCAGCTCGACCACTTGGGCGTTGAGTGACTTACAATTCTACTCATTTTCGCTTTACGCAGTCTGGACCTAAGTTAATAAAAGCAATAATGTTTACGGTTATACTGCTAATTGACTTTAATATCTCTTTTGACTCTATTATTGGCTCGTTTTTCTGTGTGGCAGACATTGCAGACTTGAGATAGTAAGTATTTCAGTTCAATGAAAGTGTTATGATTAATCTTGATAGGTGAGAGGGAGTTTTGCTAAATGACATAGGTATTATTATGTTGTGATCGCTCCAGCAGGGGAACCGGAAAGAACGGTATCTTTAAGCCGAAATTGAAATATATTTTTCCACTGTACCGTGTCACTCACGTTACCCCCTGCCCCCCCCCCCCAAGTTTCAGCATGTTTAGTATCACATTTTTCTCAGGCCGTCACCTCTGTACACACTGCTGATACTCTGTTTTAGTACAAAAAGAATGGTTTTCCAGTTTAACCATGATTTCTGAAATCCTGATGACTTTTTATGGGGATAAATAAATCCCCCCACAAATGTATAAATCCTCCGTTAATATTGGTTCTCATGTGGAAGGATTCCACTTCCAAAAACCCATGTGACTTTCAGAAGTCAAGTGACTTGTGATGACACGTGGCAGAAGTGACCTCTGCTTCTGGATCAGAGAGTTTAATTGTTGGTGTGAAACCCTCCTGAGACTTTTTTCCCCCTTTGGTAATAGTTGCAAAGATGGCTGTCCCACTGGCCTGCGTCTCTGGTGACGGATGCGCAGAGCCACCTGCTGCATGGACTGGGGGAAAATATCCCCAAGCCACTGTGATCTGGGGTTATTTCTTCCCACACCTGGCCCATCCTGACGAGGAGGGGCTGCTTTCATGTGGCATCAACACCAATAGACAGGTAACAGGCAGACTGGAGGTCAACTGATAACAAATACTGTATTAATGATGAAATTTTTGATAAAACTGTGTGTGGTCTGAAATAATTTGGGAGGTAAGAGAGCACAGAACCCATTTTCAGGACACGAAGAGCTGAAAGTGGCAACTGCTTTTTATCCTCAAGTGGTGAAAGATAAAATTCAGGTCTTTGTTCCAGACAGGATGATAGAGCTTATGTAGTGAGGATCAAATCAAGGGTATGGCTTCTATGCATTGTTAGAACTTCTAAGTGGATTGAAAAGACACATGGATTATTTTTTAGACCGAGAGACAGAATGTGTGTACAATCAAATGCATCTTTTGACAGGTTCTTTTGATAAGGTCATGCTTTTGCTTTTTAGTTATTTCTTAGAGATCCTGAAGTGATTTGGCCATATCTACAGCATATTCCTTTAGCAAAATTGCTCTCATTGAATGGATTCTAAAGAAACCTCCAACAATTTTTTTTTTTTACGTGCTTAATTTATTGGGTCTTCTCACTCTTAAACAAGTTGTTTTTCTTTGTTGGTGTAAATATTTGTTAATTTTCTTTCCAAACTGGTGAGATTCCTTCTGGCGACAAATTGATTTCATCCAGCAGTTACCCAGAATTTCTTACATAGGAGACGTTGACTTTTCAGAGACATTTCCATCATCTTAATAACAAAATCCATACTTAAGCAAATATTTTGCTACATCCTAAGCCTAAGGGTTACTCGTATTGGATATTGCGACTTCCTATGGTACCTTGGGTGTATGTATTTTTGTTTTTAATAATTTCATTTTGGGTTGTTCATTGCTAGTGTATAGAAGTTAAAAGTGATTTTTAAAATACTCTAGTATCCCATTACCTTGTTGAATTAGTTTAATAGTGTTTTTAGTTATTCCTTAGAACTTTAAAAGATCATGCCATCTTTGAATAGAGCTTTCTTTCAATCTGTAAGAATTTTGTTACTTTTTGTTGCCTAATTTCCCTAACTAGGTCCTCTAGTACAAGGTCAAATAGATCTTCTTCTAGATCAGTTTTAGGTTCAGAACAAAAGGGGAGGAAGGTACAGCAATTTCCCATATACCGACTCCTATACGAGCGTAGCCTCCCCGTTATCAGTATCCACCATCAGAGAGGTGGATTTAACTGAGGAACCTCGAGTAACACATCATTACCTCCCAAAGTCCGTCGTTTACGTCGGAGTTCATTCTTGGTGTCATACGTTCTATAGATTTGGGAAGATGTATAATGCCATGTATGCATTGTTATAGTATAGATTTGCATTGACGTAAAAATCCCCTGTACTCTGGTGCTCTATTTACCCCTGCCACTCCCAATCCCTGGAAACCACTGATCTTTTTAATGTCTCCATAGCTGCGTCTTTTCGAGAGTGTCATATGGTTGGAATCATGAAGTATGCCCTCACAGACTGGCTCTTTCACTGAGCAATATGCACCTAGATTCTTCCATGTCTTTTAATGACTTGACTGCTTATTTCTTTTTAGCACTGAATGACATTCCATTGTCTGGATGGAACACAGTTTATCTATCCACACCTACTGAAGGACCTCTTGTTGCTTCCAGGTTGTGGCAGTTACAGATAAAGCTGCTATAAACATCCACGTGCAGGTTTTTGTTGGGACGTAGTTTTCAACTCCTTTGGGGGAAATACCGAGGAGTAGGATTGTTGGAACATATTAGAAGGATATGTTTCGTTTTCTAAGAAGTTACTGAACTCTCTCCCGAATTGTCTATACTGTTTTACATTCTCGTCAGCAATGAATACGAGTTCCTGTTGCTGCACGTCCTCATGAGTATTTGGTGTGGTCAGTGTCTTGGATTGGGTGCATTCTAATAGGTCCGTTTGCATTTCCCTGAGGACACAGGATATGGAACGTTGCTCCATATGCTTATTTGCTATCTGCTTATCTTCTTTGGTGAGATGTCTGTTGATGTCTTTGTCCTGCTTTTTAATCAGGTCGCTTCGTTATTGTTGAGTTGTACGAGTTCTTTGTATATTTTGGGTAACAGTCCTTTCTCAGATGTGCTTTTTGCAAACCTTTTCTCCCTGCACGGGGCTTGTCTTCTCATTCTCTTGACAATGTCATCCGTCCAGTGAGTTTTTAAGTTGTGTTATACTTTACAACTCCAGAGTTTCCATTTATTTCTTTTCAATAAGTTCTGTTTTCTGGAGACATTGTCATATCTCCTTTAAATTTTTTGACCTTTAAACATCTTTGATGTCTAATATCTGTGCTCAGAGTTTTAAATTACGTTTTAGTCTGAAAAGTACTGGAATTTGTCTGATGCTGCTTAGACATTACCGCTGGGCCAGCAGCAGCCCGGTCTGGCTCAACGCCTATGCTCAACCTGTCTTGGCCAGATGTTAGCCTCTACCATCTTATGTGCGTATGGCTTACAGTCTCCTACTGTAGTACAAATTTAGGTCTCTGCCCCACGTTCAGACAGGAATTAGCAGTTTGGAAAGCTCTCTCCAACTGCTCCCGGAAGGTCACAGTCTCGGGCATGCCTGCACTACTCCAAGACACCAGGGACGGTTGTGATGTTATTAAGCCCAGTTTCCTAAGGGTTGCCCCTGGATTGCTTACTGCTCAGCCAGTGTTTGGTTAGAGCTGCGCTTAATCCTCTGGTGACACTGAGGCTTCTGTCCTTTGTGACTTGGGGACTGTTTTTACTAACCTCTGTGTCACATCGAGTTCTAATTTCCCGAGTGGGTGCAGCCTAGCACTTATGCACAGCCTTCTCAACCCTCAAAGTTGCATGTGAAACCAGCATGGCTCTTAATAGCTGGCTTTCCTTGATGCTGTTCAGCTTCTCAGTGCCCTATCACGGAACAATTAAACACTCCACCAAGGTCCCCGTTGTTTTGTCAATCTCTCTAAGTATGGATATCTCCATATTCTTTCCCAAAGTCCCCTCTGGCAGAGTAGCAGAGTCTCTCGTCTATAGAGCCTGCCTTTCTGGGACATTCTCCTGGAGCTTCTGTAGGAAGAACTTCTATGACATTGTACGGGAGCTGCAGATAAGGACAGTGGCCCCCCTCTCCTGTGTGATACCTTGCTCTAAAAGCAGGTGCTGGATGGCTAGTATAACCTACTTAGCTTGGCTTCTTCCTCCGGCATGAAAATTCCACCTTAAGAGTCACTGGGGCAAAGACAATTAGGGCCAATCATGCTTGGGTTGTTACACTTGGAGTAGGGCTTCCATCCTTTGTGGGGAAAAGGGAGCCTGGTCCTCTCAGCTCTGCCTTCCAGAAAAATAGCTTCTGCCATCCCGAGCTAAAGGAAATCAGCAATGCTTACGCCTTTTGTAAAGAACTATAATCTTAGCCTGTGAGCTACAGGAAGAGGGGGCCCCATATTTTCAGGTGCCCCACACACAGTCGTGCTTTTGACACATGGAGCTGGGAGCACGTGGGTCATGGGTCAAATGCCATAAATTCTATTTTTGTCCCAGCACGCAGACCTTGGTTTCTATATGCCAATACCCATGAAAGGAATCAAGGATTCTTGGAGGAGACAGAGAAACTTCAGGATAAGCCTAGAGCATCTCGTGCCAAAAAGTCAGTGTTTTATGGGGACATGTCAGGAGCCAGTTTGCAGGGGTTCCCTGCAGGCAAATCTGGAACAGTCTGAGCCTAAAATGATCGATAGTAACAGAACACGCACTGAATTAAATAAGCAAACAGGAGTCCGTAGTGACAGAACGCTGTCATGGTGAGCAGAAGCCTAATAAATATAGAAATAATGGTTTATTATAAAGTTACTTTTTTGCAACCATCACAGTAATGATTGATGCAGGCAAGTAGCACTAATAGATGCTAAATACAGTGGACACAATTTTAATGAACAGAATATTTACATAATCTCAAAGTATCTCCCCCAAATTATTAATCACAAAAGAAAAAATAATAACTTTACAGGGAAGAAAACTGGTCGACACCATCTAATGAAACGACCAACTTAGACAAACTGACACCCTGCAACTTCTAAAATAACCCAGTGGGAAGACACAGCACCAGGTCCGTGGTATTCCTGCTAAAAATGCATAACCTGAATCTAGTCACAAGGAAACAGGCAAATACAAGCCGAAGGACATTCTGTAAAATAATTGGCCTGTGTCCTTCAATAAGGTCATGAAAGACAAAGGCGGAAAATGGTTTCATATTAAAGGCGAATACAGGTACCTAACAAGTGAATGTGATTCTGGACTGGACTTGGTCCAAGAAAAAATGATTCTGAAGGACATTATTAGAACAATTGGTAACTCTGAATATGACCTGTGGACTACATGAGAGTCTTGGATCAGAGTTGAGTATCCTGGTTTTGACATATTGTGATTGCATAAGAGAAAAGCTATATTTAGGAAATAGTCATGGACTTGACTTGTGGAAAAAGAGACGTGATGTTTGTAATTGATGCTCAAGTCATTGAGAAAAAACACGTATATATTCGAAAATTCGTCATGGGTCATCGGAAAGGTACATAGTATTTGACCACTATATGGAATTTATTCTAAAAGAAATGGCAGGGGTGCCTGGGTGGCTCGGTCTGTTAAGCATCCAACTCTTGATTCAGGCTCGGGTCAGGATCTCAGGGTAGTGGGATCAAGCCCCCCATCAGGGCTATGAGCTCAGCAGGGAGTCTGCTCGAGACTCTCCCTCGCCCTCTGCTCTCTCTTGCACATGCATGCTCGCTCGCTCTCAAAAAAAAAAAAAAAAAAAAGCAATGGAGAAAAATCCATTTGCAATCCTATTAACAGGTTAATTTTAAGCATTTGTTTCAGTAAAAACAGCTTCACTTTGCACTCCCTGGAATGACAGAATGCTTAAGGAAACTGCTTAATCGACCTGATGTAATATTATGTACCCGCTAAATATCATTACAAAATACATGGTCAACATAACCACATAAAAGCACTGATGATAGCTGTACAAAATTAGTATGTGAGCTTGGAGTGGAAAGAAATTTGAAAATAATTTAATTTGTGATGGAATTCTGAGCATTCTTCTCTACTTCCTTTATTCTTGGGTTAATGTTCTTTCAGAGAAAATGAATTAAAAAAACGAACAGATCAGTCTTAAGAGTCCAGCACAAATACACGGCAAATGTTCTGAGCCTGCAGTCATTGAATTCAAGTGAATTCATTTTTATGGGCACTAAATGAAATGGAAACAATGAAGGTTGTAGTGTTCAACCAATTCGGATTGAGGACGGATTACCCGTTTGTTAGGAAAACGTAACTCCAATCCTTGCCTTCTATTCTCTCACGGCCCCCGCCACGGCCACGCTGAGTCCACGAAAAGACCACTCCAATTTATTTCCTTTCTTGGGGAAGCAGGCACAGAGAGAAGCACTTCCCAAGTCCTAGTCGCTTTGTTTGGTATAATTAAGCTCAGTTGGATACATTCATGATCTGTACTCTCTGCGGCAGAGGATGAAACAAAGGTTTTGGCACGGAATTTTTTAAAAAGCCCCAAGCACAGCAACAAACACACACAACCTTCATCTGCAAACCACTGGTGTTCTAGTCACGAGCGCACATGCAAATCAAAGGAGGGGAAAAAACTCAGTTTCTGAATTTGTGTTGACAGAATTATCAGAGGAAGGACAGTTGTTCTAAGAAACAATGAAAAAAAAGACAATTTTGTAATCGCAAGCAAGACTTAATACAAGATAAAACACTGACTACACAGAACTTCGAATTCATTCTTGTAAGTATATTTTCAGATCTCTATGAACCATTAATTCAATTAATATCCTGAATGTAGGTTTCAGAACTACCTGCAAAACCAACCAGAGCTAGTACAAAACAAGGCAGTTTTTAAAACTGGTGTATTTATTTGGTAATTATAAGAAGAGACCTGTGAAGAATCTCACTGAGTAGCTAGGAAGGGGATTTCACGGTGGGCATTCCCATTAGGGACGGAGAGCTTTCCCTCCAGACGGGCAGGAGGCATCCATCTGTCTGCTCATGACTGGTTAAAACAAATCCTAATGCTCCTTCATCAGGAAAGACTTCAGTCAGGTCCAAGGCCAGCCTAGCATAGGTGGGGTGACTCAAATTCTTTGAGAAACCGTTTTTATCTTCATATCTCTTAGGCAAACACTGCTGTAAGGGGAGATTTCTCCTTTTATGCAATTATAAAGAAGGGTTTCTAGTGCATGATCTGGGAGGAGTAATGTTATAGACTATTGTCGAAAGTGTTTACTCACAAAGAAGTTAAGTTGGAGAATGTCTATTTCAACAGCAATCCAGTCCATGAATTACATGAACAATGACTAAAAATGACTAAAGAAACGTAATCTCAAGGGACAGGACTAGTCCAAGCTCCATCTAAATCAGAGATTGGCCATCACAAGTGGATGTCTTTACAAATTATGTAGATGAATGTATGTGATATGTATGCATACATTTATAACGTATATTTTACGTACATAAAAGTATGAATACAAGAAAAACCTGGGTACCTCCACTCAGTCCAAGAAATCACACAGTACTGGTTCCTTTGAAGCCCATTTTCTCCACTGATCATTAACTTGTTTTACTTCCATTTTATCATACTGCGTTTTAGTTTTAAGACCCTAAAATCAGGCTTGATCCCACAACGTTATTAAATTTAAGAAGTGCCGTACCATGGGTAGGGTTTTAGAATCCAGGAAATAAGGTCAACGAGGCATTCTTATGAACTCAAAGAATGAAATATTTAGCATTCGAAGGTGGGGAGGGATAAAACGACTGTAACAGTTATACGAAGAGGGTTTTTCTCCTCCCCTCAAATACTCAAACTGAGCAATTTTTCCTCTATGCTCCTAGGCTGTTTGGCTGGGGCTGTACAAAAGACAGATCAAGAAGGGAAAACAGAAGTTTATTACCAGGTGCGTCGCCCACACACGGCAGTCCTCGGGCCTGTGTAGCATCAGGACAAAAAGAACCATAACTTTTCAGAGATGTGACAAGACAAAGGAAAAGGACTTTTTCTAGGGCAGTAAGTGGTGAGAAGCTAAGGGCTACTTCGTAATGTTTGTTAGGCCCCCCTTGTGCCATCTCGGAGCTCACTGGGGTCTAGAGTTGCCTCCAGTGATTTTAACATCTGTCCTTCCTGGTAGAGAAGGAAGAGGGGACACCTGTACAAATTTATGTCCTGCTTGTAGGAAAATGGGAGGACAGAAAGCTTATCTCTGCTTCTCAGTTGCTTTTAGCTCAAAATAATCCTTCTGCCAAAGTAGTATAGTTGCTACTCTTCAGGGTCAAGTAAGAAGAATTTAATAAGGGCATCTGGGTGGTTCAGTTGGTTAAGCATCTGACCCTTGATTTTGGCTCAGGTCACGATCCCAGGGTTGTGAGATGGAGCCCTGTATTGGAACCTGCTTGAGATTGTCTCTCTCTTTGGCCCTCCCCCAACCCTTACCCTCTCTTCCCCTCTCTGAAAAAAAAAAAAAAAAGGAATAAGGAAAAGGAACCTAGAGTATGGGCTCTGGAAACTAGACTAACAATTGAATGATATTCTGCAGACGGATTTTTGAGAAATAAATACTAGCAAATACATCTCCGTAACTCCACGTCTTCAAGAGTGGTTTAATTTCCCTAGTGTTAGAAGCTGTCATGGACGGACTATGGATGATGAAGGTAACTTTACCTCTATACACAATTTTGGAAGTTGAAGAACAAGGCGGTGTTTAGAAAGCCAAAATTATCTTCGGGTCTCCGTACGGAGGAAAAAATCGCCAATATCTAGAAAAGAGCAATTTGCATTTTAAGGTGTATCCAGTGATGTGAGAGATAGCACCGTATCAGGTGAATAGTAACTTCAGCTGTTGCAAGCTTTTCTTAACATCTCTATTTATTGCTTGAATGCATCCTCCTGTTCTATCTGCTCCTCTCCCAAAGTCCCAAGTGCTGCACAATATCTAAAGTCATCATTTTTAAGGCTAACTGCATCTAATTCTTAGCCTGGGTGGTAGGTGTGGAGACGAACTCTATGAAAAGCTATATTTCCACATCTCATTTTTTGTTTGTTTTTTTCCCCCATATCACAGTGAAAATGTAAATTGCAAATGTCTTTACTTCTCAGATTGTGTGCTGGGTCCCCTGCAGTTATAGGAATAATATTTGCTTATCATCATCAGGTCAGAATCCCCTTACCTATGTGGGCAGGGAAGCACTGTTCCTACTTCCCAAATTGGATCCTTTTCTCAAAAAGCTGCATCTTCTTTGCCTGAGGGCATTCTTCTGATATTCATATATTTCAAAGCAAGCTTCATTATCCAGAAAAGAAAAATTATGATTGTCTCTGCTTCTCTGAAACTGTAAAAACTCACAAGAACCTAGTCTATGTCAAGTCACCTGAAATTTCCCCCTTAAGTAGCTGATTTATTCAATAATAGCAGTACAGAAACTTTTCTCACTTATTTTTCAGAAAGACATGCTCAAAATTCCACCTAGTCCTTTAGAGGGCTTTTCTGTATACCAGGATCACTGCCTGTGAGGATTAATTTTAGGAGATAACAGTCCAGATGCTGCTATGAAGGTATTTTTTTTTTTTTACATGTGATTCAGGAGAATTTGAATAAAGCAGAGTAGTTTCCATTATGTGGGTGGGCCTCACCCAATCAGTTGAAGGCCGTAAGAGGAAAAGTCTGTGGTCTCCCAAAGAACAGACTGCTTTTGACACTCAAACTGCAGCAACAACTCTTCCCTGGGTGGCCAGACTGCCCTGCACATTTCAGACTTGCCAGCCCCTTAAAATCCATCTTCTTCTCGGTCTATGTGTATAGTGGAACACACACACATCCTTTCGGTTCTGTTTTTCTGTACAACTCTGGCTAGGAGACTGCCCCTCTACAGCACAGCTTCAGTCCTTCTAAAAACATGTAAATACACTGACCTAGATGGTCTTCCCACTACCCTCAGCTTTATCAAACTTCACACACCTGATCTTCCTCTTCTAGAACATTCATGTTAGAAAGTTTGTCAGTTTCCTTTTTCCTGACTCTCTGAAATGATCAGTCTTTTAAAAGTCTCTCGCTGGTTTTGCATCCCATCTTTCTTAATGTGAAACATGGAGGAAGATAGGACCCGACACTCCCCGGTTTCTGTGAGAGACCACATGTGCGTAATTTGCACGCGTGCCTTGCTCCTGATTAGTAGCTTTGTGACAGGAAGTAGTTTTACAGAGTGTAATTTTTCTTTGGGTAAAGCCAATCGGCAAACACAGATGACTTGCTGTGCCTCTCACACCAGCACTTAAAAACTCCCTCCTGTCCTCCGTTTCAGTGAAGCTGGGCTCAGACTGAGTGCTGGTCTCTCTTCCCTACTGCAATAGCCTGGCATAGAGTCTTCCTTTCCTGTTCAGCTTCCTGCGGTCTTTGCTTCTGTGATATGGAGAGACTATTCTTTCATGAATTTGGTACTGAAGTTACTCATAATTGGCTGGAAGTCAACAGCGGGGTTTCTGTGATAGAGTCAGATCTCTTTGGTCCTTCAAAAGTTGTGGACCTGCCTGAAAAAGAAGTTTCTTGTTTAAAAAAATGTTTTTTAAAGTATACTCTGCATGGGAGAAGTAAATAGTGAATGTAAGCTCTAGGAGTTAAAAAAATAAAGTTTTCAGCAAAACTTTGAATCTGGACAAAGTCTGGTAGCCATCTATAGGGATTGTCAATTTTCTCTTTCTCAGTTCACTGGGTATGTGTTAGATCCTTTTCCCGTGGCATTCACTTCTTCTTGCTCCACTGACCAAAACTTAACTCCACACTGTGAACAGCGGTTAAAATCAGAAAGTCTAAGCCAGATACCAAAAGTCCAACATAATTCTTTTTATCCAAAATTATATACTCCTAGGAAATGAAGACTAAAGTGTCATCCTGACATTGCAGGATATTGTGCTATTTGTGAATGTTTATTGGTGAATACCTAATACAAGTTTTAGATTTTTTTCCTCTTCTTTCTTGGGCCAATCTGCTTGCCTAGAGATGGATACTTAAATATTTTGTCTGTTGAGTTTAAGCCTCACAAACTAAGCATTTATGAATTATAGACTAGAATCCTTTCCATATTGTGAGAATATGAGACACGATGGCCTCCTCTTGATCCTATGGGAGAGGCCAGGGCCCGCTGTCTGGACCACACGTCGGACGGTCAATTTGTCTTGACCTGCTTTGAACTGAAAATTATTGTTCTAGAGGGTGTCCTTTGCTATGATGATATATAACCTTCCTACACACGGTGTTCCCACTGTTTAGCCATAACCTTCTGGAATCGGTCTGCATGGACGGAATGTCAAGCCCTACCTAGACTGGCCTGTGCTCACAGAATTTATACTTCTAGAATGATTTACTCAAGAGCTAGATGTAAGACTCAGGTTAGAATCAGTGTATTTACTCATTCAACAAATAAGGTGCACGTACTTCGTATATGGACCAACTTCACATAGCAGCCACGGTGTGTTCACCAACTGGATAGCTTCACCCAAATTCCAAGGGTTTTAGAAATTCTTTACCTGAACAGAGGCAAAAAACAGATATATTCTTTATCATACCACAGATGATAGCTCTAAAAATTTAGCATGCATAAAATCCACAAAGGAGACTGTTTAAAGATTCACCCTCTGTAGATCTGAACTGAGATTCAGAACTTCCTCGTTTTCATGAGCATATAAAGAATTCTACATGGCTGATGAGTGTGTAAACTGACACCATCATTTGAGAACAAAAACCTGTCAATATCCACTAAACCTAAGCATATGAATACCCCTGATTTAGCAAATCCACTTCTGGGTAAATACTCGCTTAAAGTGTCCACCGTCAGGAGAAATGGACACATCTGAAATGCACACATACCCACACAAAGGACGATTGGGTTTCTGTCTCATTCACCCTTCCCAGGCTTCCAGTTCATTGCTCTTGAGCTATCTTATTTTATTGTATTTATTTATTTTAAAGATTTTACTTATTTGTCAGAGAGAGGGAGCACAGCAGGGGAAGCTGCAGGCAGAGGGAGAAGCAGGCTCCCTGCTGAGCAAGGAGCCTGATGTGGGACTCGATCCCAAGACCCTGGGATCAGGACCTGAGCTGAAGGCAGATGCTTCAGCGACTGAGCCAGCCAGGTGCCCGCTTTTTTATAATCTGTAGTTTCTTATAGTACTGTAAATTAGTTTTCCATTGAAACGCTAATGAGTTCAAGTTTGTGGACTGCAACTGATTATTGTCCTGTAAATGTTAACAAATGTAGCATTTATGTGTAAATTCACTTCCCGCATTCCTGATTGCCTATACAGGTATATTGTTTGAACTGTCCTTTGAACCGGTGGAAAATTTTGTTGGTTAGCTAATTGAGTTCGAAGATCTATGGCATGTGTTCTTTTTACATTTGCATGAAAATTATGATTTTGCCCTTTAAAAAAAAAACATAACCTTTACCACCACCAAAACCAAATGCTAGAGAGTTTGTGCAAATGTTATTTACATGTGGGTAAGAAAGGGTTAACACTGGGTCTGCAACTCTGTTTCATCCTCCTCCTCAGGGACAACTCCGGAGGTTTTGTCCTTTAAACACACTGATGGAATTTACTACCTGGAAGATAAATGAAGGTCTTCTGGGGCTCCTGTATGCTGATTTCGTACCTTATTTTTCGGCATGTTCCACCTGGTCTGTCTGGGTTGTATATTGTCCATAACCCTCTAGTGAGGATGTACAGAGGGTGGGAGTTTTCACTTCATGCCTCTGAATCCAAAAGGCAGCTTGGTCTAGAAAACAAGCTGAACTATGGAGCTGCACCTAGAAAGAGACAAAGTGGTGATTGCTTTTGACATTAGAGCATTTCACAGAAATCCTGCTGGACTCTCATCTAATCCTCCTGGAGGTGTAACTTTGTGGTCACAGTGTATCTGACTAACAACCCACGACTGATAAATGTGCAAGTAGTTTCAAGCTCAATAAAGTTAGAGGTTAACCAGAAAATATTGATAATACAATTTATTGGCCTTTAGACAGCCAATCTTATACATAATTTAGCAATCTTAGACATATTTAGACATTTCTTTCTTGACTAACCAATCTCCTTCTTTCTCCATTGTTCTTTAAGTGAGCTCTTGTATTCTTGATGGTTCCCTCATTGATGAGTTTAATAAAATTTTGAGAATTATGCTTTACATACTGTTATCATTTTAGGGCTAAGAAAAAAAAGGCATTCTAATGTACTCTCATAAAAATGGAGGTCATATATTTCATTATATACCATTAAATTTTAAATACTGTTTAAATTTCACTATTTTTATGACTAGATGCAACAGTTCTTCAATGAAAATGTTTAATAAGTCAAGAAATGTTCTTATCAGAAGACAAGGTCAGTATTTATCCCAACACCTTGGATTCCTAGTTACATTTTTAGGATACTTATGGTTAGGACTGTTGTGAGCTTTTCTCTTTCTTATCTATGGTCCTAGTGGAAAAGAACAGTTATTTTTTAAGAGGTTACCTGTATCCATTTCTTTAGACCAGCAGCAATATCCACTTTAACAGAACTTTGTGGGAGGGTAACATCTTAACTGACCTTCTGTTTATGAGAAAAAAAGACCTTGCATTTTGTTTTGAGGAAAATACAGAAATTGTTATCCAAAGTTAATACAAAATGGTATTTCATAGGAAAAGAAGTTTTTTCCTTATTAACTTCAGAGAATTTTAAAAAAATATTTCCCTGTTACCACATGAGCTCTGAATTATTTTTTAATGTCTTGTAATATAGACTTCTATATTCCAGTCCTACCTGTAAGGAGCTTGGAAGCCATTACTCTATCTTAACAATAAGTAGAAATGATGGAACAAATAAAAAAAATCAAAAATTCATCTCAAATCTGCCAGAGATGTAAGGTCACTGGGCAAACTGCTGTGTCAAATTTGGAGACATAGGTGGAAACAGAAAATCACAACTTATCAGAGTGAAACCCACAAGCAGAATCCTTTTTGTTGGAACAGGAGCTGGGTTCCTTTTACCCAGTACAGCATGTCCCAAGAGCCAAGAAAAAAATCTCAAACAGTACTAAAAGGTCAAACGGTTTGAAGAAATAAAGCAAGCATCAGAACCAGACTCCCATGTCAGGGATGTTAAGATTAGCAGACCAGAATTCGAAACAACTGATTGATTGATATGCTAAGGGCATTTATGAATAAAGCAGAGAGTATATAAGAACAGATGTACCCTGTGAACAGAGATGGAAATTCTAAGAGTGAATCAAAAATATGACTGATCAATAGCACTGGAACAGAAATGACACAACTGAGGAAGGAATCTCTGAACTTGAGGAATCTTCCAACACTAAAAAGCAAAAACAGTCAAAACAAAAAATCACACACACACCCCTCACAGAATATGCAAGAAACCTGGGGCAATTACAAAAGGTATAATAATATATGCATAATGGAAATATCAGAAAAAGAAGGAACAGAAGAAATATTTGAACCAATAAGGCCTGAGAATTTCCACCAATTAATGCTGGAAACCCAACCACAGACTGACGAAGCTCAGAAAACACCAAGAACAATAAATGTAAAAAAAAAAAAAAAAAATCACAACAATGTAAATCCTATCCAAACTTCAGAAAATCAAAGATAAAGAAACACCTTCAGAAGCCATGCAAGCATTTAAAGTGATGAGAGGGTAAAAAAAAAAAGTCACCAATCTAGAATTCTGTACCCTGTGAAATTATCCTTCAATAGTTAAGGAGAGATACTTTCTCGCACATGCAAAATTGAGCAAATTTGTTGCCTATAGATTTGTCTTGCAAGAAATGTTAAATTCTCAGCAAAGTGGGTATAGAAGGAATGTATCCCAATGTAATAAAGAACATATATGACAAATGCACAGTTAACATCATAATGGTGTAAAACGAAGATTTTCCTCTAAGATCAGGAACAAAGCAGGGATGCCCATTCTCACCACTTTTTATCAGTATAGTATTGGAAATGCCAGCAACAGCAATTAAAGAAAGAAAAATAAAGGGCACTGAAATTGGAAAAGAAGTAAAACTGTCACTATTCACAGATGACGTGATACTACATACAGAAAACACCCTTAAGACTCCACCAAAAAACTATTAAATGAATTCAGTAGAGTCACAGGATACAAAAATAAGGTACAGAAATTGGTTACATTTCTGTTTACTAAAAACAAGCTATAAGAATGAGAAATTAAGAAAACAATCCCATTTACAATTACATCAAACAGAACAAAATACCTAGGAATAAATTTAATCAAGGAGGTAAAAGACCTGTACTCTGAAAATTCTGAAACACTGACAAAAGAAGTTGAACATGGCACAAATAGTAAGATATACCATGCTCATGAACTGGAAGAATGCTCTTAATATGGCCATGCTACCCAAAACAATCTACAGATTCAATGCAATCAATCCCTGTCAAAATATCAGTGACATTTTTCACTAGCAAAGACTAGAACAGAGAATCCTAAGGTTTTTATGGAGTCACAAAAGACCCTAAACAGCCAAAGTAATCTTGAGAAAGAAGAACAAAGCTGGAGGTACCATGCTCTCTGATTTCAAACTATACTACAAAGCTGTAGTAATCAAAACAGTACGGTACTGGCACAAAAACAGACACACAGATCAGTGGAACAGAACAGAGCCCACAGATAAACACACAATTCTATGGTCAATTAATCTATGACAAAGGAGGCAAGAATATACAAAGGGGAAAAGACCATCTCTTCAATAAATGGTGCTGAGAAAACTGAAGCACTATCTTATACCATATACAAAAATAAATTCAAAATGGATTAAACACTTGCATGTAAGACCTAAGACCATAAAATTCGTAGAAGAAACCATAGGCAGTAAGCTCTTTGACATCCATCTTAGCTTTTTTTTTTTTTTCTTTTTTCCAACCACTCCCCTCAAACAAGGGCAACAAAGGCTAAAATAAACAAATGAGATTAGATCAAACTAAAAAGCTTTTACACAGGGAAGGAAACCATCAACAAAATAAAAAGGCCACCTACTGAACAGAGGAAGATATTTGCAAATCATACATCCTACAAAGGGATATATCCAAAGTATATAAAGAACTTGTATGAAAAAAAAAAAACCAATTATAAAATGGGCAGAGGACTTGAAGGCATTTTTTCCACAAAAGACATCCAGATGGCCAAGAGACACATGAAAAGATGCTCAACATCACTCATCATCAGGGAAACGCAAATCAAAACCGCAGTAAGATATCACCTCCTATTTGTCAGATCAGCTATTATCAAAAGAACAAAAATAAGTGTTGACCAGGATGTGGAGAAAAGGGAACACTTGTACACTGTTGGTGGGAATGTAAATTGGTGCGGTCACCATGGAAAACAGTATGGAGGTTCCTCAAAAACTTAAAAATAGAACTACCACATGAGCCAACAATTCCACTGCTGGGTGTTTATCTGAAGAAAATGAAAATACCAATTCAAAGAGACAGATGCACTCCTACGTTCATTGCAGCTTTATTTAGAACAGCCAAGAAGATATGGAAGCAATCCAAAGATAAATGGATAAAGAAGATGTGTACGTACACACACACACACGATGGACTATTACTCAACCCTAGAAAAGAATGAAATCTTACCATTTGTGACAACACGGATGAACCTAGAGGGTATTATCTAGGTGAAATAAAAGACAAAGACCATTCGATTTCAGTTACATGTGGAATCTAAAAAAACAAATGAACAAACAAGACAGAAACAGACACATAAAGAAGCTGCAAGTTGCCAGAGGGGAGGAGCTGGGAGCAGATGAAGTACGCGGTTACAGACTTAAGAGGTACAGACTTCCAAGTATAAAAGAAATAAATCACAGGAATGTAATGCCCAGCATAGGGGGAAAATGTTAAAAGTTCTTCAGGGAGAAGTGAATTGATCTAGGTCTGAAACTCAGAAGAGCATCAGAGAAGGAATAAGAGAAGGCAAAATAAAGAGGTTTAATTTTCTTATTCTAAATCTGATAACTCTTTGTCCAAAATAATAGCAACAACATATTTGATTATGTTTATATGCTTATGGATACTTACGTACAAATAAAACGAATGACAGCAATTATACAAGGGACAAGGAGAAAAAAATGGGATTCTTTTGTCATTATAAGGTACTCACAGGACATGTGAAGTGCCTATGACAGAGCATCAAACCGCATGAGGCAAACACTGATAGAAATGCAAGGAGAAAGAGAAGGATCTGCTGTCAGAGTTGAATACTTCAACATTCCTGTATTGGAAATGGAAAGATCCAGCAGGCAAAAAATTAGCAAGGACATACTGAAGTCAATATACCAGACGTTGGATGGAATATTGTCTATAGACCACTTCGTCCAACAATAGAAGTTACATATTCTTCTCAAGCTCACAGAGAACATTCTGGGCCCTAAGACACCTCAACAAATTTGAAAGAAGAGAAACCATACAAGATCTGCACTCTGACCACAACAGAATTTAACTAGAAATTACTACCAGAAAAATAGCAGAAAAATCCCCAAATGTACCTGGAGATGTAAAAAAAAAAAAAAAAAAACAAAACACTTTAACACATGAGTCAAAGAAGAATCACAAGAGCGAAATTTTAAAATATTTTGAACTAAATGAAAGTGAAAACACAACTTACCCAAATCTGTAGGATGCTGTGAAAAGCAGTGCTTACCGGAGAATTTGAATCTTCCTCTTCACAGAGCAGCAGACAGACCTCCTCCAACTGGATCCTCCTAGTTTCTTTGACTTTCAGGCCAGATGCCTGGTTAGCTCCATCACGCAAGGGCACCAGCATCTCCGGGAAGACACATCATCGAGGTTGAGGACATCACAGACTTACACAGGTTCCTGTCCATCCTCATAGGTTCCAGCTCTTGTTTGTGGGTTCCACCTTGTCTGTGATGACCCCATTTTACATTTTTCTTCAACTGCCTGTAATGTTGACAACCTCAAGCATCAGGAACAACAGCCTTAGAGACTGCTTTACCAGTTCCCATAATTGCATAAGGTCAAATCCCTAAGATAGGCAAACAGGCAACCTACAGGTAACTTCATGCTTAATGATGAAAGACTGGATATTTCCCTCTAATTTTAGGAACGACACAAAATGTTTACTCTTATCACTTCTCTCCAGTGTTGTGCTGGAGCGTCTAGCCAAAGAAATATGGCTGGATAAAGAAATATAAGACACACTGTTGGAAATGAAGATATCTAACCGTCTTTACAAATAGCCTGATCACCTATGCAGAAATTTCTAAAGAATCTATATGAAAAATTACTAAAAAAGTGAGTTTAGCAAGGATCCAGAATGTAAACCAAACAGGAAAGAGTACGTTAAATACATATGGTTAGTGGCTGCCTGAGACTGGACGTTGGTATAGGTTTTAATCGGGCAGGGTCACAAAAGAACCTCTTGAAGTGATGAACTGTTCTATATCTTGAGGTGTTGGTGCTTATATTAGTATGTACATTTTTAAAAACTCACTGTATTTTTTTAAGCTAGGTTCCATGCCCAATGTGGGGCTTGAACTCACGACCTTGAGATCAAGAGTCGCATGTTCTACTGACTGAGCCAGCCAGTCACCCCTAGTATGCATATTTTTTTTAATTCATGGAAATCTACACTTAACATGGGTGTATTATGTGAATTATATCCCAATGCATTTTGGAAAATTCTTATTTTTTTAAAGTATATTTTTTAATAGTATCTATACCTAACATGGGGCTCAAACTCGTAACACCGAGATCAAGATTGCATGCTCTACTGGGAGGGCCAAGAGCCCCTCAGAAAAATTTTTTTAATTCCCATGTCTAAATCCAGTTTTAAGACTAGTGATAATCCCCAATCATATTACAACCACATTCAAGAATATACACACTCATACCATTATAAACACAGGCAGATTCCTTCTGAATTTAGTAATTTAAGTGATATGAAATTGAACAAATCACTGATGTGTCTGGACAAGGAATTTGATCTTTACACACCTTGGGATCTCATCTAGGAACAACAGGATCCATGCAACTGTTGACAGAACTTTCTGTGATGATGTAAATGTTCTGTACCTACCCTGTCCAATAGTCCAAAGCTCCATGTGGTTACTGCATGTTGAAAGAGGACTACTGAACTTTTGAGCTGGGAAACCAAATAGTTTGCAGCATTTAATTTTATTTTTATTAAATTTTTAGGGGGGGAGGGGCAGAAAAATCTGAAGCAGGTTCCATGTCCAGTGTGAAGCTGGACTTGGGGCTCAATCTCACGACACTGTGATCATGACCTGAGCTGAAATCAAGAGTTGGGCGCTTAACTGACGGAGCCACCCAGGCATCCCCTAATTTTAATTAATTTAAACTAACAGCCATATGTGCCAGGGGCTACCTTCAAATAAAGTCCTTTTCACCTGAATCTACTATTCTAGGAGTCGACAGCTATACCAGTAATTAAAAAAATCACCTCTTAGTTTTATTTATCTCAACGTTTCATTATATGCCACTTGAGTTAATAGTCCGCCATACAGTGTGAATTACAGAAGACACAATGCAACGGCAAGGAGAGACAGCAAATACACTGACTATAAATAAGCTGTTTAATTGGTATGTGTGTGATTTCTGACTCTTGTATGTGTCATCACACACAGTCTCCTGGTTGGATCAATTTCACCACGTACAACCTGTGAAACAAAGCAGCGCTACCTGGAGCCTCTTCAGTGATGATCACTGCAGGTAAACAAGAACAATGGTGTTAAATTATTTTCAAAGAAGCAAAATATAAAATGACTTGCATTTGGAGACCACCACCCAGAGAGCTTAGTGGCAGATTTCTGACCGTGTGCCTGAATTGGCTCATTCCTAGAAGTTTGCTCATTAAAATATTGTCTCCACAGATCTGCCTCCTTTTCTACGGTGTTTTAAGATGTGCCCAGTATTCTTAAATGGGATCGCTAACTTTCCGATAGACCTTCGCGTAAGAAACAATACTGAAAAACAATACTCTTTCTGGTGATGTGTGAATCAAGACCTCAAAGTACAAGTCATCAATTGGCTTACCTTTCAAACACCTACAAATCTTCACCTTGTAGAAAACACAGAGATAAAAAAGGAGTCCCTGGAATAATCTGCAATGTTTTACTGTCATTTAGGATCTGATTCATCCTTATGGAATGTCTATTCTAGACACAGAGCAAATTGAAATTAAATTGTTATTGTTCGGGTAAGTCTGGACTCAAAGGATTCATTACTATAGAGGAAAGTAAAAGTTCTGTCTAGAAACTGTACTTAATTATATATACATGTACATTTCATTATATGTGTGTGTGTATATATATATATACACACACACAATCTATTTATACTTCTATATGTATATGAAATATGTTCACTAAAGTCTTATGGCATTAAATGCAGAGATCACACAAAACATGTAATAACAGGTATGGACAATAGAATGTAAGACAGCTTCTACAGATCTTCCAAGGAACATAGCTCTTGTGACACCCCCCTGTTACGTAAGAGTCCCATGGTCAAATGGAACAGGGAACTGTTGTCCACCTTCCCTCTGGGAGATGCACTGAGCACATCTGCACCTTAAGGCAACTGGACTCATATACAACAGTGGAAAGTGGATACTGTTGTCTCACCAAAGAGTTCACAAACATATGCAGCAAAAGTACCCCTTTCCACTGAAACCTTATTAACCTCTCTATTAACCTCTCTAATGGTCCAAGGAACACAATTTGGGAAAAACCATCATAGAAAGCTCCATTCACTTTTCAATGTAAGTTACAGTATTCATTTCAGTACTGATTTAAATGCAATGACCATACTTATGGTGTTTACCCTATTCTCATTAGTTTGTGGCAGCCTTACCTGTGTCTAGTCAAAATGAATACCAATATAATAATCTTTGCGTGTACTTTTTCATTGAAAATTGCACCTTGCATGCACATGAGCTTATGCATATAATGTAACACATCCTGTATTAAAACATAATATCAGGGCTCCTGGGAGGTTCAGTTGGTTGAGCATGGGACTCTTGGTTTCGGCTCAGGTCATGACCTCATGGGTTGTGGGTTCCAGGTGTGTGGGGCCCCAGGCTCAGCAGGGAGTCTGTTTGAAGATTCTCTCCCTCTGCCCCTCCCCCTGTGCATGTACACATGCGTGCTATCAAATAAATCTTTTCAAACAAAGTAAATACAAATAATATACAATATTATGTTTTGACTTTATATATGAACAGAGTCCACATATATTTAATGGGCTGCACTTTCCTGTTGATAGAAATGTACCAACAGGAGACGAGCTGTAAAAAGATCCCGGGGCCTTTGGGACTTCTCCTAATTTCTGATGGTCTAACTGCTTGGCTGAGTGAGTTGATCTAATTTTTATATGCAAAAGAGGGACAGAAGACATCAATGTAATTTATATCTTACCTGTTTTAAAACGAATCTCCGGGGATTACTGGAAATAAATATTTTTGTATGTAAGAATACATATCTCACATAGAAGATAAAAATGGTTAAAGGGAAAATGTTAGTATGAAAATAAAAAAATAAAAGCAAGGCTGAGGGAGATTGGATCAGTTAAAAATGTTTTTAGTTCTAATATTCTGGGATGCTATATTTGAAAATGAGTGTATGATTTATTTTACTTGAGTTCTGCCGGCCCTCTGTTCTCATGCTTTTCCAGTACAACATCCAGTGACTTGATAAATGTGCTGTAAAAATGCATCTTTAAAGGAAATTATATTCTGAATTTATTTAAATCAGAATATATTTTACAAGAATTGTTTTCAGGACTTGAGGAAAATTAGATAAAACTGCACCATTTAGGAATTTACTTTGTATCTTTGAATATTAAATAAGTTCACTCCACACTGGTTATAAATTTATATGCACATTCAAATTCTGTATTTGATTAATATGTATCTTACGGAGTCTTCATTGCTTTATAATTGTGGCAAAAATTATTCTTTTAAATCATAGATTTAAAAAATAAGCTCAATATCTCATTTATTTTCCAGTTCTCTTCCTTCATCAGATTGACTATTCATTTTAGGAATATTTTCCTAAAGATGTTTTCATTGTATGAACATCTTTTAGTTTCCTACTTGTTGCTTTTATGCTTTATTATTTAGAGGAAAAAAATTCATTGACATTCTTTATGTATTTTTGAGCCCCTCTTCATAACATTAGAATGGGCTGATAAATAGGACTCATCCCTTAGGCATTTCTGGTAGAGCTTACTCTCAGCGCACACTCCAGGCAGCCCCCATCATAAGATAACTCCGCCTACCCGAAAAGAAGGACTAGATCAATTTAGCAACATCTGCTCTGGGTGCTAGACAGGTGTTTTGGCTCATATTACTCTGTATTTGTTTTCTCTGCTTTGGTATCTGGAAAACAGTGCATTATCTGCTCCATGGTATTCTTTATATGGAGGTTATACATTCTATGATTAAACAATGAGATCATACACCTTAATGAATTTTTTAAAAATTCATTTAAAATAGAGGAAGTAGAAATACCTCAATAATTCCAAGTTATTCTCTTTTAATAATAATAAAACATACACACATATATACATATATATGTGTGTATATATATATATATATATGTGTATATATATATATGTGTGTATATATATATATATATATATATATATTTTTTTAATTTGGCACTCGATGGGACATTCTTGGGCAGACACAGAGAAAGCATATAATTCAATGTTATCAGCCAATTGCAGTTTACTACGTGCTAGGCACTGTGACAAGTGATTAACATATAAACTGTAACATTTAACTCTCATAGAAGCATTTTAGAGATTCTGAAAAAAAGAGATACATGGAGATTAATTAACTCCCCAAACTACAGCCACAGCAGCAAGACAAGGCACACACACACACACAGAGCCAAAAGATACAGCTACTCGTACTCTTGGTAATTAACCTATGTTTTTTTCTCTACCATCCCTAGTCTAGTACAACTGAAAGTAATTATAAAATAAATATAGAAATGTGGGAGTTTTGAGCCAGTAGATTTCCATGACTGGGAGAAATTAATCATGTTTGGAAAAGTAGAGTGGGCTGGAAGATAGTTGATAGAAAAAAAGAACACAGAGTTTCCTAAAGAGATAAAAATTTTTATGGTGATGAAAATGTGCTCAGTTATAAAATGTTTTCAAATGTGTTGGCTTTTTGATAATACACATATCAGATGAAAAGCAGTTGAATCAACCGAAATGCAGAGAATCATCTACATTTTTCCATGTTTTTGTAATGGAAGTAAACAGTTAATGAGGATTTGGCTTAATTTAAGGCCAATTCCACAGATATTTTATATCTAGTCCACAAAACAGGATTCTGCAGTATCTTCTCAGAGATGCTGATGTAGAGAGGAGTCTAGTGAGTTTCAGCGTTCAGTATTTTTTTTAAGGATGCAATCCTCTATTATGTTCAAGACAAAACAGTGTACTACTTTTGTCTGTGATAGCTGAACGAGCTGAAGGAGGCAAGCTTCCTCTTTGCTCTTCCCCCACCCCGAGCTCCATCCTAAGGCTGCCCCTAGCTTCCTTTCACTCGGGGCTCATAACATAGTTCGAAAACCACCTCTCCCTTCTACTGGCCCCCTTGACCGATAGTGGCCCGAAGAGGTTAATGGTCTATCTGAGGTTATAAAACGAGGCTGTGGCCACTGGGCCAGGGTTAGAATTCATACGGTGTCCCCACTGGGGCTAGCTCTGTGGTACACCAGTAAGAAAACAGACGCCCCCACAGATCACGAAAGCTAACAGCAGCAGACTTGCCTGTGCGGTCACAGGAGTAACAGGGCCGAGAGCATCACTCTCGGGACTGGAGAAGCCACAGAAGATGGTTAAGAAACCAGGGTAGATGACCGGCATCCTTGAAACAGAGAGCAGATCGAGGAAACAATGTATTCAAGGATGTGATCTTTCCAAAAGGAAGGAAGATGGCAGGTAATGCCTGTAGTTCAAAAATTCACCTTCTTTGAGAAGAGCCCGTAAGGGGAAAAAAAAAAAAAAAGAGGGAGAAGAAGAAAAATACAATACGCTAAGAATGAGTCTCAAAAGAAGGTCTGGTTCTTGTCTAGAAAGCTTTAAAACTCTACTAAGATAAGGTCCATAGCAGAGATTCTGAAGTAAAACACAAAGACAGCTCTTCCTCCTGGAAAGGCACATTAAATATAAAGACATAAGTGTTTCCCAAACGATGTCACCTCAGGCCAGCCACAGGGTCCACACCCACACACCATGCCCGGAACGATATATATCTTCCTCCTCACTGTTAAGCGCGTTCATGTGCGTGCATGAAAAGCTTCCGTAGAAGATGCGTGCCGAATATCAATGACAATTTAAGAATTGGGACAAGAACCAGGAATTCTGTGAACTAGGATTTAACATGCTTCGTGTCCTGCTTGGTTTATCTAAAAACTATAATTGTATACTGTTTTTACCTTACAATTTTATATTAAAGCAAAACCAGAAGTAGCATAAGCTCAAATACAACCAAATAATACCTTTCTTTCCCCTTGTTTTTTTTTTCCTGTGTAGATTGACTTCACTGATGACCTGGAAGCTGAGGGATTTTTTTTTCTTCCTCATAAGAATGACGGACAGTAAAAGGAGGACACAGGCTTGCAGATTAATGCTAATAAAATGTGAACCAAATCTGTGCAGAGCAAAGATGAAATCATCCCTCAATTTCTATTCATTCTGCAAACAATCTGATGATCGATGCTTTCATTATACCCTGTGTGTTTCTCCCACAGAAAGAAACAGGGCAGCATTTTGATAATATTGACTTTCTGGAGAAAATTTAAGCAACTGATCTTGGAAGGCCTTGCTCTGTAGAGTTCCTTTGTGTGTGTTTGAGTGTGTGTGTGGTATGTGTTCCTTCTGGATCCTCGTATATTGAACATTTTCAATCCTCAGTGTTGCATTTCTTTTCTCCTCCGCCATTTTATTCCTTAGCGTGATAGATAACCTTCAGTGGTAAGCAGAATGAAGACCTCCCATGGACGACCATGTCCTCATTCCCAGATCCTGTGCTATGTTACCTTTAGCGTCAAAGGGAAATTTAAGTTGCAGAGGGAATTTGGGTTGTTAGCCAGCTGACTTTATAATGTGGAGATTATTCTGGAATACACAGGTGGGCACAATGTAAGAATAGGGTCCTTCAGTTGGAAGGTGGAGGCTGACAGTAGGTAAGAGTAAATATACTGGGATGCGAGAGGGGTCCACCTACAGTTGCTGGCATTGAGGATGAAGCAAGAGGCCATGAGCCTGGGAATGTGGGTGGTGTCTCACTGGGAAAAGACAAGGAAATGCATTCTCCCCTGGAGCCTCCAAAAGGAGACAACCCGGGCAGCATGGTGATTTTTGTTCACGGAGACCCGTTTTAGATTTCTCACCTCCACAAATCTAGGACAAGACATTTATATCATTTTAAGCCACTGAGTTTGTGATGATTTGACAGTGAAAGTGAATATACCAACGTAGAAAGCAAGGCTACCAGTTGCTTCCCCTATAACCCCTCGCTCACCAGGCTGGTCTGGGGGCCTCCATCTCTGATGACTGTACTTCTAGTTCAGAGATGCTATAAAAATACACTGCGTGTGACTATTGGTTACTGTGTGTGAATAAAAGTTACTTTTAGGATATAATTTGACTACAATGTACTTAGAGTATTCCAGTAGCTAATGTTCTGTTTGCCATGTTCCTGAATATGCTACACAGATTAATTTCATATAATATCGGAAACAACCCTATAGGGTAGGTACAACTGTTATTACTACTATCACTATCCCCATCATTCCTGATTGATTTACTAGGAAACTAAACCGAAGCCTAGAGAAGCTGCCGAGAGACTCCACGGTAGGACGCTTTACCACCTTCTTTTTAACCTTGGCAATTTGCCTCTTGAGTATGAGTACTTAATCAACACAATCTGACAGTTCTTCAATACGTCCGTATAAAAAAAGTCTACCCCCATAAATCACCTGTGATGCTGAAAGAAGAGGCTTTAGCTAAAAATGTTAAGGTTATCATACCCAGAATGACGGGCCCGGCCAGGGGAGTGGAGGAGTGTGGAGTCATGGCTCAGCAAGGTGGATACACTTCTGGAAGGCCTCCAGCCCAAGGTTTATGGGAGCGTCTTCCTGTAAGAGACACACAGAATTGAAGACAAGCTACCATGTACTCCTGTTCTCACTGAGCAGGAATCCACATGTCATGGTGGATGGTCATGGGAGGATTGCTGAATGCTCCTGAAGCCTGTTGATTTGGTCTTGCTACAAGGGCTCCAGTCACAGAGGTGAAGCTTTCATGGAGCCTACAGTGGGTAAGGTGGGACTCCAGCAGATACCCACTTCTGGGCCCAGCCGATGGGAATACTGGCTGCCAGCAGCTCACGGCGCATTCCTTGAGAGGGAGACCATCTCTCCCGGCTTAAGCCCAGATGCCATTTTAACTTTTTACATGTTTTTTTCTAAACCAGAAATATTTTGGCCCAGTAAAAGCTTGTTAATTGGCTATGTGCTCCTTTTTTGCTGCCTACATACTCAGCAGATATAAACCATTACTATCAAGTGACAAAAAGAGGTAGGAAAAGATTTCTTCAAGTATAATAAAAGTTCTTACCTTCACTGACCCTAGACTTAACCGTACTGCCCACCATTTGAGAATTCTGATTTACAATCTCTAAATGCAGATGTGTAATTGAGCGAAATAACATTTTTTATTCAGAGATTTGAAAGACAGCCTTCGAGTATGTTCTAGAAAAAAGTATATGAAGCATGCAGAAGGCAAACTGGTGTATGACCTCAGTGGCGATGATATTCTGAATGGGCTGTTAATTGAGGGAGATAATTACTATGTATGTTATACGCTAAAATAAAACTGTCCTGGCCAGAAAAACGGTAGCATTACCTACTCTGACTGTGACATCTGTTCACTCTTTCTTTGGAAAGTAAACCAATGAACATTTTTGCCTGATATAGCCTGAAAAATAAAAACAAAACCTAGAGTACCCATAAAGGTTATGAGCTTTCCATAGTCTTTCTTCAGAGATTCTCAACCGGTGACTACGCATCCTCATAAGACAAAATCACGGAAAGAGACTCCAAATACTAGAAGGAAGGTTTTCTCAGTTCACTGAATGTGAACAGAAGAGAACAGTTACAATATTCATAAGCCAAACTTATACTGAAAGGGAGATTTTTTTTTCCTGAAAAAGCCAAGCACAGCATTTTATAATGTATCAAACTACAAAATGTATTCATATTCAGTAAGCCTAGCTGTATTTTATGATTAAAGATAATATAAGGCTTTGTATGAATGACATGCTTGATGTATTTGAAACAAATAAATGTTTAATGGCACAGAAGCACACAATTTAAGGACACATTGTTTTAAAAGCAGCTTTTTCTTAAAGGATTCGAATTTAATGTTAAAAAAAATACTATTTAAGGGGGCGCCTGGGTGGCACAGCGGTTGGGCGTCTGCCTTCAGCTCAGGGCGTGATCCCGGCGTTATGGGATCGAGCCCCACGTCAGGCTCCTCTGCTGTGAGCCTGCTTCTTCCTCTCCCGCTCTCCCTGCTTGTGTTCCCTCTCTCACTGGCTGTCTCTATCTCTGTCAAATAAATAAATAAAATCTTTAAAAAAAAATACTATTTAAGAAGAGCCAAATTTTACCTTTCACTTGGCAATTTCATGTCGGTTGTCTGTTTGCTTTAATCTCCCCCACTTCTTTCAAAAAGGAAAAGGAAAACAGAGTATCTGTAATCACACTGTCATCATTAAAACATCCTGAAGGGAACAGAGGAGCACATTCTGAGTCCTTCTCAAGTCTTGACATTTGCAGCCCTACAGAGGAGTCAGAGCAACAACTACCACAAAGAAGGTAGCTTTCAAAGCTGACCTACCGGCCATGAAAGCCTCAACAGTTGCAGCTTTAAAATAGGACTCAAACTGTTAAGCATACTATCCTGAAGGTACACACGATGCCCATCTGCGTCTATAGCTGTGTCTGTGCCCATCTCTAAGAAATTGGTTTTTTGTGATATAAAAGGAAACTAATTCCTGCATTATTTTTTTTTGTACTTGAAATGTGGGCCTCTTAATGGAAATAGAATACAAAAAGTGTCCTTCAGAATAGTTAAGATATTAAGAGGTGAAGAAAACTTTAAATTTACTTACGTCGTTATTGCCTCTGAATATGCAGGATTTATTAATAATTTATGTAAAAGGAAGACACTGAAAAGTCTTAACAGCAGGGACCTGAGTAAATATGTAGGATGTAGGCAGATTCTATGGTAACTCAGATAAAGAAGGTTTTCCAGGGGTGCCTGAGTGGCTCAGTTGGTTAAACATCTGACTTGATTTCAACTCCGGTCATGATCTCAGGGTTGAGGATCAAGCTCTGTGCTGGCTGTGGAGCCTGCTTAAGAGTCTCTCTCTCCCTCTGCCACTCCCCTCCCCAACTCATGTGCTCTCTCTCTCTCTAAAATAAATAAATAAATAAAAAGGTTTTCCACTGTTTCAGAGTAGCATACAATATGGTTTTCCATTATCCATGGCAATGAAAATACAGCTAGGCTAATGGACAAGTCCTGAAATGCACAAACCCAATGACTGACCTACCATCTCACAAACTTGTACGTACATGAACCCAAGACTCCAAATGATCGTAGCTACCTTCTACCTTATTTTCCCTTTATCGTTCTTTGATTCGAAAACCAAAGTTCAGTGTGACAGTTTATAGGGAAATTGTGGGTAAGCAAATATCCTGCATGAAAAAAACCAGGTCGATAGGTTTCATAATTACTGCAGAACATGTCGTCAGGAAGAGACCAGCTACTGAAGGCTGGTTACGAGTTGATTAGTAACATTGAGAATTTGAAGCAACACGTGGGCAGTGATTTGTCAACTGCTACCTATAGATGAAGGCGTTATGAATCACCATTTGGGATGCTGTTCACACGATCCGTGAAGTTGCCCTGGAGAAATTTCACAAGGTCCACACACTTCATTCCCTGCAACAGTGACAGTGGGTCCTAAATGTATGGAGCAATTTCTACCGCCTTTGGATCTGGTGCAGGTACTCGCAGGCCACTCCACTTCCCAGAGCAAGTGCGGAAACACCATCCACAAGTCACGTGGCAGAGTTTAAACACGGCGCACACGGCTGTTCAAGCACAGGGGTATTTACATACTATTACCGAGCAAACTACGGATCTCAGTAAGCAATGCATACGAACATAACTCTGTTCAGAGAAGTTCACAAGTCGTGCCTCTCTCACAGCACAACGTTGCGCTTGTCAAACGGAAAGCGGTAATACTGATTCCATTCTTTTTGCTTGTTGTACAACACTAGCTGGCAAAGGTTTATTATTTTTTCCTTGGGTGATATTTCTAGATGAAGTGAAGAGCCTGATAATTTCTTTTAACATATTTGCAAAGCTGAATTCAGCCCCGTGATTCATTGTAACTGCTTCAGAACACCATGTGAGAATTAAAAAATGAATAAAAATGCAGTAGAAAGGAAAATTCAAAGTATGCCATTTGTTAGAATCAAATTTTTTTTTTTTTTTTTTTTTTTTGCAAGCACAGCACTTCAATCTCAATAGTGTTCCAAAGCCTCCAAAGCTTATAATGGTGGGGACACACATATTTTTCTCTCTGAAAAACAGGCCAGGAGATAATGAAACTATAATTTCAGAATCCTGCAGCTGATATAAAATGGCCACATGTGTGGTGCTGAAACACTCTATATGGGCACTTTCTGTAAAATAATCATATATTAAACTCAAGGAGTAAGGAAGAAGAATTTTTAAAAAGTGCAGGAAAAGCAAGGAAAGCCTAAATATTGTGGGATAACACTCTATTCAAGTCAGCGCTTTATTAATCCAAATTGAATCGATTTAATTCCTTCCTACATCTTAATCAAGACAGCCTTGAAGTGCTAGAAACGTGGAGACATAGTTTAGAAGTCAGTGAATTCAGCAAAACCGATCTGTTCCTTTATATAAATAATGACATCAGTATCAAAGGCCTTTTCCGACTCTCTCACAGGTGTGCGATTTCAGACATTTTTAATACAGTCATTAGATGTTCACGGAAAACCGCTCTCCAGTTACACGTGCATACACAGAAGCCCATTGCACAGCATATTTACGCACAGTTGGCTTACACTCGGTGGAACAAGGAGATGTAATACGTTGAGGTTTCTTTTTATTTTTCAGTTGTCAAAGAGCTAACCTGAGGTGCTAGTGATAGATACGGTGGAAAACAAAATATATTCTTTGCTTCCGTGTTTTTGCATGCTCCAAGGAGTCCTCCACACATTGCTTGGAGACCAGTAAGACGGTCCTACTCTCTTGTTTTATTAGGGGGAAAACCAAAGACCAGGGCACTTTGATTCACTTACCACTGCGTAGTGAATAGATGAGCTTCTGAGGTCACCATCACGGGCCTCCTTCGCCACTGAAGAAAGCACGTCTTAATATCTATTCTGGCAGCATTCCGCTATTTCTATTTCCCTTTATTTTCGGGATGTTTATCCTACTTTTTTAGATTTGGATTTAATTTTTATGCAAGAGACTTTGTGATGTAACACCAAAAATGAACATTTATGATTTTAAAAATTAGTCTCTTCACGGAGCTAGGGTTGTTCTGTCTCCTCTTGGATATCTGTCTAGAATCATTTCAGAGAAAGGAAATTTCATGGGAAAAAAAAAAAGCTGTTACATAATTACTTCACAAATTCAGACTTGTTCAAAATTCTAAAATGTTAGGGAATCTGTTAAAAGCTGCACTAAGAAGAAAATCAAGCTTATGTAAAATATTTTGAAAATTCAAATCCATGTATACTTTCAAATCCATCTATACACACATATATTAACAGTCAAATGAAAAACTACAAAAATTTAAACCATAAATAATAAGCTGGGAAAAGTTTGCAACCCATATGAGAAAAGATTTATTTCCTTGACTTGCAAAGAGCTTAAACAAAGCAATAAGGCAAATAAATTTATATGTAAATGTATATGTATTATATAGAAATGTAGATATGTACAATGCATGTATGTGCAATGCATAATATAGACATTTATATATTTATATGTAATTTATTTATATTTACCTCATATATTACTTACACAACATATATAGTTACAATGTTTATATATAACTTATTTATAGATTATATATCAAGCATAGAAAAATAAATACTAATGACTAATGACTAATATTATAATGAAAAGATGTAATAACATAGATTCTCTCATTTGAGTGGGGTCATGTTACCGATGAAACGCTGTGATACCATGCGATGTCAAAGTGTCCATAATCTCTACTACATAAGGAAGAATGTAAAAATATATGTCAATCTGCTTGTAAATCAGGGTTGAGAATGGTCCAGCAGATTCAACTGAGAGACAACTATAGGTTTGAAAATACTGGATTTATGATCTATAAAAAGACTTCACATAAAAATGGCTTTACCTAGAGGTGCAAAGATAGGCACTGGCTTTTCCTAGAAACTGCTTTAAAATATTTAAGGCATTTAAAAGGGAAAATTGGAATCGAGATGTCTAATTATTTAGAAAAATAATTTTAGTGATTCTAAAAATAGAGTGATTTTACCAGCTAGTGTGTGGAAGGCCCTGTCCCAGAAAGTTATCACCTTTGCATTAAGTCCTACTATATCCAAAATATATAGGTTAATACAACTCCAAGTCTCCCATCCCATAGTCCCTAAATGACTGACTCCGATTTACTGTTCTCATTATTCACATAATATTTATCAACATCTAATATCTTAAAATAGCAAATAAACATATATTATCAGTCTTGCTCTTCCCCCCCCCCAAGATTTATTTATTTATTTATTTGAGAGAAAGAGAGAGAGTAGGGAGGAGGGGCAGAGGGAGAGAGTCCCAAGCAGATTCTGCACTAAGCACAGAGCCCAATGTGGGGCTTGACCTCCTGACTCCGAGATCATGACCAGAGCTGAAACCAAAAGTCAGCCACTTAACTGAGTGAGCCACTCAGGTGCCCCAGTCTTGCTCTTTGATAATAAATGCTATCGGGGCACCTGGGTGGCACAGCGGTTAAGCGTCTGCCTTCGGCTCAGGGCGTGATCCTGGCGTTATGGGGTCGAGCCCCACATCAGGCTCCTCTGCTATGAGCCTGCTTCTTCCTCTCCCACTCCCCCTGCTTGTGTTCCCTCTCTCGCTGGCTTTCTCTATCTCTGTCGAATAAATAAATAAAACCTTAAAAAATAAATAAATAAATAAATAAATGCTATCATGCTGTAAACAGTCACCAGTTCATCCTAAGCACTTCAACAGTCACAGACATCATACATTATATAATGCAGGGGCTTACACTCCAACAAGAGATGGAAAGGCTCACCCAAGTGAAATAGGAATGATAATATGAAGTTCCCACAAAGACATGGACGTAGTCCCAAGAGAATTCTTACCACTTCGGACCAACCTTTAAATTAATGGTGATATTTGTTAATTTAACATTTCCAGGATGGATGAGATTTGTAAAATGATAATTACGATTCTTTCAGGCAAGGGTTTAGACATTAGGGAAAGGTACAAAAATGATAAGCCTCTTCATATATTGATGAGAAATGAAAAAAAGCACATGCTCAGAGAAGAAATGGTCCATTTGTGATACACTTTGTCAGCAATGACCAGGCCACGTTCCTCGAGGTGTTCGAAAGCCATGAACAATGCAGTGTTAAGGCATGGTTCTTAAGTGAGATAACAACAACAACAACAACAAAAACAAAAAACTAATTCGTAAGTATAATCGTAATTTTCTTGGCAAATGTTTCGGAACCAAATTGATATTTTGATTAAAATGCCATAATTGCAGAGGCAATTTTTTAGACTGAATATTTTGATACTCCTGAGTCAAAATACTTCCAGAATAATTCCATTTGCATAAAATTTATTAAATCAATAAGGTTAAAATCACGAATGTAGATTAATAAACACATAGCATTTGTATTTGAGATGTATTTAAATGTTATAAATCATCTTATATTTGTGACAAATCTAATCCCTAAATAGAATAATTTTAGCTGAAAGTGGAATCATTATTCTACTTGCAGTTCTTTTTTTTTTATTTTTTTATTTTTTAAGATTTTATTTATTTATTCGACAGAGATAGAGACAGCCAGCGAGAGAGGGAACACAAGCAGGGGGAGTGGGAGAGGAAGGAGCAGGCTCATAGCGGAGGAGCCTGATGTGGGGCTTGATCCCATAACGCTGGGATCACGCCCTGAGCCGAAGGCAGACGCTTAACTGCTGCACCACCCAGGCGCCCCTCTACTTGCAGTTCTAAATACTTATTAAACTTAGAGGAAAAACAGATGGCATTTTGAATTGGTTTTGGACACGCTGGCATTTACCTGGGGCGGATTACCTAGGGATGAGATATTCACTGTGCACGAGAGAGAAGTCAATCAGTGTATTTCCCACTCGTATAGCATGACGATAACTCCCGTGAGAAAATTTTTCTTTATAATGTCGTAAAGGTAAAGCACTATGTCTCTTTCTATGCGCAAAGTAGGGATAGTTCCACTCATCGGAAGTAATCAGCTCTCTTGAGAGAAAAATTCCCAAAGATGAAAGCCTATATTAAAACTTTCGACATTAAAAACTGTCCTATTTCTACGAAGGTTATCACACATGAGCACAGTGTCACACAAAACGCCTAATGGAAATCTGACTTTCCTGATGGAAGTCTTTTATGGTTCACTTGGGTTAGTTTTCTCTCTTGCTTTTGAGGGAATTTAAAAGGCATTTACAATCAGCCACAGAGAGAAGCTAGAAGGACATCTACAACTTTAATTTAGTGCTACGATGGGAAATGTTTAACATCCAGCTCTCATGGCAGGGACGGGTGTCTCTGATTTGTAATACTGGCCAGTATCTGTGGCATAAATATTCCCACAAGGGTCAGTTTATTCCCCATGCTGTACCTTTTATTCCTGCGACTTAAACAAAGAGATCTTGCCATGTGCAACAACACGGATGGACCTAGAGGGTATCCTGCTAAGTGAAATAAATCAGATAGAGAAACACATATTGTATGGTTTCACTTAAATGTAGAATCTAAAACACAAAACAGACGAGCAAACAAACCAGAGAAAGACTCATAAATACAGACAACTGGTGGTTTCCAGAGGGGCGAGGGGGGGGGCATGGGTAAAACAGGTGAAGGGCACTAAGTAGTAGAGCTTCCAGTCATAAAATAAGTAAGTCACAAAAATGGAAAGTACCGCGTAGGGAATATAGTCAGTAATATTGTGACAACATGTTGTATGGTGACTACACTTAAACGGTGAGCACTGAGTAACATACAGAATTGTCGAATCCTGAAACTAATATAACATTGTATGTCAACTCTACTTCACAATAACAAAGAAAAAAGGAACGGTGTTGAACAACGCTCTCACAAAATTGCTCACAATTTGACAACCGATGTGCAAGCGACTAGAGCCAGCTCCATCCAGCACACCACCGGCCAGGAGTGGCAGAGGGAGGGAGTCCTTCTAGGGACTGCTGACACACACTTTGCAGTTAGGGAGGGACGTTTCAATCCTGGTTTTGCTGCTTATTTGTCTTGTCACTACGGACAAGTTCTGTACACTCAATGAGCTCCAGTTTTGTGATCTGTAAGGTGGAGCTATTGACACGACTAACATTATAAAGTTGATATAATAATTAAATGAGCTGATGCACGTAAAAACAGAACGTCTGACAGACAGTAATTTCTCAAACAGTATTTCCTGCCCATACATGTAAGGCTTCATTATTCATGAGCATTACAGCTATTACATTTTTTACTGTTTTCACCGGAGGTATGACTATAATTTTACTTCTGTTAATTATAGACTGCTCTTAAGAATAAATTATCACTGACTTGAACGTGAAAGACATATCAATTCCAGGTTGCCAAAGCTCAGAGAGCATCGTGTCCTCATCCTGAACTGTCATTCTGCAATGAAAGCAAACTCTAACATACTGTTTTTAAAAATATGATGGTTTATGACAGCCTCAGGGTGGGCCTGTTTTTCACTTTTACCTTGTCATTTTATTTTTATCTCAATATAACGTTTCTCCTATACACCACAACTTCACATTTCTGTCCTTTCCAATTTGGGTTTATTTTATATCCTCCCTAATTACACGTGGTTCTATTATAACGCGTCAACAAATAAACTTCATTCACAATATCCATTTTAGTCCTCACAATCATCCTCCTTAATTAAACATACTTTGCTATGAGTATTGAAGTTCATAGAAACACAGTCATTTGCCCCACATCATACAAGTCATTGTGACAGATTTGGAATCTAAACCCAGGTCAGCTCACTACCCAGCTAGTCGTGCGTCAGGCAGCCTAACTGAGAGGACTGTGGAGGAACCACTAACTTGGGAAGCATGGGTTGGAGCACAGGAGATGTTGAACCTACAGTCTCCTGAAGGATCACTTGAATTCCGTTGTATTAAGGAGAACCACAACTGTAAGAGTAATTATTTGGACTGGAGAATGTGCGTGGTCATAGAGAGTTAAGGGATGGCTCTAATTTTTCATGAGATGAGCAGATGAGAACATATAAGAAAGTCATGGCCCTACTGAAATGACCTCTGGAGAAAAGTTTCCTTTTTAGACATCTTTTTTCCCCTCAGGATATATGCAGAGACTAGATGTTGGGGGAATCCGACAGAGTCTTTAGGGGGGAGCCGCTATAGGGAAGACATGCTGGGTGAGGTCAGCACATGGTGCAGGTTTAATTAATAAAATTTGACAAAAATCACTCAGTGTTTTCCAGTAATGGGCCAGTTCTGACTTTCGAGTTCCGATCAGTTATTCTCGCCCAGTTTAGACAAACTTTATTGCCCCTCCCACCGGCACTGGAGAATGTTGATAAAAACTCCATTAGCCTGCGTGAGATGATATTTAATTTGCATTTGCAAAACTTCTTTAAAGCCTAAATTGTTATATAGTTGCCATGTGCTGCTCAGGAGAGTAATTTAGGTGTGCATGCAGAGTTTTAATAAAAATAAACCAGAACACATACTTCTTTAAGTTTCTCCTTACAAATGCATTTTAAAAATTCCAACTGCTATGTTCAGTGGTGCATGGAAAACGATGTGTGCATTTCATTATATGGATGTACCTTAAAATTCAAAGAACCTTTAAAGATAAGATGGATCCAAACAGGAAAAAATCAGAACCAAATAGAACTCCATACCATTTTATGGTCAATGCTGCAATGTATTAATGGTTCTGTTTTAATATTTAGCATTAACAAATTTTGGTATAGATTCTTGGTCTGTATGGAGAGATGCATCAGGTTAACTTTACCATTCAATGAATGACACTGACACACACTCATTAGATTTAGTAAAATCTGTGTCAATTCAGTTTTTGAAACAGTACACCCCCAGATATAAAAGAAGCTCAGTGTAATAGCACCATGCTGGAAAGCAAAAAGAATGAATCCCATTAGAAAAATGAACAAAAAACCCCCAACCCTGATCATTCCTAGAAACCATAAAATTTAATAACGTTACCTTATTGTAAGTGAAACAAAAAATGGCATGTAACATCTTGTACAGGGTAGGGATGGGCAGGCGGTGGTGGGTGTGTGATGTCTAGCACGGTAGTTTGCCTCTATTTTCCTTTAACATAGTGACAATAGTAATATTTATCTGATAGGATTAAGCAAAAAATTTAATGAGATAATACATATAAAGCACTTCTAACAGTGCCAGACACAAATTATATTTAATATCATATTATTAAACTGTCTTCGGGGCACCTGGGTGGCTCAGTAGGTTAAGGGTCTGCCTTTGGAGATTCTGAAGTCCCGGGATCAAGCCCCCCATCTGTCTCCCCACTCAACGGGGAGTCGTCTTCTCCCTCTGCTCCTCCCCTCTGCTCATGCTTGCTCTCTCTCACTCTTTCTCTCAAATAAATAAAATCTTAAAAAAAATAAACTGTCTTAGTAAGTACTCGCTTTTAGGGGTATTTTCTAAGACACATTCTAGCTATTTGTGGAAATTTAGTGCAAATATTGATTCGAGTATATTAAAGTGTGCATGGTGTTTTCCTTTTCTCCTCACTTGATTATGAAACTTCGATTACATTTATTCACAGGATGGGGTGCCTGGGTGGCACAGTCAGTTAAGTAATGGACTGCTGGTTTTGGCTCAGGTCGTGATCTCACAGATGTGAGATCTATCGCTCTTCGGGCTCTGTGCTCAGCATGGAGTCTCCTTCAGGTTCTCCCTCCCCCCCTGCTCTTGTCCTTCCCCTGCTTCCTTGAGCAAGCTCTCTCTCTCTCAAATAAATAAAGTCTTTAAAAAAGTATATTCACACAACACGGCTAATTTTTCAACTATTATTAGTTATATCACAGAATAGGTGCGAAGGAGCCCCATAAGTAGATGCGGAAGAAATGATCTCTATTAATCATTATATACACTACAGTAGTCCCTCTCATACTTTGAGGCCATCATGTAGCCCATGGTCTATGTGGACACTGTTTTATAGACACAGTGGCTTACAATGAATCTCCTACATCTCCTTGATCATGTGATTAGAAAGACCCAGACCAAAAAAAAAAAAAAAAAAGACCCAGACAACCTCAGAGATGCCATGGCAGCAATGAGTAAAAATCATTTTCTTGATGATATAGAAGAAAAATCATGTCTGATGTCTAATGTAACTGGAACATAAGAGATGACAAATTGTGTGAATTTTTGTATCACGCTAATGAGAAAACATATATTTACAATGAAAAACCAAGACATTATCTTTCTAACTTATTTCCTCCAATGAGAGAGAGAAACATCAACTTTCAGCCTTTTCACATAATCTAGTTCACGGTTGACACAAAATCTGATTATCAGGGATAGTGCTCAAGCCAGCGAAGTCCAGCTGCCTAGGAACCTGCACGATGCAGCGCCTTGGCGTGTTCTCTCTTTCTGGGAGCCCCCTTTACCTGCAGAGACCCCAAGGCACGCTCACCAGCTCCGCTGAGCAGCTCTGTTCGCAGTAGCAAAGAGTGCTCATTTCTCCAGGAGACCCGCTATTCGCTGCTGTTTCTCTGACTATTCAAAAAACTCTGTGAAACTACAGAAAAATAAATATAAAAGAGCCTGGAAAACGTCCTCCGGTTAGGTCACGTTTACAATAAAGGAAGCAGCTGCCAAAGAAAGGGTGACAGACCAGACCCAGCAGCAATGAAGAGACTCGAGATTGCGTGATGACCGGAGTTCATCAGAGGGTCCTGAGGACACTGTCCGCTTTCTGAGTGGACCCAGCCCTACACCTTGACCATTCTACAAGTTGTAATTCCTATCCCAGCTCCTTTGGCTCTCGCGTCACTGAAGTGGCACAGGACTTATAATTATGGTCCCTTTCTCCTACCCAAACTCCTAATCTCTCCATTCTGAAGCGGTCCCGTTATTCACCTTTTCTGCTCCGTCCCCAGCCTCCTGCGGGCTGTTAGATTAAATCACACATCTGAGCAGACTGGTGTCATCATGCTTTCTAGAAACACGGTGGCAGCTGGCCTTCAACGCCGCTCAGCAATATTGTTAGGCCCACGGGGCAGCGGTCTGTGCTGTTCATCACAGCAACCCCTTTAATTCTTTACTAACCTCCTCCCAGAACCCGCTGCCAGCCACTTTCCTCTGCTGATAATTCCTCTTCCTTCAAAGAGAAAATTGAGGCTTTTAACCTATATTCAAAACGTTTGCTTTTCTACTGACTCCCACACAGCCCTAAATACCCTCTGGTATCTCCCATTAAACATACAGATACAGTCCTTTCCTCATCAAATGTCCCTCTTGAGCTGCTCCTTTATCTTTCTCCATCCTTTCATAGCCAAGCGGTTTGGAAATAGGGCTTCGATTCACGAACACATTCAGCTTCCCATTTAAAATTTTAATCTACAGCAAACTGACTTCTACCCCCATCAACTTCACTGAAAATGGTCTGGCTAAGTTCTTCAATTACCTTCTAAATGCCAAAGCCAAGGAAGCCTCCCCAACCCTCCTGCTATTTAAAGTCTCTATAGTGCTTGTATTTATTCTTAGAAATGTAAGTTGCAAGTGTATTTCTACTACAAAGACTGTACTTTTCCATTGTAGAATCTTTCAACTATATAAAAAGAAGGGGAGGAAATCTGCAACATAGCCTCACCACCCGTGATAAAGCAGTGTTTCACACTCTCATGTATTTAAGATTTGTTTTATGCACACATTGACATGCTGTAACAAGCGAACGCTATGCTTTTTTAACATAATGCCATAAACATTTCCCCCATGTTATTATGTAATCTTCAGAAATGATATTTTAAGGCTGCATAATTTTCCATCATACGGAAAAATATTCTTGACTTAATTCTTGCACAGCATGTAAACAAGATATATTCCTATAGTATTGAGTGTCCTTGAAAAACTTGATGTGCAAAATCCTCCACTACCATGGTTATACAGTAATTTAAATAATCTCTCTTTCTGCTAGACTTCTAGGCTATCAAATGTTTGCTATCATAAATGACACTACAATGAATACTAAGGTACCCAAGATCATCTTGAATCTTCTATGTAGGTATTTGCTTAGCTCTTTCCAAATTAGAATATAAATTTTCCCACTTAAGATGTTTGTTCTTTTTGCAATTACCACACAGAATTTCTCCCTACATCTCGAAAAGAACATATTATTGGAGTTTGTACCTGACTGGTAAGAAGGCAGGGACACCATTAATGGCAAGGGACACAGCTAAATATTGGGTTCTTTTATTAAGGGATAAGAGGGCCAGTGTGACTCCTGGAAGTCTTATCCAGGAGATATCTTTTTATTTGTCTAGACTTTCCTTGGTTACAAAGTTATTTTATTGTATCAAACACAGCTGACACATTTGAGTTACTGTACTTAACTGACATATAAGTGAGGATCATTGGTAACAATACTTTAGATAACTTAGCTTAGATTGAGGGGAAAACACAAAATAAATAATAAAGTCTTTGCTGGCTTAAGTTATTGCAGACAAAAGTAGTTTTTTGATTTAATCTTTTAAAGACTCACCAAAGTCTGGAAATGACTTGTTGTGTTATTTGCGACTTACGCTAATTAAGTCTGCCTTTTCTACTAAGCACGAAGGTGCTATGGAGAAGACGGATTGTCAAGGATAAACAGAGACAGCAGATCGCTGAGTTTCAGTCTCGCTCTGAATCTTCCCCCAGTAATTAGCAGTCTCTAAGCTGAAACTGAACACCAGAAGAAAAGAGAGCCTCTGCTGGCATCTGTGGAAAATAAGATGGGAATGAGAAAGATGGCAGGAAGAGAGTCTTCCCATTTGAACGTAAGTAAAAATTTATATGTGATTTAGCTCCTGAAATTAATTTACATGAATGTATGCATCCTCCTTGTGCAGGGACCATGCCCGTCTTCTCTGTATCATTCCAGTTTTAGTGTGTGTGTTGCCAAAGCCAGCAAGCTCCTGAAAGTATTCTGATTAAACTGTGAAAAAGCTATGGAAAAGAACAACTTTTAATTTTCTACTTGTGTTTATAAGGCGCTCGTCTAGGAAGATAGTCTTTGATTAACTGAAAGATTGGTTTATTGACCCTCCCAACTCCTAACTGTATTTTCAAATTCAGTGATGGCTGCAAGACCAGTTTTGATCAGCAAGGGCCTACATTTCTGGAAATCTCTTCCAACCCAAATAATATAATTTAGTGGATTTTCTGACTGCAAGCTCCTGAAAAAGTAAATGGTGTGATACTGAAAGAGTTGGTTAAGATACACAGAGGTAAAAAAGACGGTGTGTAATAAAGTGTGTTAGGAGTCAGCTCATGACGTAGATATCAAAAGGAAATGCTAGGAACCGATATTCACTAAGATGGAGGGTAGAAAATGATTAGGATTTTTAGTTATTTAGGAGTTTTATGAAGATGATTTCTTCAGAGAAATCTGTGCCATTCGTCCCACCCCCCAACACCCAAGAGGAGAGGGTACGTGAGTGTTGTAAGCTCGTGTGTGTGTGTGTGTGTGTGTGTGTGTGTGTGTGTGTGTGTAGGGGGGAGGGAGGAACATCTACCTCCTTTATCTTGAGGGGAGAAGGCCAGGTTCCAATGGAGCCTCAAGGAAAGCTTGCTTCATGCTTCCTGGAAGGGGTAAAAATGGTAAAATGGATTCTGACTCTTGCCATCGAAACTTCGAGGTCTCCAGAACAAACACTGTTTTAATAATAAAAAAAAAAAAAGTTATAAAGAGAACAGGACAACCACCATAAAGGCGGCCACCCAGGACTTGCCCTGGACTTTTGCTGAGCAGGGACACAGGGCAGGTGATGTTTTTCATGAAGCAGATGTGATCTGTGAGACACTAAGATTCAGCCTGGACCTATTTTGACACCTGAACAAGTAAACCACCCGGGAAGAAGACAGAACTGCAACAGAGAGTCTGTGTCATTTGAAGGTTCTGAAAATTAGGGGTTGAGAGAGGAGAGACAATAGTCTCACAGAAAACATCACCCAGACTGCAAGTCGGTGCAACCAGCAGGCTGACGGGTCGGAGAGCTCTGAAGAAGTTATGAAAACACCCATGCAAGAGAGAGCATGTGCTTTAAAGATCTTCCAGGTGTAGAGAGAGAGAAGCCAAAGTACAACAGGACCAGGTAAAGAGGAACTTCCCTATCCCCCTGTCTCTCCTCCCTCAATTCCATCAGGTAGGGCGGCATTAGATATGGTGGCTTGTGCGTGTGCCTGGGAGGGGTGTGTGTGAGGGTGTGCGTCACAGAGAGAAGATGCTGCTCGCCCTCTCCCGGGTCGCAGACCTCCACTTCTGTCAGCCCACCTGGAGGAAGGAGGCAGTGACGGTGGAAGTGTTGATGAATAGTTTTGGTTAGACACTTGCAATCACTAAATGGAGGCTATTTGTTATACGTTAAGGGAGCCACGGGAAGTTTTATTTTCTAAGAGTGAGAAGACAAGACTGGGGTCGAGATTCAACTATGCCTGAGTTTCTGAATGCCTCAGCTGCAAAAGCAACTTTTAAAACCCTGGGAATGATCTGAGATAATCATATGTTGTCATAACATTTATAAAAGACATTCTAATCACAATTATTGAAGACTGGTTTCTCCATCCAGTTCAATTTCTCCTCTCACTCTTATCCTCCTATCAAGGGACTCTGAAGAGGCTATAGATATTTTGAGGTATTCTTCACTTTCAGATGAATATTGATATTTTTCCACATTATTAATCACTGAAAATTCAAAAAGGACCACCAGGGTAAACCAAAGAGAAAGATAAATTTCACTCAACACTATTACATGAAAAACAGGGTTTTTTTTTTTTTCCTTCAAAATCATGTTCCTAGTAATATTTATAGACCATCAAAGAGAATATACAAAAGATAAAAGAGATATTTCTCAGATTATTTTGTGAAAAATGTTCTTGAAATGTCACACTATTAGAAGATTCTGAATAGCCTATTTCATGACCAGTTTCAAATATTTTGTTTATAAATAAACTCTTTTCAAAAAGATAGGAATAATTTCCATCAGTTGGGTTCTAAGATCAGAGGCATGTGATGAGAACACGCAAAAGTCCTGAAAATTCCACAGACTACAAAAAGGCTAAGTTTTTCTTGGTTTGCACATAAATAAATATACATGTAAAAACTGGGCCAATATTTTGAAGTAAAGATGAGAAGGAACATTCAGAATTACTTTGAGATGCTAAAAGATTAACTGTAGTCATTCAATTTTCAGAGATAGAGATTTCCCCATTAGAGGTCATAGTGACAAAGGCATTCTTGAAAGAATAGAAATGTCATGAAAATCATGGAATTAATTGCAGGATCTGACTCATTTTTATGCTAGCTCTTGAGGAAAAAATTGAAGTGAGAAAAGATCAGTTGGATTTACTTAACAAAAGCATTTTTAAAATAATTATTTTAAAAAAAAGAAAACCTGTACAAATTGAGGTATGGCTACTTAAAAATATGGAAGATAAATCCTACTCAATGCTTGTAGATTCTTTGTGAAACGTGACAAATACTGAACAGCTGGGGATTATCGTATGCTGCTGTTAAGGGAAACGCTATGAAAAAATTTTTTTTTGCCTTTTTCACAAACAAAACCATCTGTCACTTTTCAGCAAAGTGACCCCTATGGACAGTTGTAACCTCTGGTTGGACAACACAACACTGTTGGAAAAGTGAAGAAAAAGGGCTGCAGTCATGTTTTTAATAGCCTCATTCTAGGACCCTCAGTGACATCAGCAGGAAGAGCAGGGTAAGAACATTCAAAAATTCTCCATAAAAGAATGAGAATATTGGCATGATTGACAAAAACCAAGATTTTCAAAATTCTGGAAATCTACCAAAGGGATTAATACTGGGACATTTATTTGATAAAAAGTAGTTGAATATCAGTAAGAACAGTCAACTTTGTCCCATTGTAACTTCCCGTCTCCATCCCAGAAAAGGGGGGGTGGAATGGCTGATACCACTGGGGGTGGAGAGGCCCCTTCTGCTGGCATGGGAGAACTCATTAGAATTCAGAGGCTCAATGTCCCCAGAGGCTCAATTCGTGTTGTAACTCAGTTAATTGCAGGATGGGGTCTGTGTTTGATTTTCAGCAATTTCGGCCCTGTGTGTACAGCGTCTCCTTCGGGGCACACATAGAAGCTCTCGGGTCATTTATGTGGTGAGAAATCAAATCTCTGAGTTCATCCGTTTCTTTCACCACTTTGTCTAGCCACATTAGGAGCAATTAACCAGGGTCATTTGTACTCCTCTGTTTTCCAGAAATGTTTGAAAGTATAACATATAGAGTTACTTAATGCCTTGATTAGGAGTATCCAATGCATGTCTTTTGCATATTGCTATAAACGGTTCACGCCATGGACTACCAGTGCTCTCTTTATTGCTGGAAATAATCATTAGCCTCTTTAAATCTAATCAGATTAGAGAGCCAATTCCAGAAGGCCCAGAACCAATTCAGAAAACTCATCCTTAAATTTTCCTTCCTCTAAAACCACTTTTGGTACTAAAATCTGTATTATTCATTGTTCTCCAGAGAAATCAAACCAAGAGGATATAGATATATAGAACAATATTTATTATAAGATATCTGCACATGTGATTATGAAGATTGAGAAGTCCCATAATCTGCCATCTGCAAGCTAAAAACCCAAGAAAGCCAATGGTGTATGGTTCAACCCAGAGGTGTGAAGACCAGTGGATCCAATGGTCCCAGTCCAAGTCTGCAGATCTGGAAACCAGGAGCACTGATGTCCAAGGGCAAGAGAAGAGGGATATTCCAGCTCAAGTACTGAGAGCAAATCTGTCTTCCCTCCTTTTCATTCTACTTGGGCCCTCAATGGGCTGGGTGGTACCCATCCACATTGGTGAAGGCAATCTTTTTTATTCTGTCTACAGTTCCAAATGCTGATCTCTTCCAGAAACACATGCACAGACAGACCCAGAAATAATGTTTTACCAGCTATCTGGGAATCATCTAGCCTGGTCAAACTGACACATAAAATTAACCACCAAAATGCCTGCACCTTGTTGTGATATTGTTCCTGTGAATAATGATTACAAATGAAAGATTTCCTTCCTGAAAGGAAGGTATATTGTCCTGAGGAGACAGACAGGAGGAAGCTCATTAAGCAGGACCCTAGCTTCCTCCATGTAAGTTCCCAGATACTACTGGGATGGTGGTTCATGAGGTCACCATGCAGACAGCACCTTCTGGAAATCCACAGTGGTCAGTGAGCTGCAGAGGGGAAAGGCTAGGAGGACACCAAGCCTGTTGCACGACAGGGCTTTTGTAGGACTGGAGGGTGAGAGCAGGGGCCTCCCAAGGCACATAAGGAGAAAAGTTAGCCCTGGCTCTCAGACTTTGCTTTCCACGGGCCATAATTAACCTTTGCTGGAATTAGGGATGTGAAGCCCCCACCCTCAACCCTAAGAAAAGCAGGACATCAGGCCTGTGTACTTCTCCTCACCTCCTGCTATGACCTTGCTATGCGTCCCTACGTTTGCCATGGAATTTCCAGGACTTGTAAGTAATAAACCTTTTAGACACATTTTTCCAAGTTTCCTGGTGGTTATTGCTGAGGGCATCTTGAAATCATAATAAGAATCACAAGGGCCAGTCTAGCCACATCACTGGTTATCAACAGGTTGAGACTGACATAAAACACGACCTCGCAGCATGAAGCATCATTTGTGAACAAGGCACAGTGTGCAAACATGCAGCATTTGGTCCCCCTTATCATGACTGTGACAGTGTATGGAGCACAATAGAGCAGACAGTGCTCTACAACTGGGATAATAATATTTTAAGGGCAAACAGAGCAATGTGAAAAAGGTGTGCTTCTAGATTATAGATATATCTGTCCTATGTTATTATTTCTCCATTTATTATTAATTTGTACCTTACATAATTGTGAGTATAAACTTGCTTAGGAATAAAAATATGTTTCCCAAAAAATCTTTCTACTCCTGCTGCTCATTTCCTGCTTGCAAACACAACGCTTTGTATGCGAGAGAATAGTCATTTTTCACAGCAATGAAGGTGGGAAATATTACCTTCCCACAAATGAGGAAATAAAGGGTAATCACAGAATATGGTAGTGGTGGCTTCCTGGATCAGGCTCCAAATATTGCTGTTTGGGTTCACGAGGAGTTATTACGCCTCATACCATTTTCTGCATCTTTCTGCTGGCAAGGGCACTAACCATCACTTGACTTCCTGCGTTTCTTATATAAACCTTTCTGGGGCTTACAAAGTAACATTCCATCATCACCCACATCTAGCAAACTGAAAAGGCTGGCTTACATCGAATATGATGTTCAAGGTTATACAAAATATAAATGACCTGTTTGGGGATAAAATCCCCTCCCCCACCCCCGCCCCCATCTCATTCTTCCAGGTGTTGTAGACACAGATCGCTGCTGACCACAGAAAGGGAGGAAATAGAATTACTGCTCATCAACAAGAGGAAATGAACCACTAATGTACATCAGAATACAGATGATTCTTGAAAACATCATGCTGAACAGAAAGGGCCTGACACACAGGAAGTATAATGCAGTTTCTGTGATATTCTAGGAAAGGCACAACTGATCTATGGTGACAGAGAGCAAAGCAGTTTTTGCCTACTTCTGGGGGGGGGGTGAGGGGGTGACTGCAAATGGGCCAGGTGAACTTTGGGGGATGATAAAAAATTCTTAGAAGGGGTGATGGTTGCATGGGTGTCTGCATTTGTCAAAACTCACCGAACTGTACATTTAAAATGAACACGTTTTATTGGCATGTAAGTATACCTCTATAACATGGATTTTTTAAAAATCACATCTTGGAGTTGGGCTCAAAGCACAGCATTGCTTCTCATCCATAGAATTTAACTGCGTGAGAATAAAATCTTGGGAAAAAAAGACAGAAAGCAAATGAGCAGGCCACTTGAACGGATGCCCTCGTCCGCCTTCTGAGAGGAAATTAATCAGAATCAATTTAACATGTCAGATAAATGGCACACATATCATCTAAGTGCAAACAAAAAAATCATCCCAGAAGTTTCAACTTGATAGTAATACTTGAAATTATGTTTATTTTTGGTTTTTAGGCTGTGAGTTGGTATTTTTTCCCTCTGATAGTTTGCACTTGTGCATAGGGACCATCAGATTATCACATGAATAAGATATCACAAGGAAAAATGATAGATTTCTCTTAGAGACTTATTACATCACAGACCTTGCAGAAGTATTTGAAAGTTTCTTTCAAGAAGCAAATTACAAGCAAATCCACCCATAAGCTGTCATCCTAACATATTTGCTAAGAGGAAAATATTTTTTTCCCAGTGTTTATTTTTTAAATTATTTTAATTTAAATTCAATTAACTAACATATAATGTATTATTAGTTTCAGAGGTACAGTTCAGTGATTCACCAGTCTTATATAATACCTAGTGCTCATTACACCACGTAAAAGGAAAACACTCTTGACATATCTTTTAAAAGTCAGTGAAGACTACTGGGTATTTATCCCAAAGATACAGATGTAGTAAAAAGAAGGGGCACATGCACTCCAATGTTCATAGAAGCAATGTCCACAATAGCCAAACTGTGCAAAGAGCCGAGATGCCCTTCAACAGATGACTGGATAAAGAAGATGTGGCCCATACATACAATGGAATATTACTCAGCCATCAGAAAGGATGATTACCCACCATTTGCATCAACATGGATGGAACCGGAGGGCATTATGCTGCTAAGTGAAATAAGTCAAGCAGAGAAAGACAATTATCATATGGTTTCACTTATTTGTGGAACATAAGGAACAGCAGGGAGGACATTAAGAGAATGAGGGGAAAAATGAAGGGGGGGGGAATCGGAGGGGGAGACGAACCATGAAAGACTATGGACTCTGGGAAACAAACTGAGGGTTTCAGAGGGGAGGAGGGTAGGGGGATGGACTAGCCCAGTGATGGGTACTAAGGGGGGCACGTATTGCATGGAGCACTGGGTGTTATACGGAAACAATGAATCATGGAACACTACATCGAAAACTAATGATGTACCGTATGGTGACTAACATAACATAATAAAGAAAAAAAAGTCTGTGAAGAATCAGTCATAGTCCTTTTCAATCCATTCTGTGGTTTTAACTCCCTTTTGTACTATGCAGTTGAGGTCTCATTTTTTCCAGTCACTCCTAAAATAATAAAATCCTTCATAAGTCAAATGATAATCAGTCTAATTTTAGCAATTAAAATGTCTAGTCCTAGGTAAGAGCAAGCCTTGAAACTCTGCCCAAGGTTGGAGCTCCCCCCCCCCCACTCAGTTCCAGTCAACTACAGGCTGAACACCTATGACAGAGAATGGAGACCATGGTCAGTCCCTTGTTTGTTTCCCCACCCCATGCCTGTCCTCCTCTCCTCTACCATTACCTTGCCAGGCTACTGATGGCTCTTCTGGTTTTTGAGTAGAGGAAGGGACTGGATAGGGTGACACAAGATGTCTCAGTTGACTAACACTGTCAAAGATTAAATCAGTGGCTGGTTGGTACTGGCCCTCTCCTTTGGGGCAGAGGGTCTCTCTGATAGGATTCTCTAGTATTAATACTTCCTCCTTGGCCCCTCTATAAAAGATGCCTCTTAACACTTGCCTCCTATGGCACACTAGTAACAGCTGGGAGAGTGAGTCATCCCTAGGTAAGAGATTTTAAGTATTTTCCCGGAAAATTAAAAGTGGACAGAAATTTCAGTGGAAGAAAGAGTAAAGAATGCCACAACCATGAAGAAGACTACAGTAGAAGACAGAATCAGCCTGCCCTGCCAGGTAGAGTTCCAGAAACATCCAGAAGTGGAGCTAGCAGGTAGGTGGGACAGACAGTAAGAAGAGGCAGAGCTAAAACAACAGAGAAAACCTAAACGTTATTAAAAAGGTAATCCTCCGGGTCCCACCGCCACTTCTCCAACTTCATGCACTGAAAAGTGAGACAGTCTGGCCAAGCACTACCAAAGTTTCACGCCAGCGCTCACACACACTGTCTGGAGCGAGCTGGGGCGCTAGGGTGGGTATTCCCCCCTGGAGTGCGCCTTCCCACTCGGGCGGTGGACACCTCAGCCTGGAGATGGCTCTCTACTGGCTCAACCTAAAACGAAGCTCCGGAAAACACAAACACACAGAGCTTTCTGTTACATTTTCTACTTCGTTAAACATGGAAAGCCAACAAGGGACCACCACACTTTTGAAGAAAACCAACAACGTAAGTCAAAGAGGAAGAATGAAGTAAATAATGTTGACTTTTTTAGCACTTAGTGAGTTGTAAGTGACTGAAACCCCATCTCAGACTGGCTTACTCAACAAACAAATAAGCATACAAACAAATATGGGTATTAGTTCGCCAGAGCTGCCAAATCAAAGTGCCGCAGGTTGGGTGGCTTAACGAACAGCAATTTGTTGTTTTTCAGGGTTCTGGAGGTTAGAAGTCTATGAGTTAGGTGGTTTCTTCTGAGGCCTCTCTCCTTGGCTTGAAGACCTAGAGGATGGTCTTTTCCCTATGTCCTCACTTGTTCTTCTCTCTGTGTGTGTCTGTGTCCCAACCTCCTCTTCTCATATGGACACCAGTCACATTGGGTGAGGGTCCACCCTCACAACCTCAGTTTAACTTAATTATCTCTTTAAAGACCCTATCCGCAAATACGATCATGTTCTGAAATACCAGGGGTCAGGACTTGAACACAGAAATTTTGCAGGGACACAGTTCAAGCCTGTAACATACATTTGCTCCATTAACTGCAAATGCTAGGTCAGCCTTAGCATTGGGCGCAGTCACGTTCAGGATCCCCATGCCTGGCCTCAGGGGCAGCTTCTCCTACTTTCCGTGGATTGTATTAGATCTTAAATTTACAAGTGGCACACAGGTCATTTTAAAAGTAATGCAGCTTTATTAAAATAAAATAAACTGATATGTAGATCAAACAATTCCAAAATTAAAATTCTATTTTTAATAATCCACATCCCTCGGCCATCACTTTTTGGCCAAATAATTTCATCATTCCTTTCATCTGTACTCATTATTCCTTGTACTGCACACACAATAGTTCTCATTCATTAATCTGGCTGCCATTGCAGACTACAGATACAGTCACGATCAAATGGTCCCTTTGTGCAGTATGGCCTTTCTGTGGCCATAAGGGTGTGGAGTGGGGAGTACTGAGGGGAAGGACAGGGAGGGAAGCACAAGGGTGATGATACCTATGAGGACCTTCTCAGAGCTCCTGACCTCGGAAGAGACCTACATTTACGCCCCACCTTTGGCTGCAAATCACATTTGGTTTTATTTCTTGGTTTGTTTCATACCACCCTATAAAAGAAACCTGTGCTTGCAAATTTAGAACACATTTTTACACCCAACCAAAAATGTGTGTTATCAATTACAGTGATTGGTACTGACCCAGGAGATGGATATATTTAAGAAACCATGGTATCGCTCACAAGCGGCATCTGAGGACACATTTTAATATGTTTCTTCAACATCTTGCTGCCTAAATTTGCTGTCTCTCTTTAATGGCTTCCATAATGACTGGCTTAGGCCATCTATACTCAAGTGGATTCCAAAGTGTTTCAGGGAACTAGGCAATCAAAATTGACCAATTTAAAAGATGTGAAGGGGCACTATTGATTTTTTTAAATGCTATTTTTAAGGATTTTCTGACAGTTTTAGTGGTGGCTGGAAGAATGTCAAATTTACCCTTTAGTAGAAAAATTGATTATATGCAAGAGGGCAGAGCAATGTTGTTTTCTTAATCCCCAAACCTACCCGAACAGTGTTTTCTTCTCCATTCTTCTTTTACTGAAAGGAGTTCATTTGGAAGGGGAACAAAAAATGAATATACATCACTACATTCTTCTCTGTATTTCCCTTACTTTAAGTGGCAAAAAAGAGAACGTAAAATTCATACTGTTCGAAATCAAGTAGTTTCTGTAAGAATTAGCAGACTGTGTTAAGTAACTAAGTAAAAGGTTTGATATTTGTGATGGAGGGCTCTTGAAACAACACTGTTTTACTTTTGATTCTAGGCTCCTGTTAATTAGATCAAATATATGCCAAATACTGGAATATTGATATGAGGAAGAAAAAATAAAAATTCTTATTTTGTAAATAAAATACTTTTATGAAAAATAAGAAATTCATATGCTCATCTAATTTCATCATAAAGTCTACTAATAGTATTGGTAAGATCAAAATTACATAGTCTGTCTGCTACTTGTCAGAACTGTGCATAGAAGAGCTATATCACAGATACTAAAAAGACAAAGAAATTGTCATTTTCCTTTTAACAGAAATCACACCTTTATGTAGTTCAGTGGCTACTGTGGTTTCTGTGCATCTAAAAAGACATAATAGCTATTTCTAAATATTATTTAATTGGTGTTAATATGTTGTATTATGTCTGCAAGCATAACGTGGGAGACTGGGCATTATGTGACCCTTATACTTCTTGTATACTCTTTATGGGTTATTCCAAACTGGCAACGTACTCTGTAGTTTTTTGGGACTGTATTTCCAGGTGCAAAGTCTTCAGACTAAAAATATCTTTTCATATTCCAAGCAGTGTGAGTGGAAGAACCAGCAACAGTCAATGAGCCCAGCACATTTCAAGCCTTTTTTCCCCCCCCAATTAAATGCAAGAACAGCCTTGCTTGCAAAGTTCAGAATTTCTGGGAAGAAATATGGAACATCGTCCGCTCTAAAAAGAAATTCTGGTTGATTATGTGGTTCATGTAAAAATAATGGAATCTTGAATCTTTTTATGATTTCCTTAGATTTGAAGGTCAGAAATATTCTGCTACCTGTGACTTACACTGTTCGTTACTAGAAATATAAGGAGCCATTCCAGTTAGCCCATATATTTGTTTGATGATCATATGCTGAATACATACCCTCAAGAGATGATTAATTTAAATTTAGAAACACTAGTGGTTTTTTAAACATAAACTTGCTATATTAGAAAACTAGGAGCTGTGTAGAAGACTGCAGAGACGATACAGACACTTCATTTGCCCCATTACTCGTAATGTCTTACAGAACTGTGGCATGTTTGTCACAACTAAGAAACTCATGTAGGAACATCACTGTTCACTAAAGTTCTGACTTGATTTGGATTCCATGAGTTTTTCCATTAGTGCCCATATTCTGTTCCAAGATTCAATACAGGATATATACTACATTGGATTGGTTGTCACGTCTCCCCAGTTCCATGCAATTTACAACAGCTTCTCAGTCTTTCTCATTCTCTCTCTCAATGACCTTCATGGCCTTATGGAGTATTTCTGGGCATCCTGTAGAATGTCCTGCAGTCAGGGACAGTCTGATGTCTTCTCATGATTCGACTGGGGTCACAGGCTTTGGGGAAGGCTACTACAGAGGGGAGGTGCCCTTCCTTTATCACCTGATATCAGGGGGCAGGTTTATGTCGGTATGACATGAATGACGTTGGACTTCATCACCTGGCTAAGGCAGGGTTTCCCAGGTTTCTCCACGCTAAAGTTATTCTTTTTACCCTTCCGTACTCTATTCTTTGGAAGCAAATCACAGAGTCCAACCCACATTACGTGGGCTTAGAAGTGAGGAGGACAAGTTCCATCCTCCAGAAGGGGGATTATCTACCTATGTTACTTGGATATTTCGGTACAGAAGTTTCTTCTTGTGCATTTATTTATTCAATTATTTATGTATATTAATATGACATGTGTATATTTATTTTATACTTTGGGCTATAATCCAATACAATGTTATTTATTTTGTTGCTAAAATTATTTCAGTTTTGGCCTTTGGAAAGTCTTATTTTTCTTTTAAGGATTTATTTATTTATTTTAGAGAGATAAAGAGTGCAAACAGGAGAAGGGGAGAGGGAGAGAGAGAATCTCAAGCAGACTCCCTGCTGGGCACAGAGCCCAATATGGGGCTCGACCCCAGGACCATGAGATCATGACTTGAGCCAAAACCAAGAGTTAGCCGCTTAAATGAATGAGTCACCCAGGTGCCCCTGGAAAGTCTTTTAGGTTGGCTCCTGTATCCCATCGACACAATTCCAGCCTTTTGTTTTTTCAACACTTCCTTAGTTTCAGGGACTACATGACCCCCTGACTCATCTTGTACTTCCTGGGACCCATCACTAGAATGCACAGTGACTTCCTCCCAAAAGTAGAAGATCGAAAGGGAGTGGGGGAGTGGAGTAACTTTAAGTGATGATATCTGCCAAACATTTTCTCTTAGCCAGTGATCAACATCAAAACCAACAATGATAAGTCATATTTACACCACGTACCCTTGATCTGATGTGATGAAAATGGCATCCTACGTCTGTGTTCTTCCTCCCCAAAACACATAACCCTTGTCTAATCATAAGAAAAACATCAGCTACAAAGGAATTAACCAGTATCCCTAAAAATTGTCAATTTTACCAAAAGTGAGGAAAGTATGGGAAACTGTCACAACCTAGAGTAGGCTAAGGAGAAATGACTACTAAATGTAATATGGTAGCCTGGATGGGATGCTGGAACAGAAAAGGACATTAAGTAAAAACGAAGGGGATCTGAATAAAGTATGGACTTAGGTTAATAAAAATGTAGATATTGGTTCACTAATGTAATAAATGTACCATACTAACATTAGATATTAGTGATGGAGGAAAAAGAGTATGGGTTATATGGCGGTTATACGGAGACTCTTGTACTAATTTCACAATTTTTCTCTCTTTTTTTTAAGAGAGAGAGGGGTACAGGGAGGGGGAGAGGGAGAGAGAGAATCTTAAGCAGACTCCCTGCTGGGCTTGGAGCCTGATGCAGAACTCGACCTCACAATCCTGAGATCGTGACCTGAGCAGAGACCAAGAGTCGGATGCTTAACTGACTGAGCCATCCAGGAGCCCTGATTTTTCTCTATTTGTAAAACTGTTCTACAAATACGTCTTATTTAAAAAAATAGGTATGCAATAAATATGACTGACTCGAGAGCAAAAACTGAAGAACTCTGACATTTTATCCCTGGAACTGATCGACTCTGCATTCATTAATCAGAAGATAAATGGATCTGAGTGTCAGAGGATAACTTACACATGAATATACCACTCAAGTTTCTCTCCAAGTTTGAATTTACCTAAAAGTTTATCCTAATGAAATTTAGAATTCTATTATTGAGAATAGAAATCAATTCCATTAATTTGTTTATTTTTTCAGTTTTAGTAAGAATGATACTTAGATACATAATACAGGCACAGGCACTACTGGGTAAGAATGAAATCCAACAGTGTTTGCTTCCTCAACCCCCAAAAATGCTTTATAAAGAGGAGGGCACAAAAGTTCCCAGGAGTCAGTTAAGTAGCAGGTACAAGAGGATGTTCCATAGCCCATGGGGGGCCTAGGAGCAAAAATGAGATCTTGCAATTAAGAAAACGCTACAAAGTAAAACTGCATCTATAGGTGAAAACCACAATTCCCAGCGAGAATAATTACAATACCATTACTCTTATTAAATGTCCCAATTACTGTGTCTAGGAGACTTTATACTGGACATTAAATAGGAACAAGATGGTTATTCCCATGAAGCCGGGTTGGTTAAAGCCCAGCCATTCTGATGAGGCAGGATTACATTTATGTCAATATGCTTAAGAACTCTGAAAATAGCAAGAAACATAGTGTCTTAAGAAATGCTCCATATTTTAACTGTCCATGGATTTGAAAAGGGGCTTGCTGCCATTTTGTCATCGTGGCCCAGAACTGAGAGAGCAGGGCCACTGTGCAGGATGAGGGCACTGGGGGAGAAGGGGAGGACCGCAAAGGAACTCGCCTCCTCAGCCAGCACCTTCTGCACTGATGCTGCCTGGAGCCTGAGGAATTTCTGAGATGCGCTCCAAAGCACAGGTGACCCCAATTCCTTAGGCCAGGTGACAGGGGATGAACCAGACTTTCAATGCCTGGAGCTGGAAAGAAATACTGGAAGTGGGGCGCATCTCAGTGTGAGTAGGTCCAGCGGTCAGAGTGCAATCCTAGGAGGAGGGCAGGACGACAAGCTTCACCAGTCCTCAGACCCAGGAGCCCCCAGGAATGTTCTCTAACTCCTGTCTCCCTGACACACCCCCACATAGAGGAGGCAGAGTAGCAGTCCACTCTACCCCCAAGAGAGAACATAACTTGCCCTGGGTACAAGGAAGGGGCACGGGTGACCTCCTGCCAAGAGCCCATTCCACTGTTCATTCCCCAATCCAGTCCCTTCAAGGATGGTAGAGCCATCCCTATGGGAAGGCTGCTGGAAGGGCCTGGCGGGGGGCATGAGGACAGGAGGTGTGTGGAGAATGGGGTGACCGGCAGAGCACTGTGAATTACGGGAGACTGGGAGGGGGCTGCAACAACCAAGCTGACCCAGCGGCCCTCCCTCTGGACCCCACGTCCTCTCCTGCACCCCCATCTCTGCCTCTCTTCCACTCAGTGACACACCAGTGTCTTCACCGGATGACAGAGTGAGTCACTGCTTCTTGGCTGCCATTCCCCAGAACAGGCTTCTATTCAACTCCCTTCTGTTTTAGATTCTGGGCTGCCAGGAACCACAGAAACTCTCTTCTCAATTGTGATGGCCCCGTTTTCTCATGGAAACAGCTCTCCTGTTAACCACTTCCTCTGTCACCTAAATGCCAGCTGGTACATTCCTGCCAGAAAAAACTGGCTGAAAACATAAAACCCAATCTTTACGTATATCCAAAATGCTTCCCTACAAAATGGATGCTACTTCCGGAGTGGCAGTGACCGTCTTGGTCACCTCTGGCTCGCCCATCATGCCTGATACGTTTAGGTGATTACACTGTCCTGGGTACATGGGTTTCCACTCCATATGGCATCAACTTGGAAAAAACGTCCCTATTTCTACACAATCACTATAATACAACAAAACCTCCCGTACCACAATTGGGTATTTAGTACTCTTACTTGAAGAATGAGGATTTGGGGGAGACAGAACTGGCCACACAGAGGAACAGCAAACACAACTTCAAATTGGACGCGGGGCACCACCATTCTCCAAATATTCTTCAGTGACTATGACCAGGGATTGTTCCTGACTGTCCCACCCCCATCTAGTTCTCAGCCCTTTGGGTGGCTTCTCTCAGTTCATTTCTCTCTCTTCTCCTCACCTCCCTACTAATTTTAAATTATTTGCAGTTGCTGCAGGGCTGTTATGTTTTGTTCTCCGAACACTGCAGCCAAACTGTGTTACAGACTGGCAGATGTGGTGTAGACAGGCCGAGAGTGCACTGGAAGAAAGGAGGCCCTTTGCCTTTGAGAAGAATGGTGGTTGTAAACAGACAATCTCCGTATCCTTTATGCTCCCGATACAGCCTTCAGGAGAAACATCTCTTAGGGACCAAGATACAAAAGAAACATCTGAACGGTCTAGCAGTAATCACTGCCTTCCCCGGTTGTCTGGGGAAAGGCTATTTTCCTTCCTGCCTTTCCCAGAGAACTAAGTCCTTTTAGCCTTACTACCCACTTGAATGTGTCTTTGATTAAGAGATACAAAGAGAATGTCAAGGTTTGCCAAGCACTCTCTATCTTTCTAAAATATAATTGGGAAAGTGGTATATAGTGATGAAAATTTCTGGGGAAAAAAAATAAAGACAGAAAAAAGGAGGACTATCCAAATGTTATACAGCTAAATCATCCTATCATTCTTCACTTTTATTTCAAAAGAATTAGGAAAAATGGGTAGATAAAAGAATAAGCCACCTTTTCACTCAAAATTGGTTGCTGGAGCAAGATAAAAATCTAATAAGCAATTATTGCATGTAAACGAAAATGTAAAGAGAAAATCTACTCCCTCTGAAAATTACTTTGTGATTTTGTGACTTTTAAGGTATGTGAATAACATAAAATACTTTAATATGTCTCTACTTTGCTTTTTTAACGAAGCAGACCATGCAGAAATATCAGAAAATATTTCAACAAGACATGTGAATCCAGTGGAAAAAATTACCGACTTGTCTCTTTAAAAATGTATTTGGCATATTTTGCTAATGCAAAGAAATAAATATTCGCTAAAATATCAATTTACTCGAGATGGGTGAGGCTCTTTTGCTTTGTGTTTTGTTTTTATTTTAACCTAATATTGGCAATCCGTGCCAAAGGGTTTTCGATCACATCCTGCGTCTTCAGAAAACCAAAGAGGTGGCTCCTGATTTTTTCTTACTTCTTGTCAGAAGCATCTAGAATTGTAACATCAGTTATGTTGACAGTTTTAGGCCAAAATTCATTGGAATGACTCTAATTTGAAACTAAATGATTTTTTTTTTATGGCACAGAAGGGTCGTTTAATTCCCTTTTTCTGAGTCTAGTTCACTGTTCACATTTTACATAATAGACCTACCATCTTTATTGGAAGAAACAGAAAAATCCCTAAGGAAAGTGTTTACCACATAATTGCTGAGCAAAAGCAGCTGACTTAGAAAGGGGCCGTCCTGAATGTGCTGGGAAGATATTTGCTTCTTTTCTTCCTGTAACTTCGGCATTGTATAAAAATGCTATTTTTATGACTGTGAACAAGCCTTTCCGTAACTCATTCAGGCAGTTTTAAGGGCTGTTTTGTATGGAGCTACATTTTTTTTTCATTTTAATAAGTGTATTTCTATAGCTCTGTATTTTGACTGATGCCGCATTTCTACGTTCTTACTCATACCTTAGTTTTCTACCAATTACCTATTTAGAGGCAAGTTAAAAATGAAGCTGAAGGGAAATATATTCAAAAAAATGGCAAGGTCAGTAGGTAAATGTTATTTAAAAATATCATGTAACGCAGAGTACTGCTCCTTTTTATCTTTATGTCTAAAAATATATGATCCGTGTAGTTGCTGCTGATTGAGAGTTTTCAAAAACAGGTGGAGAGGCCAAGAGGTGGGACTGGCTGATAAATCACCTGATTTATCAAGGGACTACAGTTTTCTACCAAAAGATAGCAGAGCTCAATATTTACATTTGCTAAAAGTTGCTAGCATAGCTCCGGGCATAGCTTCATTCAAAGTGATAGCTACCACCCAGTGTTTCGTGAATGAATAACACACTTCATTCACAAGGATATTTTATTTTTATTTCTTTAGCAAAATCCTAACATTCTCCGTCTCTTACACCATCCCTTCCAACCTTGTGGCCTTGTAAGTATGAAAGCAGTGCCATTAACTGGAGTCTTAAAGAGAAAAGGGACGTAGGAGAGAAGGCAGTGCTTGTGACTATGGGCACAGGGTGGATAAAATACCCATCAGTAAAACCTGTAATACATTCAAGTATGAGCTGGTGGTTGGGAGTATAAAATGGGTAAAACAGGAAAATAACGAAGGACATACAATTCTAATGTAACAGATCGTACGGGTACTGACCTCAATGTGAATACCCAAATACCACGGCATTTAACACTATTCTGCTGATCCGTTTCCCCTACCTGAGCCCTACACCTATGCACACAGGACCGTGGAGGAGGACGTAAGGACCCTCTGACAAAATCTATCCTTCACCCCCTCAATGACCCACTTTCGGGATGACTCAATGATCTACTCCCCTTGCATCAGCGATGTGCACAGGATAGTCACTCGACACAAACTGTGTATCCAGACCGTCAAGATTTCACACACGTTTTCTTCTCCTGTGTGAAAATCCCCATGGATTATCAGTAGAACTTTCCTATTTAAAGTAAATAGTATCATGGTTTCTTAGATCTTCAAATGTTATTTGAAGTGACATTTAAATTATGAATGGATGGATGATTTAAAACAAACAAACAGTACCGTATAGATGAGAGGCAAGAAGTCTAGGTGGAGGGAACAGCCTTTGAGGAAGCCCGGAGGCATGGAAGCACGTGGCACGTTCACAGAACTGAAAGGGGCTGGTGCAGCTTGAGGGTGCTGACCACACAAGGGAAACAGCTGGCGTTGGACAGGTGAGCACGCTTCTAGTCCTGCAGGTCTGGAATCTCGTGATTTATAACCAAGATGAAAGTAAATGTTTCATCTGCACTTTTAAAAAAAATATTTATTTGAGAGAGCGAGAGCGCGCGTGAACACGAGCTGGGGGAGGGTTAGAGGGAGAGGGAGAAGCAGACTCCCCCGCTGGACAGGGAGCTGGAGAATGACGCAAGAGGCTCGATCCTAGGTCCCTGGGATCATGACCTGAGCGGAAGGCAGATGCTTCACAGATGGAGCCACCCAGGCGCCCCTCATCTGTGGTTTTTTAAGACGGAAATGACAAAAATTAAAAAAAAATAATGTGAGTGAGGTGACTCTAATAAAAGTTGGAAACGCCCTGGAGTCATGAAAGGAAGGAATAATTCCTCTTTGTTAAAATGACCAACCCAAGCTACGTGGGATATGTATTTCCCATCTGGGCTGTTGAGCTAGACTTCATTAGGTCCTACTTTGACTCTCTACTAGTCATTCCCAACAGGTGTTCAGTAGAATGCTGATTTTAAAAGTTAACTGGAAATTCTGAAAAGAATTCCAAAGCCAAATTTTGCTCAGTTATGTGCTGAGTATAAGAAAAAATTTTCAGATCTAGAAAGATGGAAATATTATGTTATATGTGAAAAATTATATAATTTATTTGGCTACGACCCTCTTTTTTTCCCCCTCAACTACCTCACAGCATTAGAGCTTCTGGGGACATAACGTGGTCATTGCTGCCACTGGAGACTTGACAACAATAAATCTGTCTTGGTTCTTGTTTGCCTATTATGAAATACTGTTTCTTTTTATATATTTTCCATTGAAATAATTATGAAGACTTAATCTTTAAAGAACATAAAATGGGCTATTTATTCCCTTAGGCACAGGAGATTAATTTGATGGCTTTATTTTGGATTTTATTTCCAGCAGAGGTTTTTTACCTGGACGGTGAAAGCCCATAATCTGGCCAAGATCAAATGAGGTATGTATAAAGTCGGGAAATCTTCTCCAACAACTTTTCAAAGTGCTCCTGTGTGATGTGAGGTCTTAATTTTGGACTGATCAAACTGGCATTTACTTGATCTATACAAATGTCCTATTAATTTGGCCTGATTTCATGGAACCAATTATTGTCTAAAATAATCTCTACAATCTCTGAAGACAAATTAGCCCATTCACATGCTCTTGTAATTCTTGAAAGATCTGGATGCATTTTTAACTATTTTGAAATTGTGCAGCACGTAAAAGTTGCAAAAGTGGTTACGGAGACTTCCTGAGTACCCATCACCCAACTTCCACCCACGGTAACATACGGACATAATATACTGTCAAAACCAGAAATTTGACGGTGCTACAATACTACTCAGGCACAGACTTTATTTGGATTCTAATAGCTTTTACATGCAGTGTGTGTGTGTGTGTGTGTGTGTTTTGGGGGGTGGGGAGTGGATATCTTTTAAGGAAGGATTTTATCCAGGGAGTTTTCAAAAAAGATAGCTGCTGTAAGCAAGCTAATTAGACATCTACTGCTAACAATCTTGACCTCAATTAGGTGAAGGATTCCTAATTAAATCGTTACAGGCTTTTGTGTTAAATGGTAATTGAATGCCTAAAAGTTCTTCACAATTATATCATATTAACAAGAATGTATTTGCATTTTTAATGCTTTATTGATTTCTAATTCATGACAGGGCTGTTAGTTTTATCTTACCATGCCATTGAAAGCTTTACAAATTGTTCTTTAGGGTTGACAAGCTTTGGGAACAGGTTAAAAAAACAACAAAGTTTGTGACCCACTCAGGGTTTTGCAGAGTGCTTCCTTTGCTACTCCCTCCCACAATTACCGCCATCTATTTATTTTATTTTATTTTATTTTTTTTTAAAGATTTTATTTATTTATGTGACAGAGAGACAGCCAGCGAGAGAGGGAACACAGCAGGGGGAGTGGGAGAGGAAGAAGCAGGCTCATAGCGGAAGAGCCTGATGTGGGACTCGATCCCGGATCACCAGATCACGCCCTGAGCCGAAGGCAGACGCTTTAACGACTGCGCTACCCAGGCGCCCCTACCGCCATCTATTTAAATGTAAACCTGTGGGTAGGAAGGCAGAGGACAGGGTGAGACTGCAGACAGGTGACTTAGGCCACTCCCCTTTTCTTACCATGTTTCTATCATGGACCGTGACTTCTTTTATTCAGTTGAGTTGGCTTGGCTAATTTGGTCATATACATGAAAACCTTAGACTTCAATACGTTTTATATTTATTTATTTAACATAAATTTGTGGTCAATAATGATTATCTATGTTCATACAGACATATAGCATTAGTTCCTCTAAAATATTTACCCAAATCTGTTAACAATACTGTATTTGTTTTTATGGACTCATCTTTTGTACTGGCTTTGACCAGTTCATTAAAAAAAAAAAAAAAAAAAAAAAAAATCTTGTATAAGGTGGACAAAGCAAGATTTTAAAAAAATCAATGTCTACTTACTTTACAATCAACCATGGGCCTGAATCGATCTTTTGAACATGAGTTTAATTGGTCATTTAAAATGATGGGATTAATTTGAGAAGGCCTACTTGGGTTTATAGATTTAAATAAATTGTAAAGAAGATGCATATGAGTCTGTCTCAAATTCAGACTATTTTCTCTAGCAGTAATTGGTGGTATACTCTCATTTTTTAATGTCAAAAGCAATTTCGGAACGAAGTATTTTGCCAAAATGTATCGCTTCCCCCAATAATCCGCCATGCCCCACCTTCTACCATCTTCCCTCGTGCTGTGTTACACGCTACTTCTCCATTTCAGGGTCTTTTCAGCTTGGTTTTAGGAAGGGTGTTTTCATAGATTATGCATTCCAGAGGTGCCTTGTGCATTGCTTAGTGCACATTCCTTACCCATATATTACATCTGTCATCTATTATAAGCGTATGAAGCACAGTAGAAATCAGATACCCACACACTAGAATACATTAACAAATGTAAACCAAACATTTTTCTTAATCTTTTTCCATTAATGTCCCCTGGGAGTCTGTTAGATGGTGGAGGTCACATTAAAACAATCAGAGATTTTTTAAAAAGAAGTATTTTTGCAAATACGTCATGGAGAAAACATCCATTTGAAATCAGCAATCGTTCCTACCTAATGTGTCAGTTAGGTGAACACACACCTTAATCATCAAGCACAAGGACAATGCTAACTTTTCTGCTGTCAGCCATAAAATACTAAAGATAGAAAGGATGTAGTAGTTAAATTACGAGTTTGCCCCAGGGTATGTATTTCAAGTTCCAGATATTATTTAGGGGAATACAAATTTTATTTTCAAATTTTTCAGATATGATTAAAGGTGAACAATTATTCAGATATAATTGGAAATGAACAGTAACAAATCAGCATACATAATTCCACCAGAAACATAACACGGCAAGAGGGTCTAGAGAATGCAGTTAATGCATGGATTGAATCTACCTCTTGTCTCCCACAGCACAATGAAGGAGATGGACTAGAATGTTTAAATTTTCACATACTTCATTTCTGTCTTCCATAGTATTAAATGTATTAATACCCATATACAAATCCAAGCCCTTGAAGAATACTTTAAAATATTTATTATTGGTAATAAAGTATTAATCTACAAAAAAATCAATATTCCTATTGGTATGTTCATGGTACTCTGGTCTGCTCTTTGGGATCACTTATATAGTAAAATTTCCTCAAAAAATCCTTACTGTGTTATGCATTCATCTATATTAGAAATGGCTCATTTTAATAATCCTACCTTCCTGCTCATGGAATCACAGAATGAGAGGATTCAAATACTTTAGACATAATATAGCTGAACTCACCATAATGGGGTCATGATGCAGACGTTAATTATTTTTCCAAATTTTAACATTACGTGGGCTTACATATATTTCCCAACTATTTTGCACGTCACCATTTTTACCAAATACACGAATGAGCAGTTATTACTGAAGTTTCACATCATAATTTTCAATTCAGTGATTTTATTCTAGGTTGATCCAAATCGGGGCATGATCAAAGTGTGCCAGGCTGTTTCTGAGCCTCCTCTGATTGGCTTAGCTCACCTGGCCTTGTCTTTTTGCCTTGTTTTGCACGTAGAAGGACCCCTAAGAAGCACTTGTACCATTCTTGTGGCCTTAAATAGCATCGCATCCTAAACCACAGGTTGTGCAGTATTCCTCAGGGGTAAAGCCTGGACTCTGGTATAGCCTGCATCCTGTACAGGTACAGCCTACGCTCTCTCTCATGTTTTCCAATTCTCTAAATCTCTAGACCACACCTGCTTAATTTCCCCAGACTTTTTTTTTTTAGCCCTGATGCTACTTCTGTTTTTATCTTTTTTTTTTTTTCCAACTCATCCACTTAGTTTTTAATTTCAGTGATATATGTTTCAATATATTTTTTCAAATTCCACTACTGGCTATTTACTCAAAGAAAACAAAAGCACTAATTCCAAGGCAAGGGAAACAAAAGCAAAAATGAACTTTTGGGACTTCAACAAGATAAAAAGCTTCTGCACGGCAAAGAAAACAGTCAACAAAACTAAGAGGCAACCCATGGGATGGGAGAAGGTATTTGCAAATGACACTACAGATAAAAGGCTGGTGTCCAAGATCTACAAAGAACTTCTCAAACTCAATACCCAAGAAGCAAATAATCAAATAAAAAAATGGGCAGAAGATATGAACAGACACTTCTCCAAGGAAGACATACAAATGGTTAAGAGACACATGAAAAAATGTTCCACATCACTAGCCAGTAGAGAATTCTAAATCAAAACCACAATGAGATACCACCTTACACCAGTTAGAATGGCAAACATTAACAAGACAGGAAACAACAAATGTTGGTGAGAATGTGGAGAAAGGGGATCCCTCTTACACTGTGAGTGGGAATGCAAGCTCATACAGCCACTCTGGAAAACAGTATGGAGGTTCCTCAAGACATTAAAGATAGAGCCACTCTATGACCCACTACTAGGTATTTACCCCAAAGATACAGATGTAGTGAAAAGAAGGGGCACAGGCACCCCAATGTTCATAGAAGCAATGTCCACAATAGCCAAATTGTGGAAGGAGCCAAGTTGCCCTTCAACAGATGAATGGATAAAGAAGATGTGGTTCATATATATCAATGGAATATTACTCAGCCATCAGAAAGGACGAATACCCACCATTTGCACTGACATAGATGGAACTGGAGGGGATTATGCTAAGTGAAATAAGTCAAGCAGAGAAAGACAATTATCATATGGTTTCACTCATATGTGGAACGTAAGGGATAGTGCGAAGACCACTGGGGAAGGGAGGGAAAACTGAATGGGAAGAAATCAGAGAGGGGGACAAACCATGAGAGACTCCAGACTCTGGGAACCAAACTGAGGGTTACAGAACGGAGGGGATTGGGGGGATGAGGTAACTGGGTGATGAGTATTAAAGAGGGCATGTACTATGATGAGCACTGGGTGTTATACGCAACTAATGAATCACTGAACACTACATCAAAAACTAATGATATACCAAATGCTGGCTAACTGAACATAATAATAAAAAAATTAAATTAAAAAAACCCTCCTCTTGTTAATAGATTATAGGATTTGATTCACCTTCCAAATCAGTTAATAGAGAGCAGGAATCACATTCTATTCACCTTTGTATAATCCCTAACAACACAGTCACCATTGTGACTCAATTGTTTGGAATAACTACTCTTTACAACCTGAAGGGTCACATGACAAAGTGGCAAGGGGCCAGGTGGTAGTCAGATTTCTGTTTCCTCACAAGGTAAGGCCATCTATCTCTTCAAAATCGAAGACTAAAATACTGTTGGAATCAGCTCAACCTCACATTTCAATCTCTGAAATAAAACGGATCCATTTTGATTCTTTTTGTCAATGAGAACTTGTTTTAAATGGTTCCAAAATAAGTAACCCATATATATTTATTTCTAGTCTTTGGAACATAGACCTATAATAATATTAATTGTTGGATGTTTACAATCAATATATAAAAGTGTAATTATTTTATTTGATTTTAATAAAATCTTCTCTAACTTTCAAACAACAACAACAAAACACTAATTCAAAAAGATATATTCACTCTTATACTCAGTGCAGCGTTATTTACGATGGCCAAGATATGGAAGCTATCTAAGTGTCCATCCATAGGTGAATGGATAAAGGAGATGTGACACACACACACACACACCCTCAAATATTACACAGCCATAAAAAAGAATGAGATCTTGCCATTTGTGACAAGGTGCATAGACCTAGAGGCTATTACACTATGTAAGTCAGACAGAGAAAGACAAATATCATATGGTCTCATGTAGACTGGGCATCTAAAAAACAAATGAATAAACAAACAAAAAAGATAGTACCAGACCTATAAATACAGAAAACAAACTGGTGCATGCCAGAGGGGAAGGAGGTGGAGGGATGGCACAATGGGTGAAGAGGGGAGGGGTGGGAGATACAGGCATCCGGTTATGGAATGAATGAATGAATCATGGGAATAGAAGGTACAGCATAGGGAATATAGTCAGTGGTATTGGAATAGTGATATATGGTGAGAGATGGTAGCTACACTTGTGGTGAATGTAGAATACACAGAGTGGTTGAATCACGATGTTATACACCTGAAACTAATGTAACATTGTCAACTATACTCAAAAAATATTTTTTTTAGAAATTTAAAAATTTAGAAATTGTATTTCTAGGTTCATCTTTTCCAAATGTGCTTTATCTTTTAAAAATATTTTTAGTGGTTGCCCTAGAGTTCATAATACCCACTTATAACTAATTTAAGTACTTTCAAATAACACTATACTGTTTCATGGGTAGTGCAGATGCCTTATAAAAGATTATTTCCCATTCCTCCTCCCATCCCCTTTAAGATTGCTGGCATTCATGTCACTTGTCCACACTGATCTATTAGACCAATTAAGAATATGGCAAGATTTTATTTTACTTCATTCTTTTTCCAATGGTTTCCCTTTCTTTTTGTAGATCTGAGTTTCTTCTTTCTCTCAGTATTTCTTACAGGGGATGTTTGCTCGCTGTGTATTCTCTGTTTTAGTTTGTCTAAGGAAGTCTTTATTTCTCTTTCACTCTTGAAGGGTGATTTCACTGGATATAGAATTCTAGGTTGGTGGTGTATTTTGTTGTTTTTTCAACAGTTAAAATATTTCACCCTATTCTCTTCTTGCTGGCATGGTTTCTGACAAAAAGGCCACTGTAATTATCCTTGTTTCTCTAGCACAGCCCCCAGCTTCTGTTAAGATTTTATCTTTGTCTTATGTTTTGTGCAGTTCATTTCTTGTGTTTTGATCCTCTCTTAAACATTTATGAATACTTCTTTCCAATAACTCCGTAATCTGTAGTTCTTGGGTTCTGATTATATATGTTTTTTCTTGACAACTCTTACTAATAGGACTTTTCTCTTTTATGTCCTGTAATTCTGAATTATGAGCTCATCCTTGGTGGATCTACTTGGGAAAATCAAACTCTTGAGTTGATTAAGTGTCTTTTTTTTTTTTTTTTTGGTAAATATGTTATTAACTTCTTCAAGGTAGCAGGTGCAATATCGACTGTGGATAAATTTAAATTTATTTCTCAGCCTGAGTTTTTCCCAATTACAACAGTATTATGAATTCAAACCCCAAAGACATATGAGGGCAAACCAAAGCTTATAAATATTTATGTGATTTTTAAAAATTTACAGCCCAGACTGAAACAGGTGAAGTCCTTTGCTTGCTCCTACTTTAAGAGGGTAATAACTGGAAATATCTGTTAGAATGTCTTCAAGTATTTCAAATTCAACCTGTCTAAATGTAAACTCTTTATATCTTCCCTGATAGATTATCAGTGCCACAATAGAATTATTGTGCTGATTTAGTAAGGTATAGTGTGGTGATATACTCAACAAAACATCTAGTTACAATAAATCAACATAGTCAAGAGTTAGTGAATTAATGTGTTTGCTATAGTCACTTAAACCCAGAGGCTTCTAAACCATTTACGGGAATTTGTATCAGCTCTGTATTGGCCTTATAAGCTAACGCCAAAACAAAAACAAAAACAAAAAAAAACAACCTTAAAAATTAATTACTACTATATAAATATTTTATAGTTTCTTCAGAGCATAATGTCAATATTTCAATGTAAAATCCCTTAAGCATGAGTTTGGTTCATGAGTTTCTAATACTGTAAGTTATTTGCCATATTGAGACCTTTCACCCATAAAGAAAACTGGTTTCTCTTAAAACAATGACTAATTTTTGATTCTCCCTCCAAACCCACCCACCTCAAACCTATACCCCACCTGAGCTCTCCTCTCTCGGGTAATGGCAGCTCTCCCAGAGTTGTTCAGACCAAAATCTTCACGTCATCTTGATTCCCCTTCTCTTCTACCAAACCCATCTGCTCCTCCAGCAAATCCTAAAAGCTCCACCTTTAAAACATATCTAGAATCAAACATCTCTCTCCTGCACGTTTGTCATAACCTGGTAACAAATCTACGTGCTTCTACCTTTTCCATAATAAAGTCTACACACCACAGAACCACCAGATTGAGGTTTTATTATTTATTCAGGACACAGCACTTACTTACTGAGTCCGACCACATCACACCCTGCTCATAACTCTCTGATGACTTCTCATCTCACTCAGAATAAAATTCAAAGTTCTAACGCAACATGCCTCAAGACCCTATGTGATGTGGCCAGAAAGCAGAGTGTCTTGCATCACGGTTAATTTAACTCCCTTCTCCAATGTCTGTTCCTCAAAGAGACAGTCTCTGACCAGGGGACATAAAACTGTAGCACATCTCCCTGTCACTCTATCCCCTACTCTGTCGTAATACGCTTTCTCTTTATCCATAGGACTACTAACATGGTATTCCTACACACTACCTGATATTTCTTTATGATCTATTAATAATCTGTCTTTGTGGAGCTTGCTCTTATTTCTACAGGAGACAGATCACTGGCCAGGAACTAAGTAGGAACCTTATCAATATTTGTTCATACATTGAAAAATATTTGCTTCACTATATTTAGCGTTCAGAATAAAATGTCGAGCCAAATGTCCATGTGTTCAATACATTATTAAATGCATAGCAATGAAAAATGTATGTTGGTTTTATAAAGGGTAAGTAAACAGAACCTCTCATCGGCTCTAGGGAGCTGTGAGCCACTTATCTGAAGACTGACATCTGCACAGATATGGGTGTGTGAAAGGTGTTTGAGTGACAAGGGCATTTTAGGAGGATCAGCTTATGCAAAGGCCCTGTGGCAGGAGGGAGCAAGGCCTAGACATGTAACTGAGAGAAGCCCAATGTTCCTGTTGAACACAGAAAAGGGGGAGACTGAGAGTAAGATGGCAATTATGGGCAAAGCACAGAGTCTGCAGATCTCTTGATAAAAAGTATTCTTTTTTTAAAAAATATTTTTTTATTATATTATGTTAGTCACCATACAGTACATCCCTGGTTTTTGATGTAAAGTTCGATGATTCATTAGTTGCATATAACACCCAGTGCACCATGTAATACGTGCCCTCCTTACTACCCATCACCGGCCTTCTTTATCTTTGTGCAAGGGAGCAGTCAGTGCAGTCTGAAGTAGGTGGATCAGGTGATCCAGCTTCCATCGTAAGAAGACAATTATGCCTCCAGGGCAGGAAAAGCAGATACTTTTGCAATAATGTGCGGTATGAACTAGGAGATGGATAACAGTCTGTCCGTGGATAGTTTCCTAGAGATACTTGGAGCTTGAAGTGGCACTGCCTGGCAACTAATTAGACTCAGAGAAAAAAGTTAAGGATCGAAAACACAGTCGAGATGAATGGCTTGCTCAGATGGAAGGAGAGCTGGTGCTACTCCTGATGTGGGAGGGAAAGGAAAGTATGAATATGAATGTGGACGCACGTGCTTCAGCACTGATATTTAGAAAGCACATTATTGTTTCTGAACAAATTCTTCTCTCCAAATTCTGCAAATTATGTGCTAAGAGAGCTGTTCATTTTGCAACTGTCCTCACATGTGTGACCGCATCTTAACTGCTGCAGAGTCCTGAAGTGTCCCAGCACATAACTTTACTACGTCCCTTATGACCTTTGTTTTCTCTTTGCTATGCTGCTGAGGAGTGATTTACTCACGCTAGTTTGTAGGACAAGGTGGAAGAATCTGAACCCAAAGAATATTTTAAAAAGTAATTCTTGTCTCCAAACAGTTTAAAGTTTGAAATATGCAATAAATAATATCTAAATAATAAAGCAATATATCTTCTAGGAACAGTTCTCTATAAGAAGCAGGTCTCATGGATTATCTTCATTGCCAATAACCAGAATCTTAAATCAGAGGCAAAATATGAGCCACTGAAATATTAGTGTCAGTAGAAAAATAGAGAGATGCTTCATCATTTACTTTCAGCAGAGGATACCTGAGTGTTTTCAAATAAATGACAAAAATAACAGAACACTTTATTAAGTTAAAAATTGGTTGTTGAGTGGGTCTGAAATAATAATTCTATTTTACTGAAACATTATGAAAATACAGGTCTTGAAGTCAACTATTTAGGTTTGAATTATGAAAGGATCATTACTTAGATGCTTTAACAGAATCAAAATGTCTGAATAATTATATACTTTTGCTTTTTATGTAAATGGCTGCTATTCTATAGAAACCACAATTATAAATATACTATTCAAAGTTAAATGCAATATCATAATTTTGCATTTTGGCTCAGAGTATAATATTGAAGGAAACAAAAAACAACTTGGATCTAACGCATGAGGGGAGAAGTAAAAAACAAAAAAAAAACCCCAAAACCAAAAAAACACAACTACACATGTAGCCATTTTCCATTAGTGCAGAGTATTTTCTGACTTAGAAAGTCAGCCTGACGTCCCACAGAAAGGAAAACTCACAAGCAGCTGTCTTTGAAGTAGGTCTGACTTGAACTACCTGGAGCTGAAAAGCACGTCGAAAAAGAATCTTTTTGTGATCTGAAGGAAGTCATCTCACTGTTGTTGAGCATACTGGATAATCGGAATTGGAGCGGGCATCTATAAGAAGTTATTTTAAAGTAGACTGGTTATCCTCAAACAGATGAATACACGATAAGCCTACACAAAACATGGGATAACCATCTTTGTGCCTACAAAACATTTATCTTGATAGTCTGGCAAAATCACTAGAAAATGATGTAATAATCATTTCGTTATTGGACACGATTTGTGTCTAAGAAACTTGTTACTAATTTACAAGGTTGGACTCTTACGAATAAAGCCCCTGTGAACATTTGTGTGCATGTCTTTGTGTAACCTATGCTTTCATTTCATGGAATAAATATCTAGGAGTTGAATTGCTGGGTCATACGTTTAGGCAAAGTCTATGTGTAACTTTTGAAGAAACCCTGAAACTATTTTCTTAAATCATTTTGTAATTCTCCATCCTGTCCAGCAATGTGCGGCAGTTCCAGCTGCAGCAAATAATCACTAACCTTTGTACTGTCAGGGGCCGTGGTATTTCACTGCGGTATTAATTTGCATATCCCTGATGACTAGGCTGAGCATCTTTTCACGTGCTTAACAGCAGCTTGTGTATTTTGTAACTCATGTGTTCGATTATTTTGCCAATTTATTCTAAGTCATCTTATTTTAGAAAAAGTTTAAGATTTACGGAAAACTTTGTGAACACAATACAGTATTCCCATAGGCCCTAAGCCCAGTTTCCCCTATTAATACTATTTCACATTAGCACGGTACATTGGTTAATTTTATTGTGCTGATGATATTAGTACATTACTAGTAACTAAAGTCCATGCTTTATTCAGATTTTCTTACTTTTTACCTTATATGCTTTTTCTGTTCCTGGATCCCGTTCGTGATCGTGCATTCCATTTAGTAATCACATCCCCTTAGGCTGCTCTTACTTGCGGTGTTTCTCAGACTTTCTCTGTTTTTGATGACCTTGACAGTGCAGAGCAGTCATCAAGGATTTTGAAAAAATGTACCTCCACTGGGATTTTTCTGATATGTTTCTTATCATTAGCCTAGGGTTATGGGTTTGGGGGGTAAAGTGTCATTTTATCACATCATATCAAGGGTACATAAATCAATGTGACCTATTACTGTTGATGTTAACCTTCATCACCAGACTGAGTAAGTGTTCGTTGGGTTTCTCCACAATAAACTTACTCTAGTTTTTTTTTTCTCTTTCCATACTGTGCTCTTTAGAAGGAATTCACTGGTATAGCCCACTCTCCAGGAAAGGGACTTATGCTTCAATTCTTTGGGGACAGGCTATCTACATAAAATATTTGGAATTCTTCTGCAGGGCAGATTTGTTTCCCTTCCTCCATTCATTTATTTACTTAACCATTTATTAATATCAATATGGACTCATGGATTGTATACTTATACTCTGTGTTATAATCCAATATTACTTTATTTCTTTTATTGTTCAAATCATCCCATCTTTAGCCAGTGGGAATTCTTTCTGTTGGATCTTGTTGCTTTGACATTCACTATAGGTTTGTGTTTGCTTATTTCTAGCATTTTCTTACCTTGTGGCACTACAAGATACACCAGGCTCACCTCGTATATCTTCTGCCCTAGTTTTATAATTAGCATTTTCCCAAAGATCCCTGAATCCTTTGATTGGAAATGTGGATATTTAGCAGAAACAATTTTCCTTATAAAGTTTCAAGTAACCAGAGAAAAGGTTTTTAAATGATCATTTGGTAAAGCAGGATAATCCAAATAATCTCTCTTTATCAATTATTACTTTATATTCTATACAGATTTTGGAATCTCTGTGATGAGCCACGTTAAACATTTTTATAAAAGACAATCATACTTTCTAGATGTTTTATTTATTTAAAAATAATGATGTGTCACAAGAGAATTTTATGACAAGTGTAACATTTACTGACGTGGCCTTTTCCAGCTATTGTTTCCAACCCTAACGTACTCTAGGGCACAAGAGAAGCAGACTGAAGTATTTATTACACACCTGCTCTACCTGCGGGTTCCTTCCAGTGAACCTTCCTGTGTAAAGTACAAAGGACCTGCGGACTGGTTGGGAAGGCAAGGGTACTGTCTTGTAATGACAGCGAATTCCTGGATTAGACCCCAATAAATCTAGCGTCCAGTTTCAATTCTGCTCAACACTAGATACATAATATAGATACTGTAAAAATCATTTAGGAGCCTCGGGTCGCCTTCTGTTATATAAGGAGGTTAGATGAAAGGATTAGCAAGATTCTTTCAGGTGCTACCAGGCTATTCCGCAAAGACAATGCAGCACATAATTACGAGGCGAAGTACTGAGTGTAATTACTACAGGAGTTCGGAGAACAGAAAGAATGATGTTCGCTGAAACCACGGGGGAGGAAATGATGAAAGACGTGTGACCGAGGATTTCAGGTGACTGCAAAATATTCCGTGCTTGGATTTATAACCAAAGTCAAACGTTTAGGACCTGGTAATCCCCCTTATGTTTTATTTTGTGTGAGAACAGCAGTGCTAATCTGAGCCACGTTTAATCAGATTGATCGGTTGTTTCATTAAACAGCTTATTGCTTATTACTGGACTGAGGTTTAACAGAAATGCAGGACAGGTGTTTCATTTAAGAATAAAACAGAGAGGTTATTTTACGCCTAACTTACTTGTAAAATTCCTGATATTTTAGTTGTCCCTTACTAAAGAACTGCTCCTAGTGCTAACAGTATTACTGCTGGCTGGACGATATGGCTTTTTAAATGCTGCCCCCATGTTGGAGAGTGCTGGTTAGGTATTCAACCTGAGTTATGGTTTCTGGCCCCAAGAACTGTGTGAATCCCCACTTGCAATCAGAGAACAGCATATAGAAGGATCCACCAAAGTGGCAAATCATGTTTGCTACCAACTGCTGCTCATCATTTTTTTTTTTCTTGACAGATTCAGCTCACGATTAGAGACTAAAGTGACATTCCCCATGGTGTTGAGATGGGAATTCATGAAAGCAGCTGCCATTGGTAAACACTTTAAGTGTTGAAACAGCCATCCGCTTCCAGTCCCAGGGAAAAATATACAGTTATAATGAAATTAATAAAAGCGGTAGAGGTGTTTCCTGGATTCAGATCCTCTGTCACTACATCACAGGGAAATTCGTGTGGTGGACGAAGAAGGTGAAAGAAAATTGTATTTATTTTTTTTGTCTCTGATTCCCAATAGTAAACTGCCCCAAATCAAAGATTTAGGAACCTGTTTTGGCTATGTTAAGAACATTTCCAATTACTTGGATGGTAGTTTAAGTTCAGATGTTAAAACTTTATTGGTGGGACTCTGCTCTCGGTGATTGCTGCTTTATTCTTTATAAAGAAGTCTGCACCAATTATAACCTCACATGTGTTCTTACCCTTTCTGCTAGGTTGGTAATTGCTTACTGAAGGGAATTTATATCTGTTCATGTATTTTTTTTTTTAAAAAGCAAATAACATGAAGAAAGCAAGATGTGAATTAAATCCTAAATAACAAACTAAGCTCTGTTGAACTGGCACAGTCCATGAGGAGAAAGAGCTCTCCTTTGCAGCAAATCAGAAAACCAAGAATCTGGCCTTTACCACCAATTCGAGGTGGAAATGTAAACAATTCATTTAATGGGTCAGACTTTCAGTGCTTATGTTAAAAAAAAAAAAAAGAAGAAGAAAAATGTAAATAGGAAAGGGTCATCTGGAAGGTTTCTTCCAGGCGTAACTGATGTTGATGTTAGCAAGGACACTAGTGCCAGAGTAGAACCGTCGGATAAAAGAAAGACTCCAGACTAGTAAAGAAAATAGATGGAAAAAGGAAATCAAACACGAAGAAGATGGCTAGACTTACACACACACACACACACACACACACACACACACACACACACACACAGAGACACGAATCCGGACAAGGATCCCATTTGTAAGGAGGTGCATTATACCACAAATAGAATATTTGCAAGTTCAAGTTTGGCCTTCATGAAGCAGATGAGGAAACTGGCTTCAGATGAGTGAAGGGGCTGCTTCAAAGTCAGGGAGCAGAAACAATGCAAGATCGGCAGTGAGGATCCCCAACTGCCTGTACCCCCACAGCCCCCAGGGCCCCAGCACCATTTTGTCGTCACCACCTCATTCTTAATGATATGACATGTTCTTCCTGTCTTCTCATCTGCCCTGGGGGATTAGATGTTCCTCCTTCATCATTCATTCAGCAGTATTTATAAAGCACGTACGACATATCAGGTACCACTCTGAGCAAAAGATATGCGACTGTAGATGATGGGGCATCCTTCTGTCATTAGAAGCATGCAAAACAAACACTGTACGAAAATATTCGTCTGTAAATGACATTTTGGGCCTCTCCAGCACTTCCATAGTGGGACTGAAGTATCTTCTCAGCTCAGATGCTCTGCTTTATATCAGCAAACAAAAACTGAATATGGACAACGCTACTATGATTTAAACATATTCCTCCGAACAGATACAACTTTGCAACAAAAATCATCAAGGCAAATCTTTGTTCTTGCCTAAAAATATTCCAAAAGGGTTTTGGATCTTGAATAAATGTAGTGAATGTGTACAGAATGAAATTCACCCACTTAAACATGAACCCGTCATTCTCAGAAGCACCGATGTGGTGTCGGGGAAATGAAAGATAATTGTGTTTTTCGTAAGATTTCAAATATACCTTATCTACTTAAATATTTGGATACTTATTACAATTACATGTATTTAATTTTTGAAATTTTGAAAGGCTATTATAGAGATGGAATTATAGAGATGGAATTACAGAGTTAACAACGCCCCAAGGAAATTGATTCTCTAACACAGAACACCTATGGGTAACAGAGAGAAATAAAAATGGTAAAAATACTACAAAGAATGGTTTTGAAGACTTACATTATTTTTCCCCATCTCTAGCCTAAACTGATATTTTTACCCACCTCTGGGAGATGTTAACTTGACTTCTGTAACATGTATGTAAACATGCTGATTGAACATGAAATAAAAATTGCACCTACATTTTAAAAAAAAATTCCTCTAGCACTAGCTAGGTGCCATGGGTAAATGTGGCATTACTTAGGATATTTTCCATAGAAGCAGACGAAGGATTGCTTGAGAAGGTGTATTTAGATGCCCAAACAATTTAGATCACTTAATAAATAAGCAAAATACAAAAAAGCAAGCCAGCAACAACAAAACCATTGTGTAATACACTTGGTAAAACAAATAAGCCAACCAAACCTATTACATAAATTGGTAAAATCGTAAAAATAAGTTTCCAGAGCAAAAGAGAGGAAGTGACAGACGCATATGAAATTTTTAAAAAGCATGTCAAATAAATGTGGTGGTTTTTATGGATAATTATCAAAAGATCAGAGTGTGAAAGGAAAGGATTTCTTAAATCTCAGGGTTGGCAGCCGCGACTGACCAGACGCTGAACTCAAACCAATGGGGTCAACGTGATCACGAGACCTCCCTCACACCGCACGTGGACCGCACTGCCCCACCCGCGCCGAAATCTGTGACTGGGAACTCCTTTTCCTTAGCTGCGAGCCACGGACCACCAGCTCCTCTCACTCCTGCGGCATCTCATCGCATTCAGCAAAAGGAAATCAAGTGACATTTTCATTGTCCACTTAAAAAACACCCCGCCAAAGCCAAAAATCCATTACGTACGCTGTTCCTACTTCCTACTAGGTGCAAATGGCAGTTTTGTGGATAAACCACAGGTCACGATTTTTCCAGCATCCAATAAAATTGTTCTCACTGGTTCCCAAGCCTTCGTAACAGTTTTTTCTTTTTTCTTTTCTCCCCCAGCTCTAGCTAATGTTTTCCTTCTTCCCAATGCTGCGCAGTTTAGATTTTTGCTAGGGTCACATCCATTCCTAGGTCATGCTTTTCTATACCACGTTTCTGCTCCTGCACAGTGAGCCACCCCCAAACTTACCGATTTAAAATCATACTACTTTGTTACTGCTTACCTAGTCTACAGGCTGGCTGGGCTCTCTCATCTGTTGAGAGTGGCTGCTGGTCAGCTAGGCATCTCTCCTTCTGGGGGGCTGTCCAGCCACATGTCTCTTCCCTGCAGCCTCTCGTATCCTGGTGGGCCAGCTCTGGCTCTTTTTCTCAGGGAGGCCAGAGGATTCTGAAAGAGAATACAAGCAAGCAAGTCTTCTTGAGTCCTAGGCTTGGAACTGGTACACCCATAACTCCTTTGACTTCTATTGGTCAACATGAATCCTAAGGCCAGCTCAGATTCAAGAAATGGGAAAACAACTCTCTCTCTTAAGGGGAAAAGGCTGGAACACAGGGGACAAGAACAGGAGGCAATGAGGTCAAATCAACACTTTCCCCCATATTTCCTATCTTGGGAGCTGATGAATTAATTAAACACAGGAGTGTGTACGCCATGGAGAACGAGTAGAGACCACGTCATTAAAGAGAAAGGTCCCTCTTTCTGAATGATCAAAAGCAGTAAACATTTGTATTTGTTGTTATCCATTTACTAAGGGCAAATCATACTGAATACATCTGCTTTCTTCTATATAGTGTGGCTGTAATCAAACGTATGTAATGATTCCCTTTCTCCTTCTCATGCTACATTCCATCAAGTAGTGGGAGATAAACACCATGACTGGGATTTCACTGCCACCTGCAGAAGTGAGGTGGTGGGTCAGCTTTTGTTCTTAGTCCTGTTTCTGGCATTTCATAAAATAATCAAGGCATGCATCTTTATTTACGTTTTCTTTCATCCTAAAATCATAAAGCGAAACTAATTTCCCATGGCAATCTTTGTATCTCAAGTTTAGTGTAAGGGAGTGACCGAAACCCCGCAAACTTCCAGATGGTTTCAAAGCAGAGTAAGCAAACCAGCATCCGCTTGTCTTCAGCCCCGTGGGTGCCATGTGGCTCCCCTTTAATCCATCTGTGGTCCCAGTTACATAATTTTCAATCCTGCTTCTTCAGGTTCTTTCTCCAAGCTCTCCCCCTCTGCTTTCTCAACTGAAATCACACCAATGATAGGTGTGAGTTTTGCTTTTTTTGTTTTGTTCTAACAGCGGACGGTTTCCCATGAGGAACCAGATGATCAGATCATTATGAGCCAAAGGCTTATTGTATTTTAAATATCTAACGACGTGTGTGTTTATTACTTATTAGCCTTTGTGTAAAAAATTATTGAGAATGTGAAGACAAAGGATTATCGCCGAAAAGCTCTTCTTATACTATTTTCTTGGGAAACTTTAAGAGTTCATTTCTTTCAATAGCTTACAAAAGTTAGAAAACCAACTCCTGCTACTTAAACAGAATAGACAATCTTGCCACTAAACAAGGGTTTAGTGTGTCTCCCTCACCATGTAAACCCACGGGTGGTCGGACCTTTAGTACTGAAACTAAGCCATCTTACAGATATTTGGTATTGCTCAACCTTGCCCCAGGACCCTTTCTACTAATTCAGCTCCTTGGCGCTCAACCCTGGCTACCATTAGAATCACCTGGGCAGCTTCTAGAGTACCACTCTGCAGAATCAGATGTTCTGTCCTGGTTGGTAGAAGATGAGGCCATTGTTGTTATATCTTAAAATGATCCCTGCGTCATTCCACTGTACCGTCCAACTCGAGGACTATTACTAGCCCCTCAATGAAAATTCCTTCGACTGACTTGTATTTTTTAAAAACAATAATATTGTGTCTGAATTTCCTGACACATTTTCAATCAACATTCCATTCACTAGTCTCACGTGTGCACAGACCACCTTTCCTGACAATGGGTTATTATTAGGTGGTATGAACCGAGGAACCACATGACAAAGATGGAAAGATGTCGCACGACAGAATAGGCTTTGCATACAAATGACTTCGGCTAATCATATTTTGGGAACATAATTAGCAGCCTGGGGAAAAATAAACAAAGATAGCTGTAGGTTCCGCTGCAGCATCTTCGGGCCTTAATCTCTCTGGTATGGGAAATATGAATAAATGTGTGCTCCGTTGAGACTGGCCAAATCGGAGAGAGGTAGATATTAGTATTCAGCACCTTTGATGAGTTACGATATTAATTAAATGTTACAACTAAAGGACATTCAATGCAAATGAGGATAACTTTGTAATGTGATTTTTAATCTGACCATCTAGGGTCATAAACAAGAAGTGACTTTTGTTGGTTTCCATGCAGGTCAATAAAACTACATTTTTCTATAAATGGAACGTGCGTCCACATATCACGGAAACACGCATGGACACCAATGATAGTTAATTCAACAAATTTCTATCGACCTCCTTTATCGGTGGCCACTGTGAGCTCATAATACTAGAGGTTCTCTAATCTATGATATCGTTGACTGCAAGGTGAACCTCTGGATGTGCCACTTAGAGAAAAAGTTGCTGATTAAAACACAGTTGCCATTGCTAAAAAGTGTCTTAGAATTAGGGAAAAAAAACAGTAAAATTTACTGAACACGTACAATGCGCCAGGCATTGTGCCGAACTCTAAACATCACAATAACCATCTGAAGTATCATTATAACTCCTAACCCATGGATGGAGGTGGTAGGGAATTAGATTCAGAGAAGTTAAATCACTTCCCCAAGGTCACGTACTCAGATATTAAGATTCAGAGTCCCATCCTTTAACAACATAGCATTCTACTGCTTACAGTCTACCGGGGCCAAAAAAAAAACAACAACTTTATTTTCAAAATTATATCATGTGCAGTTTTGCATGCGGTTTCATGGTACCTCAAAAGAAGGACATTTAAGTCAAACTCTGGGTTCTTAGAAAGTATCCTGGAGCAGAGATATCTGCTTTTTTAAAATACCTGAAACAACAGGTTTTGCTAAACACATAAAGACTGCCAATTTGCATAGGTAACGGAATTACATGAAGAATTGGAGAACTGTAGAGGAACAAGAATATTATAAACCATTTAGCCTAGCTTTTAGAATGAGGAACTCGGAATTCAGGGAGGTCAACGCACTTGCTGAAGGGCAGCGTGGCAATTCATAGCACAGACCGCACAGCGCTAATAGCTCAGGACCTGCCTTAACAATGCCACTATTTACAGTGCAAATTATAAATTCTGTAGACGCGGTAACCCAGCAAAAAGTATTTAGGCAAGGTAGAGACGCAACTGGAATTTTTATTCTAAAAATATTATTGGCAGTAGCACAGATTTTGGGTAGAGGAAGACAAGTATTATTATGTAAGTCTAGTGGTTCCCCAGGGAGTAATCTGATACCCAAGACCACAGTTGGTAACGTCTAGAGACATTTTTGATTGTCAGGACCGAAGGGAGGTGCTACTGGCATCTTGTGGATAGAAGCCAGGGATGCCGCTCAATAACCTACAATGAACGGAACAGCCCCCTCTTGCGCATGTGCACACACACACACACGCCAAATAATTGTCTGGCCCCACGTCGATGATGTCAAGGTTGGGAAATCCATTGGTCGTCCAGCAGGACATCAAGATCTGAGCTAGCATGACTGCAGTGGGGCTGAGTTCAAGTTTCACTTATTCATTAAATATTCACCATGGATCTGCTTTTGTGCCAGCGACTGGGATGTACTCCAGATTGAAAAAAAATAAAGACAAGCACAGGGAACCCCTGTTCTCCCATGGCATACGGCATAGTGGGAGCTATCAATGAGTGCTGAGCTACTTAAATGTAACATTAAGAGGGTCATGGTGGTGGAAATGCATGCAGCCATGGGAGGACACGGAGCGCTAGCCTCCTACCACAGGCTTCCGTTCTGCCAGTTTCTTACGTTGGTCTTTTCATAATTTAATATTAACTGAACTGTGGGTCATGAAAAAGATTCCGCCGACCATACATACAGTGCTACGGAGGAAGGAGTGGGGCTTCACTCCTTCTTGGTTTACAAAATACTCCATGGGGCCAGTAACATTGAAGGTATGATTTTAAGACAAAGAAGAGGAGGAAAATCCTCCCAGTTGTTGGAACACCATTTGCAAAACTCGGAGTCAGAATAAGAAGGAAGGGAACAGATGGTGACCAGATCACAGAAAAGCTGTGTGGGAGAGAGGCGGCCGATGAGGGTCACAGGGGCAAGATCCCACTGGCCAACCACTATTTTTGACCCAGCGATGGAAATAAAGTGCTCAGATACTGATCCGTAACAGAACGATATCCACTCGTCTTAGGGAAAGGCTCTGATGATGAAAACATGAAGAGGCACCATCCGCGCAGCTGTGCTCTCTGAATGGTACAGGTGTAGGATTCATGTTCTGGAGTCATTTACCAGGTATTTGGCAAGGTCATGATTTAGAGTGGTTCTATGAATTTTGGGATCTGGTTTCAGTGCACCCCCAAATACACACACCTATACTATTTATGTAAGGCTCAGTAAAAATTTTTTAGAGAAACTACTGTAGGAGCTACAAATTTACTTATTTAAAGTCATCAGAATGAAAGAAATAAAGCATCTGTGAATGTGGCATTTCAGTGAATTGTGGCCTTTTCTAAAGACATTTTGAATTGCAAAGGAGGCTTTTTTTTTAAGAGATTGCAACTGAACAGGGGAGAAGAGGGTTTTGTTTTTTTGGGGGGGGGGTCAATCTTACATTTTCTTCTTAAGGAAAATTAGTTTGGGAGAGAATGGCATCCCTCTGATTTCATGGTATTTATAGGAAAAATCGTGCCTTTCCCAAGGGTTATAATTAAATAACTGAAAAAAACACATTAAGATGATAGGGAATTTGTGGTGCATGAAGAATACAGCTATTTCTCTTCCTTTAAAATACATTTGTGAGGTTGAGTCCAGCCTGTGTGTGGCAAAATGGTGACTCTCTGTAGTGTTTAACATATTTAATGCACAATTTACCTGTGACATAATTAAACACGGAATTAGCAATTTGTGTATAAAAGCAAAATGCCAAAGAGAAACAAGCACAGACATTAGACTCTAACCAACCTGACTGTGAATCTTGGCTGCAACCTCGTGTTTGCCCAATGGCCAGGCAGGTTTAAGGGAAAGCTGATTACTGGAGTGTCTAGGACCTGTTACTCCAGAAACTGAATATTGTTGGGGAAAATGATATATAAAAAATAGAAAGCAAGGCACTCCATGACAATTGCGTCAAACAGACCCTCCCACTAGACAGCGTTTTCTTTCAGAGTGATGTTCCTCATACGGTAACTCTGACTGCCAATCAATGGTAAGGTCCGGTACCTCACCTATGTTGATACCTTTCATTTTCTTTGAAAGTATCTGCCCAAATCTGGTGCCAACGAGAAGACGGGATTAGGATATAGAGAAATTGGACATGACTTCAAACTGATGACTGTTTTCTTGTCTTTAACATTTTGATCATTTGAAGTCATTTAGACATGGGGTTGACACACGTATTATTTAAAATAATGTGGCACACACGCATTTTCTTTTTTAAAAATGACATTTCACTCCCAGACTTCTATCCCTCATAGTAACTGGGCATGGTAAAAATAACGACATATTTGCATTTTTAGTTTTAAGGGAGCTGTACTTTGTGACAGGAGTTTAGTGAGGATTTCCAAATTTCCCTGAGGGCCTCAAAAGCTTGTTTTAATATTACTGCAATTATAATGATAGAAAAACAATGACAGATGATGGCTTTGTTTCTAGGGAATTACACTGGAATATGGAAAAGATGGAAAATTAGAGTATTTTCTAAATTATAAATGTGCTTCAAACTTGTTTGTATACTTGGGATACCAAGTTTGACACATTTCCTCTCCCCAACTGAATGATTACAGCTCCTGGTTTACAATGGAAAGTGAGCTGACCTTCTATTCAAAATGTAAAACCAAGTGTCAAAGCTGCCAAAGTGCCTTTAACACACTGGACAAGGGAGAGAGTAATTGAAATTCAGAGCAAGCAATTAACTCCATGGTTCATCAAATCACTAAATCTGCCTACTTTTTTTTTTTAAGAGTTTTAAAAACAAAACCCATGATAATCAAAAGACTTCCTTCTTGTAAATTAAGCATGTAAAACCACATCTGCTTCTTCAGGATAATTAATTCATTGACATTTAAATCAATTGATAAGAGCACAAGCTAGCGCCATTAGTTAATTAGTAACTTAAGAAACCACGCGTGGAGTGCTTACTGTGTCCCCAGTAGTCTACCAAGTGCCAGGGCCACAATGAAGTGCAAGACGTGGTCATGTGGTCTGCCATGGGATTCTAAGTTCGGGCTTATCAGGAAGTGACTGCGGGTCAAGGCTGGGCACAGAGACGCTGTCAGGGGCCAGCCCAACGGGCAGGGAAGCAAGCAAGGTGGAAAGGGGGAGTCTGACGATGGTGAACAGGACACATACCAGCACCACGTCGCAATGACCAAACACGTGCCCTTGAAACCAAGTGTGAATACCAGCTTCTACTTGGCACCCTCTCCTTGGGAGGACTGGGCTGCTGGGGGTGGTGGTGGCAGTGGGGGCTCTAAAAGTAGAGGGAAGTGGGAAGTCAAGTGGCGGCTGACTGCAGCCCACTCCTCAGGGGCTCACCCCTGGGCCCCCATCAAGTCAAAAACCAAGTGGATGTTCTGTCATCGGTCGGGTCTGGACACCCTGATTCTGACTCAGACGTTAGGAGAATACTCCTGGGATGACAAGGCCACCTGCAGGGAGTAGGCTTTCAAACTGCATTCTGAGGAGATACAGGATTCATCGGAGTTGCCTTGGAGGAGACGAAGTGCACTGGCCATCACTGCCGGACCCCCAGGCGCCCCCTGTCTGTCCCCACCTCAACCAGAGCAGCACCCCTTTCTGGCTTATTATCCAAGGTATTGATGGAAGGGGCTTTTCTGCTTAAAAAAACAAATGGAGGATAATAATTAGCTAATTAAGCATTACATCCTTTAATATTTAGTAAACTGTGTGTATATAAATAAATCAGGAAATATATAATATATAAAAAATAATTACATAAAACAGGAGATAGATAAATATAAAATAAAAATGAAGTCATTTTGGCTCTCGGGTGGCTCTTTCCCAGGCTACTAGCCCTAGCACTTAGTAGAGGTGTGTCACCGGCCAAATTACCTAATTCATTTAAGCCTTGGTTTCCTCTGCCAAGTGGGGGTAATAGTGGTACCTGTCTGCTAGTGTGGCTGAGGGAATGAAGAGTCCACAGAGATAGCATTTAGAAGACAGCCTGGCCTGGAGTAAGCTCCCAAGCAGTGTCACTGATTTTCCTTCTGTGGCCAGGGACATCTGCTGCATCAAGGAAAATCCAGATTGTTAAAAGGTGGAGGGAAGAAATGGCCTCAGTATTCTGCTTTTGGCTTTTAGCGAAGATTTTTGAGTCTAGAGTGCAGAATAGCTTTCGACGCTGGAGGGGCTTTGTCTGTGAGCAAAGGGTATATAGTCAATTCAAAATCTCCTGCACTTTACCAACTAAGTCCGTAAAAGGTGAGAGTTTGTAAATTGGTTGAGGGTGTGGGTTTCACTGTGAGTCATGAGGCAGGTATGATGTAGAAAGTAAGACGGGCTGCACGGGGAAGGGGGGCAGCAGTGATGCCCTAACCAGGTGTGGTGTCCTGACCTGGCCCTGGAGAGAGGACCAGCATACTCACGCCCCTGGGAGTTGATGAAAGGGGGCTGTGAATGGCAGAGACTGGACCAGAAACCTCCGACAGGGCACCACCTCCTTGACACCCATCACACGGCATGAGAGCCATACACAGCTCAGGGTAGAAGGCGATCCCTGAGATCAAAGCTTTGAAATAGTGCGCAGAGGCTGAGCTCCCACAGATGGATGGCACTGCCAAGTGCAACAGCCCGGGGTTCCCTAGTGCTAAGATCACGAGGACACCAAGTGCACATTCGGCCAGTGACCCGTGAAGGCCTGGATGTGGGATGAGACCATACATTGGGGCCCTTTTAACTGCAGGCAGAAGGCTACAAACACCAGTGGGTACCAGACATCATCAACAGCCCCTCTGTCAAGTACAGGACAGATAAGCTGCTCGAAGGCAGAGCCCACAGCGGGGTCCCCAGGAGCTTCACCAGAACACTCACTTCCAAGCACAGAGGGAACAGAGAAGGACTGCCCAGACATATTAGGATTTGCACACAACCTTCTTCACCAGCAGCCCTCTTAGGGATAAGGAGGAATGAAGGAAAGAGGGATTATAGACAAACAGCCATGAAAAGAGATTTAAATTTTGCAGGTACTTTCCCCTAAAGAATCAGAATTAAACAGCAAGGGATGGTTTTGAACTGGAAAAAAACCTGTTGCCTTGAATTTGTTCATGTTAAACCATTTTCTGGGTTCCCCACCTCCCCGCCATGGATGGCTACTCTCAGGAACTGGGCTCCAGAGCAAGTTACAGAACATTAAGGAAAATGACTTAAAAAAAAAAAGATTTTATTTATTTACTTGACAGAGAGCACAAGCAGGCAGAGCAGCAGGGAGAGAGAGAAGCAGGCTCCCCGCTGAGCAGGGAGCCCCATGCGGGGCTCGATCCCAGGACCCTGAGATCATGACCTGAGGCAAAGGCAGATGCTTAACTAACTGAGCCACCCATGTGACCCGAGAAAAAAATGCCTTTGTTGAACATTTCAGTTTGAGCAGGATATAATCTGACCCCTTCACAAAACATTAATGGTTAGCCAATTACTAACGGGGCCACTCCATCTCCCATCTCTAGAAGGTTCTCTCAGTTCTGTGGAATCCTAGTGCTGGGGGCTCAGAGTGGTCACCACAATGTGACGTTTCTAAAGGTGGTTTTGTACATGGAGGCGTAACACCCAATGTCCTTCCCAAGGCGAAATTATCCTGGAATGGGAACTCTTGAGTTTTGTCTCCCTTTGATTCCTCAAGGGTGAGCACTTCTCACTGAGAGCTGACCGTGAACCAAGAACCATTTTCTGATTTCATAATAAATGACTAGTGACTCCCAAACAAACAAATCAGAGTTGCCGTTCAAGGGCTAGCCTTCGGATCCACGGAGACCAGCACTCCCTTCACAGACATCCATTAGAGAGCAATTTCCCAAACGCAGTGAGCACCCATTGTTAGCTCCCCGCAGAAAAGGAATTTGACCGGGTGAGCCACATTGGCCGAGTGCTTGATTTTTCTGAGGAAACCACCACTAGTTATCAAGAACTGAGTGAAGGGTTTACCTCTTTGGGGGCCTGATGAAAATGAGCAGAAGGAGTCTGATTTAGGTTTTGCTCAGAAGAGGGGAAGTCATTTGATTTATAGGTTCACAAAAAAAGCAAACTTCGCTGCAGAAGGAGAGTACTTCCAGTTGAGAATTCCTAGGTTTTATTGGAGTTCAGTAAAAGTAGAAGCTATTGATGTAGGAGGTTAATGTCTGTCACAGTCTGGGCGTTCTGCAATGACTTCCTTCCCAGCGTGTTCATTTTAAGAATAAAGAGGTCTTTATGGTTAGTGGAGGTTTAATGAGGATTACAATGGCCCCCCAGATGCTTACAACCCATTTAAATAACCCATAACCCCTATGTTTATCATGAGAGGGAACATGCCAATTTAAGGTATTACAAACATTCTCCTGAAAAACTTTAGTTTCCACAGGCATTTTCAATAATTTTCCTCTACATTCTCCAATTTATAAATTGCAGAATGTATGTTACTATGGAAACGACCTCTGGTCTGTTACTCGAACGCATGAAAGATAAGCTTTGGGGATGTACCTCCACTAGTAAATATCTTTCTTTACTGTTGAATCCCTCCATACCTCCGCCTCCTGTGATACACGTTAGCTAGGAGACGTTAGAAGAGGTATCTTAAAGGAGACAAATATGGAATTAAATAAAAGCACAAATGTTTTCTGGAAACGGAATCAGGAAAGCCTAAAGCAGCTAGAAAAGTAATGTAAGTAACGTTGACGCAGCTGATCTCTGTTGACTACCACAATAGTTTGCTCCTGTGAAACTCAAACTTTAGCGCGTACGAACGGCAGAATCACCCAGCTGGGCTCTGCCCCCATGTCTACGATGCAGTGGAGCTGGGGTGGGGCCCACAATTTACTTTCTTTTTTATTTTTTTAAAGATTTTATTTATTTATTCGACAGAGATAGAGACAGCCAGCGAGAGAGGGAACACAAGCAGGGGGAGTGGGAGAGGAAGAAGCAGGCTCATAGCGGAAGAGCCTGATGTGGGGCTCGATCCCACAACGCTGGGATCACGCCCTGAGCCGAAGGCAGACGCTTAACCGCTGTGCCACCCAGGCGCCCCCCACAATTTACTTTCTTAACAATTCCCAGGCGAAGCTGACGCTGCTGGTCCAGACAGCATAATGACAACCACCGCTCTAAGCATCAATGTATCTTTTTTTAAAGTGTGGTAAAATGCACATTACATATGATTTGCCACTTTAACCATTTTCAAGCGTATGGCATTAATTACATTCACAGTGTCATGCAACTATCCGGTGATGGTTCCACCTCCAGATCTCCTTCATCCCTAACTGAAACGGCTCCCACTGATAAAGAACTTCCATTCTTCCCTTCACCAGCCCGTGGCAACCACCACTCCACCGTCTCCATGAATTCGACTATTCTAGGTACCTCACAAAGTGAAATCGGACAATATGTGTCCTCTTGTGACTAGCTCATTTCACTTAGCCTAATGGGATCAAAGTGTATCCATATTGTAGCAGGTGTCCGAATCTCCTCCCTCTTTAAGGCTGAAGAATATTCCCTTGTGTAGACCACATTTTGTCCATCCATCCATTTGTTGACAGACATTTTGTTTCTACCTCTTGGCTACTGTGAATAATTCTCTTGGGTCTATACCAAGAAGTACAACTGCTGATTCTAAGCATTTCACATGTACACTTAAACTGCAAATTTAGAAGGAGACAGCTTATCATCCCCACCTTCTAGCTGAGTGACAGACACCCAGAATTCACCTTCTCTTCCACAGGTCCATGTAGCTGGTAAGCAGACCCTGGTTTCTGGCGCAGGCAAGCTGCTCCCTCTGCTCAGGCACCCAGGACACTTAATTTTCTTCTCTACCTGAAGAAAGCACTTTATTTTTCCCAGGAAAACTGCCCTCATTGATACAGACATTAATTTTTTACAATAAAAGTGGAAGTAATTACCTTTCGAAATTAATGGCTAGCATGAGATTAAATAATAATATGTATGTAAGAATTCTGGTAGAGGATAAAGCAAATTATTCTTTCCAGTTTGTTAATTTATGCATTTCTCCTTTAAATTATTTCTAGAATAAAGTAGGCTCAACTATTTCTAAAATCTGCCACTTAGGGGCCAAAACTATTTTCAGTTGCCTACACAGTTCAACCCTGAGCAGTAAAAAAATGACAATGTGACAGTGGAGTGAAATTGTCCCTCCAATGATCAGAATAGCAGGACTGGCCCATGGTCGTACATTCCATTCTCTGGATAATTAAGCCAACCGTCCACTGAGAAATTCGTTTAGTGGGATTTACATGCAGTTAGGTTAAATTAATATGCCACAAGAATTAGTAGCCATGATCTGAATGCTATAGGGAAAATCCGGCACAGCATATAGGACACAGGATAACAGAACAAGGTGGCTGAGAAAGTCACAGGGGGCCCAGATTAAAACACTAGATTCTATTTCTGGAATGCACCTTCCTATGTGGACAGCTTACTTCCATGTCTCAAACTCAAAAAGGCTAGTATGTGTGACAGTGCACGTCAAGTATGAGGGATGACAAAGACGGTGAATTAAAATGGTCCGAACGCTGGAGGGTATCATTAATTACGGATATTTTAAATATTTTAAAGGTGCGCATTTATTCCCCCAGATTTGCAATCAGGATGTGGTGGGTTTTAAGACTGTGCAGAGGCAAATAGGCATTTCCATTCGTCAAACCCCATCTCAGATCAGACATGTACATTGTTTTCCTTGCCAATCTCAATGCTTTGAGAATACTGAAAGATTTTTAGAACGTTATTGCACTGGTAACAGAAAGTCAACCTTTAGGTAAAAGAGACACAAGAGAAGATGAGAGTATATGAGAAAGGCAATTCCCAACTCTTTGACCTAGTTCCTCACGCAGTATGATACTGCAATTCTAGAAACCAAGTGAAGAGAAAGATTTGTTACATACACAACAGAAGAGTGGGCACTTTGTCCTGCATGTGACAAAATCTTGCAAATATTTCCCCATCTCTAGTCTTGTAGGCTGTAACCTAAATGTTGCCAGCCCTTCCAGTTGTTCCGTAAATTACATGATTTTCCATCGTATTTGTGGAGCTCTAAATGAACGGTCCTTTGTGGGAGAGTCTACCTAGCCCTCCCCCCCCATCTTTCAGAAAACAGTCCTTTTCCCCCTAAACAGTCCTTTTCCCACCAACATGGCCTTCCTGGTACTTTCAGGATAACATCTAGCAGTGCATTGTAATGAATCTGGAAACTCAAATTTCCACTAATAACAAAGGGCTCTTCTTCCATCTCCTATGGTGCCACTTTCACTTGAGTATTTTTCTCTTTCCATTTCAAAAGTTCGTGATGATTGAAACAAAGGGAGAACAAATTAAAGATATAGGATGGCGTTCTCTTTTTTTAATGTATTCTCCCCCCCCCCTGAGTCAAGCCTTCATTTTGCATGTTCATTTTTTTGTAGAAAGGACTTTAAACATACTTTTCCCATATTTAGATATAATATTTTAGCATGAATAAATTCTGGATGGGCTTCTCCTTAAAAATTGTTTCTATAGCTTGAGGTACCTTCCTCATACCAACATTTGACTAGATCTTCCTTTCCATATCTACAACATCCTTTTACTATTGGAGCTCAAATGGCTCTCTGATCAGAAACACTGACTTCAGGGCGCCTGGGTGGCACAGCGGTTAAGCGTCTGCCTTCGGCTCAGGGCGTGATCCCGGCGTTACGGGATCGAGCCCCACATCAGGCTCCTCCACTATGAGCCTGCTTCTTCCTCTCCCACTCCCCCTGCTTGTGTTCCCTCTCTCGCTGGCTGTCTCTATCTCTGTCGAATAAATAAATAAAATCTTAAAAAAAAAAAAAAGAAAGAAACACTGACTTCACTAAATAACTCTTTTGGTTCTCAAAGTACTGATGATTCTTCAGACATTTAATGCGAGATCCAAATATTACTTATAAAGCTACATCCTGTTGGAATGTGTCTGCTGGAGAATCTAAAATTATTTCTCGTTGATATTTCTTTGAATATTTGGTTCTCTGAAGTCAAGATGGTACGTGAACATTCAGTGTTCTCTTTCCCACCAGGATGCTTATTTGTGCATAAGAGACACACACTGGATCATTTAAGCAGAGAACAGCTTCATGGAAAGAAAATGGAATAGCTCACAGGTGCTCTTGGGTCTAAAGAGACTTAGGGGGGCTTTTCAGGAATAACCCCTCAAACCTTACCAAGAGAGCCTCCTGCATAGCTGTTCAAAATCTGATTGGCTCTACTTCTTTCTCCAATCGATGCTTCAGGAGTCAGCTCCATGAAGACTTGACTGCCTTTCTGTATGTTGTGTCAGTGCCTTATCTTGAGCCTGCCTGGCTCAACTGCCTGAGAAGGACCCTCCTTCAGCCGCCAGTGGAGGCACCTTCAAGAACCCAAGGGTGCTGGGGAGCCAAGGCATCTGGAGTCACAACGGGGCAGAGGATGGATCTGTGTCAGTTCCTTTCATCACCCAGGTGCACAGTTATGACCTTTATCTCATTAAGGCTCCTCCCACAGACCCACGCAGGATGTAAGCCTTATAACTCATCATGGTGGCTAAATACGTAACATGTCTCTGCATTAGCTTTCTTTCCTTCGCTGTTTCAACTCCTACTATGAGCTCCTGCTCCCTGAGATCACATGCCCCCAGAAACTACCAGCTCACAAGTCCGTTCCTTCAGACTGTTCTTTTGAGGAAACCAATGATAAAAAAAAAAAGCTTTGATTTACTATGAATCTTATCATTCCATTTCTCTCTCTTGATTAGCTTCTAAGTTAGTATATTCTTTCATTACTTTTTAAAAAGTTACTCTATAGAACAAACTGAGGGTTGGTGGAGGGAGATGGGTGAGGGATGGGGCTAGATGGGCGATGGGTATTAAGGAAGGTACTCGTGATGAGCACTGGGTGTTTTGTGTAAGTGATGAATCACTGAATTCTACTCCAGAAACCAATACTGCACTGTACATTAACTAACAAAATTTTTAAAAAGAAAAAAGCTAATCTAGAGATTGCAATATGCATTCTTGATTAATTAAAGTCTAATTTAAATTAGTAATTTTTGTCACATCCTGGTCAGTTGCATGGACCTTTCTCTGACACATGGACTATTGGTGTTGAATATTTTATATGAATTTCAAATTCCACAAGATATCATTATGTGTTGTTTGGTACAATAGATAATGACTTTTTAAGGAAAGGACCATTTATTAAGGAGGAAAGACTGCTATAAACGTTGAATTGCTTTCATAGCCTAGTTGGTGTCCCTCCTGTGTTAATGCAATGGCAGAAAACAAGCCGCTAAACCAGGAGTCTAGTGAACTCATCACTGATGCACCCCAACCAGAAATACTGTTTCTTAAGCAGCTGGTGAGTGCTGAGTATTTACGTTATTCCTTGTATCTCCGTGTGTGTGTGTGTTTCTTTTTCAATTTTATTGTGGCAAAATCCACGTAAAATGTACCATTTTTAGGTATATAGTTCAGTGGTATTAAACACATTTTTATATGATAAAGCCATCATGACAGCCATCTCCACAAATTTTGTCATTTTGTAAAACTGGAACTGTATATCCAAAATGACATACTTTTGCTCACACATTTATCTGCTTAGCTCTACCCTCTGATCTGCCTTTAATATCCTTTTCTTTCTGTGTGAGAACACTTGTCACTGTTATTTTTAATGAAGGTCTGTAGTGACATATAGTCTCACATTTCACTCGCTGAAAAATGTTTCGCCTCCATTTTCCAAAGGATGTTTTTATTGGGTATAGAACTTCACATTGACTGCTACTTTCTTTTAGCACTTGTTAGAAATAATGAAAAATAATTGTATTTTGGCTTCCACTGTTTCATGTGGAGAAGCCAACTGTCATTCCTCCTGCTAGGAAGATTATAGAAAGTTTTTCTTATGGCCGATTTTTAAGATTTTTTCATTTGTCTTTGGCTTTCAGCAGTGTTTACGTGTGGCTTTCTAGGAAGCATCCTGCTTGAAGTTTGTAACACTTCTTAAATTTGCAGCTTAATGTCCATGAATTTTGGAAAATCATTGTATTTTCAAATACTGTTTCTGCCCCATTATCTTTCCTCTTTTCTGCAACTACAGTTACATCTAATATCTGAATTTTACCCATGTCATGCATCTCTTTTCAATTCTATTTGTCCTACTTTTTCCACTCTCTGCTTCATCCTTGATATTCTGTTCTCACCTACCAACCAAACTGTCTCAAACTACCTCTAAACTGTGACTGCATTCATCCACTTGGCAACTGTTACAGTTTTGTATGGTTTTGTTGCTAGAACTTTCACTCTGCCCTTCTTTAGAGTTTCTGGTTCTCTGCCAATTCTATACCATCTTTTCATGCTGGCAACAGTTTCATTACCATGATTTCAAGGCACATAGCTGATATTTTCATTGCTTTTCTTTTGCATCTATTTTTATAATGTGATTTTTCTTTGGTTCCTAGTCTTTCCTTCTTTTATGCCAAATCATATTTTATTGGCTCTTGTATACTTATATAAAAATATAGAATAAGGATTTGCTTCTGCTTCAGGGAGACAGCTAGATTGGAGAATATCACCTAAATCTAACCAGGAACTGAGAAGGGTTTAAGGTAGACGTTTCAGTGTTAATGACTGCTGGTTTCTGGTTCGCCTATAACCTTGTGTGGCGATTTCAGGGACCTAACAGAAGCCCCTATTGATTTAAAAGGGTCCCTCCTCATAGGGCGAATATAATCTCCATTTTCTTCCTTCTCCCAATCCCATGGGACTACTGAAATGTTTATTCTTCCTTGTCTCCTAGAAACTGCTTTTAACATTCTCACTGCCTTGAGTGGAGAATGAAGCCAACTACCAGACTTCCATCTCTTTGGCTTTTTTCTTTGCCTCAGATCTTAGCCCCCCAAATACCTACTGCCGTACACATAGCTCTCTGATGTCTTCAAACAGTTTTGTTTGGTTTTGTCCTGTTTATGCCAGTAGTTCTCAGGGCAAAAGCTGGTCCATCACAAACTATGCTGCTACTATCATAAGCTGAGATTACAAAAGCTAGGAAAGATGTGATAGATAAAGTAGTGTGTGTGTGTAAATGCTCTATTAAGAGAAAAGCTCACTGGCTGGGCTTGCCAGTTTCCCTAAAGCTCACTCCCTTTCCCCAGACAGAACACCAGCCTACAGAGGTAATCTCATCTGAGTGTTCTGGCTAAAATGCCTGTTGGATATCGATTCACAGATCAACAAGGTGATAATAGCTTCCATTTTCACAAGTATTGTTTGCTGACAATTAAAGCACTTTTTTTTTCAGGGTAAAATAATTTTTCCTCCAAATGGTAGAGAAAATGTGGATAGTGAAGACAGTAAAAATTTACAGTAAGAATCAGGAAAGCAGCAAAGCCAGAGAGCAGACAAATTATGAGATTGCCAAAAGATGATAAAAATGAACAAATATAGTACCAGTACTATTTTCGTAAAGTATATTAACTTCCCTTTGGGCAGAAATAGTGTTGTTGCATAGCACAAGGGCATGCGAACCCTAACAGATAAATATAAAGGCAAAGCAAGAGCAAAACCGCGCTGGTGTAATATAAATTTTAAAGTCTGGTTGAGGTTGACTTTGCCAATAAATGGTGGTGAAAATTAACATGCTAATATTAATATGTTGTTAAAACTGTGCTAGTGGGGAGGATATGGTATCCCTGCACTCACACACTCCTCCATCTGGACATATCTCTTCCAGACTTTTGCAGGCAGCTGCATAAGGGAAGGCGGGGAAACCATGAGAGGAGGATGGCATTATTCAAGCCATCAGAAGAACTAATGGCATAATCAATCTTCTATTGCATTTAGAAGTCCCAGTCATGTGCCAATTATATCACAATAATAGAAATTATTCTAATATATGAGCAGTTGCAATGTCCAATGTGCTCTGCTCAGAAAGTTAAGATTATGAGCAGTTTTCACTTTGGAGAAGCTGAGCAAGTAATAAATCCTGGATGGAGAAATAGGATAAATACCAAATGTTATTTATATATAAAGACGAGTTCCGCAAGCTTGTGGTTTGGCTTGACTGATAAGTTAATAATAACTTCATTAAGGCGAGTTTGAGGAATTCTGAGGTACTGACTTCACGTCGTTAGATATTAAGAAAGAGAACATTAGCAGTACTGTAGGAACCTCGGTGTTGCTACCTCTGGTCATAACCTCTAGCCAAAAATCACCATTATTCAGACTTGCAGTCCAACTGATTAGTCTTGACTTTTTATAAAATCTATCTAAACATACTAAAACAGCACATTCCTATTTGGGTCTAACTTCTGTTGTTCAACAATACGTTTGTGAAATTTATCCGTGGTTGTTCCTTGTAGCGTAAGCCAAACAATTTCTCTTTTTATATATTATTCCATTGCATGGATATACCATAAATTATTTATCTACTCTATAGTTGGTGAGTATTTGGGTCTGAGTTATTGTAAACAACACTGCCATGGATATGATGATACATCTTTAACGGACATATTCTACGCCTTTCTGTTGACCCAGCCTGGTAGTGGAATTGCCAGGTCATGGAAAATCCACACTTTCCTGTTTAGTATACTGGACTGAAGACCTGTCCCAAGTGTTAGTAACCGTTCCACCTTCTACCAGCAGAATAGGAGTCATGTTCTTTCACACCTTCTCCATCATCAGTCTTCCAATTTTATCACTCTGGCAGTCATAGAATTGCATTTTTGAACGATGAAAAAGAGTATCTTATATACTAATGTCTTATTGATTGTTTTTATTTGTGGAGTGTAATTTGTTACAGTTGATCTATTCTCTTTATGAATTCATTGTTATGTACTGCAAATAACTTCCCCCACGCCCCAGCTTGCCTTTCTGATCTCTTCTCTGGGTCTTTGAGTGACCCAACGTTCTTAATGCTAAAGAAATTCTGTTAAGCTTTTCCTATATGGCTACGTTTTTTAAACCACATATGTTTAAGGTATATCACACGATACTTGGACACACACATACATCATGAAACGATGACTACATTCAAGCTAATTAACATATCATCTCACAGAGTGAACATATTTTTGTGTGATGACAGCACCTGAAATCTATTCTTTTAGAAAATTTCCAGTATTCAATAAGCTTAACTATGGTCATCATGCTGTACATTAGATCTCTACATACTACGTAACTGCCGGTTTGTACCCTTTGACCAACATCTCCCCCCCTCCAATTTCCCCACCTCTCCATCCCTGGTAATAACCATTCTACTCTGTTTCTATGTGTTTGGTATTTACAATAGCCAAGATCTGGAAACAATCAAAGTGTCTGTTAACAGATAAATGGATAAAGAAATCATGATACACACACACACACACACACACACACACGAATATTATTGAGCCTTGATAAAAGCAGATCCTGCTATTGGCAGCAACATGGATGAACCCGGAAGCATTACGATTACTGCTTTTGGCCTACTCTGAAACCCTGCAGGGATTTTATATGGACTGCAGTTCTCTGTGGGGACCCTCTCACTCACCATCTCTCCTCTTGGTAAAAATCACAGTTTTAAACTTCTTTTCTATGTACTTCGATATATGGATGATCACTGGTTCTGTTTCTAACATTGTTATTTTCTTGGACCTATTGCTCACCTCTTTTTTTTTTAATTAAACGCCATCCATTTTGCATGAAAAAATTTACAGACTGATGCTATATTCCTCTAGGGAACTAGGTTTTAAATTCTTGCATGTAGCTAATTTACGCTTCCCCTTACACAAACAGGACTTGTACAGGTTCAAGGGTGGGGTTAGGTTTTTGTAAGTCCTGGTCTATCTTCTGGCTACTTTTCCTACAGGTTATCAGGACCCCTTCCTTCTTAGGGGACGTAGAGTCTAGTTTTCCCAAGTTTTTGTGCTGTGAATCTGCAAACATTTCTGAGTATCTTGTTAGAAACATTCAGGAGCCATTCCCTGCTTTGACTTTTGCCCTATGATCCGTTTTCACTGACAAACAACTTGGCGGATGAAAATGGGAGCAGAGTTAGCTTTCCTTTGCTTCTCTTCCCTTCACTGCAGGAGTTGGCCCTTCCAGTCGTGGCTGCTGTAAAAGATCGGATCCCCAGTCTTTGGCTCTCACACCCGTAAGTCTGTCACTAATGCTGCTTCGCTGCTACTTTCTGCTCAGCTCTTCTACCTCCTGTCCCATGCTGTTGAACAATCTGCAAACGCCGTGACTAAGAACATGCCATGTAGAATGTTGGGCTTCCCTCCAACGTGCTTTCCTTCTCTCCAGGTTCCTGGCTCCCCAAGGTCTAATTGCCTTAATAACTCTCTGGTACCTTAGACAACATGTTCTCATTGCATTTACCTTCTCTCGTGTTCTTGGCTTTTGGTTTGGTCAGCTGCACAGTAATCCATCATAGCCAGAAGCAGAAGTCTTCCATTACTGCACTCTTGAGTCCAAAAATAAAGCCCTGAAAATGAAAGAAAATGATTGAGCTAAATGACCATCCACCTAAGATACTTAAGTAAACGTATGACCACACTGCAAATGAGATTATTTGATTTGATAATTCAAAGGACTCATGGAGTTAAGGTCATTCGGCCCCCTCAAGATTCCAACACGTAAGATGTAATTTGGCAAATAGTAGTGTACGTTTAATCCAACTGAAGGTATAATAAGTTTATTTCAATTAAAATAAAACCTAAGAAATAGCATATTCTTGCCACAGAGAGTCCTTTCACAATGAGCTCCAGCAGTAACTGGTATTTTATTGTCCCCAGCACTGAAATCCACATTTTCATTAAAAACACAAAAGGATTACTGCTATTTCTATTTTTGAAACAAGGGAACAGGCAGGAGGACAGAAACTTGTTCAACGCTACTCTGTAGTAACCAGAGAAGCCGAAATTCCAACTCAAGTCTATTTGATTCCAAGACCCAGAGGAATATCCATTGTACATTCTCTTCAAGAAATCTTCCCAGAGTTAAATTTGGAGGGCAAAATATTATGAACACAAATATAAATATGGAATGCTCATGTGATGGCACCTGCAAAAACAAACTCTAGCATTCCTAACGTCGTGTGTACACCCACAAAAAGGACAAATGAAACAAAGGCTTTCACCTCTACTCATCAGAGTCACCTAATCTGTTACGATCCTTTAATAGTTTGAGGTTCCCACTGGGAGAGACATTTCTGATTACATAAGCTTCACCAGGAGCTGCAGCTGTCCCTGTATCCGTGCTCGTTAGTTCAATAATGTAGAAGTGGATATGAAGGCTGTGGGGGCCCCCAGTGATGATAATAGTGTTGGATTTTAGGATGTTATTAACCATTTGCAATACAAATGAGTTGTCTGCAGGAGGGGGAATCACACTGTGATCATACCTAATCAATGTGAGAATTAAAAACAAGCGAACATGTGGGGAGGCACAGATGTGGATATCAGGAGCTAAGCTTCAGCCTTCCATTAGCCTGACAATCATCGGACTCAAGGTCAGGACGGATGCACTCAGGTTTATTTTAGTATTCTTTTCTGTCATTTTCACCGAACGTGGACAGAGCTAGAACATCTTCTTACATGAATGTGGATAAAGAGTTCTCTTTTGATTCCATGCTAAACAGAGACTCATGGGACCACCCGTCAGAAAGCACACAGACAGAGGAGATACACATGAAATCAGCATTCGCGTAGTGCGTTCATGACTGGAAAACATTTTGGGGTGTCTTCATAACGTGGTAATCTCTTTAATTTCTTCACTTCAGCTCTTCCAGTGTGTTAACCCCTAAGCGTTCAACACAACCCCCATCCCAGTACCTAGTAGCCATTCGAAATTCTGTATACAACAGGAGTTGAGCATTTTTGAACAGATAGGAAGACTGGGGGAATAAAAGGACTTAAAAACATGTAAACATCTATCTCTAGGAAATACAGTCTCTGGTGTAAAAAGAATGCTGCATTTTGTTGAATCTGTCGCTCTTTGTGCCTCGAAGTGATGGTTTCTTGTTTCATTGTTCTAATAAAACATTTTTGATGGGTCTTAAAATTATATTTTCACCTCATACATATACTAAGATTAAATTTTCTTAATTCTGGCAACAAATTTTAAAGGTGACTGAGAAAGGATTCATGGAAAGCAATTACAAATAATTTAAAGAATAACCAACAGGTCCACAGGGTTCTGCTGCTGTTTATCCTTCCAAATTTAATCAAATCTTTGTGTTTCCATTTAAATACTTCTTTTTGGGGGGGATAGAATAACATCTCAACGACATTTTGTGCTCCTTAATGGATCTTTCAGGAGGCACCTGCTGTCCCTTTATCCTATTAACAGTGATACTAATTTGATACTTGGTTAAGGTGGTGTCCACCAGACCTCTCCACTGAAAAGGTATTTTGCTCTTTTTGTTATTAATACCTGTGGTGAGGAAGTTTTGAAACTGCGAAAATGTCCTGTCAAAACTTGTACCTAAGGGTTTTAATGACGAGTGTCACATCAGTTAGTTTCACACTAGTTTCAAAATTAGGTTTTTCTATAGTCCTTCTGTTTATAGAAATGTCATTCTACTGAAAGAAACCTCTCTCTCCCGATGTTTCTCTGTTCACAGATGTTGTTTAATACACAAAAGAACCATTTTGTAGAAAGGGACTAATATTATTCAGACAATTTTTAAAAATATGAGCCACAATACCCATTAGATTTGATGCCAGTTTCTTGGGAAATTTGGTTCAAAAATCTGTGCTAAGCACGCTGTACTTGAATATTATTGGCACGGAATCCTTTCCGTTTCTTGGTATGTGTTTGATTGGCACATGGAAGGAGTTTTCAGTGAAACACTTGTGTGGCCTGGAGAGAACGTGCCAGAAACATGGAGCGGCAGAGGATTCCTAATCTGAAACCCCATGTTCAGAATCATGCCTGAGTCTGTGCGTGGCTCCTGAAAGAAGAGATGATACCTCGCTTTTCCCACAGCCAATGAACCAACGTGTCTCTCTTTCCAGTTTTGACGAGTTGCTGCCAGATGTTAAGTAGGCATTTGCAAATATAAATGTTAATTAAATGTATTTAAAAGTTATGTAGATGATCTGACTTACAGTGCTTTGTAAAACTTTCTAGCTTTATAAAAGTCTTTTGATTTTGACCTTTTTACATAAGATGTAACGAACAGCTTACCCACCGTGTATTTTACATGCATTTATTTGTCCTCAAACTCTAGATGTATCCAGATGTATCAAATCTTTTTCTTTTAGATTTTATTTACTTGAGAACTAGACAGAGAACACAGAGGGAGAGGGAGAGGCAGACTCCCTGCTGAGCAGAATGCCTGACGTGGGGCTCAATCCCAGGACCCTGAGATCATGACCTGAGCTGAAGGCAGACACTTAACCAACTGAGCCACCCAGGCACCCCCTGGCATCAAGTCTTAACTTTTTGAATGATGTCTTCAATTTTGCTTATAAAAAATATTTTCATAAATCATGAAAGTAGAATGAGTACTGGGAATGGTGCATCCAGCTAAAAAGCAAGATGACCTATAAATACAAAAGTTTATTATTTTAATTTTTTTAACAAACACATCGTGATTGAATTGTTTGATTTTATCAACAAGGGTAGATGAGACAGTTTCTGAAATCAGCAGGGAAGATTTTTAGATGGTTGTTTGGTTGGTTGGTTTTTTCGGTTCTTTTGGGATTTTTTTTTTTTCCCTAAAGATGATAGCTCTGTGGTCTAGAAATATGCCATATAACACTCATCCTTATTTAGCCTTGAAAACTTCAATAGCAGCATATTAAATGGATGTAGTTAAAACACTGTGATTCAGCGTGGGAGCAAACTGAACGGAAGAGCAAGAACTGAAGCGAAACCAGTTTAGAGAGAGCTATGGAGATATTGATGGCTTGTGTTTGAGCACAGACCCCCCCTACCTCGCCAGGCCTTCACTGACCACTCTGTGTTGATGAAATGTTTGAGGTGAATCCTTATCCAAGTCAAAGATGGCCATGAGAAAATTACAAGAACAAGATTATGGGGCAGCTCGTTTTGACAATATTTTTCTTTTCAAGCTACGCACATATATTAAATTCCTCACCGAACACTGGACAATGGGAAGGAGAGGAAAAGGGCATGTTTTAGAGGTGTGCAATCAGTGCATTTTGTCTCTTATGAGAACGGACTGAAACAGAGGGTGATTATCCGGCATGCTTCGAGTTCTTAAGTGATACCAACTACCACTTCATCAAAGCAAGTTCATTAGAGCAATGACTGAAAAAGTGGACAGTTTGCCACAAGCACATTAGTCACCGTGCAGAAACTCAGCCACATAGTCTACTGTGTGTAAATGCAGTCCCGATAGAGATCCACGTGTCAGGGGCGCCTGGGTGGCTCAGTCGTTAAGCGCCTGCCTTCGGCTCAGGGTGTGATCCCGGAGATCTGGGATCGAGCCCCACATCAAGCTCCTCCGCTGGGAGCCTGCTTCTTCCTCTCCCACTCCCCCTGCTGTGTTCCCTCTCTCGCTGGCTGTCTCTCTCTCTCTGTCAAATAAATAAATAAAATCTTAAAGAAAAAAAAAAAAAGATCCACGTGTCCATCATCCACTGGAAGTGACATCCTCTGTGTAACCTCAAGATACAAAAGTCTGTAATTTAAAACTGCTCATTGCCAAGTAAAAATAAAGCAAATTTGTTTTGTGAGTTTCCAAATAGTCTCCCAAAATACTGATCGCTAGAGAGCACTTGATTCCATGGTAATTTCCTGATACTATAGAATTATAGTAAAACACCACCAAATATATCGACCATTTTAATACAGAGCAGGCTCTGGGTCTGTGAGGAATTTCTCCCACTAACCCTGAGTTAGTGTCTCTTTTCCAAGTAAAGCGTTTGCGGGCCAAGAAGGCTGTTATCTCTTCATTTTTCTTAAGATTAACTTGTGTAGTTAAAATGGCAGCATCTAGTTACTTTTTAGTGGTATATAGTCTGGGAAACAAACAAACATATGTCATATGTGACAGTGGACAAAAATATCACTTCCCTGGCAAAGAAACATCCTAGTGTTTTTATAAAGATCTACCAAACTGTAGAAGCAGCTGTGGCTCTCTCACATTTAGCCTCCATGGTTTTTCTTTTCATATATATATATATATATATATATATATATATATATATATATATATATATATACACACACACACACACACATATTTGAGAGGGAGCTTGAACATGAATGGGGGAGGGGCAGCAGGAAGCCCTGCTCAGGGACTCAATCTCAGGACCAGGAGACCTTGACCTGAGCCGAAGGCAGATGCTTAACCAAATGAGCCACCCAGGCGCCCGTCTCCATGGTTTTCCAACAAATCCTGCTCTGGACTATTCTGTGGTGTTCACTTCAAGAGTTCTGTCTTTATTTTTTTTAGTACATTATTCTTTTAAGGTTGATATGTTAAGGACTATGCAGTGTACATTATTTTAGTAGCTTTCCTTTCATTTTTTTAAAAAAAGGTGTCCCTGGTGATTTTGCTAAGGTGTATACAGGAGTAAATACAAGCAAAAAAAGAAAAAAAGAAAAGAAAAGAAGAAAGAAAGAAAGAAAGAAAAAGGAAAAAAAGAAAAATATGTATAGCAAAGCACACAGACGTAAATGGACAGTAAACAGATACTTCTCAAGCAAAGGCACAAAACATTTATTTTTCGCTCCTCTGTTGCATAAATAAAATGAAGTTTTATAGATACTATGTTTGAATTATTTCCTTTACAAGAGAATAATGTCTGGAGTGTAAATATATATGAGAATTTACCTGTATATGTGTAATGTGTTTGTATGTGTAAGTGTTCTTGTTTCATTTTATGAAGCTGCTACACTTGTCTTTTTTTTTTTTTTCAAAGATTTTATTTATTTGACAGAGAGAGAGAGAGCACGTGCACAAGCAGGGGGAGCAGAGGGAGAGGGAGAAGCAGACTCCCCACTGAGAGGGGAGCCTGACATGAGGCTTGACCCCGGGACCCTGAGATCATGACCTGAGCCAAAGGCTGACACTTAACTGACTGAGTGACCCAGGTGCCCCTACACATATCTTTTCTTGATCAAGAACTTCCTCTGGGCTTTTGTTTGGGGGTTTTTTTTGCTTCTTTTCCTAAGGTTTTTTGCCAATTAAGAAAATGGACTCTTTCATTTAAATTACGGAGGGGGGGGAAATGGGCGATCAGAACAGTGTCTTTTAAAGACAGAAACAGTGGGAGAATGGTAGGGAAGATTATTGGTGAAATACTATTTTTTTTTAACGTAGAATTCATTTTATTTCACAAATGAGGAAACTGAGATCCCAGGATATCTAGGTCAAATTCATAAGATGTCAAAGCACAATAATGTGATACATTAATGACAGTCAAAAGTTCTTTGGATTTGAATTTCCTCCTCTTTAAAATGAAGAAAGGAAAATGTACATCATCTACTGAGGTCTATTCCAGATCCACCACACAGCTGAGAATCACAGACTTTTATTTATTTTCCATCAATGACTTTATGAAATGACTAAACACTTTTGGATACTTCCATTGTCAGACCTACGCTTAGTCCTTTGTAGAGATTATCACTAGCGCATAGTTCCTAGAAGAGGTATTCCTGGTTTTTCCTGTGATTCCACCTTCCTCTCCCCCATCCTGGTCTTTTTAAGATCACAAAGGGATGGACACATGATCAAAGATAGCCAACCCTGTTCTCTTTCTTTGTTCTGTGAACTTGCTTGGGGGTAATCAAGCAAACTCATGTACAGAGAAGCAGAGAGTGGAACGGGTGCAGAGAAAATGGAGGTAAGAGACCACAGGCTCTGGAAAGACTAAGCAGGAAGCAGAGCTGCCCATATCTCGACAAAGTCTCTGTTTCTAAGAACAGACCACCCAAGGCCAGGAAATGCTTTTTACTCAGTCCTTAGATTTCACACGGTGCTCTTCTCCATTGAGATTTTATTCACTGTATAGAATTTGGGTAGAATTGGGGTCTTCCTTTTACTAGAACAAAAAGAAAATCCTCAAAAATATCTCACTGGCGAATTCTATAATACAGTGAACAAAAATCAATGTTTTGATTTTTTTGTAAAATAAATGAAATCTCAGAGTCCCATATTTATCCATTCATTTAACACATTTTGATAAAAATAGGAGTACCTCATATATTCTAGGTATTTTCCAAGGGTCTGTGGACCAACAAAATGGACAAATATCTTTGTCATCACGTAGCTTGCACTTCAGTGGGGAACACAGGTAATAAAAAAGAGGAGTATGAAAGACGTGATGGATGTTAGTAACGTCTTCTAGAGAGGAGAATGTAAAAAATACAGGAAAACTTGGGGGGAGTTATGATATTCTATTAAGTGTCCAGAGATTTATGTGACAAAATGACACCTGAAGAAGATGAGGGGATGAACACAGAGGACAGCCAAGCGTAGAAAATTCCATGGAGAGGAAAGAAGTAAAAAGGATTTCAGGCGGGCATACGACTGTAAAACAGTGAGGGGAGATGTGGGGTTTGCAGTTCCTGCAGTAAGTCCCTTGAAAGTCATCACTCCATCCCAGTAAGTAAAAGCTGAACAGACTGAAAAGTCAACAACTGTTCTTGGATCCCCTGGATCTGTAAGAGAGGTGAGGACACAGGGCAAACCACTGCCTCTAAGACCAGAGAAACAGACAGGCAAATAACAGGGAGGCACAGCTGTCTTCTGGCGCAGAGACTTGTAAACCACCATCAGGACCAGTGATAGGGCTGGGAACCTGACCTGGGATTGTTCAGTTGCTGGGGGCTCAGTGTGGACAAGTCAGAGACAAAAACTCCAGAGGGGCCCAGTCATAAAAGCACCCCCATAATATTGTAAGATTTATCTCCAGAAGCTCAACCAGGTGCCCACAGTAAATACCACAAAAAAAATCCCTTCTTGTTTCCAGCACCGGGGGGGGGGGGGACCACTTTAAAATACACCAGAGAACTCTGTTCTTGACAAGGCCGGTCTTCAGGAGCAGCTACCTACCCACAGCCTAAACTGCTGAGGTATATTCCCCAAACCTCACTGACCAGTGAAAGGGACGTACCCAACGGCAGCTCACTCTAGCCCTCCTGTCCCACCGAGGTGGGAAGAAGTAACAGCAACACTGGTGAAGTTCACAGGCCAGAGGCACAGGTGCACTCATAGACTCAGACCCATCCCAGGATACGGGACCCTTCTCCTTCCCCCGTACCTCTTGGCTACATTACTAAAGGCCTATTTACAGTAGCTCCTTTTACCTGTACATCATGTCAGGCTAGTAAGAAAAAGTCACAAGGCACACCAAAAGGCAAAAAAAAAAAAAAAAAAAAAAAAACCCAAAACAGCAACAACAACAACAACAAAAAACCAACAAAAAAAACCCCCACAGTTTGAAGAGAGAGCAAGCATCAGGACCGGATGTGGTAAGGATGCTGGAATGATCAGATAGGTGAAAACAACTACAATTTATACACTAAGGGCTCTAATAGATAAAGCGGACAACATATGTAAGAACAGACAGGCAATGTAAGCAGACAGATGGAAATTCTAAGAACAAACCATAAAGAAATGCTAGATATAAAAAAATACTACAACAGAGATGAAAAATGCCTTTGATTTGGGCTTAAAAGTAGACTGGACACAGCTGAGAAAAGTACCGCTGAGCTCAGGAACATTGCAGTAGAGTCTTCCGAAACTGAAAGGCAGAGAGAAAAGACTGGAAAACACACACATATGTATACACTAAAGACTGGGGCAACTACAAAGGCACTCACATGACCCGTACAGTGGTGTAGTGGTATGTGAAAGTGGAAATGGATTAGTTGTAGACGTATGCTGTAAACTGTAGGGGCACCAATGAAAAGAGTTATTTAAAAAAAAGAAAGTATAACTGATGTACTAAGAAAGAGAGAAAATGGAATCATAGGAAATGCTCAGTTAAAACCACAAAAGGCAGAAAGAGAATGGAAGCCAAAAGCAGAGAGAACAAGGTCTACAAGTAGAAAACACCAATGCATATGGTAGACAGTCATCCAGCTGTGTCAATAACCGTTATACAATTATCAACAACCAGTTGAACGTCAACGCTCTAAAGACACCGATTAAAAAGATTTTCTGAGTGGATCAAAAAAACAGGACCCAACTATATGCTACCAGAAGCCTTCTTTAAATATAAAGACACGTGTTGGTTTAAAGGATATAGGTGGTGAAAAATATGTCATGCTAAACACGGAGATGAGAGGGTAGCTGGAGTGAAGTGTATATGAGGAGGGTAGTAAAACAGAGATCCCAGAGGTAGCAAGTAGCCAGATTATGTATAACTTCTTTCCAATTCTCTTAATTAAAAAAGAAACAACTTTATTGGCCACAAGGGACGAGAGACTGTGCACAGATGGGTATCATCGCCTGCTGTTGAATCATAAGAGGCTCAGATAGGATACACGTGTTGCTTCTTGCGTGCATTGGAGGAAGCAGAGAAAAGTGAAAGTCATAAATTTAATTCCTGGTTATGCCATTTACATCATGTGATACTGGGTTAATTACTTAACTCTATGGGCTTCAGTTTCTTCATTAAAATTAACGATAGGGAATTTCATGAATTACCTTAACTTCCAATATAAAAGGTCACGACTCTATGGCTCATATCAGCGTTCATTAACACGGATCCATGGGCTATTAGTCAGGCCTCATTTGGTTACAGAGCAAAACAAAAACTCATTTCGAAACTAGCTCATGATAAAACACAACAGTGCTGAAGAGAGGACATGGAACTAGCATCTACCGGGAGCCTCATCCGTGTTTAGTGCAAGGCAGTGAGGGCAGAAATCGATGCTCAGGACCCCAGGACCCCCATCTCCACATTCTGCAGGCTGCCTACTGCTCTCCTCCTGGCTTGTCCCAGGAGATGGGAGGCTCTGTCTCCAGCAGCTCCAGGAACACATCTCCCATTCTTTGGAAAGAGACTCCTCACCTCAGTTCCCATTAGGAAAACCCTGGGGCTGCAATGTCTGCTCCCTTCTCTGGCCATTCTCTATGCAAACCACTTCCTTAGAGTGAGGTGAAGAGGGAAAGTCCCTCGCTAAAGTGCCGGAGGGAGAGTGCTCCCATCAGAGGGGAGCTACACAGTCCAACAGGTGTTGGAGCAGAGGCATGACCAGGAGAGGGTTGTGAATCATCCAACATCGACTTTAAAATGTTACATGTGTACGTTCAATCTGAAGGAGAAATCTGTCCTTTTTTACAGGAATTAAGATTAAAGGTCTCTAGGTTATTTTTAATTTTTTTGACTGCTTAACATGGAGAAAAAGAAAAGAGGGGGGAAACTCTCTCCTGACTCACAGAAACAGAACTTAGAATTTAGCCCCAAGCGTGTGCTTTACCCATAAGTGCCAAGGGCAAGGAATGGACTCCATCTGGGAAAGGAACAGCAATCTGACCTCAAGTCTCCCCAGGTAACAGAGACTACAGATAATTTACAGTTTTAGGAAGCATTTCGCCAGTAGATTGCTTGGTCCTGGTGACAATCCCGTGGGGTTACCACTAGGATAACTTATGCAGGAGACACTGAGGCTCAAAGTGCTTTTGTGATTCAATATGAAAAAAAAATACTGAAGGTTTTAAGTACAAAGGCATTTCATTTTTTGATTAGCTTATTGTGGTACAGGGTCTATTTACTTGGACTAAAATCCCCACATTTGTAACACCACCACCATCAAGAAATACTGTATTTGACATCAGCCTCATGATCAGTTCCCCACTCCCCAACCCTGACACCAGTCTGATTTTTTGTCCCCATAACGTTCCCTTTCCCAGAATGCCACGTAAGTGCGGGCACACAGTATGCGGCCTGTTAAGTTTGGCTTCTTTCATTCAGCAAATGCCTCCGAGATCCAGCTAAGGCAGTTACCGTGTGTATCCAGAGTTCACTCCTATATACTGCTGAGGAATACTCTAGGGTGTGGATGTACTATAATTTTTCCATTCATCCCCCGAATGACTTTTGGGTTATTTCCGGCTTTTTGACAATTACAAGTAAAGCTGCAATAAACATTCATGTAAGGTTTCTGTGGGGACATAGGTCGTCTTTTTTTCTTGGGTAAATGTCTAAGCATGGCATTGCAGGTCATATGCCAAATTCTTTTACAAAGGGGCTGTACATTTTGCTTCCAATCAACAATATAGGAGAGTTTCAGCTATTCTGTACCTTTGCCAGTATTTATATTGCTAGTTTTTTAAAACAGATTTTTATAACATAGCCAATAAAAGAGAAAACTTGAATTCAAACATACATTTTTTTGAGGAAGAATATTACTCAGCCATCAGAAAGAACGATTACCCAACATTTGCAGCAACATGGACGGGACTGGAGATTATGCTAAGTAAAATAAGACAAGCAGAAAAAGACAATTATCATATGGTTTCACTCATTTATGGAACATAAGAAATCGGAAGATCGGTAGGAGAAGGAAGGGAAGAATGAAGGGGGGTAAACAGAAGGGGGAATGAACCATGAGAGACTATGGACTCTGGGAAACAAAGTGAGGGCTTCAGAGGGGTGGGGGGTGGGGGACTGGGATAGGCCGGTGATGGGTAGTAAGGAGGGCACGTATTGCATGGTGCACTGGGTGTTATACGCAAATAATGAATCATGGAACATTACATTAAAAACTAAGGATATACTGTATGGTGACTAACATACATAATAAAAAATATTATAAAAAAAATAAAATGTTGGGCAGGAAAAAAAAAACACAAAAACCAACCAACCAAACATACACTTTTTGACTCAAGATGGAATAAATTTAAATAAACTTGAAAGTGGTTCTGTATTTACAGAATTATATAGAAGTTTTTACAAATAGTGCTTATTTTCTACATGGGATTCCATGGTAATGGATCATAGTCTGTTGCCTAATTCTTACAATAAAGTCGGGCTGGAAAAATCACCCTACGGACCGTCCGTCCTGATTTCATCTGCTGACTTAGTGAAAGGACACACTTGTCTTTAATTGGTGTCAACACCAGCAGAATGTGGGGAACTAAAATTTTAAGCATTCAGAAATTACAAGTTTTACTTCAGACATAGTTTACCTATATTGTCTTTAGAATTAAAAAAATGAGTCTATGAAGCTTGGTGGAGATTCCTCCTACGTTGGTCATTTGGTAGTCAGCAAAGAATAAACTAGACCACGTGCAGTTGTGATCTTCCCTCTTTCATCCATGACAATGAATTGAAGGCCCTACTTGTAAAGCACTATGAACATCGCAGTGACACGTAAGATCAAGTCTCCCCCTCTGGGGAAAGCCCCGTGTCATTTCCAAAGTATAATTACTTCTGTCCTTCCTAAATTTTCAGGAGAGGACAACTGATGGCCTTCGCCACTCCAGATCTTCACGTAAGCAGTAACTATTTTGAGGTTCCTTGCTCCTAGAAATTCTCCCTTGCCAAGTGGAGGCTGTAGGATGGCTCCTACACCCAACAGATTCTTGAGGACTGAGTTTCTGTCATGTCCCGTTGCATCCTGTTACCAATGATGTTTGTGTTTAGTCCCTCAGGAGTTGCGCGCTATTAATTTTTTTCTCCATTTTTCTTCCAGATTCTTCCAACTCCCTTGAAGGAGGATCCCACTCTAACTCAGTGAGAACAGATTATAACCATTTCCTAAGACACACTTGTGTTTCATAGGAGAAAATTATTTCAAATAATGATCTATTGCCAGTGAGATGAAAGACGATCTTGAAAAATGTTTTCATTCGTTTCATATACTTCCTTTCCACTCAAGATGCCTAAACTTCATTTCTTTTTTTTTCAAATCTTGACGCACATTAATTTCAAATTATTTTATCGGTGTTTTACAGCACTGAGGGAATAGCTATTTACATGCACTACGTAAGGTATAAGGAAATGCAGCATCTTCACAGCCCGTCTTCACCAACAAACCCAACACTCTTTAAAAGAAGCAACGGTGAACCTGGTAGATTTCACTAAGGTTCTGAGTCTACGTCATGTAACAGAGACAAAAATACCCGATTTTATATCAGCCATTGGTTTCTATATCGTTTTCCACTTTAATCCATTCATCCTCTTGGGTGTTTCTTAAGTGACTTTGGATTTGACTCAGGACTTCAATATTTTCCCCTGTAGGGATTCCATTTCCATCCTGACTCCCACCTTTTTCTTTGCCTCCTCTTATGTGTAGTTTTGTTTTGCAGAAAATCCCATTCAGGAGGAATAAAGTCAAAGAAGGGTCACGAAGATAACAGTTGGTGAAACAGAACCCCTCATTCCTGATCCTACTGCCTCTAGTTTATATGACGGGGCAAGTCATTTAACCACTCTGTGGCTAGTGGTCTGATTAGGAAAAGTGGGTTAGTAAAAGTACAACTAACGCACAGGGTATTTGAGGATTAGGTGAGTTAACCCACCACACACAGTGGTTTCGTGGGCATGCTCAGGGCCATATCAGTGCCAGCCACCAGTTTACATGGCATTTCCGTGGAAAGGAAGTCAGCCCTGGTTGCACTTTTTAGAGTTCTGTTCACATCCAGTCCCCCAGCTTCTCTTCTTCCATCCTGGAGGGCATGTTAAATATTTTATAAACAAAAAAATAGTTCCTTCCAAAGAGAAATTCTGAGGGTAAATCATCAGAGAATACATTTCTCAAATTGTTAAGGATCTATGTTTTCCATGGTGCTAGCCAAAGTAAACGGCTTGGGAATACCTCTTCCTTTTCATATATCTTATTTAAAATTGTATTAGCATTATTTGTGATCATAGTGAAGAGAAATTAGCTAGCACTTAATGGTAGCTAATCATTAGGAACCAGGTATTGGGATAAATTACTTATAACATTTTAGAGAAAAAAAATGGAGATTAGTATTTCCTGTTCTATTGGTCTGTTAGGAGACATACGTAAATATTAGAGATTTCAGTAAATCAGAGTAATTTGCAACATCACTGTGGACTTTAGACACACTGGAGCAGTGGAGAAAGAATGGGACTTGGCACCAGACAGTCCTGGGTCTAAAGCCAGTTCCCAGATGGGTGACCTTGAGCAAGTAACAAACTCTTTGAATTTCCAGTATCCTCTAAGAATGGCAATGCCCATGGAAACATTTACTATAAGGATTAAATGAGATGCATGCAGTAGGTATACACTGAATGTCATCCATTTCCCAATCCCTGCACAGATCACAGGCAGGTTAATTCATCTTCAGCATCCAATTAATGGGAGAATTAGTTCAATTCCTCGCTCTGTGGCTGATTCCTGCAGAAGCTTACAGATGTAGTTTCTACCGGAGTTAGGCCCAGGGCTTGTGCCGTCAGCAAAGATGGTAGAGGTCATATGGCCTGGGACAGCCATACTTCCAGTGGTGCTGTGACCTACGAGGTGCAGCTGGAAAGCTGTAGAAGAGGACAAAGGAAACGTGAAGAGAGAGGAGGGTGGAGACCAGGATGGAGCACGGGCATGTACACAATCAGCTGATGATGGAAAATGGCCGTCGACGGTCGGAGCCATATGGAAATAAGCATTTGTTTTCCTGGATCTTCAAGTCAGCTGGGTTTGGTTGAGCGTGGCTGAGCAGCTCTGCTTCTGGCTGTGAGAGCTGGAGCGGCCATATCTGCATGTCCTGCATCCTTCTTGGCTGACAACAACTGGGGCTTGCTCGTTTCAGGGCAAAGGCCAATACACAAGAGGACAGATGGAAATACACAAGGCCTCTGAAGGCCTACCCTTGAATGTGCACAGTTGTTACCGCCAACACATCATAGGCCAAAGTACGTCCTGTGGTCCAGCCGACACACAAAGCTTTGCCATCACTAACACAGTCCCAGCTGCTCCGAGGGAGCTCCTACAGCCCACCTAGTGAGGCTCACTAAAACGGCCAGCAAATGGTAAAAATGGTCTTTCGTCCTCACATTATTCAGACCCAAATTCTCATCCTATGATCAAGACGTGCACATCTCAACTGTCACCTTATAATGCTATTCCCTTCGTCAGTGTTATGTTTAAAACGTCCAGAGAACTGAGCCTTTCTGCTCAGTCATGTGGATGCCAGTGAGGCTTCCAGTAATACATTCGTTGAGACACTTGTAGAAGTTAAAAAGACAGTTCTCTTAGAGTTGTATTTGATAAAAACTTGAGAAAGGCTTTTGATCTGGGTATTAGCCGCTTTAAAATGTGACCATATAAGCTTATCTTTGCAGGATTCGAAAAAAAAAAAAAATACATTTGCAATCAGAACACTGAACTATTTCTTTAAGCTTCAATTTATATTCTGTCTCTGATTTTTATTCTAGTTACTGGCTTTCAAATGATGTCATACGCAATCCACATTCTACCAGTGTAAATATAAATGAAACCTCATGAAGTTTAGCATGGCTCATTGAATCACAAGTAAATGGCTTCTCTATTTTTGGTATTATAACAAATTAATTGTCAGTCATTTGCCTAAAATATCTTCTCTATTTTAATTCATGAGTGATTCATTTTTTTTGCGCGCGCGCGCGCGTGTGTGTGTGTGTGCACGCGCGCACGTTAGCCTCCTTTTGCTCACGGTATTCATCACAAGTATAAGCGATGCTTGCCAGGTCCCCAGCGCACCCATCCCCAGCACCCTAGGGTTTGACCACTCGTGCCTCATGTGCACTACACCATCCTCTGGGAACTGCCCTCAGCCCATGCAAGCTGCTTCTCAGGGAAAGAATTCTGCTTTCCATCACAATGCAGTCTCTTAAGGTTTCTTGCACACTGGATATTCTGCAGAACATACCTTGGTCCATGATATTTATGACATATTAGTCTCTCGAGCAAGAAGCAACAAATACTCCGATGCCCGGATAGTGAGAGAGAAAGTCTACAAAGATTCAGGAAATTGCCCGCGCACCCCCTGAAAAATCAAGGACAACTACTGTACGTTGCATCTTTTACAACAAAGAAAGAAGTGCACGTGCTTTGCACACTCTGTGCTTGAGGACAATGCTCTGACTCACTTATTGGGTGATACGCAAGACTTTTAGTATTGAGTGTGGTCCTGAGGACAAAAATATTTGCTGAAGCTGATGCAGGCTGAGACACTCGTAGCTCTGCCTCTTCAGCCATATGACTCAACAGACGTCATGGTACTGAAGGATCTATAGTTAAAAAAGACGCTATGGTCTATCTAGAAAGACACAGAAATGTGTGACTATACTTGCAGATGTAATTGACCCCAATCACAGAAGACACTGCTGACATCAACATGACTTTCCAATGAGGATGTTAATCTTGATCAATGCCAGACTTCTTTACTATAAATTCTCTCTTGCCTATTTTATTCTGTGCAAGCTAGTGATTAAATCCAGCCTACACTCAGCAGAAGGGAAACTATTACACCACCGGGTGGGGACATATCTCCCCAGGGAGGAGGAAAATTACTTGTCATTCTTCTCTAAAGGAAGAGTCAGCCCTTCTCCCGTATTTATTCATTTACCCATTTACTTCTATCAATATTGATCAGATACTTATTTTTGTTATAATACAATTCTGTCATCATTTATTTTGTTGCTCCTAATTTTCCAGCTCTGGCCACTGGGAGCTCTTTCAGGCTGACCCCTGTGTCCTTTTGGCGTGCCTCAGGTTGTTGGTTTTTTTCTTTAGCAATTCCCCGCTTTCTGACATTACCAGATCGTCTAGGCATATCTTGTATTTCCTGCCCCAGACCAAGAGTGAGACATTTCTCCAAGGAGCCATAAGGCCAGTTTTAAATGTGTGCTAGGAAATGGAATATGCCAAACCAGTTTGTATTTCGTACAGTAAGCTGAGTGTGGAGCGGGTTTCTGGGAAAATACTTAGGATGCAGGAAGCTATCACATTCTGGCACATGATTTGCTCCCTCTGGTCTCTTCTGTTTTTCCTTATTTTCAGTGGTGACTGCTTTCTGACTTCAACACATAATCATAGGTGCTTTTATGCTACTCAATGATAACTGAGAACAGTAAGCGGCATTTGTGGATTGTGTCGTAATTTGTGTCATGATTAATTTGGCTTCATCGTAGTAAGTTAATGGTTATTCCTTGCTCAGTGACTGCTAGCAGCTCAAATAGTTGAAACGGAGAAGAATGGAACATCTTCATAATGTAGTATCTTCGTTCAATTCAATGGGAAACTGAGTAACTAGCACTTGAGGGACCAAACAGAGGGGTAAGGGATGGACAGGACACCAGGCAGCTCCTTCTTGGACCTTACTTGATTTTGAGGGCTCAGGAGAAAGCCCTAGGCATTTTACACCAGTCACAGAAGACAAAGACTAGAACAAAGGGAAAGACCACACTTCCTCTTTCTGAGTACATTTGTTTACTGGCTTTTTGACCCATGACGACAGCTGGATTACCTGTTTAGACGGTAGCTAATTGAAAGCACATGCACTGGAAAGATAAAGATTCCAGTGGTTTTCACTTTTCAAAGTTTAAGGTTAAAAAAAAAAAACCACCAAACGTAATGAACATTCAGACTAAAATTTGTTTCCATGAAAGACTTAAAAATCCATTTATGACTCTCACCTCCTCTTGGCCCTCTCTACAGGAATTGCTTCATTGGCATACTCACACATTCTCTCGAATATATTATGTAAATAAGGAACAAATAATTTGTTGAAAGGCTTTAGATGGGTGAGAATTTTTGAATATAGCTGCTTGGAATTTTTAAATAGTTGGAGTAATAATTGTTGGCTATGGTAATTTATTTCGAAAACAGGGGGTATTTGTCTGAAAATGGACTCATCTCCAGACTGTCTCACAATTTAATTAATTTCCTGAAGATGAGACTTGATGGCATCATTATAAATGCAGAGGGGGAAAAAAATGCTTCCGTTAAATGAAAAGAAGTCAAAATGCAAAGCTTAATTAGAATATATTTACCAGTAAGAAAAAATGAAATAGACATTTATCAGTTAAAATAAATGTAGCAGTAGTAGGCTCTTTCTATAGTTGTATTCATTCCGGTCTAGGCCATCAGGGTGCTTTTCTGTGTTAGTCCCCCTGGGGCTGGCTTCACTTCAGCCACTCCTTCCTATTCTCGTCTGTTGGCTTATTCTCCTCCTATGACATCTACAGGCTGCATGGTCCCAACGTTCTGGGTTCAGTTTTCCTCCCCATCTATACACTTGCTGTAACAATTCATCAAGTCACAGCTTTAAAGGTCTCTACCTTTCCAGCCCTAACCTCTTCTTAAAGCTTGAGACTCTTAAATTCACCTTCATATGTGACTTCTCACCAGGAGCCCTATTCAGGGTCTCAAACTTACAGCCCCCAGGTACACCTCTAAACCTGTACCTTTCAGTCTTTTCCATGTCATTAAACAGGCTCAACATCTACCTTCTTCTTTTGGCCAAATGTCAGAAGTCTCCCATAACCTTTGCTGTTGTCACTTATGTCCAATCTGATGGCCCAGCTCCAAAATATTTCTGTATCTACACACATGGTCTTTTGCATCTGATTCTTTAACTTGGCATGTTTTTGAGGTTCAATCATATTGCAGCCTGTATCAGTAGCTTGTTCCTTGGGAGTGAATAGTTTTTCACTGTATTAATATACCATATTTGTTGATCCATTCATCGGGACATTTGGACTGTTTGCAATTTTTGATTATTAAGAATAATGCTGCTATAAGCATTTGCATTAAAGTCTTGGTGTGGGAATATTTTTTTTCCTTTACTTGGGTAGACTCCTAGGAGAATTCCTGAGATGTATAGTACATATTTATTTACCTTTCTAAGAAACTACCAGACTGTTCTCCGAAGTGACTGTACTGTTTTACTAGCAACGTGTGAAGTTTCCCATTTCTCTACATCATTGCCAAGCCTTATTATTTCTCTCTGATCCCAATCATTTTTGCTTTAAAAACGTCTGGTCAGTGAATTCTAATGGAAACCGTTAATTCACATGCCAAGTAAATGCAAATGCCCTGTGACACTGTGTTTCTCCTGAGTTGAAAAAAAAAAACAACAAAAAAAGAAAAGGAAACTGAATGGCTGTAAGCAAGGACAGCCATTTCCCAGTATAAAAGGCCAGCTAAATCGCTGATCTGGAGAGGTTCGGCACCACGTGGACAGCTAGGTTCTCCCATTCTCAAATACTCCCTTGTTGGGCATACCTCGTAGGCAGGGCTGAGATGAACCGTTGCACAGAGAAAGTGTTAAATTAAAGAAGCCAGGAATTCAAAGTAATACTACAATTAACACCAATGACCATGAAAAAAAATAATATATCCAGTACTTAAGACTTTTCACTTGTTTCTGGGGAGTTGAATACTTGTTCAAAACAAAAAGAAGTAATTGGAATGAAATGATTATCTGGTAAACCATCAGTTGTAGTTCAAGATAAGGGTGCAAAATGGATGGATGTTATATCTGAAGTTGATTATTAGCTTGAATTCTAATTGAGGTCAGTGTAGATCCTGTAAGGGTTATGGGGTCCTAATTAAGTTCTCCTACAATATTTGAGCCTAAAATATATAGAATCTAAAATATCTGACTGAAGAATAAATCTACAGGATACAAACTTGGCTAGCAGATTTGAGGGTCACTGTTTTCTCAGAATGACAAAAAAATGAGGGTATTTTTCAGGATCTTCCAACAGCCATCTATGCACAAACTTTATGGTAACAGAGATGTTGAGTTTCCCACTACAGGCAAACAGTGTAAGAGAAACTGAAAGGCCATTTATCTTATATTTTGGAATATTACAGTTACACAAAGTTCAAGAGTCTGATGTGAATACAGGGTAATAAATTATTTCTGGCAGACTAATTAAAGAGATTAATAATATTCCCTTTTGCCTTGATACTGAAAAAAAAAATGAGTTCCACATCTTCTTTATATCATATTTGCATATTTCTCTTCCTATTGTCCTTATCACTTATCTTATATACAATAAATACATATTTTAGGATATAAGCACAGTACTTTCTCAGGATTACCATATTCTAAATAGCAAATATTTAAATAGATATTATATTCATAGATTTTTTAAATTAAAATCAATGGACAAAACTCATTTATCATGAGCCTCTAAAGCTCTACAGAAATTTTACCTGTAATTATTCATAGTCTTATAATACGCAGAGAGCTCTTAATTCAACTAAATACCAATATGACATTTCTAGCAGCCCAAATGGTCTCTTAAGTAACCATCCACTGATACTCTTTAATGAGCATTTACTATGTTACCAAGCACTATACTGAATACAATGCCTAATTTAATCCTTCCTACCATTCTATGAATAAATACATGTACTCACTTTACGTAAGACAACAGAAAGTTACCAAGTTTAACTATTTGTCCAAGATCACTTGGCCTCAAAATGCCAGATCCTGGATTTGAATCTTGGCATGTCTGATGATGGAGGCTGGTGGCCTAACTATTGTGCTGTTGCATCTCCTTCCTCGCTTGCTGTTAAAGAGACTGCAGAGAGAGACAGCAGAGTCATTTCAGGATTCAGGGTCCTCGGGCACGCCATGGGCACATGCACCTGTGTTCCTCCAGAGGCTCTATCCACCGTTGGGATCCATGCTTAGGACAGTACCTACCCACAAGTGGGAGGAGGAGGATTCCGGGTAGGAAAGAGAACACAGACTGGGGACACACAGTCACAAATCAACTAGCACAGCTGGAGATTTGGACAGTATATGCTCTGAAAGGTACTTGATTCTGTTTGCATAATTCTAGCTAAAGTTTCCTCCCTCTTATGAACCTAGATGCCCCCACGCATATCGGGGGTAACTCAGACAGAGGTACCGCCTTGCTACCACTCAACGCAAACCTTGCCTGTCTTAGATTCTACTCATGTTCTTGCTTTTCTAGCAAAAAAAAAAAAAAAAAAAAAAAAAAGGTGCCAGATACAATGAAATATAAAAGACGTCAAAACCACCATGTGATCCTTTGGGAGATTATACGGAGAGAGATTCATAAGGCATCTGCCTATTTCCTGATTGAACCGACAATACTTGGGGGATGAGGATTCACATACAAACATTCACTTCACCTGCCCTCAGAGAGCCCGTGTCTTCTCTGAGAACAAGCCACGCAGCAACATTTGGACGTTGGTCCCATGCACGTATAATTCAAAATTAGCACAGGGTGCACATCAGAGTGGCACAGCAGTTGCCAGATTCACTTCCAGAAGACAACAGATATCACTGCCAAGTTGATATAGTATGCTCGCTTTTCTAGAAATCACGCTATCGCTGTGGGCTGAGGATGGCTGTTCTAACCTTCACCCTTTAGAACACACATGTACGGTATGCAGAAGGGTGTGCGTGTGAACAGGCTCACCTCCCCCATGCATCTTTCCAGTTTACCAGCATCTTTCTGAAGGTTATGATCACGATACACAGTGATGGTAAGACCAGGCTCTGTGAATATCAAGAATTATTTTTTTTTAAGATTTTATTTATTTGAGAGAGAATGTGCTCCAGTTGGGGAGGTGCAGACAGAGAGGGACAAGCAGACTCCTTGCCGAGTGTGGAGCCCAACATGGGGCTCGAGCTCACGGTCCTGAGATCATGACCTGAGCGGAAATCGAGTTGGACACTTAAATGTCTGAGCCATACAGGCATCCCTCATGAGTTCTTCATTAAAATACCTATTCTTGCACCTATTGGCTGGGATAATTCAATGTGGCATTCCCATCTGGGGCTAATTTGCTTGATTTTGTGGGGTTTCTGTGGTAGGCAGAGAGGCCAGATCAAGGCTGACAGCAACACAAAAGTCAATAGTATCACAGTCACAACTGGGAGCTAAAGATAGGCCCGTCATACATTTTCTCCCAGGAAAGCCCCCCAGAAAATCTGTGAGACCCTGGTATAAGGGAGGGAACCTCAAAATAGGTCTGAAATTCTATTTCTAGAGAACCCTGTCAGGTAGGATCACAGAACCAGTTTTAAAATGATTAAGGAATTATCACATCATTCAGTCCATGGTATCATGGACCAAATATCTATCAATTACCTTGGCAAAATTTTTCTAATAAGGACAATGTGTTAAGTGCCAAGAAAAGCATTAAGTGTGTAGCTTTCAAAGAAAAGCAATAAAACTCAGCAATGAAAGGAGTTATTCAAAGTTCTTTAGTTATTGTTATCGTAGGCACAAAATCAATTAGGTCAAAAAATACTTGAGCTGCTTACAGAGCATAACACAAAGTCTCTGATTTGCATCTCAATAGTCACACAATTCTAATATGTTTTCAGGGAAGTACTCCTTGAAGGGAGGATGGATGGACAGATAGAAGTGTACTGGCATGCAGGTATATAAGCATATAGATACACAGGTATAATTCATCAGTTCTGAAACAACGAAGAATGAAAGTCATGATTCTTTCCTGATTTTAGGTTTGATACGTGATAGCAGGAGGGATTCACTGTAGGGTACATACTTAATGCAAACCCTTCATCCAGCGATACCAATAGATACAAATACTTCCACGTATCCTCTTTAGGTTTGTACAGTTGAAAGACGACGGTCAAAGGGCAGCTTTTGAACACATCTCCTAAGTTTTATGAGCAGACATTTTAAATGGTGCCCCTACTCCCAATGTGTGATTCGTAGATTTCCTTTTTTGGTATATAATTCCCCCATTCAAACAGAAATATAGCCCTCTTATTCAGACAACTGAGCCAACGACAAAAATGATGACATTAACAGTGTATTATCACTTGCATGAAAATAAATATAACAGTTTCAAGAATGCAATCATCCCTCTCTAGGCAATATCCCTAGTCTCTCTCTCCTCTGGCCATTACTGGACCTTCAGGCAGCGGATGCTCTTCCTTCTAGAAAAAGCATGCTCCCTTAGACCCGCAGGTGCATGCACACACACCCGTCATTATTTTATGATCAAATGGAGAAAGAGGGATGCTTGCCAAGAAGTCCTATATTTAAAAGAAGATAAACAATGATACTAGCAGCCTGCCAGGAAGTAGGAATCTTAAAAGCAGGTTTGCTTTCTCTGATGACACTGGATAACTTTCTGGATACTGCCTTAGGTCAAACAGGCAATTGAAGTTGGGGACGTTGTGACCCCGGGGAAAACTAACATGAAAAGTTTACATCAAAGAGGAGAGACCAGGGGCTCCTGGGGGGCTCAGTCAGTTAAACGTCTGTCTTCAGCTCAGGTCATGATCCCAGGGTCCTGGGATCAAGTCCCTCCTCAGGCTCCCTGCTCAGTGGGGAGCCTGCTTCTCCCTTTCCCTCTGCGCCCCCCAACTCGTGAGCTCTCTTGCTCTCGCTATCTCAAATAAATAAAATCTTAAAAAAAAAAAAAAAGAGAGAGAGAGAGATACCAGATTCTTGTCCTTGACTTACTTCCCGGCAAACTGTGTCCTATTAAAATGCATTAAATTAAAATTAAGATCTCCTTTCCTAACCCTTTTCCCCTTCTACAACTTAAAAAAAAATTTTTACTTAAGAGTTCACGTCTTCCCCCCTCCAAATCCTATGCCTTATTACGTAAATTGAGTCTTGTTGGTATTTGTATGAAAATCAGCTGTCAAGCTTCTGAGAGATCTGAACATATTTATTCAATTATTTCAACATTATTTTGTTCCCAAATAATTTCTAGTGTCTAGGTTCACAAAGTAAATAGAACACCTGTTCACTTACAGTAGACTTTTAAATTCAGGGGGTGAAGTGAGACGGGGCAAGACAAAGGAGTCCCGTTATTTTAGTCAATGGTTTTTATTTACTTAATCCCCAACACCCCAACACGCAAGTACAGACATTCATCCCTTCTCTTTCTATCATTCTTTCTCTCCTCTTCCCTTTGGGTCTATGGGGGGCTGACGGCAGAGCTGGGAGGGAGAGGAGAGCTCTTCTCCCATCATTAGCAACCAAGATCTGACTCCAATATAGAAGCGTTCTTTTCAAAATGGCTACACACACACACACACACACACACACACGTGTGTATATATGTATGTGTGTTCATACATTTTAACAACCTCCTCGTTTCAGAGTCATGTTTAGAATATAGATACGAGGCATTATGATTTACTTTAAAGTAATATCTATTTATTGTCCCCTTTACCCACCACATTATGAATCATAAAAATGGAGGTGATTGCTTTTGTGAAAAGCATATGACAAACACTTATTGTTGCAAAATATGATTTCCTCAACCAAAACCTGAATAAATACAAGATAATGAGTACCTGCGAAAGAGGGGGAGAAGGAAACCTCTGCATTCATTTATAAACTACACAGAAAAAAAAAAAAAAAAAGGTAAGTGGTAAAGCCTCTTCTTAACTAACAGATCCCAATCTCATAGGAAACATCTTAAATAGTCTTTCTTAGTTTAAGAACAAAATAAGCCATTTCATCTTTTTTTCCTAATTTCAAAATGCCCATGGTTTCATTAGTTCTGTTTCTGGTGTTCTATTTCTGGGGCTGTGATGAGAGCTATTTCACATCTTTAAGAAGTGGTAGTGCAGAAGTAACGGGATCTCTACACCCCAGATAATTTAAAATGGAAATCTGAGCGGCACTTCTGGGAGTGATAAAGAGAAGCCATATGCACAGATATACTCTCTTGAGCCCCAGCAAACTTTTCAGAGGTTTGAAAAGCACTGAAAGTAGAATATTCTCTGGTAGAGCTATGCCACGGTTTGCCTCAAACTAATTTTATTCCAGAACGACCTAGAGGAAACCACACACACACACACACACACACACACACACACACACAACCCCTCCTGGATTCTGATAGCTCCTTGTAATTATGAAGAGATGGTCATAAATTAACTACTTCATCTAAAAACTCATGTGTAATTTATTTTAGATTTACTACCAGAGTCAAAGAACCTAAGGGGAGTCACTACCAACTTCTGGGTTCCAGCATCCCTGTCAGCTCCAACTGGCAGTCCCAGCCAGCTCACCACGAGAGACAGAGGGGACGAATGGCCAGAGAACCTCCCTAGGCTTGCTGCTCCAAGGAAGAAGGGGCCCAAGTCAGAGTTCAGCATTCCCTCGTGTTTTTTCCAGGCAGGAATGGAGGAATGGAACTGGTGGCATTTTAAAATAATACTTACCATTTCGTCCCTTGCGAAAAGCCCACGTCACCACTGTAGGAGCCATCTTGGGCACGTGCTGTCCTGAGCTACTTGCCCCAATGTCCCGGGCTCCCACACCTCTTGGTCTCCACCCAGATATCTGAATGCCCATTCTGCCCCATTCTCCCTGACCAATATTCCAGCCTGACCCCCCAAATTTACGTCTAATTCCCACATCATAAAACCTATATTAAAATTTGAAAAATCCCTATTTTGTATTTCTTCCCTGAAGTGTATTCAAAGCTGTCACCTTGCTGATATTCCTTAAAGGTGAGGCTCCCATTCATCTATTCGTTTTATCCTCAGGATGTAGTATGGTATGTGACAGTCACTACTCAGTAAATACTACATTGGACAGAGTAATTTTCGACTACTCAAATTAATGCAAACACTGAGGGCCTTGCCAGATCGGGATGCCAGCAGAGTCTACCGCCATCCAATGATAATGCCCCGAACCAACCTGATGGGATTTGGAGTAAAAGGAAAGATCTGAGCTACAGCTTTGATTATTACTTCATGATCTGGTATATATGGAGGGAAAGAAAGGGCTGCAGACAAAGACGGTATCACTCTGAGCTTTAAACATTGAGGCAACAAAGACAGGAGAGCCGAAGTGTAGTCAGTGAACAAAACCTGTCTACAATCGAAACCACATAGTTCTACCATTTGTGTCCTAAATCACACCGTGGTCCACTAGGAATGTACTTGGCTGCACACAATGTCTCAACGGATATGCCCTCTGTGTTCAGGAGCTCGGTGAGGCTCGGCTTTGAAAGATTCCCAGCTCTCTGCAAAGGCCGATGAGGTGGGGAGCAAAGCTCTGTGCACCAAGAGGTAGAGGGGAATGCATACAGAGAAGATTCGGTGACGGCTGGCCTAGGAAACCCTTCTCTCACAGGGCAGATTCGGAGGAGGACTCAGAGGAACGTGCTAATCCTAAGTCATGGTCCCTGGCAAACACACCAACGAAATCATCCTTCCACATGCATAGGTGCCGTCTCCGGGGCTCCCCATCCCACGACTGTGAGTGACACCAGTGATCCATTTCACGTTCCGAGAAGCGAACCCATCAGCAGCACAGCCCACATTCATCCAAGTGATACTGTAGGTCTTCGTAACTATAGGTCAGACTCCCCCTTAAAGATAAAAGCTCATCGGGAAGAAAAGCTCCAGATATTTTAGAGGCTTCGACTTCAGATAAGCACCCCAGATAATTTCGTGGAAGGCCTGGGTTAAGAGCTCTCCTTTCATCTCCTTCCTTACTCTGGCTCGTTATGTTTCTCAAAGGATGCAGTAACATCCATCTCAAGCTTATCTCTCATCTCACTTCCAGAGAACTCGGAAAGTAGGTTAATACTGAACTGGCTCAAGTTTAGGTTCCAAGTATCGTAGTTGCTCTTCTTCAAAGTTTAATTTCCAAAGCAGTAGGTGGTTGGGCAAGATTGTTCTTCTTTCCCACCGAATTTCCACATCTAGTTCTTGTGTTTGGTCTTCAGTGATTTGCCCATGGAACCGTGGGTTGTGGAGAATCATAACGAAGGTCATGTATTTCAGTCTCAAGCTCACCTTGGGATGCTTATCACTCACCCTCTACGTACACATATTTTTTCTCTAGAAGGACACCTACAGAAAATCCATCCTTACACATACTGTAAAAGTGTAAAAATGGAAGATCAAAGTGCTATAGGTTTACATGAGATCAAATAGAGAAAATCCTAGTCGAATCTAATTATTCTGATTGATAATTTCAAGTTTCCAGGTGGCCTCTCTAATATCTATTATCTGATTAAGAAAAGCAGGCCTGCTTCTTGAAAGAGAGATTTGTCTGCTGCTAAATTTGAGGACACATCACTGACGCAAGTCCTGCACTGACTTGGGGTCGCACCCTTGATCAAGGAAGCCTGGGAGGGAGAGACGCCTCAGTTCTCCAGCCTGGGGTGGGTGGGGGTGGGTCACGTGGCGACGCTTCTCCCTCACTGTTCCCGTGCCCACGGTCACCCATGGATGTGCACCGCAAGAGGTACGCCAGTCTATCAACACGGAAGCTGAGTTGTGAGGAACTAAGAACAATTATAAAAGAACAAATATAAAGATAATAAAAGAACAAATGTAGCCAGAGGGTTCTGTGATGGTGCTTTCACTTCTCAGCAAGAATGTCCTTTTTTCCCTTAAGGGATCATGAATGATTAAAAACTTGGTCATACCAAAAAAAAAAAAATTACAAACAAAGAAAGCAGAAATGTTGGCTAATCATGACTTTGCTATCAGTGGCACAGAATACAACAAGTGTTCTCCATCAGTCCCATCAGCGTCACGTTCAGGGGCATGTCTATGAATGGGTCACAAATTGTGCTCAACAGACGCGTAACGCAAGGCTAAGAATCTTCTAGGCTACTTGCTCACTCCGAAGAAAAATTGTCTAATGAAAAGAAAAGCACATCCCAACAGGACACACCAACGATGGGCTAGTTCAGATCCATTTCATTTTGCCACCTGCTAATCAGTTTGCGTATTCTTCCTAAGTCCAATTTCTAAAGAGAGTCTAGTTAATTATAATGCGTATTATGTTTAACTTCTCAAAAGGTTTCTTTCGATGCAAACAGAATATGATCATAGATAACATATTCCCTCTGCCTCTCAGGCACATCTAATTATAATATTGCGAATAGCCAATGGAAAGAAAGCTGGCATAGGGTGGCTTCCTGTTCCTCTTGAATCAGGGCCTGCATTGTTTGGGGGAAAACGGTGAAAGCAACAAAGGAATCAGAGACAGATCCTATTAGAGAGTGAATGCCTTTCAATAGCACTTCCTTCTTACTGACATCCTGCTACATATGCGAAAGCAAAGCTTATAGACAGACAAGCAAATCTCGAAGCAAACTCCAGCTCAGTATTCATATCATTATATTTAATTTTACTTCAAGGGGAGTGTTGGTTTTATTTTCCCTCCTGGGATAAAATTAGCTCGGCACCTGGCAATGTCTCTGTGGCTTGAAGTCTTGCCCTTGTTTATTTCTTTGTACTTCTCACTGTAGTGGAGGATCATTTCTAGATTTTCTCCATGCAGAGGAACAAGAAACGAGCAAACAAAACGAGCTGGTAAATAAGTAGACATCCGAGATTCAAGGGAGGATAAGTGAGCACACCAAGCGAACTCTTTATTAGGAGAGAATGTTTCTAGCAAAGGGGTAAGCCATAGGTAGCCTCAGATAAAAACCACAGATGGCTTGCTCAGGAGATTCCTGCAAGCGAATTGATGGTATGCACAAAATCTTCAGATACAAAATAAAACACACAGATTTTTTTTCTTCTAATAGTTTACACAAGAGTATGAAAATATTAACCGGCATTTAGGGAGCAAAAAAAAAAAAAAATAATGTGCTTTTGAAAGCATTCTAAAAGCTTCACAGGGGTTACCTTTTGGCACAGGCTGACGAAATGGGAAAGAAAGAAAGTGTACAGCATCAAGGAACAGAGGGGGTAGTGCTACTTTCTTATTCAAGACTTTTCTTGTCCCATTTGGGTAATGAATCTATTTATCACAATGTGCCTCTATTTGCCGGAATGCTGAATCACGGAGGAATTTTTTATGGAGTCTCAGTGGCGTTTTGAGCATAGAACTGCTAAAATTGGGAAGATCTAAGAAAGCTTGAACCCACTCTTTACCTTTGAGTGTAAACATCAAAAAAAAAAAAAAAACTTTCTTAGATCAAACAGCAAAGCTCTACCCAGTTTTCCCCCTCCAAAAGGGTGTGGGGGCACTGTTGGGCATTATCTCAATGGCTGATGGTGTGTATCAGACGTCTTCGAGCGATCACAGGTAGAGGACAGACATTCACACATCCAACATCAACTGGAGTGGGCGCAAGTGTGTCAGCTAGGATTTTCTGCTTGTAAGAGTGTGTGGTGCAAATCTGTTCTGGATAGATTTGTCAGGAAAAAAGGCATGCGGTGGTTCTCTGTGTATCATATCCCAGGTTCCATGATTAAAACATTCAATCGGTTCTCTCTTCTGTGCAAGTTTTGACATTACAATGGCTATTTACTATGAATAAAGCATACGTTTCCATGGAACCTAAGGCCTTATCTTCCTAGGTTTGCCCTGTCAAAGAGCCAGTTGTTCTAGATTTCCTTTTTTCTGCAAATTATTTTCCTACTAAGACGTAAAGAACCGCCACATCCTGCCAACCTTTGCCCCTATCAACTATCATTTCAGAGTTTTCCCTTCTACCTCAAAGCTTAGGCACATGGGTAATTGGTTTTTATTATTATTATTAATTAGTCACCATACAGTACTTCATTAGTTTCTGATGGAGTGTTCAATGATTCATTAGTTGCCTGTAACACCCAGAGCTCATTACAACACGTGCCCTCAATACCCATCACTGAGCCACCCCATCCCTTCACCCCCTCCCCTCTGAAACCCTCAGTTTGTTTCCCAGAGTCCATAGTCTCTCACGGTTTGTCTCCCCCTCTGATTCCCCCGCCTTTAGTTTTCCCTTCCCTCCCATAATGTCCTCCGTGTTATTCCTCATGTTCCACATGAGTGAAACCATATGATAATTGTCTTTCTCGGCTTATTTTACTTAGCATAATCCCCTCCAGTTCCATCCATGTTGATGCAAATGGTGGGTATTCATCCTTTCTGATGGATGAGTAATATTTCATTGTATGTATGAACCACATCTTCTTTATCCATTCGTCTGTTGAAGGGCATCTTGGCTCCTTCCACAGTTTGGCTATTGTGAACACTGCTGCTATGAACACTGAGGTGCATGTGCCCCTTCTTTTCACTACGTCTGTATCTTTGGGGTAAATAACCAATAGTGCAATTGCTGGGTCATAGGGTAGCTCTGTTTTTAACATCTATCTTTAACATCTCCATACTGTTTCCCAAAGTGGCTGTACCAACTTGCATTCCTACCAACAGTATAAGAGGGTTCCCCTTTCTCCACATCTTCACCAACATTTCTTGTTTTCTGCCTTGTTAATGTTTGCCATTCTAACTGGTGTAAGGTAGTATCTCAGTGTGGTTTTGATTTGAATTTCCCTGATGGCTAACAATGTCGAACAGTTTTCCATGTGTCCGTCGAACAGTTTTCCATTTGTATGTCTTCTTTGGAGAAGTGTCTGTTCATATCTTCTGCCCATTTCTTGACTGGATTATCTATTTTTTGGGTGTTGAGTTTGAGAAGTTCTTTATAGATCTTGGATACCAGCCCTTTATCTGTAGTGTCATTTGCAAATACCTTCTCCCATTCTGTGGGTTGCCTCTTAGTTTTGTTGACTGTTGCCTTTGCAGCACATGGATAGTTGAACAGTGTCTGGGAGCCCTAGTAGATGCTACTGGTGGTCTATACATAAGCTCCAGCCCCATAATTTCAGTCCATGCCACAGGGGGCCCACACCCTGATCCCTGGAACCTGCACATATATTAGGTTACAAGCAAAAACAGATTTTGCAGAGATAATTAAGCTTATAAGCCTTGAAACGGGGAGATTATTCTGAATTATCTGGGTAGACTCAATCTCGTCACATAGTTCCTAAAAAGCAGCTGAAGTCAGAGAGATGGGGCAGAACACCATGTCGGAGTAACTCACAGCACAAGGGGGTCTTCACCTACCCTCGCTGGTGGGAAGCTGCATGGAAAGTAGGAGACAGAATGTGGGCAGCCTCGACGAGCAAAGGGAGCTTCACTCCTACAGCTGTTGAGAACTGAATCTGGCCAACAACCTGAATGAACTTGGGAACAGGCTTATTCCTGAGCCTCCCAGAAGGAATACGGCCTGGCTGACACCGTAATTTCAGCCCCGTGAGACCGTTAGCTGAGGGTTCAGCTGAGTCAAACTGTACATGGACTTCAGACTTAGAGAACCGTGAGATGAGTGGCTGTTTAAAAACTAAATTTGTAATAATTTGTAATAGAAACTAACACACAGCCCGACCTCCAATTGCCAGGGCCGCAGCTTCTTCTCTGAAGGCTTTCTCTTGCCTCCAGAGCACACTCTGCCCTAGCAGGATGCAGGACATAAACACCAGGGAGTTGGTGACAGATACAGAGCCAGAGCTGGGGAGACCCACCTTAGCTCCCTCACCCCCTCAGTGTGTAACTTCGGGGTGTGTGATCCTCACGGATGTTCAGAGTTTCCTGTCAGGGCTAAGCTGCAGTGGCCCACAGTGGTGATATGCTTGACAAAGCATGGTGACGTGTTTTTTTTTTTTTGGGGGGGGGGCTTCATTTCCTTCTGCACATTACTTCCTTAATATCTTCGGATTCCAGAAATCAATTTCCAAATACACTTCACAAGTCCATGCCTCAGGGTCTATACTACTGGGGTTCCCCAAACCAAGGCAGCACTATTCTTCCTACTGCTTTTGTAAAATTACATCAGCGAATAAACATGAGGATGTTAATAACAAATCTTTTTTTCTAAGAATTTCTTGTGTAGCTTCATTGTAGCAACTAATTCATATCCATCATCTTTTTTTAATCTTCTCAACAAAAACATGAGGCTGGAGCTGGACTATCCCCCGCTCAGTGGACAAGAAAAGAGAAGTCTGGGGATGCTATGGAACTGCTCAAGATTTCTCTTTCTTGTCATACAAAGAAAAAGATTCACACCATATCTATGGAATTCTAAAACCGGTGCTCCTCAACAAGGCTGGTCAGCCCCGTCAGGACTTCTTTATCTCAGTGTGTAAGCCAGAGTCCTGTTGAGACCACAGGAATCATTTTACGAAATTCATTCCAACCAATGACATGAAGTTTGCGCGGCGAGCAGAGCATTTCCTAGAATTTCATGGAACCCTGCTTGAGAAATGCTGCATTGATCATGAGCTTTAGGGGCTTTAGGGGCCGTCCCTTTTTAAAAAAATTTTTACTTTATTTGTGTGTATGTGTGTGAGAGAGAGAGAAAGAGAGCATACACGCACAAGCAGGGGGGGAAGCAGGCAGAGAGAGAAGCAGGCTCCCGGCTGAGCAGCGAGCCTGACACGCGACTTGATCCCAGGACCCGGGGATCATGACTTGAGCCGCCGAAGGCAGACGCTTACCTGACTGAGCCACTCTGGCGTCCCAAGGGCAGTGCCCTTCTCACTGCTCTGACCGCGGCAGCTAACATAGCTCCTGACACGGGACCAGCGCATGGTTACCAAATGCAGGGATCAATCTCCAATCTCAATGGGTTCCAGTTCCTTCACATAGGGACCCTGTTCGGGTCTCCCCTAGCTCTTCATTTTTGTGTCATCTCCTATCTCCATAGGCTCTCGTTAGCAACTTGCTGAAAGACTCCTTTGCCAGGCCTGTGACTTACAGGTTCCAGGCTGTGTAGAGCTGATCAAAGGCGTCTCTGCTAAGCCTGAGTGCAGGCAGCAGCCAGAGATGGAGAGGAGCCAAGCACAGGGCCCTCTCCTCTTTCGTACAGAAACTCTCACTTCACTAGCCTATTCCCCAGAGCCCTTCTCCAGCACTATAGATGCAGCGAAACTCACATGCTTTATTTTACTCTGCTATGTAGTCTCCTGAGCAGCAATGGATGGCCGTCGGAACTGGGGAAGATCAAGAAATAAAATGAAACACTGCTCAATGATAAAGTTATAATAATAACTGGCCTGATCGAGAAGAGGTTTCGAGCTCACCATAAGTACCAGAATGTGCTCAATAGTCGTGTTTGATTTTTAACAAATTTTAAGAAATGATACTGCACCAATTCGTAATGTGCACACAGGGTGTTTTTTATAAGGAAATCACAAAGATACTTATCTGTAGCCTTTGGATAGTAGAGTTTCCTTACCCATGGACCCTACTGTCATTTCTGCCCTGAATCAGCCAGGCAAAGGTACTGAAGAAGGTAGGAGTATAGTACTATCTTCCAGGACAACAAAAAGAGAGACCATAAGTAAGAAGAGCAGGAAATTAGCTTAAGTGAGGCAACTTTTAGAAAATACAAAGCACAGTACCTGGCAATAGTAAATGCCCCATACATCTGAGCCTAAATTCTTTGCATGTGGGTATTTTTTTTTTTTTTTTTTTATGGTGGTGATGAGGGAACGGAAGGCAAGCTGAGGACAAAGCAGAAGCTGACACCCTGCAACCCCCCCCCCCAATGGGATGTACCTGACATTCCTCAGGCACCCTGGCTGCCCTAAAGGACAAAGAAATAGTTAACCTATAGATACCACAATCCTGCAAGACTTGAGTCTCCCTCAGTTTACAAATGTCTTAGCAGTTTACAAGAACAAAGCATTTCTACCAATAACCTAGCTTCCGGAAGGGAACGTAGATACAATTAAATGTCCTTATAATCTGCAGCCTCCAGGAAGTTCCCAACTATCTTCATGTTAATGCCTTACTAGAGGGGTAAACAACCTTAACTTGACAATGGCAAGGCCTCTGGTATCTTGTGAGTCTTCTTTAACATATGAAAGTATTTTCTCAACCTCCCTTTTTTCCTTACCTCCCCCAACCCCATGGTAATAATCAGCCACCCCTCACAACCCCAGTGCAGCTGCTCTTTCTGCCTACGGGTCCTGTCCCCGTGCTTTAATAAACCACCAATTTTGCACCAAAGACGCTTCAAGAATTCTTTCTTGGTCCTCGGCTCCGGACTCCACCCCACTGAACCTCACGTATATTCCACGACCTCATCAGTGGCACATTAATAGTTTAAGCCAATGCAGATGTTAGGCAGCCTCACGAGCTTGACCTCTAGGCCCCAAGGACAGACTGTCACCATGCACAGAGATCCATCTTTCTGGGGAGCTCAGCTCAGCACTTAGCACCTTTGCAACTTTGGAAAAGTTACAGGACAGATGTTGGAGTCAACTTGGGCTGCCCTAACAGAATACTATAGACTGGGTGCCGTGATCAACAGAAATCTACTTTCTCGGTGTTCTGGAGGCTCCAAGTCCAAGATGAAGGTGTCAGCGTGGTCACGTTCTGGTGAAAGATCCCTTCTGCTTGTAGATGTCTCCCCTCTCACTATGTCCTTATGATGAGGGAGCAGAAGGCAAGCTGGGGACAAATCACAAGTTGATACCCCACCCCCACACCAAGGTGGGATCTGTGTGACATTCCTCCTGCCTGCCCTAAAACTAAGGGGAGGGAAGAACAAATGGAGATCACAGTCCTGACAGAGATCCCAGTCCTGCAGGACGTGAGTCTCCATCAGTTTACAAATGTCTTAGTGATTTACAAAAAAAAAAAAAAAAGCATTATCATCAATAACCTCATTTCCACTGACTCAACTTCCTGAAGCCCTAACATCACCCTCTCCTCCAGTGTGGCAGAAGGGAACAGAGGTAGAAGGGAATGGAAATAAAATAACCTCATAACCTGCCCCCCCACTGACACAGACTTGAGGCAGGTAGAGTAGAACATTCCTCTGGGAAGCTCCCAACTGTCTTACTGTTAACGCCTTACCAGAGGGAAGAACCACCTTAGCTTGACAGCAGGCAGGCCTCCAGCCTTCTGAGAGTCTTCTTTGGCAGATGAAAGCCCTTTTATGCCTCCCTTTGTCCTTACCTTCCCCAACCCCCAAGTATAGAATCAGCCACTCCTCACAACCCTGGGGCAGCAGCTCTTCCTGCCCGTGGGTCCTGTCCCCCCGTTTTAATAAAATCACCTTTTGCACCAAAGACCTCGCAAGAATTCTTTCTTGGCCTTCAGCTCTGGACCTCATCAAAACATTCCAAACTACATCATTTCCCCGCCTTTCCTTGAGGCGCGCACGTGAGAAGAGTAAGCTCTCTCTTCTTATAAGGCCACTAATCCCGTTAGGATGGTCTCACCCTCAGGGAGGCCCCAACTCTGAGCGCCACTACACCGGGAGGCGGGGGGGGGGGGGGGGGGGGGGAGCCTTCTACATAGGAACTTTGGGGGTCACATACTTTCAGTCTAGAGCCAGTGATTTTCTGGTCACAGTTTTCTCATTGAAAGTGGGGACTTCAGGATGGGGAAACAAAGTCTTTTCTCTGGAAGGTTGTGAAAAATGTGTCAAGTGGTGCCTGAGTGTGGACTCCCAGCCGCTCAGACCTGATGGGAGGTGAATACATGTCAGGCTTCCCGCCTTACCCCGGGGACACTGCACCATTGCATCCGGTCATTCATCTCAGAGAATAGGGCCGTAGCCCTGAGCCAGCCAGACCATTCATTTCCACCCTCCGGATTTCAGCTTCTCCATCTGTATAATGAGGTCAGATCAGAGGTTTCCTGAAATCCCTAGAGTTCGAAATCCTCTTCCCATGCTTATTTCCTGTTGTTACTGACGCTGACTTCCTCAGATGATTGATGTTTTATGCAAGATGCATTATTTTAGTTAGAAGAAAAATATAAAACCCAATTAAAGCTCTGAAAAAACGTTCCTTAGAACCTGATTTATAGTTTGTGATAAATATTAGAAGTTATCTTTTGCTTATGCTATTATTTCTCACAAGTCTTCTGATGATTTTCATTAGAAACTCTCTAGAGCTTGTTAGAATGGATCGGTGCTAAATTTATAAAATAAAATAATGAGCTAAAAATGATACTGTGAGTGTTCTTTTTTTTTTTTTTCCCCTAAAGATTTTACTTATTTGGGGGGGGGGGGGGCAGAAGCAGGGAGAGCAGCAGAGGGAGAGGGAGAAGCAGGGAGCCCGACGCTGGGCTCAATCCCAGGACCCTGGGATCATGACCTGAGCCAAAGGCAGAAACTTAACCAACTGAGCCACCCAGGCGCCCTGTGGGCACTCTTGAAAGTAGGATAGTTTAAGCAAATTATTCTAGCAACCTAAAGAATTGTGCTAATTTTGGGGCACCTGGGTGGCCCAGATGGTTAAGCGGCTGCCTTCGGCTCAGGTCATGATCCCAGGGTCCTGGGATGGAGCCCTGTGTCAGGCTCCCTGCTCAGCGGGGAGACTGCTTCTCCCTCTGCCCCTCCCTCTGCTCATGCTTTCTCTCTCTTTCTGTCTCAAAAAAATAAATAAAATCTTAAAAATTGTGCTAGTTTGGCTTTATTCAGAAAATAACTAGAAGTTGTTAGTTATCAACGACGTAAGAACAGAGGAAAGCCAGCAAGCACAGGGATGCATTCAGAACATTAAAATCCAACAGAAGTCCCTCATAAGCTCTGTAATTACGACGCTAACATGTAACACTGGCTTCCTGATCGACCAACGCACTGTCATGGATACTAGTCACAGGCGGACAAATCACAATCTTGCTAGTGCATGTTTATAAGGATTCCTATTCTCCACATCCTGGCCAATAGCCGTCTTCACGTGTGTGAGGCCCGATCTCGCGGTGGTTTTGATCTGCTTTTCCCCGATGGCTAGCGGTACTGAGCATCTTTCCACAGACCTGTCAGCCACTTGTATGTCCATCTTTGAAAAGAGTCTATGCCATGCCTTTAGCTCATTTTTAAAATCAAGTTATTGAAGTTTTGTTCTTGTTTCACTATTGAGTTGTAGGTGTTCCTACTGTATTAGGAAATTAACCCCTCACCTGATATATAGTTGGCAAATATTTTCTCCCATTCCATAGGTTACTTTTTCACTCTGGTTTCCTTTGCTTTCCTAGCTTCTTAGTTTGACCAAGTTCCCTTGTCCATTTTTGCTTGTGTTGCCTGTGCTTTGGGGGTCATGTCCATGAAATCATTGTCAAGACCAATGTCACTATGGAGAACACTATGGCTCTTTCTTTAAAAGTTATTGATAGGGGCGCCTGGGTGGCACAGCGGTTGAGCATCTGCCTTCGGCTCAGGGCGTGATCCTGGCGTTCTGGGATCGAGCCCCACATCAGGCTCCTCCGCTATGAGCCTGCTTCTTCCTCTCCCACTCCCCCTGCTTGTGTTCCCTCTCTCGCTGGCTGTCTCTATCTCTGTTGAATAAATAAATAAAATCTTTAAAAAAAAATAAAAAAAATAAAAGTTATTGATAGAGCTACCTTATGATCCAGCACTCACACTTCCGGGTATTTATCCAAAAAGACTGAAATCAGCATGTCCAAGAGATATGAGCACTGTAGCTTTCAATGAGGCACTAGAGCCAAGAGGTAGAAACTAGCCAAGTAGCCATTAACAAATGAACAGATAAAGAAGAGGTGGTATAGACATTCAATGGGATATTACTTAGCCTTACAAAAGAACCCTGCTGTTGGTGACAACAAGAATGAATCTGGGGGACTGATGCTAGGAGAAACAAACCAGTCACGGAAGGACAAATACTGCCAGATTCCACGTACTGGAGGTATCTAGAATAGTCAAAGTCACGGAAGCAGAGAGCAGAATGGTGGTTATCAGGGACTGGGGGAAGGGGAAAATGGGGAGTTGCTAATCAAGGGACATAACGTCTCAAGTATGCAAGATGAAAAAGTTCCAGAGACCTGCTGCACAACACTGTCTCTATGGTTAACAATCCTGTATTTTACACTTAAAAACTTGTTAAGAGGGTAGATCTAGTGTTTAAGGGTTCTTGCCATAATAAAATAAAATACATGACTAAAATTAGTAGCTGCTTGGCTAAGACTTTGAACATGACCTTGAATAAAAAATAAATAAATTTAGTGAAGAAACGAAAGAATTACTTGTCTAATTAATAGCTCCAGAAGCTTTCATTTTCTTTAATAATACTCCTCAGATACCCCGGCATTAAGTTGGCATAATCATGGAGGAGGATGGCAAATGCTTCTTTCCAGTTTTGCTCTGAATACTTTTCAACGGCTAAAATCTTTTAAAAGTATCTATCCAAGCACGGCTTGTGGAAAAGAGATAAAAAGCTAAAAAAAGAAAACACATTATGCAGCAGAACTCATTTGAATGATTTATTTAAAAGTGGTACTGAAGAAAAGAAAGAAAATTCTTTAGTATACAGAATCTATCTCTGAAATCCTTTGGGGAGACACAAATTTATTTTGCTCACATAATCTGGGCAATAAAATTATGGCATAATCATACAAACATTTTATAAAATAATGCCGGGGAACTGAGTAATGCAAATCACTAGGCAATTTCCAGATCTCCATATTATTTGCATATTTAGAACAGGCTACTTCTAGAAACCTATTCTGCAGAAGGACCAGGATGCGTGCACAAAGAAAATAATAGTTCCAAGAGTTATTAAGTGATGACTGTGCCTCTATGTTGAGCTCATTTAATACTGACAAATACTCTTTTTTACACATTACTCCTTTCCCGGCCAGTGACCCCTCACGATGATTCTCAAAGCCATTATCAGGAGAGAGGAAGGCTTGTGCTTTGCTGTCTGTCCTCACCATGAGGTCTAGGGAATAATGGTACCATTTATAGACTAAGAGGAAAATCTGAAGAACTCCTCCTTTAAGAAATAATCTAACGAATTAAGATTTGAAATGCTGTATATGAAATGATGCTAAATCACCCAAAATTAGATTCCTAGACACTGAAAATAAAATCTCTAAAGGAAAATATCACAAGGATACAGAGGCTAAGAGGAGGTGAAAATAAAATCCAGGAAAGGTCAGTGTCCCAACTCTAAGGACAGAGGGATTTCTAAAGTTCAGGGCAATGTATTAGCGTCTTATTGCTGCTGTAACGAATGACCACAAATGTAGTCACTTAGTCAAATTAATTGTCTTGCAATTCAAGAGAGCAGAAACCTTAAATGGGCCTCACTGGACTGACATCAAGGTGTCTGCTGGGCTATGTTCCTTGTGGATGCAGGGGAGACACTCCTACGGGACAAACCCTTTCCTTGCCTTTCCCTGCTTCCAGAGGCTGCCTGCATTGCTCGACTCACGCTTTCCTTCATCTTCAAGCTGGTAATCAGAGGATTGAATCCTCTGACCTCTGATTCTGTAGTCCTGTCTTCTCTTTGACTCTCCTCTCTCTCTCTCCTGCCTTTTTAAGGACACTTATGATTACATTGGGCCCACCCAGATAATCCAGGATAATCCCCCTATCTCAAGATCTGTAATTTAATCATATTTGCAAAGTCTCTTTACCATGTAAGGTAACATATTCAGGTAGGCTCTGGGGATTAGAATGTGGAGGTATTTGAAGGGCCATTATGCTGCCAACCACACTTATAAATGCATATGGTTATCGGTGAGATTTCAAGATGGGAAGGGGGGTGTGTGGAGAGGAAGCAGAAAGAAAGACAGAAATTCTCAAATAATTCATCAGCCTAAGGAAGTAAGATGAGTGACTAGCTATCCCAGTGCTCCCTTTTTGATCATGAATATTTCTTTTGGACTTGAATGTAAATATACATCATTAGACATGTATTACCAATAATTTTTTCTTTCCTTAAAGATTTTATTTTTTTAAGTGTTATTTTATACCCAACATGGAGTTTGAATTCACAACCCTGAGATCAAGAGTCGCACGCTCCACCGACTGAGTCAGCCAGGCACCCCTCGTTCTTTTTAAGGTTGAATTTCCATGAGAAAAATATATGTATGTTACAAAATGTATAATCTGATGAGTTTTGGTAAATGTATGCACATGACTAACTGATGTAGTTTGGGAATATAAGTGAGGTTTGGTGGGTGACATCTGGAGCTGATGACCCAGAAAGCATTCTTGAGACATCTTTGGTGCAAAATGGTGGTTCTATTAAAGCACGGAGGACAGGACCCATGGGCAGAAAGAGCTGCTGCACTGGGTTGTGAGGGGTGGCTGATTATATACTTGGGAGTTGGGGGAGGTAAGGAAAAGGGAGTTTTTCAAAAGAACTTTCATATGCTAAAGAGGACCTAAGGCATGAACATGCAGACCACTGGGAACTTCCTGGAGGAACATATGGGAGTGGGGGGAGTGGTCTGCAGGTGTCAGCTTGTGCTCTGTGCTTAGCTAGCCTTCTGCTCCCTCATCACAACCACCACACTAATCGAGATAAAGAATTTTTCAATCATTGTAAAACACAGATTTTATCTTTCTAGCAGTATCCTATACATATATCCTATACATATACCAAGTATACTGGACATATACACTTGGTGCCTCATAAGATTTACACATATATCTTTGTACCAGTGTATTTAGAAATTGTCAAAGGATAAAGAGGCTACCTCCTTGCCCAGCTTAGAACACTGGCCTAAAATATTTTAATAAAAAAGCCTCAAGTTGTTTTTTTCCCCCCTATAGTAAATTACTGGTATTTACTTCTTAGGAAAATACTTGAGCATACAGTTGAGATCTCTGAAACAGGTCATTTCTGGGATGCTATTTTACTGTCCTCTTCATAGGATTCTGCCTATCTTTTTTTATCTACCAAGCGTGCTGATAGCATTAATCACAAGTATCTGCTTTTAGTAAATGTTTCTAGGCAGTGCTTGAAATAAGAGGGTGATAACAAATTAGCTATGAAATCATCTAAGCCACGTAATGGTTAATAAAAACCTGGAAAATGATTGGACCCAGTTCAAATTATACAATCTGAGCCTTGGTAAATAAATCTAATTAAGCTGGCAATAAAACAAGAAACAAAGCATTTCATCTAAAATTTTAGGAAAGGGCAATAAGTGTATTTTGCACAGCTCACAGGGAAGAGTTGTAGAAAGGAAGTTCTAGGATCTAGTGGGTACCATGGAATCCCTGCCAATTGCATGGGTTGGTACAATCCTCATGAGTCTTAGCGACCCTGAGACAAAAATGTTCCCAGATAAACAAAAAGAGGTGACAGCACCAAATCACAGAGGGGATGTCATTACCAAGATAACCGAGAGGAAATCTGGGCCAAAGTTCTGTGTCAGCTGGCAGAAAAGGCAAAAGTCAATCCAAATAATTGAAGCTCAAAAGTCGGAACCCCTGGCTGAGAGAGAAAGCTAAAGTATCATACATAGACCCGGATGCCGTCAGATGCAGTAAGTCCGTCAGTTTACGGGGCTCACTGCGGGCAGAAGGGACTACCCACCATGTCAACCACATATCAACAACGCTTCTGGTTCTTTGCTCAGAGAAATGGTTACATTTAACCATTCAAGTTCTGATTATATTCATGCAAGAAACTCTGGGACAAAGTGGTGAGGGCTGCCTTTCCCAAATTTTACTGTGCCTAAAAAAAAATCCTTTTAGGTGTTTGTAGAGGAAGGGCTTTGGTGCCAGATGATACGAGCTTGGAATTTTGGCCAGCCCCCGTGTTAGCTATATAAACAGGCTATGCTACTTAATTTTCATAGTTTTGGTATTCATCCCATGTAAAAGAGAGATGATGCCCATCTCCTAGGGTTTTTAGGAAGATTAAATGTGATCCCAGATCTAAAACGTGCTGTATGCCTTGCAGTGCTGACTTCTCATTCAGGGTTCAGTATGTTATGGTGTATTTCTCCTCTCCCTCCCACTATCATTCTCAGTTATCCTTTGGTTAAAGGTCACAAATGTCGAATGAATCGATTCAAGACCGAAACATTAATAAAGCAATGAGGCCCAGCAGCGTCGGAGGGGCCAGGGATCTTCTGTTGGGACAGTGGACCGCAGGTTTACTCTGTGAAGAAGAGAACCGTGACCCACCAAGGAAGAGAGGGCACTCTTAAGCCATCCTCTGGGCTAACATGAAGGAGAAATGATCCATGAAGTCAGCCTTGAAAGAGGAGTCCAAGAGCACGTGCAGCGGGCATCCTCTTCTCTTGCACATCTTGCTGCCTCCACATCTCCTGACCCTGGTATAAGTTTTGGAGCAATGGGACGCCTGGGTGGCTCAGTCAGTTAAGCGTCTGCCTTCATTTGGCTCAGGTCATGAGCCCGGGGTCCTGGGATCGAGCTTCGTATCCAGCTCTCTGTTCAGCGGGAGGCCTGCTTCTCCCTCTTCCTCTGCCTGCCGCTCCCACCTGCTTGTGCGTGCCCACCTCACTCTCTCTCCCCCTTGGCAAATAAATAAATAAAATCTTAAAAAAAAAAAAAGTTGTTTTGGGGCAATGAATTTCCCATTCTCCAGGGATTACTGAAGCTGTCATCCCAATGAAATTGAAGAGCATTTATTTCTATCTTGCTATAAATGAGGCATATCCTTATGTGAAAGTCCGTCTTCTGGCTGCTTGAATTTATCTTGACGTTCAGTTGAAGATGTTCCTTTATACAGAAATTGTCAAGTGATGTTCCTTTCCTTACTTTTTAAATTTTTTATCAACTCACAAATACATACAAATTATACACACGTGTGTTTCCATTATGTTTACAGGCCCGATTTAAAAACCATAAAACAGTGGTACCTAACAGTAACTTTGTAAGCCAGAAACTGTTACAAGCACAACGTAAGCACGTCAGTTGATTTTTCAAAAAAATACCACCACTCGTAAGCAAAAACTTTTTAAAGAATGAAAACGTCTGCATACAGATTTCAGTTATTGATTCTTATTTTTTTAACGGAATAAAAAAAGTTCTACTGTCATAATCTAGTGAGTATAATTACCACAGACATTTCATCATGTTGGCATTATGATTTAGTGGAATTTTAATGTTTAATTCTTAAGTGTGCTCAAAAACACTGTTTGGAGTCCTCTGGGCTGTAACAATATATGCTGCAGACACGTGAGGGAAAAAGAGAAAAGCTATTAATGTTGAGGGTTGATGGCCATTTAAATCCTTCACACATCAGTGGAAGAACAGATTTCTTAGTATTGGAAAGCACGATGCCTACTTGCATATTATAGATTTGTGATTAAATTAAAGCTTCAAGTTTCACTGAAAACTTGTACAATTAAAGACTTTTGCAAATGTATAATCTTCATGCATTAAGTAAAACTTAAATTTTTTTTTCTGTTGATCTTTGTAATGGCCTTATTCCAGAACATTACATGGTATTGAGTTTTCAAATGGCAGAAAAGGAACAAGTCCCTCAAAAATCAATTCAATTGATTTCCATTCATGCAGATGCATTAAGTTTTACCCTGGCTGATGTTCTTTCCAAGTAGATGAGAGTCAGACTGAAGACCAGCTTTCTACATTCTGCCCAATCCCACATCCCACCCACATTTCCAAGACGATCTCGGAGAACTTCTGAATAAGCAACAAGGGAACATCTCACCTGTCAAGTGATTTTTCTAAAAAATGTGAGCATCACTATAGTACGATGAATTACATTAATGATCAACTACAAATACACATAATTATAAGAACATATAATAATCCTTGGAGAAACAAGATCAAATGTGGCCCATTTATTGAATATAAAATAGGAGACACTTAGATTAAAACACTGAAAACTATGGGAAGATATGCCAGTTTCAAACATATGCAGAATGTGAAGGGGAGAGGCATCCCTAGTGTCCCTATATAAGAAACACCACCTGTCCTACTCAAGAGTTGCAGGCAAGTCACGAGACCCCATTCTCACTCTAACGATGCTGTGAGACCCTGACACGTCAATTAATATTTTTTGACTATTTACTACTATCCCGATGGCTACAAAATATATATTTATACCCCAGACATTCCTGCTAAGCAGCATAGTTGTTTACTGAATTACTTTATTGTCTCTGCTCGGAAGTCCAATAGTCACCTTTAATTCAATATCTCCATTCAACCTGTCATTCATCACCAAGTCCTTAGACTGACCCTGATTGCTATTATTTCACGAGGGGCATATTACTCACCTCTTCTACTAGTCACAGCCTCTTGGAGGATCTTAGACATCTCCTCATATATTCCACCCCCATCTCTTTCCTCCACTGTATACATTTGATTTATGGCCAAGCCCCATAAATCTAATCCTATATTAATTTTCCAATCCATTTCTTTTTTTCCATTTAAACTGCAGCTGCTTGAGTCTGGGCCTCCAACACTTCTTATCTAGATTGTTCTAATGAGTTTCTAATAGATCTCCCTGCCTCCAATCCTGTTTCCCTCCAATTTTTCTTCATACTACTGTCACGTCATCCTGGAAAATGAAATCCAAACCCCACCCCTCTCCATCCCTTGCTTAAAATCCTTGCCTGGCTTCCCTCAGAGTTAAGAATAATATTTCAAGACAAAACAAGGAATGTCCTATTAAATTTTGATTGAAATAAAGAGTAGCTTGACTGCATTTCCTCCTTAACCTTTGAAGTATTCAGATTTCACCTGATATACTTTAAGGATTATCTATCTCACAAATTCTACCCTCCACCCGCCTTCCTGGCACCCGGATACCCCTCTTTTCCCACCACCATACTGTCTTCATCTCTTGGACACTCTGTGTATTATAGAGAACAGAGACCAAAAGGTTTACTCAACCTTGGGATAATTAACTTTATGAAACCAATAATGCCCTGGAAGCATGGAAGCAGCTGCCCTATCTCAAAGCAGACTCCAGATGGGAACATTCACAAAGATGTTGTATGCCATCTCCAACCATATGAGTGCATTTCCAGACCCCTCTCTAATTAGCCACCTTATATCATCGTACCTACTCCTATGTCACAACTAACGATTAGCTTTATCAAGGAGGTGATAAAAGAGTTTTGATGTTTGTGTTTCCCAAGTATTTCTCTTCTTGACATTTCAGAGAGGACCTGTAACACTATCACAAGTCCAGCAAGGGCCTCCATCCAACCCCGCATGTATGCCCATGGGACCCAAGTCAGCTGGAAATGCTGCTTGCAAGGCACACAGCATCTAAGAATCTACGACTTGAGATGGTGCCCTTCAGGAAAGGAAGAAGATGACCCCTACAACCAAACAGAAAAGGAAAGCTCCAGGGGCAAAAAGATCCAGGAAACAGGACAAAGTAGGACAGAAAATATCACATTCCTTTCACTCGATTTTATTCGTTCACTTAATTAAGCATTATACTTCTTAGTATGGGCCAGAAAATTTCTAAGTCATTTGCAAATATTAAATCATGCAATCCTCCTCCTAAGTCAATGAGCCTGGTGCTACTAATATTTCTATTTTGCAAATGTGCAAATGGAGGCTCATAGAGATTATTACTTGAAATGAATTCACACAGCCAATAATTGTCAGAGCCAGGGCATGAACTCCAGCACGTGGCTGTAGGGTCTGTGTTCCTGATGACTGTGTTCTGAAAATGCACCCTAATTCAGATGGCCTGGCCAAGGGAAACAATTCTCTACTCAACAGCACTTATGACACCAAATGTGTGGGTTTTCACACCCACCTGTTCTCCCGATCTCCAAGGGGACCAGCTGGATGTCCTACAATTTAATGCAATTCTGACTCTAACTACCGTTAAGTTCATAGACTCTAAAAGTTAAGGGCTCGGTTCCATGAGACTGCCCTCCACTGCAGATGCCAGTTATAAGTAGTGGGTCACCAGGTTACCCACACTTTTGTCTGACTTGGCTAAAGTAGGGATCGCCATCACCCCCTCCACAAATTCAATAATTTGCTACAATGGCACACATAACTCAGGGAAACATTTTACTTACTATTCCTGGTTTATTATAAAGGATATTATAAACTAGACCCATGAACAGGCAGTTGAAGAGGCACACAGAACAAAGTCTAGAAGGGCCCCAAACACAAGAGCTTTTGTCCCCTTGGAGTTGGGTATACCACCCTCCTGGCACATGGATGAATCCACCAACCCAGAAACTCTCCATGCTCCTTTATTTAGGATTTTTACAAAGGTTCCATTATGGAGGCATGATTGATTAAACCACTGGTCACTGGTGATTAACTGAATCCTCAGCCCCCCTTTCCTCCTTGGAGACCGGCGATGGGGCTGAAAATTCCAACCCTCTAATTACACAGTTGGTTCCTCTGGAAACCAACCCCCATTCTAAAGCTATCAGGCACAGGTAGCCACCAGTCATCTCATTAACATAAACACAGGCCTACAGGCCTGGTTGAAAGGGGCTTATTACAGATAACAAAAGATGCTCCTATCACTGCTATCACTCAGGAAATTAAAAGGGTTTCAAGAGCTCTGTGCCAGGAACTGAAGGCAAAGACCAAATACATACAGACCTTTCTTGACTTACAATGGTGCTATGTCCTGATAAATCCATCAAAAGTTGAAAATATCTTAAGTCATAATGCATTTACTGCAACACCTAACCCACTGAACATCAGAGCTTAGCCTCGTCTACCTTAAAAGTGCTCAGAACACTTCCATTAGCCTCCAGTAGGGCAAAATCACCTAACTCTAAGCCTATTTTATGATAAATTGTTGAACATCTCATGTAATTTATTGAGTGCTATACTAAAAGTGGAATACAGAATGGTTGTGTGGGTGCAGAATGATCACAAGTGTATCAGGTGTCTACCCTCGTGACTGTGTGGCTGCCTGGGGGTGGGGACTGGGGTTGCCATGACCCAGCATAAGAGTATGGGATCCCCTATCACTAGCCCAGGGAAAGATGCAAATTTAAAGTACAGTTCCTACCCAATGCTTATCACTTTTGCACCATCATAAATTAAAAAAAAAAAAAAGTAGAACTATTGTAAGTAAGTTGGGGACCATCTGCATTTCTTACGTAATATCATACCTGGACACGTTACTCCCCCTAAATCCAAATATTGGGAAGTCCACATGTTTCCCACCTGCCTTCGGTCTGGTTACCCTCAGCGGGAATGAAAGAAACGTCCACAGAAGTGGGTCTGGGGGCCCAGGCGTGGGCACAGTTCAGACTGCAAACCTTTCTTATATGTGTGTCTTATCAAAGCTTGAACCAGCCCCACTGATGAGGCATGAACTGATGGCTAAATACCCAATGACATTTTGTTTGTAAACCTTTATTTATTAGAAAGGAAGATTGCCGTTGAAAACCTACAACCTGTTTTTCCAGCGTATTCAGTTGACATCTCAGCAAGCATGTCAAAGATGAGAAAAGATGCCCGTGTGAGGAGGGCGAATGGTCACACATCAGCTCCTGTACAGCCGGAGTTGCAACAAAGATGCGTGCTGCTCCCAGGGCTCTCGAGAACCCAGGGACCTGAAGGACAGCTCTCCTCGGCCCGGAGCTGCTGCTTCCCGTCACACCTACAGATCCAAGACCTGCCGGGCTCATCAAAGCACACAGGGAAGAGTGGAGAAGGCAGCGGAGACCAGAAATACTGACAAAGACCGTCCTTCCGGAGGCGGCAGGCCTCCCACGTTACTCACTAAGGCACTGTCTTTATTTGGACACTAGGAAATCTCACCAACCTTGTGCGGGGGCCAAGATCATCAGCACCAGCCCTCTGCCAAGCACTTCTGCTAATACATGGGAGGCCAGAAACTGCTCACAATCCTCACACATTCCCAGTCCAGTACACCACAAAGGAAGCCGTAACTCAGTTTCAATGTACTTTAATGGATTTGTTGCAAACATAATTTTTGCCGCGAAGTAATTTTGATGGCGGTGTCTGTCCAATCCACGCACTCACCTAGACGAACACATTTTTATCTCAATTATTAATAATTCTCCGTTCATTTTACTGACATTCTCCAAATGGGAAAGAAAATTCACCTAATTACAGCTCAATTCCCACTGTATTATTATTCAAGCAAAGATGTTATGTATTTTCAAAGTTTGGTTTTAGGATTGAATGGTCAGGCTCAAGTAAGAACAGAATGAACATTTAAAAAATGTTACACATAGTCATTTTCGATAAAATTATGTTAATTTTTAAAAATTTATTTGACAGCGAGAGAGGGGGGAGAAAGAAAGAGCACTAGCAAGGGGAGCAGCAGGCAGAGGGAGAGAAGCAGGCTCCCCACTGAGCAGAGAGCTTGATGTGGGGCTCGATCCCAGGACCCTGGGATCACGACAGGAGCCAAAGGCAGATGCTTCACGAACTGAGCCACCCAGGTGCCCCAAAACTATGTTAATTTTTGAAGAAATAGTTTCTGTATAATTTTTCTGAATGAAAATATCTGAAATTACCAACTGGCACCTGACCATGATTGCGTACACTAGCTAACATGTAGTTATAAAAGGACTGTGGAAAAAACTGACTGGGCTCTAACGGTTAGTTTGGACCAAGTACTGTTAAAGTGGCTGAGGTCCACCATGTTTTCCTCATTCTCTTATTCATTCAACAAATGGTTGTCCTATTATGTACAAGATACTGTGTGACATGCTGGACATGTAGTGGGAGACAAAGAATAAAAATCAAAGGTCAAATTCACTTTTTAGCAAGTCTCTACATGAACTTCAGTCCTAAGCTACAGCAAAGATACTATGGAATATAATAGGATCTCATGCTACGGATACTATTAACCCATAGAATTATTTTAGTGTTCTTTCAATTCTGTACAGTTATTACCTGCAGTAATGCAGGTGGGAAAACTTACTACGTTAACCTGAGACCTAAAAACCAGCCCTAATTAAACAGATAATCTGCAAGTAAAAATGAATATACATTGTTTTTTTCTGACAACCCTGAGTTAACAGCATACATGACATTTGTCAATCTCAGGTTTTTTGTTTTTCTGTTTTTTTCATGTACTTATTATTTAACATATGCTATTAATTCTCTCAGGCTTGTCAGAAAAACAAAATAATGCTCATCACTAATGAATAAGTAATATGATTCAAATAAAGTTAAGTACATTTTTCAACTTCTCCTGAACTACTTTCTATCATATTTATCCCCAAAGTGAATAAAGAATAACCAAAAAAGGTTCGTGAATGTTTTTCACAATATCTGTATTCTAGTCATTTGGGATTGCAGTCTTTATTAGGATAAGATGTTAATTTGTTAGCTTCAAAAAAAAAAAAAAAAAAAAGTAAGGCAAAGCCATGCAGCTCTCAGTGGAAAAGTTAATTCTAATGCAATAGAACAAATTAACACTCTTAAGCAAAGCAGCTTGGAGGAGAAGGTTCTAAGCATTTGTAAGAAAAGGACACACTGTTGCAAGAGGAGCAAAATGCAACAGAAGATTAAAAACTACACTGGCTCAACATTTTGCTTGGGAGTGGATGTTTTTATAAAATGTGCACAAGCCCAGCCTGGTTTGCCTAAGTTATTTCTGGTAGCATTTAATCTTGTCAAGTTTCCTTTTGAAAGTTTAACATTTGACATCTACAGCAGTAAGAGTGACAGAAATTCAGTCAGCGATTTTTTTTTTAAAACTCCTAATGATATTCTTTTCTTTTCACGGTATTTCATTAGTTTGCTAGCGAGAATTCTATTTTATGTAAAAAAAAGAAGCGTGCTGAGCCTTTTAGGGAAGGATGTAAGCATATTGTTTGTTGCCAGTCACAGTATGCTTTTTATAGGAGGATATAAACTGGTCCTTCTGTCCATGGAGTGGAACAAGAGAAATACCTTCAGCGCATAATTTATTTCTTTGGCACGTGCTCTCAACAGTGACTGTATCGCTGCTCTCCAGTAGACACATGATTAGTTTCCTTAGAGTTCTGTTACACTTCGGATCATTAAGCAGTTCGGTCACCATTTTCCCTGGGCAGTAGGATATCACGTGAGCCCGAGCTCCGTTTGTGAACATGTGAACATATCAACGACTCATTAAAAAGGGCAATTCCAAAGTCAGATGTAAACAGTGCTGAATGTTTATTTAATTGAATATCAGGCATATGTGGCTGCAGCACGGTGGGCTGGCTGCATTCCTCACAAGGACATTAACCGTGTGGTCTTTGGAAAACAGCGTATTTAACTGCGCATCACCCCCAAGTTTGCAGTCTGTGCATTTCATTCAGTCAAACTCTTTGAATTCTGTCCATAATCATCGATTAGAAACTAGTCAACACTGAGAGGTTGGGAAGATGGCGGAGGAGTAGGGGGCCCCTTTTTCAGCCGGTCCCCTGAGTCGAGCTGGATAGGTACCAGACCAGCCTGAACACCCACGGAACCAGCCTGAGACGCAGGATGATGCATCTGGATCTCTACAAATGAACATCTCCAGTGCTGAGTATTGAGGTACAAAGCAGGGAGCTGTGAAACAGTGCACAGATATCGGAAGATAAAAGGAAGGGGGAGGGAGCCGCCGCGTTCGGGCACCGGGAAGCGGTAGCCGCCTGCACGGGGCAGCGGGCGAACTCACGGACCAGACCTGCACCTGGAAGAGAGCAGACTGAGACCGTGAGCCGGGGAAGGCGCGCGACCAGACTGAGACCGGGAGCTCCGGGAGCGCGCGGGGGCGGCTGGAGGTGTTAGAAACACAAAGGAGAGAGACGCGCCGGCCCTGGAAGTGAGGGCAGGGACACTGGGTGTGGGGCGCACATCCCGGGACGCTGCAGGGTTGAGCAGCACCAACAGAAACAGAGTTAAAATGGCCAGAACATCAGTGGAGAACGGTCCACGATCCCTCTGTTCTGAGACAGAGGCTGAGATTCGGCCACTGCTGCTCTTACTCTCAGAAGAGGCACAGCAAAACGCCAGGGAAAGCCACCAGAGAACAAAAGCCTGGAAATACCGGCTCACAGTGTGCCTATCCCCATCCCCCCTCGCAGGGGACACGGAGACTCTACCCAAACAGGGTTGCCTGAGTATCAGCGTGGCAGGCCCCTCCCCCAGAAGGCAGGCTGAAAAAAATCAAGAAGCCCACATCCCTAAGATCCCTATAAAACAAGGGCACATGACCTGGGTCCCGGTCAATAATTAAAACCCTTCAGAGTGTAGGGATAGAGGGTACATTCCTCAATCTCACAAAAACCATCTATGAAAAGCCTACAGCAAATATTATTCTCAACGGGGAAAAGCTGGAAGCCTTTCCCTTAAGATCAGGAACACGACAAGGATGCCCACTCTCGCCACTATTATTCAACATAGTACTAGAAGTCCTTGCAACAGCAATCAGACAACAAAAAGGTATTAAAGGTATCCAAATCGGCAAAGAAGAAGTCAAACTGTCTCTCTTCGCAGATGACATGATACTCTATATGGAAAACCCAGAAGAATCCACACTCAAACTATTAGAAGTTATAGAGCAATTCAGTAATGTGGCGGGATACAAAATCAATGCTCAGAAATCAGTTGCATTTCTATACATGAATAATGATACTGAAGAAAGAGAAATTAGGGAATCCATCCCATTTACAATAGCACCAAAAACCATACGTTACCTTGGAATTAACTTAACCAGAGACGTAAAGGACCTATATTCTAGAAACTATAAATCACTCTTGAAAGACATTGAGGAAGACACAAAAAGATGGAAAAATATTCCATGCTCATGGATCGGAAGAATTACCATAGTTAAAACGTCCATGCTATCCAGAGCAATCTACACTTTCAATGCTATACCGATCAAAATACCGATGACATTTTTCAAGGAACTGGAACAAATAGTCCTTAAATTTGTGTGGAACCAGAAAAGGCCCCGAATCGCCAAGGAACTGTTGGAAAGGAAAAACAAAGCTGGGGGCATCACAATGCCAGATTTCGAGCTGTACTACAAAGCTGTGATCACAAAGACAGCATGGTACTGGCACAAAAACAGACACATAGACCAATGGAACAGAATAGAGAACCCAAAAATGGACCCTCGGCTCTTCGGGCAACTAATATTTGATAAAACAGGAAAAAACATCCAGTGGAAAAAAGACAGTCTCTTCAATAAATGGTGCTGGGAAAATTGGACGGCTACATGCAAAAGAATGAAACTTGACCACTATCTCACACCATACACAAAGATAAACTCCAAATGGATGAAAGACCTCGATGTGAGACAGGAATCCATCAAAATCCCAGAGGAGAACATAGGCAACAACCTCTACAACATCGGCCAAAGCAACCTTTTTCATGACACATCTCCAAAGGCAAGAGAAACAAAAGATAAAATGAACATGTGGTACTTCATCAAGATAAAAAGCTTCTGCACAGCCAAGGAAACAATCAAAAAAACTAAGAGGCAGCCCATGGAATGGGAGAATATATTTGCAAATGATGCTACAGATAAAAGACTGGTATCCAAGATCTACAAAGAACTTCTCAAACTCAATACGCAAGAAACAAATAAAGAAATCATAAAATGGGCAGAAGATATGAACAGACACTTTTCCAATGAGGAGATACAAATGGCCAACAGACACATGAAAAAATGTTCAAAATCATTAGCCATCAGGGGAATTCAAATCAAAACCACACTAAGATACCACCTTACGCCAGTTAGAATGGCAAAAATCAATAAGGCAGGCAACAGCAATTGCTGGAGAGGATGTGGAGAAAGGGGATCCCTCCTACATTGTTGGTGGGAATGCAGGTTGGTGCAGCCACTGTGGAAAACGGTGTGGAGGTCCCTTAAAAAGTTAAAAATTGATGGGGCGCCTGGGTGGCACAGCGGTTGGGCGTCTGCCTTCGGCTCAGGGCGTGATCCTGGCGTTCTGGGATCGAGCCCCACATCAGGCTCCTCCGCTGTGAGCCTGCTTCTTCCTCTCCCACTCCCCCTGCTTGTGTTCCCTCTCTCGCCGGCTGTCTCTATCTCTGTCTAATAAATAAATAAAATCTTTAAAAAAAAAAAAAAAAGTTAAAAATTGAGCTACCCTATGACCCAGCCATTGCACTACTGGGTATTTACCCCAAAGATACAGATGTAGTGAAGAGAAGGGCCATATGCACCCCAATGTTCATAGCAGCAATGTCCACAATAGCTAAATCGTGGAAGGAGCTGAGATGCCCTTCAACAGATGACTGGATTAAGAAGGTGTGGTCCATATATACAATGGAATATTACTCAGCTATCAGAAAGAAGGAATTCTCAACATTTGCTGCAACATGGACGGCACTGGAGGAGATAATGCTAAGTGAAATAAGTCAAGCAGAGAAAGATAATTATCATATGATTTCTCTCATCTATGGAACATAAGAACTAGGAAGATTGGTAGGGGAAGAAAGGGATAAAGAAAGGGGGGTAATCAGAAGGGGGAATGAAGCATGAGAGACTATGGACTCTGGGAAACAAACTGAGGGCTTCAGAGGGGAGGGGGCTGGGAGAATGGGATAGACTGGTGATGGGTAGTAAGGAGGGCACGTATTGCATGGTGCACTGGGTGTTATATGCAACTAATAAAAAGAATAGAAAGACAAAAAATAAGTAAATAAATAAAATATTAAAAAAAAAAAAAAGAAACTAGTCAACACTGATACCAGTAAATCACCCAAACGTCAAAGTATACATAAGAACAGAAGTTTTAAGTCTTCCGTGCCAAACGGGCTGACAGAGATCCCAAATTCTGAGGACTTTGGAAGGATGTTTAGGGCAGTGTTGAAGTACACCATGTATTCCAGCAGGAACTTGCCTGAATGATTTGTGTGTGCTAACACTACAATTCCGACAATGTTGCTGAAAAGGAAGTATTTTTATCCCCACGTTAAAGGTCAAAAAAAAAAAAAAAAAAGAAAGAAAGAAAAAACAAAAAACAAAAAAACAAACAACAACAATAACAAAACTGAGTCCAGAAGATCAGTAACAACATCTGGACTGAAAACCAAGGAATTAGATTAGATTTCAAACCTGAATCTATTTCACTCAAAATCCTCTCATTTCTATACTGTCTCTCACTTGGGTAGAGTAAGTTAGTGTCATATGTCTCATTGTTTCTAATGCCTTTAAAATCCATACAGTTTCTAGAGCCTAGATTAAAAAAAAAAAAATCCTCTTTTCTTACTAATTACTATACATAGAGCCCTTGGAACTCAGTTCTCTAACTTAATAGCCGGTTATCAGATTATTATAAACCTTTAAGTTTATGAGTCATTTATACCATAGGGAGCCATTAGGCTTTAGATGTAGGTCATTCATTCATCTGTTTAATAATTATTGAGAGTCTACTATGTGCTGCACCCTATGTCAGGTCTTGACAGATGGGTAGAGCCCCTAGTCTCATAAGGTAATCATCGAAAAAATACCTAAACTTAACTTTGTCACTTTCTCCTTGCATATGATCAACCATGGAATGATTAAAAACTATAACAATAAGGCTTTTATTTTTTTAAGAGGGGAAAAAAAAAAAAAAGAAAAAACACCTAGACAGAAACCAGGAGTAGACTTCCTAAATAGGACCCCAAATCTTGAATGCATAAAAGTGAAGGATTCAGTTTTTGACTTTGTGCTAGCTAAAAATATCTATATGGAAGAAAACCACCATAAAAATTACATGACATGTGCAAAACCAGGAAAGATATTTTAACTTATGGTATGTTAGAAAAATGATTAAAAATGGTAGAAAACAGGGCAAAGGACAGAAAGAGCTATTTCAAAAAGCAAATTTAAAATGCCAGTAAAATAAAATAAAATAAAATAAAATAAAATAAAATAAAATAAAATAAAATAAAATAAAATAAAATAAAATAAAATGCCAGTAAACCCATGAAACCATGTCTTGCTTCAACAGCAAGCAAGGACATGGGAAGATATCAGTGGCTCCGAGTTTTCTTAAACACACCCGGCATGGATGGGGTCCAAGGAGGCTCTAGACGTGTCACTGCTGCCATCTTTTTTGGGCGGGGGGGAAGTGGAGAGTCTACTTCACTGACTAGGCATTTTTTTGTAGCTCCAGAAAACCTTGGGCATGTTTTGTCCCCACAGATAAATTCTGAAAGGAGGAGAAATTGAGTGGTGACCCCATCTTTCTCTTGGCTAATCATCTCATGATGCTCACTTGTGTGTGTTCCTTTCTGGGATGGCACGCGGACAGAAATATGGCTGGCAAAGGGGAAGCACATAAAGGCATGCGTACCTAAGTAATTTCCTAGCTCAGGACACACGTCTTCCCTTTCTCACCCAAACCTGAATTTCCTGGTCACAGGACTTAACTGTAAACGATGTCACACAAATCAACATTGTCTAAGGTCGTCAATTAGAAACTACGTGGGACACAGACTTTTAATAACTTGTCAAAGCTCCTTTTGTATGGTTTCCACAGAGCAGGAATCCTTGTTTTTCGTTATCTTTGATGACTCCTACAACTGTTCCAGGTTCAGACACTGTCAAGGTATCTCGAAGTTCTTCTACTTCTCTGCTATGAAAAGCGCAGTCCTACTTATCACAGTCTGGGGTCACACAATCAGAGGAACTACTCGCTATATTATGATCATTTCAGCCAGAGGGGGTAAAGCCTTCTGTCAATGTATCTGCTACTCAAATGTTCCAAGTTGTAATTAATTAGGAGGAAAGAACATTGGAAAAATACATTTCAAAGATAAATCTACTCACTGAGTAGTTCAGCATGTCTTATATTTTCACATTTCTAGAGCAACTGCCAAATTCATGCCTGTCGACAAATTTGGGAACAGAGGAAATGATAGAAGGGGATTTAAAAAACCAGCAACCAGCCGAAAAGGCTATCTGCCACTTGTGTATTTGTTGTCACGTGCCAAAAACTTCTATGATACTGTTGGACTCAGTGTTGAAAAGCCCCCGGACTCCTGAGTATCTGCTGCCCTTGTTTCCTGAATGGCCCAGGAGAAGACAAAGCTTAGGCCATCCTGCCCTCACCGGCCCAGAGCTCACCCTAAGTTCAAAGTCACAGAATCCTGGTGCTTTATTATTATTTTTTTAAAGATTTTATTTATTTATTCGACAGAGATAGAGACAGCCAGCGAGAGAGGGAACACAAGCAGGGGAAGTGGGAGAGGAAGAAACAGGCTCATAGCAGAGGAGCCTGACGTGGGGCTCGATCCCGTAACGCCGGGATCACGCCCTGAGCCGAAGGCAGACGCTTAACCGCTGTGCCACCCAGGCGCCCCAGAATCCTGGTGCTTTAGATCTAAAAGGCCAAACTCAAATTATTCCCATCCCCCAGGCCTCCCCATACCATTTCACTGAACCATCCCACACGTGGGTGCTTGGGAGCAAAGCCCCGGAAATCTATCTTAACCTCCTTCCTCATTCTTCCTATTCAGTGGGTCTGTAGGTCCTACCTATTGTGCCTCCTAGATAAACCTAAATACAGACACTTCTCACTACCTTCCTTGCCAGCAGCCGATTTCAAGCTGCCAACACATCTTGCCTCTATTAATACCATAAGCCTTTATAACTGGACTCAGCACCTCCATTGGTTTCCCTTCAATGAGCCACTGCAAAGAGGTTTTAAAAGAAAAAAAAAAATGCCTAAAACCATCCAGTGGATTCTCATCTTCACATGGTCCCTATGGGTTACCCCACACTCAATTCTACCTCTTTCCTTTCCTCAGGATGGATAAGACACAGTCCCTCTTCCTAGTCCTCAAATAAGCCCAGTTTACGTCCAACCCAGCATTTCCTCACGGTCTTTTACCGCTGTCCAGAATACCTTCTTCCTAAATACTCAGGAGACGAGCTTACTTCCATCAGAGGGCTGTCTCAGTTCACATTCGTGTCCCCTTAAAATGAACTTGTCTCCTTCTGCTGGGTAAACGGGTCCCGCCCATCATTTGCACTCAGTGCCACTTTTGTCAGAGCACTTGGCACAACTTAAATTGAACTTATTGTTCCTGCTTATTTATTTATCTTCTCATTGCTGGTCTCCCTCACACTGGAGTGAAGCCTCCATGGAAGCAGAGCCTCTTCTGGTTTTTTCCATGGCTGTATCCCACCTCCCAAACATGCATGGGGTATACTTGGTGCTCAGGAAAGATTGATGAAAATAGTTATGCCCTGAATTTGACACGTGAGAAATCACAGACTCATGGAATGTATAAAAATTGAAGTCTTGCTCCTAGTGAACAGTCACAGGATGGAAATCCAGATTCTCCGACTCCTACTCCAGGGCTCTGGCAGTCGACCAGATTGCCTCTTTCACCGCTTGACTCATATGAGCATTCATATTTTTGGAGTGTTCTCATAGAGCTCTCATGAGATTTTGACAGATCTAAGAGGAGGGTGCTTCTCTGTATCCTTCCTGAAATCAATGAATACACGAGCTCAGATCCTCCCATGAGCCATCATGTTAAAAGCCCCAAGAAGGAAGACAAAAACAGAAGAGCAGAGTTCAGTGATCCACAGAGATGAAGACATCAGGGTCTGAGCTCTTGGACTCCAATGTCCCCAAGTTCAAATCTGTCCATCCGGACTTACCAGCTGTAAATAAAAAAGTACTTTTTCCCTCCTCATCTATGCTTTGGTGTCTGTTGCTTACAATCAAGGGATTTTAGCTATGGGGGCCCTTGAGGGGCTCAGCAGGTTAAGCAACTGCCGTTGGCTCGGGTCATGATCCCAGGCTCCTGGGATGGAGCCCCACAGGCTCCCTGCTTAGCAGGGAGTCTGCTTCCCCCTCTCTCTCTCTCTGCCCTGCCCCCCACTCATGCTCTCGCACATGTGCGCGCTCTCTCTCAAATAAATATATAAAATCTTAAAAAAAGAAAAGAATTTTGACCATGCATTTGACTTTGTAAATAGGAGCACATTATACATTAGAAGAATGGCGTATTTTGGAACATTAAAATGCTTATCGTCTCAGTGAAATGCTACCTAGCATGATTTATAGTGATGCAACATGTCTTTAGTCCTCAGCGTGTGTTTATAGGTGGTTTTATTCAATTCAAATTATTGACTGTCTGAGATACTTAATCATACATTGGAAATTCCCAGGCTAAAATCAACTCAGTTAAATTAGTGGTATCTGTCCAATCACTGTATTGATACAGAATCCGTGCTCTATTTCACTGACCATGGGAAAAGATGAAAAAACAAAACATGCTAAATGTATGTGGTTCCTGTTCTAAATACTCTCGTCAAGAATGAATTTTCATAGTAATAGTACTCAGGAAAGGTGATCTTCAATTTCATTCTAACAGACAAAGCTCAATTTCATCAGAAAAAAATAATTGTAAATCCTGATAATAAATCTCCCAGAAGACTTTGCTTATTCAATACTTTGAGGCAACTAGTGTTCTGCCCTCAATTTTATTTTTATTGTTTTTGAATGATTAATATACAGGCATTGACTAATAATTTCTTTTGCAGAATTGAACTGCAATGTTATTGATGGGTTTAGAAATGGGATCTGAAGATATATTATCATAACTATAGAGCTTAAAACAGTAAGCCAATGGGGTAAAAAAAAAACACATTTAAGTAAATCTAAAGCTCAACTTCAAAATAAAAATTATGTATGGCTATTTTGACAACAGATGACAAATCCTCACTGGTAGTGGTGCTCAGACATTTATAAAAGTCTCATCCAACTGGAAAACTAGAAGAGATATAAACTACAACCAGATCTTCTTTTATGTGCTCTCTATTTTCCAAACAAATCGGGTGTAAGGCAAATGATGGGAGTAATGTTGCTTCTCATAAGAGATTGATTTTAAATGGATTTTCTGGTATGATTCCAAAGATGAATCCAGTGTCTGAAAGAATTCTTGAGCTCTCTGGCTGTAAGCCAAATGACATTTCAAAGAATAATCAAGATTACACTAGAGATTTTTCTAAAGTGAGGATAACATTAGAGGTTGAGATAACCTACATCTCTTTGGAGAAGTTCATTAGGATTTTATGTGATAGGTGCAGGGGATACAGGTTTTCATTAAAAAGAATGGGCGGTTTAGAGGATATTTTCCCTCGGCATCAGACAATACACTACAGAAAGTGAGAACAATGTAATTAATAATGATATTAAGAATCCATCACAATGCTCCACCTGTGCCCTTTTATCCTAGGAGAGAGGCTTTTAGAGTAGAGAGACAAGGACACACAATATTTTAAACAGGTACTTGAAAGAATACTCTACCATCATAAATTCAGCCCAGTATTTTTCCCCCCAAATCCTCAGCTGTAATCAAGCAGAATATATTCAAGAATCAAGGTTATCTCATGGCTGCAACACCAGATCAGGAGTCAACAATCAGAATCCCAGTTCCTAGTACCCCACAACAAACTTATTCAGATTACTTCTAGGTCTCAACTTTTTTTCATCTGTAAAATAACAAAGTTGATGAAATGATTTTCAATGTCCCTCATGTTCTAAAAGTGGCCTGATTCTGTAATATAACTGTGGGAACATGTAATATTTTGTTCTAGAATGTAAACAGACAAGCAAATAAAGATAATCTAACAAGATGTAAGGGTTTCAAACCAAAGGAATTTAGCTGTTGTTCTCAAATTTGTCAGCTTTAAGGCTCTGGCTGGGGAAGGGGGCATTTCTCAGACCTCTTTCCATTCTTCCCTGTCTTACTTTTTCTTAACCCATCTGCAGAACAAAATGTAGTAATATCCTAAAATCTTGACTTGTCGAAATTCTTAAACCAATTGAAAGATGACTTTTATTTGCATGTACCACCACCGCATACTGACACAAATGCATCGTGCATGTTTATTTACATGTAGTGATGTTCAATAATGTCTTAGCTTTGGGCAAGTAGCTTTTTTCATCAATTATCACATATGATCTATTTCAGATAAATTAGCATAGTATAAAAGGAAATTGGGCCATTTCCTAAATATTTATAAATAAACTCAAAAAAAATCTGCCACTTCACAAGATCAAAGTTTACTGAAGGATGGGATATTTGAATAATCTCAAAATATATTTTGTATTAATCACAGAAAAAAGGAACACAGCAGCTCCGCAGTGTAAGTACCTGATGGGCACTACCTTAACCAGATGGACAAAGTTAACATCTCCAATAATGAAACAAATTGACTTTATTTCCTTCTCATAGAGAGAAAAACACATTGCTTCCATGGTGTTCCTGCCCAGAATGCATAATGTGAATCTAATCATGGGGAAACATCAGACACATTCAAATAATCGGCCCGTTCACTTCTAAAATTTCAACGTCATGAAAAACAAAGGAGAGGAATCGCTGTAGATTAAAGGATAATAAATAGACACAACACTAAATGGAATGTGTGATCCTGAATTAGATCCTGGACAGAGGATAAAAAAAGAAAGCCATAAAGGACATTCTGGAGGCAAATGGTAAAATTTGATTATAGACCTGGGATTAATTAATAATACTGCATCAGTAAATCTCTTGATACATACACAGTGGTTATTTGACAAGAATATGCTTGTATTTATGAAATACACAGATAAAAGAGCAGCACGTTTGCAACTTCCTCTCATCTAAGTAGCCAAGTGAAATGTGTGTGCTGTGTTGTATGTGTCTCTGTGTAAAGACAGAGGCAGCCACACACGCACGTGCGCGCACACACACACAGAGGGAATGATGAGGCAAAAGGAACAAAATGTTAACAATTAGTGCATTTTGCTATGGTCGTTCCTTGGATCATTTTTACACCTTTACGTTTTATACCTGCTACACCTTTTTACACTTACACATTTACTGAACTAGGTACCACTGAAGTTCTTTTCTAGAGAAAAGTAGCAAAGCAATGTTGGTCACAAAGATGCACTTCAAAAAACTAAATACCCCTCCACCAAAAACAAAACCAAAAACATGGGGCGCCTGGGTGGTGTAGTTGTTAAGCATCTGCCTTCAGCTCAGGGCGTGATCCTGGCGTTATGGGATCGAGCCCCACATTGGGCTCCTCTGCTAGGAGCCTGCTTCTTCCTCTCCCATTCCCCCTGCTTGTGTTCCCTCTCTCTCGCTGGCTCTCTCTGTCAAATAAATAAATAAAATCTTAAAAAAAAAAACCAAAAACAAAACCCCCAAACAAACAAACAAACAAAACCACCCACTAAAATAAAGGAAAGGGTTCAGCCTTACCCAGTAATACTCACAATTAGAAAAAGATGTTACAATACTGAGAACAAAATTTGCTCAAGAAATCAGAAATCAACTGACATGCAGAGAAATCAACATTTTAGGCATAAACCAACATTTAGGCTACTTTGTCAGAACATAAAAATGAGTCTCCATAGCAAATCAAGAAAATGATTTGAATCTTGGGACTGCCCCTTCTGTCCTCCTCACACTCCACATGCCCATCTTCTGCCACACTGTCCCAAATCTGGCACAACTCAATTCTGGACATAGTAAGTATTCAATCAACTGGACTTTCCCACAATCACTGGACTCATAAATGAAAAAGCATATGAATGAACATGAGCTTGGCTGTAGGCAGAACCATTAAGAGAATCTGCCTTCAAAAAATAAAAAAAAATAAAGAGCACACCTACCTATCCCCAACATGTGTAACTAAAAGCAGCTTTGAAAAGATCTGCCTTCGTTGCTACAGTATCTCTGGGAGAATGAACAGGATGTAGAATTTTGGACTTGGGTAACATTTAATTAGAATGCTTGGTCTCTCACCACAAGCCTTTGGTAATATATCTAAATTTGTGGACTTCAGATTGCTCTTCTGTTAAAACTGGGTGATAATATTTAATCTGGAGAATTACAACAGTAGATGATAAGAAAAGCTTGCATTTCCTGGACACATGGACCATGTGCCAGCACTCTAATTAATATCCCAGAAGATCTCATTTAACGTTGTTGACATCCCTATCAGACAGGTTCAGTTATCACGCTCCATTTTACAAGTGAGTTATGTAACCTGTCCAAGGTCACAACTCTGGTAAGAAGCAAAGTATCCAATGCCAACATATACGGCTCCAAACAGTCAACATGGACTAGCAGTTAGGACTCGCCATTAACAGAGCTCAACTCCCTGGGTCCAGATCCTTGCTCTGACACTTTGCAAGGCTCCAATATTGACCAAATCATTTCAGTTCCCTGTGCCTTCCTTTCTTCAAAATTATAATAGTAGCAGCACTTACATTCTGATAAAGAGTAAATAAATAAATAAATATACATACATATATAGATATATATTCACTGATGATTCACTAATTCATATATTAAAGAAAAGTTTTGTACTGAGACATATCAGGTAGAAATGAAGGATAAGGTTAATGGATTTTACTAAAAACAGAAGGATTACATGAAGTCTGTTAACCATGATAAATACATTATGTGTGTGTGGGTGTGTATGTATGTATGTGTGTGTATGTGTGTGTGTGTGTGTGTGTATAAATAAAATAGGCTTTTAAATCATGCTAGGCTCTGCTCCTAACATGACTCTCTCTGTCTCTCTCTACACACACACACACATATGTATATGCATATATATGTATGTATATGTGTACGTATATATGTATGTGTGTACATATATATGTATAAGTATATACATATTTACACATATATACATATATATGTAAATCTCCTGTAGATATATAGTCTATATCCTATAGAAAGATACACACACACATAAAATATATTAGTTTGGCATTATAAATACAGTGAGGTTTGGAACAGAGCTCACCTGATCTAAGTCTCAGAAGGGTTATCTATTGTTATATGTAAAATACATGACCCTGGTAGGTTATCAACAAACAGTATTACTTGTAATAAATTCAACTGAGAAAAGCTGCCTAACTTTTATTTTTAGGTTGTGGAAGCCTGAGAAAAATCCTTGTAGCTATGAAGATAATATTACGTAGACTTACATTATTCCAGTGCATTAATTTAATACCCATTGAACTAAATGCAGGAGTTCTAACATACAAGAATGAGTCTGTGATTAAATAAAAGGCACAACAGACAGTAATTGTTTTGAATGTCTTATGATGCTTTAAAACTCTTTAAACGTACCCAGCCACAGCACACTAATTTTCAATGATCAACTCTTATAGAGTAATTGGAGTATAGTCTTAACTCATTTAATATTACTTACATAGCTAAGGGCTTCCATGTCAGCTAAGCATACAGATTTTTATGGAGCTATTTTGTAGATACTTTGGAGTTTTCTTTTTAATACCTCTATATAATTATAATTAGTTCAGAAGGCCCAGTAACACTCTGAGATAATTCTGCATAAATTAATTGCTAAAGGGCACAATTAACTTTTTATTAACGTTTGCAATAATAAACATTCAACTTAGTTTCTAATATTTCATAAATTATATTCCATATTTTAATTGCTCCTATATTAAGTTTTATTACTTAATGTCCTTGAATATTTGCCTTGGGGACCAAAGCAAGCACTCTAACATGCTTAATCCCAAAGAAAACCTGCGTTCAATTAGACAGTACGAGTCAGGCAAGCACTGACTGCAATCTCCCACTGTTGTCATAGGCAAGAAAGAAGAATTCCTTCACAGGAAACTTCACCACGGGAAGATACACCTTTGACAAAAGTAATGTTATCATAAAATAATACAATTTAGTTCTTTAAGGAAACTTTTTTTTTTTTTAACTAGAGAAATTAGGCATCACCCTGGACTCATGTTACAATTCAGTGCATTCACTCATGACTTTAGGTTCCCCAGTGATGGGGTAGGCTTGTTCATTAGCCGGGCTCAGAGTGGAAACCATGCACTCTGATGCTCAGTAAGTCCTCCCACCCTCCATTTAAAAAACAATACTTAATTTCTCAAAAAAGAATCCTTCAATCTCTCTGCTTTGAGGTTACAAGTCTGACCCCAAACTACTGGGAGCCAAGCATGAGAAGAGAGAAGGCATCTCAATGTTTGGAGACTTTCAACAATCCCAGCTCTTCTCAGTAAATTCCTTCACCTCACCCTCATTTCCACCTGATGTTCTACAATCCAAAGCCTCTCTTTAATGAGGTTATTAAATATTTAGGTATATAACCCCTTACCCATGAAGCATGTATATCATTGGCTGATTTAAGGATTGACTGTATTTTTGAAATCTGCAACCACTCCCCCAATAGCTTCTGTTCTAAGGCTTTTCAAAAGCTTGTTACCCCAGGGTTGTTGAATGGAAGAGCCCTTAGGTATAAAAGCTCTGTGAGCTTCACTCGGAGCCAGAACAGAAGGATTCACAGAGAACCTTATTCCACACACAGCCTGGGCTTAGAGTTGCCCTCATAGACAAGACTGCTCTGAAAAAGAAAGACAGAGAAGCTGGCTCCTTTGGGGCCACAACAGAGGAAGACAAACATGGGGCCAGGGCTCTGACGGGCCCTTGGAGCCAAGCAGTAGAACCATGGAGCAGGATTCACCACCTACATCCATTCTAAGGGATGCTCTGCAGGTACCACCTGGAAGTCTTTGGCAAGCCTACTGGTTTCATACATTTAAGTGGGAAACAAAAGCAAAAGAAGTGTGTATTTGTGAGAAGTTCTCCATTATATACTCTGAAATGGTAAAGGCAAGCTGCAAAACTTGATGCATATTTTGATTATATTGATTATGTTAGAAAATAAGTTTCTGGGTTGTATATGTGCATGTGTGTTTTTAAATGCTAAAGAAATATCTTAACTCTCAGGAGGAACTGGAGTTGGGGGAAGATAAGACAATGGAAGCTTTTGGGTTTTTACTGAATTATTTTAATATTATTTATTTTCCTTTATGCTTCAAAACCATTTCTGTCCAAGAGAAATATAATGGGAGCCACACATGGGGAGCCACATATAGGATTTTATTAATAATCACATTTTTACAAAAGGTAAAATTTTTAATATCTATATAACCTATCAAAAGTATTATCATCTCAACATACAATCAACATAGAAGTACTGAGATGTTGTACGTCTTTTTCCATGCAAAATTTGTGACACCCATCGTGTATTTCACACGTACAGTACATCTCATTTTGGACTAGAAACATTTTGCGTGCACAACAGCGTCATGTGGCAAGTATCTACCAAATTGAATAATGCAGTTTCATACTATTTACTAAAGTATGTATTTAAAAAAAATACTAATAAAAATACATACTGAAGATGGCTATGTCCAGGTAAAATAGCTCAATTTCCAGGGCGCCTGGGTGGCTCAGTTAAGTGTCTACCTTTGGCTCAGGTCATGATCCCAGGGTCCTGGGACTGAGCCCTTGTGTCTGGCTCTCTGCTCAGTGGGAAGCCTGCTTCTCCCTCCCTCTCTGCCTGCTGCTCTCCCAACTTGTGCTCTCTTTCTTTCTGTCAAATAAATACATAAAATCTTTAAAAAAAAATTTCCTAACTACCCTATTTCTTTATGCTGATAAGAATGTATCTGAAGCCTATCACTGTCTCATTACTTCAGTAACTTAATCACAGCAGATCACTTTCTCTTCAAGGTCTTGTGAAACTGAACCAGGAAAAATTTCATTTAACATAGAGTTGGGAGGCCAGAGGGGAAAGCTCTCATGACCCACCAACTCAGTCAGTGGCAGACCCCAACAAGAGGAAGCCTACTGTACTACCACAGCAGGAAAAAGGAAGATTTTCTGCTTGCCCAGCAACAGCCTAGCCAATGAGAAGCTGCCACAACTCAGCCAATGAGAAACTGTCACCATCCTTAGCTCTCACTTTCCTCCAATGGACTAGCATGCAAAGTGGCCCCTCCCAACTTTCTAGTTTTTCTCAACACAGTGACACTACTCTCCTCTGTTCTCCAGCCTTGCCTGTGGTTTTGGCATAGCTGGCATGGTCCACAACTCCAATTCCTTTGCCATTCCTGAAGAAAACCATTTTTGCTGGTAAAATACCCACCTTGATGACACATAACGGTATCACTTCTGATCTCTTTTAACTTAAGTGCCTGATCCAATAAGCATGCATAATACTCAGTATTCATAAATATTGAAGGAAATAAATCACAATGCCTGTGCTTTGTAAATAGCATGGAGCATGAAAAAAGGCTACCGTATCTGGAGGCATGAGGCAAACTGAAGTGTTATTGGCCAGAGCAATGCTAGGGCACCAGGGAAGGCTATCTGCCAGTCCCAGTCTGAAATAAAAAATTTAACATGGGTTGGAATGTGTACCAGAACAGGCAGAAAAACAGACATGACTGAATTATGCGTAACGGGCTTCTCAATTCCTGAAGAGACAGTTAATCTCATTGTCGATAAAAAAGAAACTCCCAAAGCTCTGTACTTCACGTTAAACCAGAGCAAATGTTACTTTCATTTGTTTTTACTTTCTGTGACTTTAGCCACCAGTGCGGGGCAAGGGAGGGGGGGATCATTAGAACTCGGAAATTGAGAATATTTTCCTAGGTGCCCAGAGTGGTCTGGTCCTGCTGTTTTGTAATAAACAAAGAGCCACCTTCTTCTTCCTAAGAAATACCTTCTTCCCAATAGCAGTGCAAAGTTATGGAAAAAGAAAGATAGAGACCAGTTTCTCCAATCATTTCCAAGAACTGACTTTAATCACTCTGTTCCAAACTCAAAGCCCTGCAGTTACCTTGAAAATCTTCTGAGACTAGAGAATCCACAGTGTCCCCTCCATTGTAAGGGGATCACAGCTGTGACACCATCTTCCCATTGAAGCCCATTTGACTCGTAACAGGAAGGTGGGTGAAACCTTACACCCACTATACTCACACCCCAAAGGTTCAATGCACACTTATACACACATACCACTCAAGTCTCAAAACACACACCAGACACACATTTACATAAACCGTATACACGTATACAAGTATTGCAAATATCAATATTAAACTTGTTTTATTGAGTCACTTACAAATTTAAGATTAGAACTTATTCAATACGTAAAAATGTTTAAAGGGCTCTAGCTAGTGTTTTAAAAAATTGTTGCTGTTTATTTGTATTTATTTTTCTTTTTTGATTAATATCTTAAGTTTTTAGTTTTGCTATTCTGCTTTCCTAGTTTTTGTGTCATTTTCTTCAGTGTAATAGTTGGGAAGAACTAAAAATTTCATCCTTCAAAAATACCTTAACATAATTTTCTCTGAGTATTTACTTAAAGTAACTGCCTCACCATTTATGTGATGCATGTGACACATGTAAGCCATATCCAGCTGCAGTCTACAGATACAGGTCAAGAATAACAACAATTCTTCTCATCAGTTTTGAATGCTGACAAGCTGGAGGCATTTCATTTTCTTTTTTGGGTTTTTTGGGGTTTTTTTTGGTTTTGGTACTTTTTTTTGTTTTGTTTTTTTGGAATAAAGGAGAAAACACACCTGTTCTTAACTTGCACATCACACCTCTTTCATGTCACTTTAGTAACATTAGCTATGCAAGAGATCTTTGATCTTCCTGGAAGAAGCCCACTTATTTGAGAACATGACAAGATTCACAAAAAAGTACAACACAAACAATGTCGTGGGAGTGACATGAGGCTTCTACGCACTGGTGTTTAAACGTGATCTGCATCAATTCTGGAACATTCTGTGCATTGTTGTTTGTTGTTTCATCAATATTTCTCTTTGGATTTTCTCCGAAGAGTCAGCTGAAGCATGTGCTCTTCTCCTCCTGACAGAAGGATGTGAACATGTGAGGATGTATACTGATATTTTGCCTTCTCGATACAAACCCCATCAGTGGTTATTTTTCTACTGATCTCTGTGTCACTTCTTCTATATTTTGGCCAAACTTTCTGCTCCAGTGAGATAGGAAAGCATGCGCGTAATGAGTGATGGATATAAGGAGGCATACCTTATACTGGATGACAGTTTCTCAGACTTTTTGGATGAAGTATGTCTAGGAATTTCCCTCTTTTTACCAGAAACCTATGCCAAATTGGTATTTTATATCCATATATTGGTGACGCTTAGGTGATACACTAGTCATGCAAAAGCCCCACTGCACACATCTGGGATGTGTTTGTGAAAGACTTTCAAAGACTAAAACAGTCACTGCTGCTGTAGGTTTATTCAAACAAAGTAACTTCCCTTCTATACATGGAAAATGCAAGGCGAAATTCAATAGGGCTGTCTTGCTGGGAGTTCAAGACTGATAAAGCCATTCAGGAAGTAGAAGACAAGGAGTCGAGTCAAGAAAGCTCAGTGGGCTTGTTCTCAGAAATAATCTTCATAATTTGAGTTTTGTAAGCTCTGCCAAGAACAAGGGCAGAACTTTTGTACTAGATGATTGTAAAATGGTGGGTAAATCCAATTTAACTCAGTCAGATCCAATCTTACTAATTATTAATCAAAGACATTAATGTATTCAGAAGAGTAATAATTAAATAGGCCTTGTCCCCCTCCCAAATGTTTCTCTACATTTGTACCTAGAGTTAAAAATGTATCTATGGCCTTACTGATTTGGCTCTTGAGGATGGCATGAGAGAAGTCAAACAATGATAATGTTCATTTTAAAACCAAAAAGTAATGCTGTGACTATCTGCAGATATAGACGTGGATACATGTAATATACACTTGTGTAAGGGATATATGTAGCTATGTGAAATACATGTACATGGTTATTCAATATACATATGAATTCAGCAGTATATTTCACTCATTGTACACTTAATGACCATACCTAAAAAACCACGGTCACCAATTCTCTAGTAGACAGAGAGGATACACTATTTTTCTGAGCACTATATGCACAATATCGCTAAGATTTTCCCATTTGTGACTTCATTCAAGTCTCGAAAATTCTTACCAATAAAATGGTAGCATAAGGAGCCGGAAAAACTCTCTCCCTCGAAAAACAGCAATTTATCTAATAATTAATTTTAAAAATCATTTTAATTCTCTAGAAATTGTCCTAAGAGCACACAGGACAGAGGGAGAAGCACATTCTTTTGACATAAGGCAAAGCCTTCCTGGCACAATGGGCTTAAACACAAATTCTGACCACATATTGACTGAAGAATAAGCAACTCTGACCCAGGGGGAACGGACAGGAATCAGGTTTCAGAACCCTGGAAGACAGGAAGACCCTGTGCATGCTCAAGCCTAGGTCCTCTCAAGAGCAGTCCTTAAAAAAGAAAAGAAAAAAAGCAATCCTAGGGGGAACTTCCAAGTTCACAGACACTGGCTGAAAAGAAGGCAAAAAGCATAAACCCCTGAACTACAATGATATTCTCCAAGCCACACCCACATCCACTGATAAAAGGTAAAAATCTAACTGGCAATGAGTACTTAAGCACAACATCGGACAATAATTGGCTTATTCTACCCAGGACAACCCTGGGTACCCAGGTTCCAGGATGATAACAAGGGAATGAAACAATTTATGCAGGGACAAGAGACCTTGAGCAGAGGGAGCCAGACTTGCCAGAATTAGTTCAAGCACCTACCTAAGCCAACAAAAAACAGAGCAGGAAAGAAGCAGGCCAATAAAAACAGCCTTTGAAAGGACCCCTACTGCTGACAGCCCCTCTTGGTGAGTGCATTAAAGAGAGCTCTCAGATGTGCCAAAGCCAATCAAGTGTCGAGTTCTCTATCCCGAAACATTGTGTTAGAACCAGTGAAACTTACACACAAAGGAACTGTAGCGCTACTAGATACTCACCCGAAGCAAGAGATGGAGGAAAAGTTTGTTTTCTAGGCTCTCCGCTCACCATCTAGACAAGACCACGATGCCTACTTCACTTTACAATCCAATTCCTACTTTTTCTCCTGCCAGGAATTTTGTGTGTGCATTCAACCCAGGTCTGCTTTAGAGATTATACTTTCAGTAACCATAAAACGATTCAGATTAAAAGCTGCCGTTTAATTAGAAAAAAAAATAAGAAAATATATTTTTGGTGTGATATATTACACATAATTATAGATGTATGTGTGTGTGTGTATACACACACACACACACACACACACACACACGCATGCAAATATATATGGGTGTAATCAAGAAAGGCACTTCTAACCAGCCTCTTAATTATATAGCTCTCAATTGCCCTGAGCAGAATGGGAAAACTCTGTGAACCCCTTTTCTAAGATTTCTAGATTTCTTGGACACACTGGGCTAAAACCCTAATATTTTCTTTTTGCACAGTGCTTAAGGCCACTCTTTTCTGGTCTATTAACTGACTTGTAGAAAGGAAGAGTAAATTGTCCTTGACTGCACAAACACCCTGATTTTTTTTTTTTTTTTTTTGAACACAAATAGAAGATTTTTAGTTTGGCAGTTTGCAGACATGACTCCCAAGACAAATTAAAGATCATGAAACCTTCCCCCCACCCCCCTCCCAATACTTAGATGTTTTGGATGTAACCTTGGCCGTGATTCTGATTCTGACACCGTTTGGCAATCTTAGGAAAGCCAAAGACTCTCTCTAGACACTTTTTAAAAATTAATTTAAAAAGTGTGAATTTGATGCAGGAAGCAGAAACCAGATGACCTCAAACACTTTCCCAGTTTAAACAATTGATGGTTTCATGATTTAATATGCAGAGAACTCATACTCTCCTCCTCCTGGACTTCTAACAGACGTTCCTACCATATGTTCCCCCTGTGCTTCCGGCAGTGATCCACTGTAGCAATTATTTGATTGTATTGGAATTTTGTTTTGTGGATTTGTCATCCCAGTAGCTTCTTCACTTCTTAAGGCCAAGGTCCAAGTCTGAAATTATTTTTTTTCCTTTTTTTTTCTTTTCCCAGCTTCATACTCCAAGTTCCATAGATACATCTTAGCACAAAAGAGATTCTATTCTTTGTAAGGATTTTATTTATTGGAGACCACGTGCACACAAGTGGGGGGAGGGGCCAAGGGAGGGTGAGAAGCAGACTCCCCAACCCCAGGACCCCGAGATCATGACCCGAGCCGAAGGCAGATGCTTAACTAACTGAGCCACCCAGGCGTCCCACAGAAAAGTGATTCTAAATATGGAATTAAGTGAACTGAAGAAATTAATAAGTTGATAAGTTATTAAAATCTATTTACTTTGGTTAATTTCTGCTTTAGAAAAAAGGTGTAGCACGCATGGCCTTAGCAAGAAGCAGCCACATGACGGACATGTTCTGAGTGTACTGTTCAATGTTTCCTCCCTTAGTATGCTATCTCTCAAGCCTCTTATTTCCCAGCATGTCCACGTAAATGGTCTTCAAGAGTAACCTGTGAAAATGCAAATACCTTGGTAAGACAGAATAGAAGGTCCTCATTAGAAAGCACTAAAAGTGGGACAAAGAGCAGGCATGCTGGGGGGCAAGAGGAATCCTACATAAGGCAAGACACAGAACGCGACCCTTTGCTTCCTTTACTCCTCGTCTGCCTACCATATGCCAGACACACCCTATATCCTTGCCTGCACGCATCTTAAGGGCTGGTGGAGAATAAGGATTATTAAGCAAGAAGTGCTGCCACAGAATGATCCATCCTGGGTTTAGGTAAAGGCCAGGGGGATGACTCAGGGGAATCAGGGAAAGCTTCCAGCTGGTGGTAACTTTTCGGATGAGATCGAAGAACGACAGAAGTTAATGAGGTAAGACATAGGGAAAACATGGTCTTTTCAGTGCCAAATGTGTACACAGGAGGGAGAGTGCAGAGCAGGTAACAATGTAAGAACCACACTGCAAGGTTTGGCATGTTCAGGAGAGAAGATGGGGAAAGAGGAAGCTGGTCTCTGCAAACTCTGTAAAACATGCAAACCACGTGAAAGGACTCCATCTCAGGATCAGAGAGCACTTCTAATTTTAGCAGCCATCAATCAATCTTGTCTACAACACAAAGACTGTTGATTATTACAACCATGGTGTTTGCAACTTGTCTCTTAAGTTAAAAAAGAAATAATATTGCTGATGGGAAAAATCAGGTTCCCATAGCTATACAACTGTATTGCCAAATTACTAATAAAAATAGATTTCCTTCTGTGGAGGTAAATTTTAATTTACCATGCTGGGCAGTAACAACCATTGGAAATGCTAGAAAGGCTTTGCTCAGAGCAGGGATGGCGATGCCCGGACAACACAGGTGAGAACGCTGTCTCTAGAGGGCCCCGGGCAGGGCAGCTGCCACAGGTGGGAGCAAAAGTCACTTAAATCTAACTATAAATGCCTCAAGGGAGGCTACTCCTTTCCTCTTGGCTCATCATTACCTTCACTGCCTGATGCCTGGAATCTCCGGCGCTGGCAAGCAGCCCATGGACGGAGGTGAAAAGCAAAAGACGGAGCCAAGAGAGAGAAAGCAGCAAGGTCTTTGAAGAGGTCAGGGAGAGGCTGGCCAACCAAGCTGCGAGCCAACCACCCCCCTGAACAATCATGATGTGGGAACATAACCTCCTCACTGCATCAGGCATTACAGGAAGGACAGTGTCCACCTGTGGCCAACATCATCCTAACGGTCAAAGGAAGCCCAAGACAGTCCCCGCGAATGCAGCTCAGAGAAGCAGCATGGGGCGCCTGGTGGGCCCCTAGCTGGTATCTGGTCCAGGCAGCTTAGAAATTCTCTGTTCAAAATGTTGCGTGTGCTTTTAACTCCTGCAAACGAGAGAGAGGGAGGGAGGGAGGGAGGGAGGGAGGGAGGGAGAGAGAGAGAGAGAGAGAGAGAGGAAGCTACCATGGTCTGAATGAGAATAAATGTATGATCACCACAGGTGAACCCCAGCTAACAACACAGAATTCCTCCTTCTCTGACTTCATAAAACATTTATAAATAATTAGATATGTAGGAAACGTGTATTAAACTCCGTTAGATTTTCAAGACTGTAACTTTCCTGCGTCCTTAGTGGTGCGACATGAGACTGATAGACTAGGAGTGGAAGAGTTCACCCGGCAGCCCTACCTTGTTCAAGTGTGGGCAAGAGTCCGTCCCTCGATGCAGAACAGTTGTGCTCTTGGGAAGAATCCCACTATCATCTCTCTGCTGCTGCAAATGCAGCCCTTGTCCGGAGGGCACGGAGAGGAAGGGGAAGCTGGACCAAGCCCATCTGTGTGAACTAGCAACTGAAAGGTTCTCTAGGCTCAGGGAAATCAGACGGCTGTCCTATTTACTCCACAGTGCTTTCCTCCTGCGAGATCCTGAACGTTCAGGGACACATGGAAATGCACACACCATAACTTAAGGAAATGGGACAGCCTTAGCTATTGGGAAAGATTACTAAGCTTTAAAAGACACAGCCTTCCTTTAAGTAGTTGGTATTTTTGTCTCGGATGATGGGAGCGCTACAAATAGAGAACGGGGTCAGGGAAAGGTTTTGTGCTGAGCGTCTGATAAACATCGAGAAGAGCACAGCTCCCACTCCAGCCGCCCATTCCCTGAAAACACAGAGCGCCAACCGTCCGATTATTCTGGAGGCAAAGATGGCAGCCGATGCAAGCGGAGGAAGAGAAAGGTTTCAACTTGGTTCTGGTCCATAAGACGGTCATGCAGTCACGAGAGCTGGTGACTCTGGAGCGCCGTGTGGGAGATCCTCTGTCACAAAGAGGATCTTTCAAGGAGATCTTAGGGAATCCGTAGTACAACCATCTTTTGAGTCTCACTCTACTCCACACGGTGCTCTGAGTGGTCATTCAGCCTAAACCAAATGCGGGGCATCACGGGAAAGAGACAACCAGCAGTTTTAAGCCTGGCTCCTAAAAACGGTCTCCCCCAACAGCGGGGACGCGCTTGTGCTCTCGGACCCGCTGGCTCTCTGACGGAAGGGCTGCCCGTCCACACCAAGGGCATCAGTATTGACTGTAGTATCGACATGATATTCAACTCTCCGACGACAATGGATCCCACTCCGGCTGAACTAGCTCCTCAAAGAGTCTGAAATTAGGAAACAAGGAAAACTGCTGGTTCATCTTTGCACAGCGCTGTACGTTCACAAACCACTATCTCGAGCATGTGACTCATCCAGGAAACCTGATGAAAACAGCACAGCCTGGACAGGCACATTTCTTCACGGTCAAGGTGGAACTCGAACGCCACTCACCGCGTGAATACTGGGCACTTCCTGCGGCAAAATCCTGGCTCTCGTGGCACAGACACTGTCGTGTGTGATGTCACCTAAAATAGACTTTCCCTGTGTAATTTCCCAAAGACAAAATCTAACATGAAACTGTATTCAAGTTCAGAAACAAATTTAGCAACTTACTGATCTTGCTTTTTTTCCAACCCTGACTTCCAAATGCTTGTATGGGAGACGATGGGATATGAAGAACCCAGAGGAAAATGGGATTCTTGGTAACTTTAGTGTAACAAATCTCATATCCACCTGTCCTGGGCTGCCAGGGCAGGGGGCTGAGTTAGTAAAACAACTGCTCTATTCAGGCCTTGGCTTGGTTACTTTGCTTATACATTTCTTTTTTTCTTTTTTTTTAAAGATTTTTTATTTATTTATTTGACAGACAGAGAGAGAGACAGCCAACGAGAGAGGGAACACAAGCAGGGGGAGTGGGAGAGGAAGAAGCAGGCTCATAGAGGAAGAGCCTGACGTGGGGCTCGATCCCAGAACGCCAGGATCACGCCCTGAGCTGAAGGCAGACGCTTAACCGCTGTGCCACCCAGGCGCCCCTGCTTATACATTTCTTGCTGCCACTGTTACCTGCTCCATAGACAGGCAAAAAGAGGATTCTGTAAACACTGTTAACATGGAGGCTCTTCAGAAACAAAACCGTCTTTAAGAAAAAATGATACAGCACGGCCAGGTAGAGTTAGTGCCTTAAAAATTTCAAGTAATCTTACAGTGGTGCAGTGTTGCTAAGAATTATATTTACCTCTGGTGGGTGTGGTTTTCATGAGGTTGCTTGTGCTGGGTTTTCGTGGGAATGGGCCTAATATGAAATATATTTATTCCATCTTTATTTTAAAGATAGTATAACACTAAACACGCATGTAAGTATTTTCAGATGACTGGTGAAAATTTGTAATCTAGAAAGATTTAGGATATTGAGTAGACAATACAGTATCTTAATGATTAATATTTCCAATGAGCAAATAGCTGGCAAATAGGAAGAAAATAGTTTCTATATATATATATATATATTCTGTATATATGTGTATATGTTATATATAAATAACATACACACATATAATATACACACACATATAGTATATACAGAATCTATTTCCTAATCTATATATGTATAACATACACACATAAATATAATATACACACACATATAGAATATATATATAGAATCTATTTTCTAATGTATACATTTATATATATATACACATTTATATATATACATTTATATAAATATAAAACATACGTACACACACGTATAGTGGGTAACCCAAAATTTTTGTAAATTTTATTATGTAGTTAAGAAGCAGTAATTCATTATTTACAATTCACTGTAGGATCCTACATTATATATTTAAGAAATATTTTAACTAGATAAGGGATACATGTGTCACAGGAAACCAAAGGTTGTATGCTTCTCATTGACACATACAGCTCTATTCAAAGGGAATTCAGAGATAATTTTCATCTGTTTAGTCTCTGTAGAGTATTTTAAAATATTTTAAAATTCATGGGAATAATCAACATTCAGAAGAATTACATCTTCGGCAATGAAAAACACATTGAGAGGTTTTAGAGCCTTTGCAAACTGCCACTCAAGCTTATTATTTATGAACTCTTTGCTCTTTAAAATTGAGAACAAAGCAATTAACTACAATTTCACACCTTCAGGAAGACTAAGAACACAGTCTGCTATCTATTGTAAATTCCAAAGTGTATTCTTTCACTTAAATTTATAGTTCCATTGCATGGAAATTTTTGTCTTATTCAAAAGAAAGTTAGTAAGTGAATCTTTTTTTTTTTCCACTGAAAATGGACAATGCATACCAATTTTGTTCTTAAGAAAATAAGCTTAATAGACCCCATTGTAAAAATAATTGAGAAGCCAGTATTTAAGAACACGAAACACACAGGCAGACCGTGTTAAGTGAGGCAGTGTGCTCCCTGATCTGTGCACGGAGTACGGTGATCACAAGTCTGCAGATGCGTGCCCCGATAACAGTGCGTGTTCAGGTTAAGGGCACGGCACTTACTGGGGGTCAGGTCCTTAAAGCCACAGTGGCTGTGTAAACTCCTACTACGAACCACCCAGGCGCTTGAATCAGGCAGGTCAGGGAGGGTCACGCAGGTGGGCAGGGGTGGGTTGGAACCCAGGTAGCCTGACCAGAACGGGAGCACTCCCTCTCTGTACACCGCACTCTGCCCAAATAGGAGGACCCAGCAGGTGCCAGGAAAGCCACATGGCATCACACCAAGATACCGCAACTCAACACGGCTTCCACCGAAGGGAAGTAACGGGATGTTCATTTTTTGAGAGCAATAAAAAATAACAAAGCAACTCACTTGGTTTTCATACTTAGAGCTGCTCAAAGAAGGAACTAGAATTGAATGGGCATCCCTTGAGCTTTAGACCCGTCCATTATCCTCTCGTTCTTCCTCTTCCTCCTGCCTGGGTTAGGCCCCTACCGCTGCCTCCTCAACTACTCCCTTAGACTCTAACATCATCCTTCCAACCTCAGTCTCCTGCTCCATTCAGGTTTTCGGAGTGGTTCTGCGCATGACCAGTCTACTGCTCAAGGAAACTTCCAATGGCTGCTCCTGACCACAGGATAAAATACATACAGCCCAGACTTTTTGGGTCTGGGTCCCAAATGGGCTCTCAATACTCCCCTTCCTTCTCCCATCAAGAAGTAACCACCAATCCCACCATTTCTGTGTAATTCCCCTGCCCCGCCCCACCCCCAGGACTAGTCCACAAATACTTGCCAGGATCTTGCTAGGTCTAGTGCTCAGTGCCTGGGGTGGGGTGGGGGGGCACCCTGATAAATGCAAATATAAACTCTGCATGGATCCTGCCCTCAAGTCACAGATACTCAGTGCTCAGGCGGACCATGTGCCCCCCCCCCCAACCAGCTAAAATGAAACAACCCAGAAGAATGAGTGCAACCTTGGAGAATTTATCCTTTCTGTTGGGAACTGTGTTTTTCGCTCAGCTATTTTAGTTGTCTTAACAACTCAAGCACACAAGAAGACCTGGTGTGGAAATGGGGCTGGGTTTCAGGCTGGGGGAGATCAGGGTCAGGGCATTGACCTTCAAGTAGAAACACACACAGTGATTTTTCTCTCCCTAGTCTGACTTCCTTTCTGTATTTACTTTAAAATTTGCCCCAACTACACCTTCTCACTTTCCCACTACTGGTCACATAGTTTTCCTGCTTTCCAAGACTTGTTTCCCACCCCCTGCCTATTCAAAATAGAAAATACCATCACTATTCTGATCTACAGAACTGTGCACGGAGCCCAGCTCGGGGTAAAATGGCGGCTCCCTCCTGTGAGGTCCCACAGCTCTGGGCCCTCAGGCCCCACTGCCATCACTATGGAACATCTGGGAAGCAGTGTTGTTTCCTCCAGAATCAGGTCCCGATGAATATACCTGCAGTCTTGTCAGAGCCCAGATCAGGGCCCTCAAAATTGTTGTTCAACAAGTATTTTACACTAAAATTTGTGTCATATTATATTTTCTCTCTAGATTTTCTTTTTAAAAATAATTTCCCTTTCATTTGCCTTCTGTTTCTATATTTAAAATTTTTTTTTCCAGCTGCCTTTCCAATGTCAAGTGCTTCAAGCATTTAATCTGGTAAGCCTCCATTCCCTCCCGTGTAGATTGGAGATAAGAATATTATCTAAAATATAAGGTTATTAGAGGAACAGATTGAAACAATGCATGAACAAAGTTAGCACCTGTCAGTAGCAACTGAGTAAATGGTGGGAAGCAGAAAGACAGGCCAGACTCTAGGCTGGGAACACGAAAGAAAATATATTACTGCCCAAAGGATATTGCTGTGTCATGGGACAGGGAAATACATAGATAGAAAAGTAATAAGAAAACACTGAAAATATGACTAGAGAGACTTAGTGCAGATGAGAGAAGTCTTTCCATTCAAGCTAAGTTTCTGTTGAATATTTCACAAAAGCAGAATATGTGGATTCTAGCATCTGGGGGTGCTTCTTGTTTACAAATGACATGGCAAGTCTGTGCAGGACATGAAAGGGGACTGAAGAAGAAGTGAGGGTCGCATAACTGGAAATCACAGTGAACTGTGTTAAGTGCAGCCATTCCGCACACACCCCTCAGTGCAGACAGGAGCTAAGGGAGGAGGAAAACTGATCAACTGATCGCTGTCAGCCCTTTCGGCAGCACCAGAGCCAGGTGGCTCCCCCACGTCGGAATGGATCCCACTTATTCACTGTGGGGTGACTTAGCACCACGCACTGAGCACATCTGTTTGCAATAAAATGAATGAGTGACCAACGGCAAATGGTTCTGCCTTGCCATTTCCCTTTCGTTTTCCTACACAGATAAATAATCGAACAGGTGACTATGTGTTACAGAAGGGATTGCCATTTAGGGTCAGGGAAGGAAAAACCCATCAACCCCCTCCCCACAGAGTGTTACTGAAAACATCCAGGGGGAAATGTGCTCTGAAAAAGAAAAAGATTTGTTTGGATCTGCCATTGTAATTATTTATCTTTAAGTAACTGTAATTTATTTGAAATAGTTTGAGATGTCTATATTTGTTATTTTCAAACACACAAATGGGTTTAATGAGATTAGGAAGATAAGTAACAAATCGCAAGCATCTGAGTTTTCTCTAGCTGTGTACTAAATCAGCATAAACGGAGCTGCTTAAAACAGTACGCATTTCCTTTCTCGCAGTTCCCATGGGTCCGGAGTCCGGCCACAGCTGAGCTGGTCCTCTGCTCAGGGTCTCCCCGAGCAGCAAGCACAGCACCGGAGGGCCTGCGCGCTCATCCGGAGACCCCCCTGGGAAGAACCTGCACGGTGCTCACTCGGGTGGTTGTCCAAACGCCACACCATGCCGCTGCCTGAGAGCCTGGTCGCTGCGGGCTGGCGGCTGGACGCTGCCTCGGTGCCAGGGGTGGCCCACGGGTCCCAGAAGCCTCTCGCACGTCCCCACCTCAGGGCCCGCTCACACGTGGCCACCTATTCCCTCAGCTTCTTGAGGGGAGGCTGTAGCCCCAGGCTGCCCCGACAGACCCTTCTACAAGCTAATGTCATCACGGGAACGACGTCCCACTGTGTCTGCCCCGTCTCCGGGTCAGAAACACAGCACAGGCCCTGCCTACACTCGAGAAGAGGGCACCGCACAAAGGCACGAACACCGGGGATTGGGGCTCTTTGGGAATCACTCTTAGGGTCTGTCTGCTGCATGAACTTATGTGGATAACCTATAACGACACATCTGTAGCCATTATCTCCGTATCTAAAATTAAAGGGTTTAAGAAATGATGGATAAGCTAGACTTCATTAAAATTGAAAATTTCTGTTCTGGGACAATGTCCAGACAAGGAAAAGACCAACCACAGACGAGGAAAAACACTGACCGAAGACACAGGTGATAAAGGACTTAAGCCAAAATAGACAAAGAACTCTTAAAACTCAGCATGCTGCAAAAATGGGCCACAGACCCTGACACCTCACCAAGGAAGAGACACAGATGGAAAATAAGCATATGGAAAAACGCTCCCTATCATATGTTATCAGGGAAATGCAAATTAAAACAATGAGATACAACTCCACACCTGTGAGAATGTTGGCAATCCCGAACACCGACAACAGCAAATGCTGGCAAGCGTGTGGAGCAACAGGAGTGCCAGCGGTCGCTGGGGCAGGGGTGCGGGAGGGAACACAGGGCAGCCACTTGAGAAGACAACTTGGCAGCAGCTTAGGAAACTAAACCTCCTCTTGCAATAGGATCCAGCAATTACCCTCCTTGAAATTTCCCCCAAAGGAGTTGAAAATGTATATCCACACAAAACCTGCACACGGATGCGGTAACAGCTTTATCCGTAACTGCCGAAGCTTGTTACGTCACCAGGACATCCTTCAGTAGGTGTGGTCCATCCAGACCATGGCATATTACTCAGTGCTAAAAAGCCATGAGCTATCAAGCCATGAGGAGACACAGAGGAATCTTAATTGTGTATGTCTAAGTGAAAGGAGCCCATCTGAAAAGGCTATGTACTCTAGGACTCTATTAAGCATCTGGAAAAGATCAAAGCACGGAGGGAGTAAAAAAAATAAATAAATGAATAAAAATAAATAAATTAGTGGTTGCCAGGGGGTCAGGTGAGGTGGGGATGAATAAGTGGAGCTCAGAGGATTTTCAGGGTAATGAAAATACTCTGTATGGTACCATGATGAGGGATACAGGTCATCCTACCTTTGTCCAAATCACAGAAAAATCACAGAATGGCCAATACCAGGCATGAATGCTAAAATCATCTTTGTACTTTGAGTAATTATGATGTGTCAATACGGGTTCATCAATTATAACACATGTACCAATTCTAGGGAGATGTCGACAATGGGTGAAGCCATGCACATGTGGGGTAGGGAGTCCATGAGAAATCTCTATACCTTCCCCTCAATTTTGTGTGGAAACTTCACATTCTCTATGAAAGTAATTTCTTTTAAAAAAATTAAAGGATTGAGAAAGACTTACATAGAATAATACCTGGTATCCCCATTTCACTGTGATCCTTACAAATGTTACTTAAGTTCTTAAATCAGATACCCTCATAGCTAGGAACTTTTAAATATAATGAAATATAAAGAGAATTTATTAAAAAGATGAATGCACAGATTATGTTTACGTCTTTGTCATGGAATTTTGCATTTAAGAACTAACACTTTCATGGACCATTTTTTTTCTACTTTGCTTCTGGAGATTAAAATAAAAATCTTATATGATAAACAAAAATAGAAACCTAGCCTTTTCTATGCAATGGAGCCAGCTGCTGAAAATTCAATCTTAACCTGAAGCCAACATCGACATTTGAATGTCAGGGACTAACTTGGGGAGTAAACAAGTAAATACTGCAATTCAATGACCGCAAATAATATTTTTAAAAATTCTTGAAACATAATTTGATTTCTATATAGAAGCTTATACATTTAGATCTAATTTTTTTAAAAAACAGTCCCTATATAAGAAGTTAATGAACACTCCGTTATTTATTATTTTAAATCTTTACTAATAATCATTTATATATCAGACATTGGAAATTGCACTACTTATTTATTGATGCTTAACAAAATAACCCCAAAACTCAGCAGCTGAAAATAGAAAACACAGACGAACGGTTTCTGAAGATCAGGAATCCAGGAGCAGTGTCGCTGGGGCGTTCTGACTCTGGGTCTCCCATGGGGTTGGCAGCAAGATGGCGGCCACGACTTTGGTCATCTGAAGGCTGCCCTGGGCTTTTAGGATGTCCTACTAAGGCCACTCATGTGACTTGGCTGGAGGCCTCAGTTCCTCACTGTGTATGCCCCTCCCTAGAGCTATCCACGACATGGTAGTTAACTTTTTCCTTGAGCGAGCAATCCGAGAGAGAGCAAGTGCACAACCAAGCAGCAGTTATTTATAACTTCATCTCAGAAGTGACACACCATCCTCTCATCTGTATTAGATTGGTCCCAGACACCAACCTTGGTGCAAGGTGGGAGTGAACTGCAAAAAGGCGTGAGTCACTGGGAGCCTGGCTCCCACAGTAAGACATAAATGAGCCATATCGGAACAATATCATTATCTTACTAGGTAGGCTTCATTTCTGATGATAACCAACAGTCATATGGTGCCAAGAGGATGAATAAAGGGCACAAATGAACGGCTTGTGTCAATACCGGCTTGTGTCGAAACAATCCCTTTGCAGCCACCATTCCATCTTCCCCAAGATTAGAGGGAGCACGCCTCTCCCCTGCTCAGCATATTCCACACCTAGACGTCCCTACCCAGCCTGCAAAATAATGCCCATTTTTCAAGTATCTGCTCAAATTCTGCTGCCTCCATAAATGTGTTCAACCTTCCCTCCCAACCCAATGTTACTCTCTCTTCTGGATTCCCTTAGATGTTTCCAATGGCTCTCACACCAACTGTAACCTGCATTCTAATTATCCACCCGAGCATTTCTTCCCACTAATCTAGTTTCCATATTTTACGAGGAAGGACAGTGTCTTCCTTCCTCTATGCCCAGCATGGTGGGTGTTCCACGATTAGAGGAAAGAGTGAAGTTGCGGGGTGGGGGGTAATACCACACAGCCTGCTGTCAGAAGGACTCAAACACAGGGAAGGGCCTAGGGGACAGGAAGACATGAAGGGAAAAATACATTTTGAGGCTGAAGACGGGGCAAGCAAATAATTATAGAAATACGTTTTCAAGGGCAACTCTATCTACCACATTGACTATATTGCCTGCATGCGTTTCCCCTACCCTTTCTAGTAAAGCAAATGCTCTGCAGACTGGGGACATTCTTGACACCTGCATGGGTGACAGCATATGCATTTCACAAGATTTTAAGTTTCTGCTCATTTCCATCTTCTTTTGGAAGTACAGAGATCCAGACTGGAACACCAGTCCATCTCCATGACACCGTCGATCCCCGAGTCCTGCTTGACATACCATCTTCTCCAACAGCTTATCGGGTCACATCATATCCTAATATATGATCAAATCCATGATTTATTTTCTAATCCACTGAAACTCGACAGATTCATGTTACAGATAAGACATGAACGGAGATCCAAATCTGCTTCCACCACTTAATCTCAGTTCCTGTCATTTCAAAGTCCCTGTCATTCCCTTCAGCACGTCGGGCCTGTCACAATGTCAGTTCTTTTCCATTGGAGGGTCTGGGATGGTTTGTGTTCATCATTAAAGTAGGCGCCCATTAATGTATACAGAATAATAATAGTATTTTATTCAGTAACTTATATTGACTAACAGGAGTAATACTAAAGAAGGCATGGCATTACAGACTGACCCATTTTGGGCACCTATTTCAAACACCTTACCGGGATTTACAAAGCCCTAAATCATCTCAACTACATCTTCCCAGGCTTTAATTCTGCCTCCCTCTCAGCACCCTGGCTCCCTTTCCATTTCTTGAATTTGCAAAACTTTGACCACCGCCAGTCTTCTCCTCAGGTTGCTTCCTTCCCCTGGAAAGACACTGCTCATTTTTCACATGGCAGACCGGCCGTCATGGAGTCTTGGTTTAAATAGGAATTCCTTGAGGGACTTTCCATAACTGTACCTTTTGAATAGGAGCCCAACGAAATGATTCTCTAGCACAGCACTCAAATAGCATTGTATGCAACATAAGATTCAAATTTTTACTTGTTCACTTAGTTATTGAACTCCCTCCCAGATTAAATTTTGAGTTCCTGGGGCAGTGGTCCTTTTTTTTTTTTTAAACTTGTCCACTTATAACCAAGCATAAGGTGGTGCCTAGAACACGGAGGGCAATCAGAAATACTCTTGAATAAATGAATCAACATCATCAGTCAAACACAATCTTTTGTTACTAATCCTTTATAAAATTTCACCCTGCATTCTTGCTTTTCCTGAGTAAACATTTTAAGTCAGTTTTACAGAGTTTTTGTGTTATCATCACCCAAATGATCCACCTATCTAAAGCCCATTTTAGAAAATGAATCCAAAGCCATTCCTAGGCTGGGACGGTCACATTCACCTTGGGCGTCCACACAGGGCAATCACGTGCCATCGTGGAGACTAGAACGGAAGAGAGCCGCCACCGAAATAAAGCAGTTTCCGGAAACTGAAACAGCAAAGAGCACTAAGAATGTGTCTCCATTAATGAAATGAGAGCATGAGACTGCTAGCTAAACAGCTCTCCCAGCCGTACTGCAGAATATGGAGAGGTTTCTGGGTTTTAATAAACCGCATGGAAAGGGCTGTGAACAACTGCCCTCAGTCAAAGTCGCAGAGCGATACAGCAAGAGTGAGTGGACCAGGCCAAGTGGCCTCGTATTTCTGTCCTCTCGATGTCCTTTTGCCTTCCCATCTCCTTCCTTATGTGCTCAGCACAAAACGCTGCTTGCCCTTGTCTTCCGTGGCCTGTTTGTGACGACCCTTCATCTGCGCACGCACACAGCCATTACTGTGCAGTTTGGGCACCAGTGAACTACGATCAGGTCCCTCCTTTTTCTTTCCCCCAACACACTGTATACTTCCAAGAGAAGCTGATTAGATACTGTCAAATGACTTTGCAACAAAGTCTGAAAATTCTTCTGGTTATATAATAGTAGTAAAAAAGTTACATTTTCTATTTCAATAAAACATTCATTCATTCATTTATTCGGCTCCATTCCTAATGTGAAGCCCAACCCAGGGCTTAAACTCACAACAGTGAGATCAAGACCTGAGCAGAGATCAAGAGTCAGGCTCTCAAGGGACTGGGCCCCCCAGGTGCCCCAAAACATTCTCTTAAATACAGGAAGGAAATTTCGGCCTTCTGGCATTGCTGATATTAAGAACAAGTTCTGGAAAATCATATACATACATGCATATATACATACATAAATGCCTGGTCTGACAAACTGTTTTAGCCTAAGAATTCTCCTTCTTATTTTCTTCAACCAGAGAACGGCAGAAACCACACTAGTTATAACAACTGATTACATTTATGACCCGTCCATAGGCTCAGATTTAAGCATCTGCTATTTAGAGCTCATGAGAAAGGACGACAAAAAATTAAAAAAAAAGAAAAAAAAAAAAAGAGGATGGTGTTTAAATATCCAAAAGGGCATTTCATTTTAATCTTGTATAAATATGTAATACCCGAGTAAAGTTGGACACAAATGCAATTATAGTCAGGAACACCTATCTAAGAGGACTGTGGAAATTCAAAAATTTATTTTGAATTTTAATAAATATTGGTTCCTATTTATGTCTTACTGGTATTAAAAAAGCAACACTGACATGTTGATTTATATCATTAATAGATTATTTTCTCTTGGGGGCACCTGGGTGGCTCACTCAGTTAAACGACTCACTCTTGGTTTCAGCCCATGTCATGATCTCAGGGTCATGAGATTGAGGACCACGTCGGGCTCTGTGCTTAGCGAGGAGTCCGCTTGGGACTTTCTCTCCCTCTGTCCCTGCCCCTCTCCCCACACACACTTGCTCTCACTCTTTCTCAAATAAATAAATCTTAAAAAAAAAAAAAAAAGTATTTCCTCTTTACCTGTGATGATGTAGGGACATGGTATCTAATCTGCCCAAACGGAGCATATTAACAAACCGTACAGTCCTTATGTTACAAGTGCAAGAAGTAAACATGTGTCTTGCGTTCAATTTTGCATACCCAGACCCAGACAGAGGTTGTACCATCCTGACAGTCTCTGATATTCTTTAATTCTGGCACACAGAATAAGATGAGTAAATACAGCTCCAGACAACCCTACAAGTCACAGTCTGGATGTGATTTATGGGATGTGAATTGCTCTCCCAGAGTGACTAATGTGAAAAGCCAAAGGAATCCAAATGCCGCTCCAGGGTCTCAACTGAAAAGCTGGCTCACAGATTTATCTCCAGTTGTTTACCTGATGCTCATGTGTGATGCTTACCCAAGTGGTCTGCAAGGAAATTTTAGAGCTCTTCTATGGGGATGTTTAAGACCTTTATTTTCCTCAACAAAAAGAGTAATCCCAACTTTTTTCCCATTGGTGCTTCCAAATGTGGTGATTTGGTATTCTCTAAACAAAGTACCTTGGGACACTCATCTGAGCATTATATTGCGGAAAAAGCAGGGAGTCTGTGGTCAGTGGACTAGAATTCCTATGTCAGCCCCCAACCAAGTTTTCTCACCATCCACATGTCACCTCACTGCTCTTCCAGCTCTATCTCTGAAATGGGAGAGCTAGAATAGGTCTATACTATATGTCAAGAAAGTCTATCAATTGGGTAGATTGAAATAAAGATTTGCATTTTTTACTCCAAGCAACCCTAAGCGAATAAAAGAAATAATTGTAGTTAATAACCTGACAATGAAGACAGCGTGACATAAAGATACAACCCAAGTTACAAAAAGAGGAAAAAAGCAAATACCAGATGAGACTAATACAAAACAATGAGCAAGATGGCGAATTTAAACCCAAACATAATCACATTAAATGTAAGTAGTCTAATAACCATGCTGTTAAAGACAGAGACTGTCAGATTGGACAAAAAAGCAAGACCCAACTTCAGGATGCCTACAAGAAACTCACATTAAACATACGGACACAAATATCTTATAATTAAAAGTATGAAAAAGATATCAAAGCAGATTTTAGAGAAAAATACATACCAGGGACAAAAGAGGGTCATTTCATAATGATAGAGCAGTCATAATAAAAAATGTACCAAGAGTATGTAACCCTAAACCTTTATCCAACTAATAACTGAGCTGCAAAATACATGGAGATAAAACTAATAGAACTGCAAAAGAAAGTGACAAACCTACAATTACAGTCAAATATTTAAACACTCCTTTCTCAATAATTAATAGAAAAAGTACACAGAAAATCAGGAAGGAAATAAAAGAGTTGAACAACATTATTAACCAACTTGACCTAACTGACATTTATAGAACACTGCACTGAAAGTAGTATCATATACATTATCTCAAATGCACATGCTTATATGGAGAACTCTATGAAATCCACACTCAAAAAAAGTCTTAAAACTTAAGTTTAGCAAAGTTTACAAAAGATCAATATACGAAGTTACATTTCTATGTTCTAGAAACTGATTTGGCATTAAAATAAAAACAAAACCGGTAGTACCTGTAACATAAAAAATGTTATACTTAGGGATAAAACCAAACACAGAGGTCATTAGGAAAGAAGACTGAAAGAGCAAGTGCAAAGGCCCTGAGGCAGTAGCGTGGTCAGCCTCAGGGAGGGAACAAGGGCTAAAAGAGAGAGGAAGAAAGGTTGGAAAAGGAGTCAAGAAGGTCAGGAAGGGACCAGATGCTGTAGGTCTTTGAGGCCATGGTGAGGAGTTTAGATTTCCTTCCTAGTAATTGTTTTTCTAAGTGATCTAGTTATCTCTTTGCAAAAATTGTTGCATTTTGTTAATTTTCCCCCCAGATTCTAGGTATTAACATCTACCTGCTCTCTAGAGATCTCTCAGAATTCATCTTCATAAGGGTTTTATTTTGCATCTTTTACCCCATCTCTACCTCAACTCCCAACCCCAATCCAGCGAGCTTCATGTGTATGCATGCTTTTGTTTGCCTAAAATGGCTCTTGACATAGTCTTCATTTGGACTTTAAGTGCAGCGATTTATAAGCTCTTTCCTTCAGATGCATGCTCTAATGAAAGAGTCTGTTTCCTACAAAATCAAAATTTGATTTCAGAATTCATCATGAACCCTAACTGCACTGTTATTAGTTAAAAAGACTTTGAACAAGTTATTAATTTCTTTTCATCTCCCTTTGCTCCATGTGCCAAACCAGGGAGCACAACAAATACCTTCTGCTGTTGTCATGGAGATGAAAGGCGGCTTGGGCACAGATTCCGACATGAGCTTCAGAACAACACAAAATGGGCAAACATTAATGATTGTTGCCATTAGGCGTGTACTTAGAGCAAGAAAGTTGGTGATACGTTTGCTTATACAGTTTTTAAATTTTAATTTGACATTCTTTGACTTTCCTCTAGAATCCTAAAAAAATTTTTTTTCACTTTGATTTGTACTCAAGTCATTTTTTTCATTTGTTAGTCCTATCTTAATTAAAGCCATTAAAAACACATGTATATGGTTAAAGTTCGTAGATTTTCCACTTTGTCTCACTTGGGTGTATTTATAATGATAATCCTGTCCTACAGATGTGCCCCAGCACGTCCCTGCATTTGCAATCCGTCTTCACAAATAAGATTAACAACAATTTCGGGTGCTTGGGTGTCTCAGCTGGTGGAACGTGGAATGTCTGCCTCTGGTTCAGGTCATGATCTCAGGGTCCTGGGATCAAGCCCCACATTGGCTTCTGCTCAGTGGGGAGTCTGCTTCTCCCTCTCACTCCCCCGTGTCTCCCTCTCTCTAATAAGTAAATAAAATCTTTAAAAAAAAAGATTATCAATAACTTACTACCCAACACCAGTCCATATGGACATTTTCCATTTGACCCAATGTGACTTTTAAAACTGATTGTCAATTGTCTTTAAATATGAAAGAATCCTTCAAACACTGGAAAAATTAAGTTATGGATATAGGATTTGGGGACCAGTCTTGTTTTCGTTTCCAATGCAGTTGTGTCAATCACGTGTTCTCCAATTGCTCAGAAAAGTGAATGAAAAGGTAACTTTAAAATGTGTAACTTTGTAATCCTTTGTTAGAGACAATAGACTCTTAGTTTTGTTGACTGTTTCCTTTGCTGTGCAGAAGCTCTTTATCTTGATATCAAGTCCCAAAAGTTCATTTTTGCTTTTGTTTCCTTGCCTTTAGAGACATATCTTGAAAGAAGTTGCTGTGGCCAGTGTCAAAGAGGTTACTGCCTATGTTCTCCTCTAGGATTCTGATGAATTCCTGTCTCACATTGAGGTCTTTCATCCATTTTGAGTTTATCTTTGTGTACAGCATAAGAGAAGGTCTAGTTTTATTCTTCTGCATGTAGCTGTCTTGTTTTCCCAGCACCATTTATTGAAGAGATTGTCTTTTTTCCATTGGATGTTCTTTCCTGCTTTGTCAGAGATTAGTTGACCATGAGTTGAAGGTCCATTTCTGGGGTCTCTATTCTGTTCCACTGATCTATGTGTCTGTTTTTGTGCCAGTACCATGCTGTCTTGATGATCACAGCTTTGAAATATAGCTTGAAGTCAGGCATTCTGATGCCTTCAGCTTTGGTTTTCTTTTTCAACATCCCCCTGGCAATTCGGGGTCTTTTCTGGTTCCATACAAATTTTAGGATTGTTTGGTCCACCTCTATGAAAAATGTCAATGGTATTTTGATAGGGATTGCATTGAAAGTGTAAACAGTCAACAAAACTGTGAGGCAATCCATGGAATGGGAGAAGATATTTGCAAATGACATTTCTTATAAAGGGCTGATATCCAAGATCTATAAAGAACTTCTTAAACTCAACACCCAAAAAACAAATAACCCCGTCAATAAATGGGCAGAAGACATGAACAGACACTTCCCTCAAAGAAGACATACAAATGGCTAACATACACATGAAAAAATGTTCAACATCACTAGCTATCAGGGAAATAGAAATCAAAACCACAATGAGATACCACCTTACCCCAGTTAGAATGGCAAACATTAACAATACAGGAAACAAGTGTTGAAGAGGATGTGGAGAAAGGGGATCCCTCTAACACTGTTGGTGGGAATGCAAGTTGGTACAGCCACTTTGGAAAATAGTATGGTGGTTCCTCAAGACGTTAAAAATAGAGCTGCCCTACAACCCAGCAATTGCCCTACGACCCAGCAATTGCCCTACAACCCAGCAATTGCCCTACAACATATTTACCCCCAAGATACAGATGTAGTGAAAAGAAGGGGCACATGCACCCCAATGTTCATAGCAGCACTGTCCTGTGGACAGAGCGGAGATGTCCTTCAACAGATGAATGGATAAAGAAGATGTGATTCATATATACAATGGAATATTACTCAGCCATCAGAAAGGAGGAATACCCACCATTTGTATCGACGTGGATGGAACTGGAGGGAATTATGCTAAGTGAAGTAAGTCAAGCAGAAAAAGACAATTATAATATGGTTTCACTCATATGTGGAACATAAGGGATAGCACAGAGGCCCATAGCAGAAGGGAGGGAAAATTGAAGGGGAAGAAATCAGAGAGGGAGACGAACCATGATAGACTCTGTACTCCGGGAAACAAACTGGGGGTAACAGAAAGGAGGTGGGTGGGGGGATGGAGTGACAGGGTGATAGGTATTAGGAAGGGCACGTGTTGTAATGAGCACTGGCTGTTACACGCAACTAAGGAGTCAATGAACACCACATCCAAAACTAATGATGTATATGCTGGCTAACTGAACAGCAAAAACAAAAAACCCCAATAGACTCTAATCCTCAATTAACGGCCCTTAAATTTACATGCACATCACAGAAGAGATCTTACAACAGTTTGCTGGGCCCCACTTGCCAATGTTGCTGGTTCCTTGGATGGAGTAGGGACTGGAACGTGCACTTCTAAGTTTCCAGGTAATTCTGATGCTGCCGCTTGGGGATCACACCTGGAGAATACTGCACTGCCCCACGCTTTTACAACCTTTGTGCATGTTTTTAGCTGTCCTCCTTTGTGTATCTGCTCGCCTAACCTCTTCACAGAGTTACATATTTAAGTTTCTGCTTTAAGAACTAATTTTTGAGAACTGTGTGCCAGCTGGATACTGTTTTAACACTAAGAGCCACAGCTCTGGTCAGTTACATACTTTTCAACGTGTCTCCAACGCCCTGCGAATACACCAAGCACAAAAAGTCCGTATGAGAATGGACGTTTATCCATACGTGAGTAAAATTCTGTGGCAAGAAGGCCCAACCACACTCCCAGCAAGCCAGTTGGGCAGGATGTTTCCGTGCGCACACATAACAGCATCTATCGAGTTAGCTGATCTGAAGGAAACAATCTGGACCTTTTGGGATTTCACTGCTTCCTGATGTAGTGATAAGAACCATAGTTATTTAGCTGCAAAAGTGAATTTTGGAAGGGTCATAATGAGTTTTATTCACCCTTAGGCCAGGGGCACCTAATGGGCTGGCTCTGAAAAGTGCCTTGGGGAGAATTTATTTGACTTGGGTGATTTTTCCCCTCCAAATGGATGCAAATCCGTCTCTTAAAAAAAAAAAAAAAAAAAAAGGCTAAAAGAGTCAGCAAGGGACTGTAGCTTATGAGGGCTCAGGAGAGCCAGGGGAGATGGTCAGTGGTGCTCTCTCTGAACAACGTGTGTGTGTTTCCTCCAACACACCTGCATGTGTTAGCGGGCCTCCACCCTCTCTTCTCATAACCGGACAATGATCAATTCTTGCTGGAGCTCGTCACGTGTCATGACACAGCCACTACCCCCGCAGATGCCCTGTTGCAAGCAGCACACACAACACAGCCCCAGGCCGAGGGAGCTTTGCACACTGCCCAAGATGGCATAGGGACTGCTACTGTGTTCTGCCATCGAAGGAGCCTTTCCACCGTGTACCCACACGTAGTCAGTAGGCTGGGAAAGGCAGAAAATAGACTTAAGACAGAGACAGCATTTTATAAAGGTCTTTCACCTGACCATTATCAATACACTGCTTCAAAATTATTTGTACCTATTTCTGTCCAAATTAGAGTTTTTTGGAAACAAGAAATATCATTAAACTTTATATTCAAAGCGCATAAAAAAACACTGTCTAGGACATGAATACTTCACAGGTAGGTGGGGGAACAGACAAACGGCAAGGCACGGAATAGCTGAGGGGCCGAGCAGGGCTGCAGAAGTCAAACAGAAACCAAGACGGTGAGATGAAGGCTGGAGCAGGGGCTTGTTAGGAACCAGTATTCAAAAGGCTGGGAGGGGAGCCCATGAACCGGGGAGGCTTGCAAAGACCAACAGATGGACAGCAATGAATGGGGGTCGAGGAAATCTCCCATTGGGACAAGAGTCACCTGAAACTCAGGTATCAAGTCACTGGAGTGTGATAGGGCATCACAGAGTGATGGCTCAAGTAGAAAAGAAAGAGCCGGAAATAGTAGAGCCACAAGCCACAAACCCCTTCAGATGATGAGTGAGCTCCCAGACGGGGCAGCAAGTAGGGCAAAATGCTAAGGAAAGCCATCTGCCCTCATGGGTAGGAAGGGTTCAAGGAGCAAGGAAAATTTCCTGAAGCTCTCCGCTCACATTAAGCCCAAGCTATCAGAGGAAGCTGGGGGTGCCTTAAGAAAGAATCTTATCACAAACACAGGAATTAGAGAAGATTAGTGGAGGTATCTAGTTAAATATGTGGAGGATTTATAAAGCCGGGTTGCCTTACAACACATCTACAGGGGGTATTAGAAAAATGAGTAATGGAATGCTTCGCATCTATCATTACTGATGGATGCTTTTAAATCGGGGTTTGGTTCTCAGTGAAGCTCCAAATTCTGCATGACCACCCCCCGCCCCCTGCCATGTAAGTGAATTCACTGCAAAACAAACTACTCCAAATCTAAGGTAAGTAGCACGTGTTTGTTCATTCCCACACACCTGTGTCCCAGAGGGCGGTTCTACTGATCTGGGCCGAGCTCACGCAACTGCGGTAGCTTCTTGTTGACTGGAAGCTCACAGATCTAGGACGGCCAAGGCTGGGATGAACGGACTCCCCTCCAGGTTTCCTTCCTATCCCCTTCAGGGAAGTGTTCTCATGGCGATCACAGATAAAAGCACAGGAGAGTTTGGAAATGCACTAGTGTTTTTCAAGCATCCGATCTGCTATTGTCCCACTTGCTAAAGCAAGTCGTTTGAGGCCAGACTCACTGTGGGAAGGCACTCTGGAAAGGTTTGGGCACAGGGATCACGGATGCATGCAATGTACCACACCTGATGTTTAATTGTAAAAACTTTGGGAATTATGAAAAAGGTGTAAAATTCACCGTATTTCATTCTCTATAGAAAAAAAAAATATGCTGCTATATTTCTTCCCTGTCTTTTTTTGTGATTATTTGCACTCCCTTTTACTAAACAGGAATCATTAAGTACATGTGATTTGTATCCCTTTTCTTTTCAAATTTGTAATGTTTTTGGTTATTCTCCTGCAATCATAAATTTCTACTGTTCTGAAGCCTCATGATTCTCTCAAGCCTGCACAATTTTCTGATTTGCTGTTATGCTATATTAATTTAAACATTTTCAAATTATGGAAACTTGATTATATAAAATCTTGCTTCCCTTAGGAGAGCTGATTTAACTGAAAATTAGTGAGCCAATTATTCTTCAATTTCTCAATGTCCGTTACCGAAAATGTTTTCCAAAATATATGTTCTACTCTCTATGAGCCATTATGAACACACTGTGCCCTCTCCAACAGGAGTGTTACACCTTGTTTTATGGGGCACAGCACAATGAGTAGAGAAATTGCATCACTTCATTGTACATTAAAACTAATGTAACACTGTGTGTCAGCTACGCTCAAACGTGTTTGTAAAAATAAGAAATAGGGGCCCCTGGGTGGCCAGTCGGCTAAGTGACGAGCTTTGAGCTCAACTCAGGTTTTGATCTCAGGGTCATGAGTTCAAACCCCTACTTAAAAAAAATAAAATAAAAATAAATAAAACGGACACAAGTTTGAAAATATGAAAAAAATAAAAAATAAGTATCAGTAATAGGAACTATGTCTGGGGCCACAGTTGGGATTCAATCCATTAATCCATATGAAGTCTCAGAACAGCACTGGGCATTAGATATGCACTAAATAAATGTGAGTGAAACTATTACTCCTATTACTAACTTGAACGCATTTGATTATCCATGGTTAAGTTTCATATCCTCTCTTGTGAATCTTTTCATTTTGATCTTGTTATTTTCCTTCCTCTGTGTTTGGTTATTTCTTTGGTTCCCCTACGAGTTTCTATATTCACTTTCTATGTTATATTTATAAAAAATATATTGGATTTAAAGTTCTTTCATAAAATTCTTTGGAGACCTGCACTCCACAGAACCAAATTACTGGTTTCTGTGTTGCCTGGTTTTGCCCAGTAACGCCCAGTGAAACACAGGGGAAGAAACCTGGGATCTGAAGACAAAGACAAGCCTGGAGACAGTTCCGGTACTTTCCATCATGTCCATTTTTCTTTTTCTTTTTTCTTTCTTTTTCTTTTTTAAAGATTTTATTTATTTGACAGAGAGAGAGAGAGTGCGCACAACCAGGGGGAGTGGCAGAGGAAAAGGGAGAAGCAGACTCCCCACTCAGCGGGGAACCCAATGTGGGACTTTGATCCCAGGACCCTGGGATCTTGACCTGGGCTGAAGGTAGAGGCTTAACCCACTGAGCCACCCAGGTGTACCATGTTCATTTTTCTGATGCTTCCCCTGAATAACTTCAGTGCCTCCCTTCCCATCCCTATCCAGGGACAAATTGGCCCAGGCTGATCTGAAGATGCCCACACCTGGAACGTGTGTCCTCAGTTCCCTTCATTTTGTGTGGTTGTGCCGGCCGTCTGCGAGAGCTGGTGGTTTCTCTTTGCGAAGACGCCAAAATCGTTTGCTCCATCAAGAAATGGCACAGAATAGTAGAGTTACTCTGTGTGTGGAAGATAAATGTCTTCTCCCCTCACTTTGTTTTATTGCTAACAATTAAGTTGATTTAAAAATAAGTCCGTGCTGCCACTGTGTGCCACTCTGCACTCAAACATTCATAATTGCTCCCCCAGTGTAATAGCCTAGATGTTAATTTTAGATAGTTGGAGCAGCAAGTCATATATTTTTAAATCATTCAGTCATTTTTAATTCATGTCTATTTGTTTTCATTTTGAAACTCTGTTGAAATAATCAATAGTGGAAGTTGAAAGTACAGGCCATAGCAATAAAGTTATATGAACTCATACTGGCTGTAAATTATTTGTAGAATCTTTATAATTTTTTGATAAAAAAAATACTGTTAAATTGGCCCCTGGTTAAATTGGCCTGTTAAATTAGTCTGCCTGCAAAGGACTGAAGTTAAAGTTCTACTTCTGTTTTCTGTGAAACGATAGACAAGGGTAATTTGAAAAATCAAATAAAAGGGAAATGTATCACCTGAGTTTGAGGTCAGTGGTCATTAATCAAAGTGAGACCAGTCAGGACGAGCTGGCTCTTATCTTCAGCCAGAATGAGCTGCCCAGTCACAGACATGGAGTAGGTGGGACACTATTTAACCAAGGGGCGGGGTACTGCCCAGTGACTATCATGGAGCTAGGAAAGGGCAAAGAAGTGGAGAGAATATGAGAGCATGATTAGAACAAGGGGCTGTAGAAACTAAACCACATCAGGCCAGGAATGAGGACAGGAGGTGAGTAATCAATGCTAAGCTCCCTGGACAGGAAAGGTCTGAACAGAAGGGAGTCTGGATGGAGTGATGGAGTGGAGATGCCATTAGGAGTAAGCTGGAAGGTCAGAGAGATTTTTGAGATAGCATCATCACCGGTGCTAACAGAATCTAGGGTCTTAGTTTGGGATAGGATGCTTGGGGTAAGATGGTAACAAGGTGTTTGTAAGATAGGAAGACAAAGGGTTGGGTGGAGTGTCTACAAAACAGTAAAAAAAAAAGCATCATATTTAGTAGTAGGGAGAAAGAAAGTCATGAAGCCAAGTACTCAACAGATTCGGGGAGACAAAAAAATTATATATGAATACAGAGTGTTTTAAATTGGAGGGTGAGTATTTTAAAGTCGCTGGCAGAGTGGAGATTGGTACGGTTCCCTTGAAGAAAAAACTATGATTCCACAAACTCAAAGGGAAATTCCTTTTCTGGATATTTGAAGGCCCCTGGAGACATGTGTATCCTGTAAATATAATAAATAAAAGAAATGGAGGATATCTTTCTGATATGAAAAAAAAAAAAAAAACTTTTCTCAACAAAACTAGAAAACAAAATTGGAACTTGAAATACAAATGATCCCCAGTATGGGTCTGCTGAATATAATAAGGTGAGAAATGTGGGAGACAAAGCAGGACAGAGCGTTCTCTGTGACCTAGGTTCTACGCACCGGTCACATTCTGGCTACCCTTGCGGTCATGCTCATCTGGCTGGGACCCACACCCCTGCAGAATCCCAGCTCAACGGACGGGCTCGCTCCGCTAACCACGCACTCCCCTTGCTGCCACTGCAGACGAAGCCTGACGCTGGGCCACCAGCTCGTGCCCAGGCAGCAAATCCCTCCAGATATGGAGAATACAGACCTACATTCCATGTGGGCTCATCCGACAACGTGTCCATAGCAAAACCATCCTATTTAGCAAATACCACCCATTTCTGTTTTATCAGTTTTTGTCCTAGAAACACTGTGCAAATACCATGCTGTCCCATGAGAAAACAGAACCTGACCATTTGGAAAAATGCTTTAACTTTTAAATCGAGGGGCTGCCTAAGGGATATCAGGATCCTCAGGCACCGCTGCCTGAATCCCCGATAGCCCCTGTCCCCCCGCCCTGTCCCACAGAGGGGGGCAACATCATAACGACGGGAGAAGGCAGGTCTCAGGCTTCTTCAGGTAAAGTGCTGGTAACGGGAAGTGTAAAGGAGGGAAAGGAGCAATTGTACAGCTGAGCACATTGTTTTTGTCCGTTCAGGCTGCTGTCCCAGAATACCACAGACTGGGTGCTTTTAACCAACACAAATGTATGGCTTACAGTTCTAGGGGCTGGAAGTCTAAGACTGGGGGGCCTGCACGGACAGGCTGTGGTGAAAGCTCTCTTCCAAGGCTGCAGAGGGCTACTTCTCTGCACTGTCCGCACGTGGTAGAGAGGTCGGGAAACTCTGCGCTCTCCTTTGTAAAGGCAGTAAGGCCATTCGTTAGACTCCGCCCTCAGAACCTACCCCCCCCCCCCCGCAAAGGCCCCACCTCCTAATATTCTCACCTCAGGGGTTTCGTTTCAACACATGGATTTCGGGGGGACACAAACATTTAGACCAAAGCAGACATACAGGCTAGAACTTAAGATAAATTAAGTAATGATACCATTATCACTTAATATGACTTAACAGACTGCAGACTAGGAAAGAAAAATCTGATTTGAGGGCCAGAGCCCCTGTCTGTAGTTGATTTTTTCTTTAAAGTTTAAGTAGGTAGGCAATTTTACTGATGAGTTATTCTCACAGCCAGTTATTAGGAATCGTGTGACAAAGTCTTCATGAACCCACGATCACCACACTCAGAACTGGCTCCTTGAGATTTTATCAGAGTTGATGTATGTCGAGGTGGGTCTCTCCTGTTATGCGCTACCTATAATTCTGCCTGCTATACTGTGCCTAAAGTCTTAGCCCTCCCATTCTGGTGAAGGACACCAGGTAACAAAGGTTGGAAAGCTGGAAAACCCCGGTTCCTAGAAGTGAACTGAGCCTGTTTTAGGACCTCAAAATCTGCAGACACTCTAACCAGACCTGAAGTCTTTGATGCTCTGAAGGAGCTCTGATCTGATAACACATGGTGAACCATTGGACCAACAGCCCCACTCTGAAACTAACGACAACAGAGATCCTCAAAAGAGAGCTTTGTCTACTGTTGGTCCCTGCCAAAAACCAGACGTGAGAAGCAAGCAGACGAGCTGAATCTCATGCATCCAAAAAAACAAAAAACAAAACAAAACAACAACAACAAAAATAGCAGCAGTTCTTTCCAGCAGGGCCAATGATCAGAAGAGCATGTCCTGATACCGTGTCCCTTCACTCCTCAACTCAGGTAATGGAAGGAGCGGCTGAGACTTTCTAAAGAGTGTCTGTGTCAATTTCCCACCTCAGCACTAGGTTGCAAAGTATCTCCTGGATCATGGCTAGGCTACCAGAACAAGCAATTTGTACATGCACATATGGGAGATAGGAAGTATATGTAACATACATAAATCACACAAGTATGGGCTCAGTATTTGCAAGTCAACAGATGAGGAATGTATTCAAAGACGTGGAAAAAAAGCATTAACTTCAATTCTTAGAACTGGCCTGCCGGTGACCCAGGGTCATCAGAGATGCCTCTTGCTCCAAAAATCACGTACATCAACAGCATGCTGACACACTAAAAGAACTGAGGTCCCCTATTCTACACGGCACGTCTCGTAACACATTTAGACCAACCAACTGTTCTGTGAACAGAATAAACAACAACAACAACAACTTAAGAAAAATAAAACTCTCAGAACTGACTAGATTACTTTGGAAAATGTCCCTCACTTTAACATAACTAAAAGACAAAATACTTTTTATACAGTGTTTATTACCCAACAGGGATGCTTCCCTGAGAAATTTGCCTTTTCCTAATTAAATGATTGAATGAATCATGCTTTTATGAGTTACCAATATTAACAGCATCATCGAGAATTATTTAGCAGAGTCCACTTCCTTTCTAGAGAATGAGAAATTTTAAATTGGCTCATTTATGTCAGGTCATATATATTTCAAGATGTAATTGCTTTGCTAAAATCCCACGGATGTAAAAATCTGCTTCAAGTTGTTCTTCTGTTTGCTAAAAATTACTGGTATGAAGAATGGTAAAAATATCACAGGTGTCACTGAAAGACTATTAGAATAGGTATTCTTTGACCAAAATTTAAGCAAAGAGGTGATGTGATTAAAAGCAAAGCTTAACAAAAACAAAGAAAAAAAAAAAAACCCCAATGAGTTAGAATGACCCTTGCACAAAGAAAAACATACACCTTCAGTGTCATCATGGGACAGTTGAAAAGAATCATTACAAAATGGTTAACATGTGGTTAAGATAGAAAACAGAAGACTTACTATTATTTTTCTCCATTAAATGCTGTGTCAATGGTTTCTCTTTTTCTTAAGCAAAACATTTTTTTTTTAAGATTTTATTTATTTATTTGACAGAGAGGCAGCCAGTGAGAGAGGGAACACAAGCAGGGGGAGTGGGAGAGGAAGAAGCAGGCTCCCAACGGAGGAGCCTGATGTGGGGCTCGATCCCATAACGCCGGGATCACGCCCTGAGCCGAAGGCAGACGCTTAACGACTGCGCCACCCAGGCGCCCCGCAAAACATTTTTCAAACAAAATCTTCTATGGCAGTCAGTTGAAATGGGTAGAAATGCCCTAATTGTGGGGAGGGGTAGGAGTGGGTGAAGGAGCTGGATTTCTGGATACTTGACCTCCCACTTATCCCTCTAAGGTTGCCCCCAAACAATTCGAGGGGTTTTGTTGTTTTTTTTTTTTTTTTTAAGATTTTATTAATTTGAGAGACAGAGAGCGCAAAAGCAATGGAGAGAACATGAGCATGGGGAGAGAAACAAGCAGACTTCCCACCAAGCAGGGAGCCCAATGTCAGGATCAATTCAAGGGCCCCGGGATCGTGACCTGAGCTGAATGCAGGCATTTAACTGACTGAGCCACCCAGGTGCCCCACAATTCCAGTTTTAAAACAGTGTTCTAGGACAAGGAAAATAAGTGGAATAATGTTGATAATTCACTACAAACAACCCTGAGAAAAAATGAAAAGAAGGAAATCTGTCTTCAAGACCCTTCTATTGTCTCTTTCCATATTCTTCTCTTTCTCCTGGTCCACCATGGTGCCCGCGTCCACCAATATATCACTTACATACCTGCTCACTCCACAAGCTAGATACCATGAAGGAGCAATACCTTTCTATTCAATTAAAGCTTGCTGCGAAGTAATACGTTGGAGAGCTACTTGCTGAGAAGTAATACGTTCAACATCATGGAAGAAAAATCTAAGAACCAGCCACCAGATAATCCAATCCATTTGGCCTGAGGCCAATCCCACTCCTTTTTCCTGCCCTCTATCATTTCCGAAAGAAGGAAGGACATTCTCTAACTAAACAATCATAATTATTTAATGAGAATCTACTAGGGACTTTCACATTGTTGGTGCAAGTGCAAATTGGCACAATCACTTCGGAAAACAGTACCCGCTAAAGCTTAACATATTGCTGAAGCTCTGATCCAGAAATTCCACCCTCAGGGGTGTGTTTGTGTGTGTGTGCGTGTCTGTCCAACAGAAATGCAACAGGATACAGTCAAGAGAGACTTGCCAAGAATGTTGTTATACACACTAATAATGACAGGAAAAAAAAAAAACAAGAAAAACTCAAAAAACAAGATACAAACCAAACTGGTCATAAACAGCAGAAAAGATAAATAGATTGGCACATATTCATATAATGAAATACTACCCAGCAATGAGAAAAACCTACAACTACTTACAATGAATGAAGGAAGCCACATTATCCCCTCCCCTCACACAAATAAGGCACACTGACCTATAGCATTAAAAGTCTAGATAGTGGTTATCTAGTCTCCAAACCAGAAGAAGTCCTAGAGTGTTCTGAGTGTCCCAATAAAAACTCATTTCTTCATGTGAAAGTTGATCACTGATTTTCTTTGGCTAAATTCACTGAACTCCATACATTTATTATTTCTGTACTTTTTTGTATTCGTGTTATACCTTAATAACATTTTCCCCAAAAAAGGAGGAAAATAATTCAATTCACATTAACAAAATGAGAAAAGAGTAAAAGGTTTCCATTAATGTCTGCATTAACGGAGACAGAGAAATTTATATAATTCAGCCTTCATTAATGAAAACTTTCTTAGCAAATTTGGAATACAAGTCAACTCCATTAATCCGATAGAGAATATCCACAAGAATCTTCTAGCAAACCTTGCATTTCATTGTTAATTATTGAAACCTTTCCCTGGAGATCAGGAGTAGGATAAGGATGCCTGCTATCACCAATTCTGACATTTTACTGAAAGTCCTAGGTAATGCAATAAGGCAAGCTTGGAAAATGAATAAAATTGCCATTATTCAGAGTTGACTTGGTGCCCATAGAACATAAAAATGAAAACAGAGATAAGCTATTATAATTAACAGGTGAGTTTAGCAAAGTCATCAGATAGAAGGTTGGTAAAGCAAAATCAATTTTATTGCTAGAGTACAATAAATAGAAAATATACAAATATATAGAACCAAAATTAGGCACTGATCTATTATGAAGCCATTTGAGACCTCTGCGTGGAAACACTTCTAACCACTATTTGAAAAACTGAGAAAACGTTTAAGAAATACTCTACTCAAAGACTATCCAGGACTTCCTAACTATAACTTACTCTGGAGGCCAGGCCCTTATCTTAGCAGTGTTGATCAATGCATTTTAGACTTTTTCTCCTAATTCCATTTAGAAGTAGAAATGATTCCTTGCTATATAATTCCACCTTGGAGTTAATAGAACATAGTCTAGTTTTTTCTTGTTTAATCAACAAAAGACTTAGCTTCTTACAAAACACTAAGCCTTTCATTTTAGGAAGGAAAAAAAAGAAAAAGATAATGCTGTAATAGGAAATACTGAAAACAATGGACTGCAGATTCTAAAATTTTAAGATTTCCAAAAAAGTGGGGCACCTGGGCTGGCTCAGTTGGAAGAGCATGCAACTCTTGCTCTCAGGGTTGTGAGTTAAAGCCCCATGTAGAGAAGTATAGAGAGGACTAAAGATTTTTTTTTAATTAAAATAATTCCAAAAAGATTCATGTCTAAGCATCATCACTGTAGCATTTGAAGGGATGGGGACTGGCCACCCATCTGGCTGATTAGGAATACCCCATCACCGTTTATCATCACCCTCCACCAATGACACGCTCCTGAACTTCACTCATCACTTGATCACGCGTTTACTCAACACATATCGTGTGTGCTTACTCTGCGACAGGCACCATGCTAGGGATTAACGGTTTAATGGCAAGCCTGGTTTTCTCCAGAATTCCGCATCGCTATCCCTCTTCTCATCTATTCTCCTTCTCGCTCACATATATTCCCATTTCCGTGAAGGCTCTGTTCCACATACCAGGATTTCAGCCACTGACATCCCTCAGCAGTTTCTAGGTTTTGCATCTGGTTACATAAGCTATTCAAATTTAGTTTCCATCTGAAGGAATGGCCAGAGACATGAAGAGACTCATTCCGAAAAATGAGAAATGACAGAGAAGTTACCCTTTCATTGTAATGGATTATTTGGTGGCCAAATACATCATCATGATGCAAGTGATGACTGGCCACCATAGACCACACTAGGTCTTAGGGCTAAAAATCTCCTAAGGTGCAATTTTCTTATTACCACATGACACTTTGATCAGACCTGTAGTTTCCAACTGTAAAACACTGAATTTAAAGGCTCTGTGAAGCAATGAATGGGGAAACTACTACGTATTAAATTATGTACGTATGTATACCAAATAATTTCTTTTAGAAATTTGTCTTCCCAAATGTAGTAACATGCAGAGGATGCTGACTGACACATGATTCAAGATTTATCACAGCTTCCCTTAATCTGCCTTTTGATAGTTATATATAAACTTTACACATTAAAAAAGGAATAGCTACTATCATTGGAAATAACATTTCCTCTGTTTTCCTTACTCTAGATAAAAAGTTTCCCCAGTTTTGTTTCTATCATGACCATTCTGACGTCTTGCTGGTGTTTTGTGGAGTTGCTATCACCAGAGAGGTTGTTGATTTTTCCCCCGTCATAAATATCTCTCCACGTTTTTGCTGTTCTTTCTTTACTATTTTTAGTGCATACTAAAATTTCCCATTGATTCTCAAAAAAAAAAAATGCATAATTTGACTTATTTTCTCAATTCTGAGATTTGGGATGTCAAAAACTCTGGATAATCTTAAAATAGCGTACTATTATAACCTGGAATGGCTGAACCTGGAAATCTAGAATATACACGTTTAGGATCTCTCAGAGGGAAGTAGGACAATATTTCCTAAATAAGCTTCTGAATATTGATTTAAAGTCACCCAAGGTTTTTAAGAGTTAAGAAACCTGCTGATATTTCTGCACAGTATTTCTAATGAAAATAATTTATCCTCTGTTCGATGGTCCCCAACAATGCCTACACCAGTCCTGCAGATTGACATTCCTCAATCTTAAAAAGAGCTTGGGCTCTTAACATTACAAATGAATTTGAAAGGGGAAGGAACTGAGCTACTGAGAGGGAACAGAAACAAGAAAATAGTGTGCAAATGATCTGCCTAAGTTGTGACTACGTGAGGCAAAGAGGGAACACAAGGTACATGGCTGTGTATGCTAGGGGACTAGATCTGGTCAGAGAAGTCAGGAAAGGGACCCTGAGCCCATGCAATGGCTTGGGGATGACAGAGCGAGGAGGGGACAGAGCGAGGAGGGGACAGTGTCATGGCAGAAGGAAAGTTCTGCAAAAGGCTTTTGGCAGAAACAAACACTAAGTGAATAATACACAAAAGAATCTCAGTCTGTCTGAGGAAGACAGAGAGGAAGCGGAAGGCAGGAGGTGAATGCAGGCACAGGGTGGGGCTTTGGCAAAGCCGTCTTCCTCTGAGACCCATGACCGCCACAGAGTTGCCATCAGGTTGCTCACGGGACCAGTGACCATAATAAATCCTGACTCAAAAACATTGTACGAGGGGAAAAAAGAGACAACTGGGAAACTTTAAATACTTACTCAATGCTTGACACTAAGGAAGGGTGGTTAATATTTCAGTCACAACAATGAAATTGTGGGCTGTTTTTAAAAATCCCTTATCTTGTATCTAAAAATAGTTCGAGATGAAATGAGGTGATGATGAGGTTTTCAAAATCATCCAGGAGGCAGGGTGGGGGGTACAGATAAGTAATTACAAACTCGTGGCACATCTTCATTAAAGCTAGGCTGGTTGCTGACGTAAATGAAGGGGAGGGGGATTAAGGGCTATGTGAAGTTAAGAGGGGTAGAGGCGGGAGACACAGGGACTGTGGGAGGCACTGGGAGATGGAGGCGTGAGGATGACTCTCAGGCTTCCAGGCCACATGCTTGAGCGGACAGGAACATCATGCCGGGTGGCAGCAGACACACAGAAGAACTGGGTTTTACGGTTGGCTTTGGGAAAGGCTGGAGCCTCAAAGCACGGTTTTCATTCCAGAGAAGTCGTGACTCTGAGAGATCTTCGAGATATCAAAGATGCTGAATAAATGCGTGGATAGGTATGTCTGGAGCTCACAGAAGTCTGGGCAGGACGAAAGAGTCTACAGGCCACACATACAGATATAGCACCAGAGACACACTGGTGACGGAGAGCCGGTGAGAGATTCAGGATGGAGTACTTCAGCCAATTATCCATGGGGGGGGGGCAGTAGAAGAAAGTGGTCAACTGCCAAGTGACAGAAATACCACTTAATCTTATAATTCTTGTCTTTTGCATGAAACCCTCTTCCTCAGAGTTTCTAGAAATGACTACAATTGACTGACCTCGGTTTCATAGGTATTCTTATTCTGAGGTATCAATGATGTATGAAAATTAGCAAAGAGCAAACCCGGAAAGAGCCACTAAATCATTAAGAGTTGTACATAGACAGCAATAACTGCTTTCCTAAAATCTTTCCCTAGTATGAAGGATGTCCAATGGTTTTTGAAATTGGCCAATACAGAACAGAGAAGGAAAAAGTAAACAATAAGAGTAAACTAATGGGGCACCTGTGTGGCACAGTCCTTAAGTGTCTGCCTTTGGCTCAAGGTGTGATCCCAGTGTTCTGGGATCAAGCCCCACATCAGGCTCCTCTGCTATGAGGCTGCTTCTTCCTCTCCCACTCCCCCTGCTTGTGTTCCCTCTCTCGCTGGCTGTCTGTCAAATAAATAAAATCTTTTAAAAAAAAAAAAAAACAATTAATGGTAGTGGTGAATTTGGATAGTAGTCTACGCTTGTCAACAAGCTTCTGTAATTACTACTTCATTCAAAGCTCATGATGCTTTTTGATACATGTATCACTATCATGAGAAAATTCTTATAAATAATGAAGAAATCTGGAAATAGATTTTTGCAAGTTTGGCTTATTAGGGTTATATTTCCAATTAGGCAAGGAGACAGAATTCTAACTAAAAACCTTGCTGTGTCTTGCCTGGATCTTTTTCTAAAGGTAATTAATTCAGACAACCCATCTGCAGTGGGTTCAACAGTGTTCCCCTCCCCAATTCACGTCTACTCAGGACATCTGAATGTGACTTTATTCAGACATGGGGTCTGTGCAGAATTATTCAGTTAAGAACAGGGTTGTCCGGCTGGCTCAGTCAGTAGAGCATGCTATTCTTGATCTCAGGGTCACGAACTGAAGCTCCAAGTTGGGTGTAGGTTAGAATAGGTTCCAAATTCGGTGAGGCTGTCCGCAGAAGAGGCATCAGAGGACACCCAGAAGCACAGGGAAGAAGGCAGCGTGAAGGCGGAGGAGACAGACTGGAGGGAGGCGTCCACACACTAAGCCACACCAAGCATTTGCTACCACCACCGGAAGCCAGGAGGGAAGCACGGGGGCCGTGTCTCCCACAGAGCCCCCAGAAGACCTAACCCTGCCCGCACCTTGGTTTCAGACCTGTCGGCTCCAGAACGGTGAAGGAGCAGGTGCCCCAGCGCTGAGCCGCCCGGGCTGGGGTGTGTTGTCACAGCGGCCCAGGCAGCTAGCGCGCCCGCAGTTTAGAAGAAAATGTGTATGTACTCATGAACACCATTTTCCTCACGAAGCCCAACGGCCTCGTGTCTCGATCCAGGTCACGTAAACTGCTCTGTGGTGGGTCTAGAATCTGAGAGAGCAGGATCATGGATAGTGTTCGCATTAACTCGCTCTCCCATCTGCAACTGTGAACAGAACAGCGGAGGTTACGGCTGCTTGTGTTTGCAGTGGGCAGTCGCTTTCTAGAATTTCTCTCCTGACCTTGATTTATCTCCTTAATATTTGTATTCAAACGCTCTTCCTTTTTCAAAATAACTGAATTGCACACTCATGGAGGGCAAAAGTCACGTTTGTACACACTGAGTGGGTTACCTATTGGACTGAACACCTCAAACACCATTCCCTGCCTTCCTATCAAACCAAACCCCTGGAGGGAGTTACACTGGCCCCCCGATCTCCAGCCTCTGAACCCGACAGGACAGCACCACGAGCACAGACTTTCCCAGGCTGAGGACGACAGCGCATTATCTGAAGTTCTCCAGTATCTTCAAGGCCGAGCAGCTGCCTGTCAGACCACATGACCCCGGGTCTTATCTCAGATGGGATCTTCCTTTGTCTTGTCAACCATGCAGCCATTAGACTCCATCCGATGGATGATCCTGGTGACTTCTCATCTTTTCACCTGGCCGCTGCAACCGTGCCCATCGCTTCCCTTTTATTTAAGATCGTATCAAGAGAGCCTCTTCCTAAAACCCACGTTCGCTGGTATCCAGGACATCATTCTCCAGAGAAACAATGGTTAAGACCCGGGGTCAGCCCCAGCTGTAATATTTAGAATCCGTCCATTCGTACAGCCCTTAAACACAATACCGTCTCTCTCTGGGACGTCTGCTTTACAGTGCACAGGGGTTGGGGAGGGGGGAACCACAGCCTGAGCTCACGGGAACCCGGGACACCCGTGGCAGGGACCGACTGCAGGAAGGCCAAGAACCACACCCACGATCCACCGCAACCTGCCAGGAAGCCAAACAGCAATTCCTTTGGCAACTGTCCCCAAACACCCAGGACTGGATGCTTAACTGCCCATTTTCCTCATTTTTGCCCTCACTTCCAACTCAGGACCCACAGGACAGAGGCTTCACCGCAGCAACAGGAGGAAGCAGCCCCCCTGATACACAGGGTGCTCCCCGAGGGTCAGCCCCCACCACAGCCTCCCGGGCCCCACAGCCTCCAGCCGCGGGCCCAGACATCTTGGGGTGTTTGCACCTGGAGGTTGTCTCCTCTGCTGTCTGCCTGGGAGCCTCTGAAAGGCAGACGATGGCGCTGACCCCCCTGCTGCAGACGGGGAGTCAGTGGGTTCTGCCTGTTCCTGCCCCGGCGGGGCTGCACTCAGTTCCACGGGGAGCGAGGAGCACCGCCCCTGCTTGACCGGCACCTGAGACTGCGTGTGACGGTCCCACACACACGAACGCAAGCTCTGCTGCTCCTGCCTTCGGGGGGCTGCTTCTGTTCAGGAACTTGGGCCTGTACAGTAACGAGTCCGTCTCTCAACACACACTCTGTGCTCATAATCCCACGTTATAAATGCCCGTATGGGGCCACTTGATTCCTATGACGTGTAATACACCTGATTCATTTTATTAGATTCTCTCCTTTAATTCTTGCTTGTATTTTTATTTCTACTAATCTATGTGGATTCCAGTCTATCAGAAAGGCCAATACGCTATGAATGGAAATAGAATCATGTAAGGATTAAATGCTTATTTTCAGTTTGTGCCATGTTCACATGGAAAACTCAGGAATTATTTCCTGATCATGCTGTTGTCTTTGCCTTACAAATCAAGGCTTAAAAACAAACAAACAAACAAAAAAACACATGCTCATATTTTAGGAGGTACTGTAATCACACAGAAAAGCCTGGAAGGGGGAAGAGAAGAGAGGCAGGGATGCGGGGAAGCAAAGAAGAAGCAGTGCGTTACTCGGGAGGCTGCCGCGTTGCCAGGAGAAGCAGCTGGTCGCTAGGCCACACAGGACATCGCTGGCCGGCGGACAGCCAAGCCCATCTCAGATCAGAACATCGGGACAGAGACAGTGCGTGTCTCTGGCGCCTTCTTGTCGCCCATCTTTCATTGGTTGAGATTCTCCCTACTAGGGGTTACCATTTCAGCTCTTGTCATCTGAGCCTTGCAGATAGTGACCAGTGAAGCCAGACGGCACACTGGGCTGCACCATATGGCAGCACGTCATGCTTGTGCAGGAGTGGCGGGACCAAGCAGAGCCTCGGCGGGTCTATCAGGCCAGAGCTGCCTGCTGGAGCTTCGGGGTCCCCCATCCACATGGCTGCATTAACCATGGGGGGGCGGGGAAGGCCACACAGCCCACGCTGCTCGTGGGGATGGTGCAGGGTCTGTGGTCTGGAGGTGACAGAAAAGCAGCAACTCTGTCCATAAACAAGGAGTCAAAAGCCCAAGACACGAGACCAAGAGACATGGGACCCTTATCTGTGTCACACGGGAAGATTCTGACAACTGAAGTGTCAGCACAATAAAACATCCTGAAAAAAATAAATAACCCTGCACACCTGCAACGAGAAAGCTGTGGTACCCCAGAATCTATGCTATTGGAATATACAGCCACCTGTCCTCCCAACAGAGTAGCAGATGAAAATCCAAATATTTAATACCAGCAACCCCCAAACCATGTGTCTTCAGCTGGTGTCAGTACAGAGAAGCAGCAGTGAACATCAAGTCCATCTACCCCCTCAGAGTAAGGACTGAAGTTAGGCTGGCCAGGACTAAGACAAAATATAGAGAACGTAAGACCTTTTGAATGCCTGAAAGTAGTTATTTTGAGGGAGAAGAGCACTACTGCCTTTGACGTAGAAACATATTCCTACACACAGGATGAGGAAAGAGCATCATTCAGGGAAGAGCCCTGCTAAATGAGCGGCCACAGTGTTTACCTGCTTAACTGCATAATATGAATATCAGTATTTTAATTAATGCGTGTGTGTGTCTGTGTGTGTGTTACAAGAACTTAGAGAATCTCAACTGGAAAAGGATTACAAAGTGAGTTTACAGGTCAGTCTGTTATGAATGAATCAGGTCCTAGAGCACATGTGCTCTTGTAAGACCCTCATCATCAAAAGCGGTCCTCAAGTATATCAATAGGAGGACATCACAGCAGATACGTGTGGGATACGCAACTATCTGGACAGCAGATTACTTTCCCTCTGTATTTCTCTAAGCCCCGTGGCATGTAGCACGGCAATGAGCTCGTTTGTGTTCAACGCAGTTTCAGATACAAGAAGGCCCTGCTGCCACCTCTGTCCCCCTCCCCAACCTCCAGGAAGGCCCTTCTCTCAGGCTTCATGGTTGACCTCCCCCAAAGGACATCGTGTACTTCACAATAAACCACCACCAAAAATAAGACCACGAGCCAGGCAAGCAGTCTGGTGCCTCTTGGCGTGTCTGAGCTGAGCTGGTGCTGTATTGATTAATGACTGAGGGACTGGATTTGTAACAGGATGACACAAACCACCATGCACTTGCAGGTAGAAGGTGTGGCTTAAAATGCTGAGTATGGGACTTACAGCCCCCTGTTGCTGGGAAGGTACCTCTCTCAGGACTGGTTTCCTCACTCAAACAAGGGAATTCGCAGGCTGCATTAGAATATGGAGCCATGAGTTGTACCAAAACCCCCAACAGGAGGGGTTTGAGCAAGGTTGCAGCTGATTTCTTCTCTGCCTCACACTAGGATAAGAGGGGACACCTAGGTTGGCAGCTCTAAGGGCCAGGGACTCAGGCCCCTCCTTCCTTATTGTTCTCCCCTTGTCCCCCTTGTCTGCAGGGCAGAGGTGGCCCTGTGTCAGCCGATGGGAGGGAATCCTAAGGCTTGGAACACATACCCCCTGTCTGATGGGCACAAGCAGTGTTGTGCTCGAGGGGGCCAGTACCAGCCCCAGAGCCAGCTCTTAACTTTTCAGCAATCACATGAGTTGGTTGTGAAACACAGCCTTCATTAAAAATTAGATCACAGAAATTCACAACAATTTATTTTAGAAACAAAGGCAACAGATACTCAAAACTCAACCCTTCCAAATAACTATATTTTACCAGTCCACGCTCTTATAGTTGCTTTTTTACTCCCATTGTTAATGTATGCAAATATTCTATAATGATATGCTACTGCATATGTTTTCCTGACAGTAAAGAAACTTCGCGTGGGTGGCGTGAAATCAATCACAGTGGGTGTATTTACACTACAGAAATTGGCAAACTCTGCAATTCAGGCCTCAATTCATTGTTTTGTTGATTCTCTAGACCAGCAGCTGGCCAACCAGCTCACACCTGTTTTGGTTCAGTCCTTAATCTAAGCATTTTTTACGTTTCAAAATAGAGGAGGAAGGAATAAAGAAAATGGGTCAGCGACAGACTGTATGTGGATGGAAAACCTGAACTACATACTAGCAGGCCCTTTATAAGAAGTGTTCCTGAACTGATGGAAAATATTAATAATGCAAATGAACCTGGACAGCGTCCTTGCTGGCTGTCAGCTGGATGACAGCTGGGCCTACAGAAGCACCTCATTCCTTGCCATGTGGCCCCTCTAGCTTCAAAGCCAGCAAGGGAGAAGATCCCATGTGTCGAATCCCTCCCATCCTTTGAGTCTCCTTGGCCAGGAAGCACCCAGTCCGTTCTAAGGGCCGCCCTGTATAGGTCAGGCCAGGCCTACTGAAGATAATCGCCCTTTGTTGAGGTCAGCTGTGTCATGAGGTATGCTCTGATTACAAAGTGATAGCCTGTCATAGTTCTCGGTCCCCCCAATCAAAAGGATCAGTTACACATGGTCTTGGATCCCTGCAGTCATCCTTGAGTTCTTCCACCTAGGAGAGAACCTCGTAGTTTCTGTCATATCCACCTCTTCTATTTACATTATGGAGAATTTAATGAGATCCTAGATATAAGAAGCACCTTACTACCATATAAAGTCTTGCGAGTTAAAAAGTTCTCTCAAGTCCAAAGCGTTATTGACCTCTACAGCTTTTCAAATTCATACACTTAAATCCTTGGTAAGAGACTTCCCTTGCAGGTCCTAGTTCAGAATCCAGGAGGGAGGGAGGTCTTTGACCCCGCTTTGGTTTTGTACTTCTTCCAAGTCACCCTGAAGAGATTACTGAGCCCAGCCATAGTATGGGGCCTAAGAGCAGGAGTAATAGGGGAACCCTTCACCGGGTGTCTAGCAAATGCCCTTCCTTCCCTTTCTCAAACGCAAGACTTCCCATTCTTCCTTCCTTCCCTCCTCTCCATTTCCCTCCCTGTCCCACTCCCTCTCTTTTCCTCTCCCTCTTCCTCCCTCTCTCCCCCTTTCTTTCCTTCCATTTCTTTTACTATCACACTTAGAAACGCATATGAAAGAACAAAGCCATCCAGAGTTTAGCAACAGAAAGGGAGCAGCACCTTTACTCAGTTCTACACACTTGTTTCTTTGGCCAGAGGCCATGAGATAATAATTGCAACTTTTTAACATCTTTACAATGTGCACCAGGTGCCCACGGTATCCATTCATAAGCTAGTCATAAATTCTGTGAAGTACTGAGGAGGCAAATATAACAAATTCTTGCTCCTAGCTGAGCCAAGCCCTTTCCGCGGGATGTGTTTACGCGCCCACGTACACTAGACTCTCTGAGGCTTCTCTGAACAGGAAAGAGCTACCACGTTTGATTTGAGCTTCTTTCTAAATGAAAGCAGTACTTTAAGTATTGATGGTCAACAAGAACTTACTTCAGGTGCAGCAGGAAAGCAATAACCAGTGGGATTTCTCACCAGGTCGGCAGGAACACGTGGAACCCACACGCGCCCAGGTGACTTAGAAAGAAAACGTGGCCTCTGCCATGTCAAATGCCCGGATGTCTCCCGCACCCTCTCTTTTTAGCAAGGATAATGCCCCTACCCTTTGTGAAAACAAGGCAACAGGCCCCAAATGGAATCGTGATGCTAAGCCCCATGTCACAAAACTGAGGCTTGCTTACACTTCGGGCTCTCAGAGACGCGATCGCGAACCAGTCACCTGACCGGCACCAGTCAGTAATCTGCGTGCTAGACCCTGCTCTTCCCTAACGCAAAATAACCTCGCGATAACCAACCAGCTTTGGCCTAGAAAAACTCCCTCGTTCCCACTCCCGCCCGCCTATAAACGTCCTTCCAGTCTTAAGGCTCCTCCTCGGAGCGTCCGCCGACCCACTGAATTGGATGCTGCCCGATTCGAAATGATTTTCGCCCAAATAAACTCCAAATTGTGAATGTGCCTCAGTTTATCTTTCAACAGTTCTGGTGTCGGAGAAGGAACCAAAGGCGACCCCTGACGTCCCCCAGGAGCAAGAGCAACCAGGAAGGGTACCTGCTGGGTCCTTTGGGCTCACTGCTCCGCCGTCTCTGGAGGTGATGGGCGCGCCCCTCAGGTCCGGGGTCCTGGGTCCCCGGGACTTCGGGACTTCGCGTTAGGAGCTTGCTGCCTATTTGAGCACCTCTTTTTCCAGAGGGTCTGGAACCGGAACCGGAACCGGACAGGAATTGAGCCGGGTCTGACTTAAAAAGCGGACTGGACTTCACTTCAGCTGGAGTGGGGCCAGTGTGAGCCCTCAGGTGAATAAATTTTGTTTTAAGGGTGAACTAGCAGGTTAAACGTATCAAACAATCCTGAATTACGGTGGCCTCAGCGGAGAACTTTTAACCTAGATAAGCTTATCCATTTACAAGGTGCCCTAGAGAAAAAGGGGTCTCAGGCAAGCATTCACCATAATGAGGGAAAATTATCTTTCCTCCTCTACGATTTCTGGGGACCAGAATAAGGCCCCTGGAACACCTCCACTCATTCCAGAGCCTGCAGATGGGATCCTGGGAAAACTGACCCAAGCAATGTCAAAGTTCATAAAAAACATAAAACCAATGAATCACTGAAATAGTAATTAGCAAAAGCATACTGTGCACCCACCAAAAAGACAGTTTGTAAATGGAAAACACTCAATACAAAACATGGAATGAGGCTCACAGGTATATTGTTAAAAGAAGCTTATACAGTGTGCCGGCAGCAACTGGTCTTCACTTAAAACACTAGAATTTTCTTAAACAAATAGGAATTGGTTAGTGCTTAGCTCATATCAGTTTTGGAGAACTATTTAAGTTCTCTTAGGATTGTCAGAGGCAGAAGCAAGAAGTGACCCAGGTCAAGTTGTCCTCGCTTGTCTTCAGAACAAGCTAAATTAAGTTTTGCTTATATGATTAAGCTGGTTTTATCTGCTCAGAGAGTTTTCAAGTCTGGCTTCCGTGGGTGTTTGCCTTTAACACCCGCAGAGGGTCAGAATTCTTACCAAAGTTCCTTTTCCCACATCTGTACCCGTGCTGCCTGGTTGAGAGAAAAATGTGAAATTTCACATTGTCCTTTCCTTTGCAAATTCAGACTCTGGTGAATTTTATTTTGGTGTACCCACTGGGTGTTCCAGTCTTTCTCTCTCAGGACAGCTATTGCTTTCTTGTCTCCTTTTGTGTCCTGAGAATTCAGCTTGGTACCCTTCAGGCTGGGGGCCCCAAGAGGTGGCTGGACAGGGATGTGGTTTGCAGTCCTTTTGCAGATGGGGTTCTGCTAAGCGTTGCCAGCTATCAGGGGAAACTAAGTCTGTCTTTCTTTTAGTTATCCTTGGGAGTGGTTCTGATTCTTGGGAGGGCAGTATATTTTGCACCCTCTTTGGGGATGTCTCTTGCATTCAAGGAATTGTTCAACATTGCCAGGAATAGTTACGGTTTGTCTCAGCTGAAACTGACAAGAGATTTGAATGGCTTCTTTTCTAAAGTAGCTCTCAGGTCAGAAATTGGCCCAGTTGGAAACTGATATTCACAGCCTGATAGGAACTTTTTTTTTTTAGGCCTTTTTTCCTAAGCTAAAATGAAACTACGTTCCCAGAGGGAAAGAAAAACTTTCTGAAGCTTTCGTGGAAGGATTTACGAAAACTTTCCAAAGATATGCAAGTCTAAAGCTAGAACACAGGAATCTTTCGAAGCTCCCATTTTAGCTGAAGTTCTGCCTGCTAGAAAGGAGCAAGCTGAAGATAATGGTTGGATGACTCACTCAGCCTCCTTATCATTCAGGTTACAACCCAATTCTTTGAGAAATTAAACACTGTACTTGTCTTACAAATCTAGCCTTTGTAAGATCAGAAATGTGGCTCTAGAAATAATTCAAAGCTGACCTATCCTTTTTTTACCAATCCCAGAACATCCCTTATTCATCTCAAAAGGCTTGCAGATGTTGTAAAAGATCTGGATTTAGGGAATAAAAACCCTTCATGGTGGAACTTGAATTCTTTCTCTGTGCCTTTTGCGATGTTAAGTATTCTGCGTGGTCCGCTCTAGGAACCAAGGCGATTCTCATCAGAAGGAAAGAATGAAAAGCTATTTTAAAAACTAGGTCTATGAAAAATATTAAAAGTCTCTTCCTATAATATGAGTAAAAAGCTTTAGCCATCAGAGCAGGTAACCTTAACATACTGCATTTGCCATAAACACAATATGGAGTGAGTTTTGCGTTATTGTACCCATCCCGTGGCTAAAATTTTTTAAATGAAAGCTATAAGATCTCGGTTTGCATCTGTCTGTATGTTTATGTATGTCGATTATAAACGTGTGATTTTTTTTTTCCTACCTCCAGATGGCATTGCCAAAATTAATATGTAGAGAGCTCTATTTAATTAGCTTAAAGACAATCAAGTGTTTGCATAACTCAAGTATACTCTCACAAATACAGAAACTAACTCAAATGTTTTACAAGTTCACATGATCTACACTAATCTTAGGTAAATAAAAGCTAGTTTAAGTTTGTTGGTTTAATTAAAATGGGCACATCTTTAGAGTTATCAGCATTAAACATAATACTTAATGCTACTTAGGTTTACTAAAAGTCAAATAAGCTCATGTTATTTCTGTTACAGAATTTGTCAGCAAGAATGATAAGATGATGGTTTGCTGTTTAATGTCTCATGAAATTTCCACGACTGATATAAATGTAATTATTAAGAACAGGTGAATTAAAATATATGGAAGCAAAGTAAAAGTTTATAGATAAAATTGTCAACAGTAATTATGCTTTATAACATGTCTATTTAAGAATACTTTCTAAAATTTTTTGATAACTTGAAATATGTGAAATGATGGCTATTCTCTTAATATATAGACCATTTCCAAATAAGATAAAATACTGAGGCATGAATCAGTGAACGGAGGTTTATCCTAAAGATATTTGGATCTACTAGTAAACATGTTTGTGCCACACTGAAAAATTTACGAGAAAGAATATACTTCTAGAAATTATGAAATGTATTAAAAATTTGCCAATCCACAGAACACTAGTGTGATAGTTCACAATTGCTTACGTCTTGATTTCCACTGGGAATTAAGGATTCTAAAGGTTACGAATTCTAATTAATATACGTAATTAAAGCTACGTTGAAAGAAAAATGAAAGAAAACAACTGTGTTTGAAAAGTAGGTAAGGAAAGCAAAATGATCGATTGTTTCAGAATGAGAAAGACAAACCTAGGACAAAATCTGAATGGATTTAAAAAGTCATGAAAGATTTGTGGAAAGGGAATCTTGGGGAATGAATTTTAGCTGTGATCAAGCTGGCTAAGATTAGAATGGATTTATTTAAGTTTTTAAAGGAATGAGTTTTAACATCAAAAGTATACAGGTGAAATTTAGAATCTGCTTAATCTTACTAAGTTTTCTTGGACTCTTGCTCTGCTTTTGATTAGAGATTGTCAAAGTCGTTTTGTTTTGTTTTGTGGTGGTGGTTGTTTTACCTTTTGAGTAATGTACCCAAAAAGCAAGATTTTGTGGCTTACCAAATAATTTACTGTGCCTCCCACAGTCTTTATAGGGTCTTTAATAACTTAAGAAAACCCACTCTTCTCAATATTAAAAGAGCTAATTTTTTGTTTACAACTATGTAACCCTCTGTATTTGCCTTTTAAATCTTCCATTGTCCCTTTGGTTACAGAGATCATCAAATATTATTTCATAATGATCTGTGATCCTATTTAATCAAACGTTCAAACTTTTTGGTCTTTTCCCAAAATCAATTCTTTAACCTCTAACTTTGAAATTTCCCAGGGGGTCCCTGGACAATTTAAAAGGATCTGTCTCTCGCTTTGTAAAAGAGAGATGTTAACTAACTGGGTAAGTATCCTACAACCTTAAGCCTTTCAGTAAGTAAATGCCACATCCTCTATGTAGCCAGTATTCTTCTGGCCACCAGCACTTATTTGACTGCATTGTTTTGCTGTTTCCAGTGTCACCTGAGGGCTGTTTCTCACATTCCTTTGATTGCAAGATTGTGAAACTGGTCTGTGTTCTGCCAGTGAGATTCTCTCCCACGAGACTTTGAAAATGCAAGGATGACAGACACTATATTATTCTCCCTTTAGATCTGGTAAGCAAAGGCTTGCTGTGGCAGAGACGAGGTTTTTGCACCCCTCGGGGTCTTACCCTGATTCATTCACTTCACTGACCATTAGCTGGTTTCCCATAGTTTCCTTATCAGGCAAGCACCAGTACCTTCCTGACTCTCTGGACCAGAACTGTAGTGATAAGGCTGAAAACAAGCTTCAGGCTCTGATGCCTTCTGCAGCCTTGCCAACATTTTTCACACTAAATTCCCTATATAAGTCACTTTGTGCTGTAAATATCTAAAGCAGTATATACGTTACCAAATGATATACTCTTAATCCCATGGCTCAAATAATAAGCAAAGCATCCATGTTTCAACTCCCAAACTATATTTTTATTGGGAAAAGTGAAACTGTCCAAATAAGAGAAGTTACTTTGTTCAAGATCTTACCAGACTTTGACACAATCTTAAATGAAAGACAACTACAGAAACCTACTTTATTGAATATTAGAATTTTCATATTATACTGGAACATACTGACTACTGTAGCATATTAACCAATAGCATATTAGTAAATATACCTTTATAACACTGAATGATGTCCCATGTAAAATGGCCTTAATTATATCCATGTAGTGAATTTGTTTAAATTTGGCATGTGATCATCAAACCTTGGGAAATCAGGAAAGAGTACAAATTCTGACCTATAATTTTATAGTACAAACAGTATCACAAGAAAGCAACATTAATCACCTTGTGCTAATCATTAATTGTGGACTGGAAAAATGATTTATTTTGGGATATTATCAAATTTAGTCTCATTACATCAGGCAAAGCAGTTCAGTCAGTAGGAAATGGGTCCCTATTACTAATGATCCATTTGGAAACATACAAACGCACAAATCCTGGTTTCTGGCACAGCAAGGTTAGGGGACAGAAATTGAAGCGGGCTCTGGTTCTGAGAACAGGAAAAGGATGATGCTATAAAGTGACTAAGGCCAGATCATATGCCAGGACTGCTATGAATCACATTCTGTATGTGGACAAGATACTCTGAATTTGATGAAACTGTCTATCATGTTCTCTCTCTCAACCAAATAATCTAATCAGTTTGGACACCAAGAAGCAGCCAAATCATAGTGCAAGAGGAATCACCACCACAGCCTTAACCATCCTAAATTAGGGCAAGTAGACCATGGAGTATTACCACCATGAGAAGTAGGGGGGGGGAGCGGAATTGGGGAGTTGGTGCCAAACTAGCTTGTATTTAAAAAAATTTTAAACAATGAAAGAGCCTCTCACAACAGACTTGTTGATTCAGAATCTGTCTTTTTACAAGATCCCAGGTGATTCCTCTGCAAATTAAATTTTGAGAAGCATGGATCTATGATTCATTGGCAATTACCAGTTGTACTCTCAGAAGAACAAGGTAAAGAGAATAACACTCTTGGCTTTGTAATGGAGAAATGTATTTCTAGTCACAAAAGAGACTACTATGAAAAATACAAATATATGCCAAAGGTGTAGGAAGCAAACCAAATTTTTTTTTTTTTTAAGATTTTATTTATTCATTCGACAGAGATAGAGATAGCCAGCGAGAGAGGGAACACAAGCAGGAGGAGTGGGAGAGGAAGAAGCAGGCTCATAGCAGAGGAGCCTGATGTGGGGCTCGATCCCACAACGCCGGGATCACGCCCTGAGCTGAAGGCAGACGCTTAACCGCTGTGCCACCCAGGCGCCCCAAAACCAAAATTTTTGAATCACATCAAGACTGGACTGAGGATCGTGCTCTGTGGAAAAGTCATGTCAAGATTATCAGTCCCACATCTTCAGTTAAATAGCCTTGAAATGTGTCCTATGAGGGAGGAACAGCATTATGATGCTATGAGCCAATTCAGATACAGTTTAATTAAATAATACGCAAGGTCATGGAGCATGACTGGCAGAGTGATTCAGACAGAATTAACTACTCCTTTTACTGTCGCCATCCCTGGCTGTCATCTAACACTGTGGCATATAAACTCTAAGGAAGGTTCTGGCATTGCAAATTTATCCCTGCAGCCAGGGGAATTGAATTCTCTCTCTCTGAAGCCATAGAAACCCATTCCATCTTTCTATTTTTAATCCTTTGCTGATTCTAGAGGCTTTCTACCAAGTAATCTGATGCCAAACAGTTGTTCTCCTTGCAGCTGCCAAACAGACCGGCATTTGCAGCCTCGGGTTGTGTCCCATGTTGGCTCTCTCCCAAATGTCATTCCCTACAAGGCTTTTCTTTCAACTGATGCATTAGAGTCTTTGAATGACAACATGAAATTAAATGGAAAATGACATTCATGAGAAAAGATGCTCCTTTCCAATAACTGAGACTCTCCACCCATCTGTCATTGCTTCCTTCTCTGTCTGCCCATGGTTTTTCCACAAATCCCAAGCAGCTTGATACAAATGTGATCATTAGAGGATTTTCATACATTAATGCAAATTATGCACTGCCAACACTTAGGACATTCTGCTCAGACTAGCTGATGCCCTCCGATAGAAGAGTGTGTGTCAAGAGAGTGCAAAACCAAACCACTTTCCTTTGAATCATCTCACCACTAGAAGTATCATAAAACATTTCCAATAAAATTATCAAAAAGCATAGTCCTTTAATTAATTTTGATGACTTGCCAAATATAAAATTAATTCAAAATTTTATTACTTACAGAAAAAATGTATCAGTCCCTAAAAAGAGAGAGAAAGAGAAAGATAAGGATAAATGATAGCTAGGTAGACAGATAGATAGATGTGGATAAACAGATTCAATAACTGTTGAGCTCCTAACAGAGGGCTAAGACATGTCAACAGTACTAGTTATAATAGAAGTTCCAGAAAGAGGGGTGCCTGGGTGGCTCAGCGGTTAAGCATCTGCCTTCGGCTCAGGGTGTGATCCCGGTGTTCTGGGATCAAGCCCCACATCAGGCTCCTCCGCTATGAGCCTGCTTCTTCCTCTCCCACTCCCCCTGCTTGTGTTCCCTCTCTAGCCGGCTGTCTCTATACTGTCGAATAAATAAATTAAAAATCTTAAAAAAAAAAAAAAAAGAAGTTCCAGAAAGAGGAGAAATTCTGTTTTCAAGGAAATTAAAATTTATTTCAAGAATAAATATTTGAGTCCCATAAAAAATAAGTTTATATAAGGAATATATGTAGCAGAAATTGAGAGGTGAAGATCAGTATAGGCATGAACTGAAGGAACGTAGTTAAAAGATTAAGGAAGACTATTTGCTTAGCAGCGAGGAGAAAAGAGCTGAATATTTAAAGCAAACCACACAAAAGACACCAGGTGGTGAAGCAGAAAATAACATCAGTAGTTTTAGTCATTCTTTAATTCAGTCGGTAATCAATCATTGATCCCCTTCTCCTGGAAAAAAGACCAAGACAGATCCAGGTCACTCCATCCCTACTCTGTAACCACTTATATTATTTCTGCTGGGAGAAATAAACTCATGCACTGATGAATGGAGGGAACATGCAATTCCACTGGCTACACTTTAGGGCTATTTTAAGTAGGAAGTCATAGATAAAACGTTGGCAAGTTGGTTTAAAGCTGGATCCGACAAACACTTTAAAAGTTAGGATGATTATTCATTTTGTCATTGAATTTTTCCTTTTCCTGAGTTATTATATACCCTAAATTTACATTAAATTTCTAGTTTCAACTATGGACTCAAAAATGCATAATTAAAAATATGGTCTGTAAAACTAAATATTTTCAAAATTATTTTAATTTAAATGGACAAAGGCAAACACTATTTTTTGAGAGAGAGAGAGTGTGCGAGCAGGGGTGGGGAGAGAGTCCAGGGAGGGAGAGAGAGAGAATCCTAAGCAGGCTCCATATCCAGCACAGAGCCCAACGTGGGGCTTGATCTCATGATCCTGAGATTATGACCCAAACCAAAATCAAGACTCGGACGCCTAACTGACTGAGCCACTCAAGCACTCCAGCAAACACTATTTATAAAAGAGGATGATAAGGCAAAAGTAGTATGGTAGGCTGAATAATGCCCCATCCCCAAAGATGTCTATGCCATACTACCTAGAAACTGTGAATGTTACCTTGCATAATAAAGGGACTTTGCAGATATGATTAAATCAAGGCTCTAACAGAGGGACATTATCCTAGATATTATCTGATTTGGCTCAGTGTAATCACAAGGAGCCTTAAAAGATAGAAGAAGAAGGGTCAGAATCAAAGAAGGTAGTGAGATGATGGAATCAGGGGTCAGAAAGAGACAGAGAGAGATGGTGAAAGATACTGTGCAGTTGGCTTTGAAGATGGAAGGGAACAGGAGCCACAGAATGCAGGCAACTTCCAGAAGCTGAAAATGCAAGGAAACAGCTTCACTCCTAGAGCCTCCAGAAGGAATGCAGCCCTGCTGACACCTTGATTTTAGGACTTCTGACCTCCAAAATTGTAAGATAGTAAATTTGTGTTGTTTCAGACACTAAATTTGTTGTAATGTGTTACACATCAACGATAAAAAAAAAAAGCCAATTCAAGTATGTAAAAAGTTGTTTAACATCATTCATTGACATTAAAGTAAAAATTAAATCACAGTGAGAAAACAGTATACACATGAACTGAACTCACTGAATGTGGCGTAACCACTAAAACTGGAAACTGTGAGGCATCAGGGGGGCTATGGAGTAACAGGAACATTCATACTGCTTCTGTGGTCACTGTGGTACATTGTTACCCTAATGACTCCCATTTACTCTCGACATGGTCATTTGACTTCCCTGGTCAATGGGACACCAGCAAATGTAAAATAAACAGAGGTTAATAAATGCTGGGATACTGGGGCCCCCTTGGAATGAGGCTGTCTACCTTATGAGGAAGACCAGTGTAGTATCTTGAAGGGAGGAAGACAACATGGAGACAGAGGGACAGAATCCAGCTCAGTTAGTCTAGCTAAGCCCCTCCCTATCAACCTTTCAGGTGTATGTGCAAAACTGGCAGAAGGACACACAGCTTGCTCAGAGAACTGTGAGAAATAATACATTATTGTTCTTAAGCCACAGAGCCCAACAGACTAGATCCCATAAAGCTTCAGATCCCATAAAGCTAAGGCAAGAGAAACATCAGTCACATCTGGCAGCTGGAGTGCAGAGAAGCATTAGAAACAGATCAGTTAGAAGCACTAGATTTCCTCCATGACCCATGAGTCTGGCTGACTCCCTGCCTCCTTTGCACTCTGGAAAGGCACTAGGGCTCTAGCATATGAGTATCGTCCTGAAAACGCAGGGATTAGATGAAAGTCTCTGTGGAAGAGAAAGATGCCATATGTTGACCAAATTTAGGTCATCGGTCTTAGAATTTCCAGCCTCAGTGGGAGATACACCAAGCCAAGGTGCAGACAGGTGGAGGATCTTTGTGAAACACTTCTACTGGGTCACCATATAATGCACTCCACTAGGGGGCTGTCTAAGCTACCCCTACTCTTGAACTTCTGAAAGTTTTCAGCGGCTCTCTCACAAATATGAGTAGACAAGCAAGACCAGCAGGCATTGAGATAAAGTTTCTACACAAAACCAAAACAAGGGAAGAAAGAGAAATTGGTTCTCTGAACAGATTTTTTTAAATGCTGTCATTGATACCCTTAGTACCTTGAAAAGATATTTTATTGAGGAAACAAGAACAGGAGGCTATAAGAAAAGAACATTCAGAGAGCATTGCCAAGAGCCCTTGGGAATTGCAATATGATTACAGTGATGAGAAACCGAAAAGAAAGTTTTGAAAGACAAACTTAAGGGACTCTCCATGAAGACAGGAAAACGAAAGCAATAACACCACCATCAAAGGAAAGGGAAATTGCAGAGAAAAGATAAGAAAACTAAAATATCTGTCCAAGAAGTCCAAATCCAAATACTAGGATTTCCAGAAGGACAAAATGAAAAAATTTAGTGAAAGAATTTCTTTTTAATTCAACAAATTTCCCCAAAACTGACATGAATTTCCATATTGACATGACTTACCAAAATCTGGCACAATAAACCACAAAAGACAGGTTTTCAAATATTTTCAAAATTTTTCAAAAAAAGAAAATTTCAAAAGTGTCCATAGGGCCAGGACTTCAATCTTCAAATTGATTGAAATTCAAGATATCATCAGACTTCTCAAAAGAAGCGCCAAAAAAAAAAAAAAAAAAAAAAAAAGATGGAAAAAATGGCTCGGGGGTTCTAAGAAAAGATTATTCTCAATATGGGATTTCATACTGAATGTGACACTGTTTTTAATATATGTAACTGAAAATGCTGATTGTAGCTTTTGCTGGAGAATCACTTGAGAGTATCAGAGACATTTACTACCCACTCTGTGTTGCCTGTGAACAGGCTACATAAAACCTGCGCCATGTCCGAGAAAAAATAAATAAATAAAAAGCATGTTAATGTATGTCCCCTGAGATGTGCACCAATGTCCTAACTAACATATTTAATTGTACTTGTAACTCATGCTTCCATGATATAATAAGAACAAAGTTGTGGACCAAAAAGAGCAATGATCTATGGGGCACCTGGGGCTCAGTCAGTTGAGTGTCTGACTCTTGATTTCAGCTCAGGTCATGATCTGAGGGTGGTGAGATCAAGCCCCACATCAGGCTCCATGCTGGGCCCCTCCCCTTCCCTGTTGCCCCTCCCCCACTGCTCCAGAGCGTGCATGTGCGCATGCTCTCGCTCTCTATAAAACAACCACAACAACAACAACAAAAACTGCAGTGATCTATACCAGAAGATCTAGTCTATATTCTATATTGTATAATAAAATTCTTACTGTATATTTCAAAATGAAATATTCATTGAGGCTGTTAAATAGGTCTGAATTCATGCCAATCAGAGGAAATGTTCAAATGAATGTCCTTCCTTTACACGTGAGACATGGCATGAATTTATTGAACAATACTTAACAATCTACATATACTAACTCAAAGCTTAGTATACTTCTCCTCAGTAAGGAATTACAAAAGGGTGGAAAATATTTATCACACAATATGATACTATAGCTTTTCTTTTATAAATTAATTAGGTTAAACTATATATCCCCTTTCAGTTTTTCAGTGAAAGACATATGTGAGAGGCATAGTCCATACAGGTTTAAATAAGCTACTGCATTTAAACATTCTTGAGATAACACCCTATTTTTCTCTGTATTATGTTGAGCACCTAATGTAGTTTAGAGTGAGGAGAAAGTTTTCAACAAATACATAATGAATATGAACAAAATAAAGAAATTTTTCAATATAATATTTTGAAGGTATGATAATAGATACTGGGCAAGAAGTTTAAATAGGATGAATTTTATTTAGCTTTCTGTTTAGTAGACTTAGGTTGGAAAATATTTCTAGTCTGGTGGAATTCTATTATAATCAAGATTTGGTATCTCAGAAATACCCACATGATGCTTATAATTTATAAGGTCATTGGGGAGCCTGGGTGGCTCAGGTGGTTGAGCGTCTGCCTTCAGTTCAGGTCATGATCCCAGGGTCCTGGGATCCAGCCCCTCATTGGGCTCCCTGCTCAGCAGGGAGTCTGCTTCTCCCTCTCCCTCCCCAACCCCCCGCTTGTGCTCTCTCTCACTCTCTCTCTCTCTCAAATGAATAAAATCTTTAAAAAAAATAAGGTCATAAAGATTTGGAGAAAAGCTTAGGCAAGGAGAAAAATTTACTAATCTACCAAAATTTGCCAAGTCTCCTATGAACTAAACAACTAAATGACAATATACCCAGCAATCAATATCTCTCTCTCTCTCTCTCTCTCTCTCTCTCTCTCTCTCTTCCTGGCTCTCTGTCTCATCTCAGCATCTAGAAATGTTGTCTCAAAAAAATAAAAAGGCAATTAAAGTGTGTCACTATAGTCCTTTGTAATCTAACATCAAAATTTTATGTTCCCCATTCACTCGGTACCAAGTTTAAATGTAACTGCTAGCAAGGGAACATTACCACATGTCTGCATGAAAAATGGCTATGTCTACTTTATAATGCGTTCCAAAGCTCTCCCACCCAAGCATTATTTCCTTATTATTAATTCTGAGTCTCTGGTGGCCAACGATGCAGTGGGAATGAGAACTAATAAGCTAGTATGTCCTCTTGCCCTGAATGTCTTCTTATATAATAAGATGCAGACACATTCCTCTTTCTCCCTTTTCCTTCCATTCCACTCTGGAGGGCAGTGCATTGAGAGAAAATATGTATTGCTTATATTATACCCCATCTAGTTTCCAGAAACAGACTTCCCTACTAGCTCCCAACGGTTTTTGAGGCAGCTCAGAAAATACGAAAAGAAGCGAGAGGGAAAGATTTGCTAAAATTCAGGTCCCACCATATGGCAGGTGCTAAGCCAGACACTTTCTAATGTGTTTACTTTAGTTCATATTCTCTAATAAAGAAGATTATTATTTTATTGCCATTTTGTAGATGAGTCGATTGTGACCTGGAATTTAAATAATTTCTCCAATTTACGTAGCTAGCAATTGGCAAAGCTGGGATTCACACAAGATCACTGGCCCCAAGTGCCAGTCTTGGCCACGACACCCCTCTAGGTCTCATTTCTACGTTGTCTGCCCCTTCTTTGCATCAACCAGTTAAACCCGTGAAGGACCGAAATGCCTTTTCACAGATTTTGCCAGTGAGAATTACTGTTACCGAATGTGCATTTGACACAGCATGTTTTGAACAAGGATTTCCAAATTCTATGTTTCAGAACCTCAACGGACCTACAATAATAAAAAAGAAAACTTTAAAAAACCTTAGGAAACTCCAAACAGAATTATTTTTAATTTGCTGATTTCATTTCCCTGTAGGGCTTTTAGAAAAATAATGAGATAAATAATTACACAAAGTCATCACGATAGGGCACTTAACTTGTTTACAAATACAGTACTCTCGCAACCATGTAAAAGAATTATATTACTCATCCCTGGTCATCTTCTACTCTCAAAAAAGAAAAGACAAGGGGCTCCAGTTAAATTTCATTTTTCCTCTCTTTTCTTTCTGCTCTGCTCTATGTCCTCCTGGGCTAAAATCTACAGGGTACAATTCCCAGGCTTCCTTACGCTCTGACTGCCCATTAGATGTAGCCAGTGAGAGACACAGGAACATCAGCCGTGGGAGGAGGAACAAGTCAATATATTTTGATCCCTGCCCTCTCCCTGCCAGATTACAGTGCTGACTGGGGTTGCACGCTCTTACCTGCAGCCACGGCTCCCATCACGTGGCTGTTCTCCCTCTCCCACAGCTTCTCTTATGCCCAGAACAGCCTCCTCTCCACAGTCCTTCAAGCCCGACAGAGCTAACAGCTTTCAGCAGTTACCAGTTCCTTGGTGATTCAACAGCTCGTCATTAAACTCTCTTCAATCGACTCTCTTGGTGGTGACAACTGTCTCCTGCAGGGACCCCTAGTAATGACGACTAGAGATAGTTCCAAAGCACACCTTCAAAAGAGGATAACGGGATAGGATGGCTCCTGTATCGCGTCAACACAAACACCTGCTCCTCGAAGGGGAAAATGGGCCTTGCGATTCTGGGACCTGCCATGGCCTCACTGCTCCTCAAACCTACAGCTAGAGGTAGTGTGGGATGCAGTTCAGGGGTGGGGAGAGACTGGCATGTGGTTACCAAAGCAGCAATAGTGTTAAGCAAGACTGTCGGGAGGACTGACTATTCCTGGCTGCCTGGGGGATGGACACGAGGGGGAAAGATGGAGGTAAAGTGCTGACTTCATTCAAAGTACTGGAGACCGCAAGCCTTACAGCCTGATAGTCAACGGTGTCTGCCCTACGGAGTTCCGTTTGAGACCTGCAGGTCTCCGATGCTGAGGCTGGGAGGAAATGGGATTCTGACACTCGGGATAATGGCATTAGGGGAAGCATACCTGAGGTTGAGAACTCAGAATCTCCACCTCCCTCTGTCACCATCAGAAGCTGATGAGTGATGGAGTATCATATTAAATGTGGGCTAAATTTATTTATATGCATGCACTCTCTTGGGATTTGGGGTTTCATAAATTGACTCGAGCACCTGGAATGGTATTCACATTCTGCATGACTGATTAATTCTTTCATCAATGGGCATCTATACTCAACGAGGTTAACATGAGAAATTCCCAAGGAAAATTGTGAATGAACAAGGCCAATGGCTTAAGAACAGGGTCTACTAGATGAGAAGTGCTCAGCTACCCCTAAGTATGCCCCTGGAAGGGAGAGGATAAGACTGTGGCATGCATCTTGGTACTCAGACCTCAATGGTACAGCAAAGCAACAAAGAAAAGACCTCTTAAGACTTAAATTTCATATGAATTAAGTTGTAGGTGCTGTCAGAACATAAGGAGAACATAAAATTGTTAGTGAAAGAAGGGAATGACGCTTGTTCATGTAATTAGCATGACAGAAGAAGGGTCAATACCAGCTGTGTTCTGGGTCAATGAATGATTTCTTTCTCCCATAGTTTCCTGCTACCTTATCTAATAAATACCGGTAGTGATTAAATTTCACAATTTAGCTTCCAGGTTAGAATATGACTACATTAATTTCCCTTGAATTAATACAATAGTTAATGGGGATTTTGTGTTTCCCCCACACTGGAAGTTGTAAGTGTGAGGTTTTTATTTTTGTTTTTTAATTAAGTAAGGCACAAATAAGCAAAGGGCAATAAGGATTTTGAGTGGAAAAATGGGAAAACTGAGTTGGGAACTCTGACTTCCCAGATACATATCCCAGGTACATATCCCAGATACATTTAAATTTATATATACATGTATCTATCTATCTATCTATGTAAAGCCAAAGGGAACCCAGGTCTATACTATATATATCATATAGATGGTACTCAATATGTATATATAGTATATATATATGTACCATATATGGTACTTGGTATATATGTGTGTGTATATGTATGTATATATATAATGGAATAGACCTTCCCCTCTGACTTCCAGTCTGGTTCTGGTAATTGGAAGGGAAGAAGAGAGAGAGGCTGGGACATTCTCCTGGCTCCCTCCTGCCAGACGTAGTTTGGCTATGGCTCTCTGCCTGGAGTTTGTCCCTGTCAAAGAGCCTCTCGTCACTGCTAGAGCTCTAATGGAGACCCAGACCAGCTGCTTCTTCGTGCCCCTCAGGCCCTGGCACGGTAAACAGCTTTCAGTTGTGACTCATCGTTACTATCACTTGCTTTTTGCTTATCCCTACACCTGGTCTCTCCATTAAAATCCCTTCAATTCACTCAGAGCGTGCCGTTTGCTTCCTGCCAGGAGCCTGCCTCGTGCACAGTTCCGTGAATTTCAGATCAGCCGTATACAGTGATTCAAGATTTTGGGAACAATGTACCCTCACTGGGGTATTATTACATCATGTTTCTTTTATGAGCTGGAAAAAAAAAAAAAAACCTTTGTTTTTAGGTCTTTGTATAAGGGAAGATTTCACTTCTTCTAAGTAAAGAGATTAATGTTTGATGATACTGTGAATTATATAATTGCTTTTTTGTACTATTAGTAAGAACACTTACTACTCATCTCCATTGTGCTTAGTACCCAGGATACAACAGTGAGTGAAGTCCCTACTCTTATGAGTTTCAGGACGTTTAAAAAAAAAGCAAGCATCAAATTGATAAAATAAGTACAGATGATTCCTGGTGCCCAGGAGGAGGAAGTCAGGAGGTGCCGGGGAGGCGACCCTAGACCTAAGTTTAGCCCAGGACAAGCATGGGAGGGATGCTGCTGGCCTTCCCCACTTTCCTTGCCTGCTTTAGTTTAGGGGCTTACATTTTCATGCACTCCAGGGAGATGGCTCATCCCCAGCCCCAGGAGGTAAATGGGGATGACTGTAAGCCAATCATAGTAACTCTACCCCCTTGACGTTGAGTCATTCAGGCCCCAACCTGACACACAATCCCATCCAATGAGACATAACAGGGACACCTGCAGTGCACCTTCCTGGAAGTACTTCTTCTGTCCTAACCAAGAAATGACACGGAGCCATAAATGCTCCTTTGTCTTTGTGGGAATGTCACCATAAACACCTGGGATGCTTGAAACTACAGCGGACAACGTCCAGTCTGGAGATGGCAGGATGGTGTCTACCTGTGTGCTGAGGACAGCGGAGCAGAGAGATGAAGAGATCTGGGTCCTGGATGACACTGCTGAGCTGAGAAACCTCGGAGTCCCTTGCCCTTTCATTACTTATGGCGCTCTTCACTTAAAAGCAAGCTCAACAAAGCCATCCCATTGAAACTGAGCCCTGAAAGATGAGAAGAAGCCAGCAGTTGAAAAAGTAGGGGACAGCACTCGAGGGGGGAGGAAAAAACAAGGCTAAAGCCGTGAAAGCTGGGGAAGGACAGGGCCCCCAAGCTGCTAAGCAGCACCAAGTGAAATGTGTGTTTGCCCTCAGTCTACCAGAGGCATCCCTGACTTTTTCTTCACATTTCAGGTCCTAAGATCTCCTCTCTAATCTCTGTACACATATATTTTTGTAAGCTGTCTTAAGCTGTATTTGGAGAATCTGAAAAAGTACAGAAAGACATCCCCAAAACTCCACGACTGTCCCAAGTTCAAATAGTTTGTCTTGTTCTTTCCACTGTATTTTACAGAACTGGAATCCCAATTTTTGTTAGGAAAACATCATCACTAAAGTCATTAATCATCTTGGATATCAATCCCAGTATTTGAGTTCCATCTGATTCACTGGAACGTAGTCTAATAGATACCAGCCATAGTTCATTCTGATAATTTAATTTATGCCATTATAAAAGATAAATGAATTCAGAAACATCAGCTATGCTTCCTGTTTTGACCATCTTGAGTGTGTGATTATGTAATTTTCCCTATTATTTATTTTTACAGTGCCTCTGGGATTGGCTGAGTCTGCAGAGAAAGCCTTCCAGGCAGTCATTAAATGTGCTTTAATATAATCCCTTTATTAACTGCCAACATAATCTCTCTAAGAACTACTAAGCTTCAAAGCTGATGACTTATTAATTGTGGTTTGTGACATTCAACATGTAAGGTCTTTAACAGGAAAATAAGCAAGAAGCAGAAAGTTCTTTGAACTCTAACCTTTCAAGAAGGAAACAGTTCTCCAATTTGGTCCAGGGTGACTACATCCAAAAATATCAGAAAAAAAAGTACCATGTGCAATAGGAAGTTTCGCCATAAGGGATTCCAAAGCAAGAGCCATGGTCTTAAGACCGTAACGTCATTTATTCTGTGGTTCTCTCTGCTTCTCCCTCCCTTACTTTTTCTCTTTATTTTGTACTTGAATAACGCCAGCAATGGTGCTTTGCCATTAGTCTGCAGTGACTCAGGCCTTCTAAAGTTTATTATAAATCCAATAAAACTCTGCAGTTGCATTGTGGGTATCTGATTTACGGGTTTCGGCTAAAGAAATACACAAAATAAGTATTTCCACCCTGTAGATAGAGTAGAAACTTGATAAGGCACTGTTTAAATCACGTTTAATAGAAAAGGGGCTACAAACATATTAGAACAGTTTTAAACAAACTATTCAAAAATGTTCAAAAGCCCTATAAGTACTAAGTTATAGCACTGCTCACCATATTATGCAGTTAAGAGCCTCTGAGTCTTGCCATTAAAAATCCTATTTTCAATGCTGTTTAGCACCCATATAAAAGTTCCATCTGAACCAAGATTAAGGATATAAGTCCTCAGTGAAGGAACAAGGTATTTGGTTTCTTTAAAGCTTCCAGATTTTTTGTTGTTGTTCGCTTAATATAAACCAATAATCTACAGATTATATTCACTTTGATGTTGTCCCTTTATTTGTAAAAATATAGACATGCTTTGCTAATGCAAATTGACAAGATTTTAAATAATAATAAAAAATGCCTATCCCTATGCTATTATTTCTTAGTCTAAATCACTAGTTATGAATTGGTTTGCCATTGATTAAAAATAGACCCAATCTTTCAAATATTGCCCCAGCAGTTCAGGACATTTATCGTGCTTCCACTTTAGGAAATAGATAATGGGTACTGCACGCCATAGATCAGTTTTCCTTTTGCCTTAGGCAAATAATAAAATTCTCTGATCACTCATGCTCAATTGCTGCCAAATGGCAAAGCTAAGTCTGCTGGGTAAGACACACCCATGCTTAGATTTTTCATTTATCTATGTAATCCATAACGTTATTCTTTTACTGATACAGTGGGGAAAATGGTGAATGAAAGGACTTTGGCTAAGGCCCGTGTTTGAGAGGCTACACTGGCTGGACTCTTATTCTCTGTGGTTCAGTGTAAATAGCCACTTCAGACATCAGAAGATTCCAATAATTGTTGTCCTGTAACAACTGGTATCCTTTGGATTGTTGATAATGGCATTTCTTCTCTCTCACTGATTTTAGTCAATTATTACTCTGAGATGATCATTATCATGTATTTAAATCCTGTATAATATCGAAATATTTAAAAATTGTAGAGGAGCACGAAGCCATACCCACTAGGAGCCATACCCAGGGAGAAGAGGTTGGATTCATGCTTTCAGATAACTGAAGAATCTTCTAGAATATCTCTTCTGGCCAGAGCAGGAAAGCACAAGCAATGCCATCAGTGTGGGAGCCCTAGTGGACACTAAGGGACAACACCAGATATTATTCAGTCCAGGGAAAAGTGTTCTGGACATTCAGGAAAACCCAGAGGGCCCTGCAGATTCTCAGGGCATGCATGGGAAGGGCTCACTATCGTCCCATATCTGACCAGGATCTCACTTTCTACACTAAGTTTGCCCCAAGATCAGGAGTTGGAAACTCTCCCTCCCAGGTGAGCAAGATGGTGTTTGCTGCCACCAAACCAAACATCAGGGCTCTGTCACAGACCATGGGTCTCAACCAAGACCTGGACTTGCCCTGCCCTCACCCACACCCATCCATGCATGATTTTAATTTCTTCCATACGACGACCAGGACTTCTGCGAGAGATGGAAAGACCTGCTGATTATGTGTGAGCAGTCCAGTTTCCATTCTCGAGAATTGTCAACCTTTAAGAGGCAGGTTACATTTGATTCTCACAGAATTGCCTAACAGCCAGTTCTCTTGCCGAAGTCTAGACACGGGCTGTAAACTTCTTGAGCAACCAGAATCGCAGACAGAGTGGACACAGAATGGCCCAAGGAGGCAGGATTATTCGACGAGTCATCCAGCTCATCTCTGAACAGGGGCTGTGTGAGGCTCAGGGACACCGTGAGAGCAAGACAGGTTCTGTCCCTGCCCTCAAAGACAGAAAATGAAACAGAAACTTCAATACAATACAATAACATCTACATTAGGGCATTAAAATGACTGTGATGGGGGTCAAAACGGACCTCTAACATGATCGCGTGGAGGCAGGCAGACGGGAGGGAAAGGAATGCTTGGCAGGTTAGTCAAGAAAGTCACTCTGGAGGAAGAGAGATTTGGGTGAAGATTGGAAGGACCCTCATTTGCTGCAGAGCCTCCCAACCAAAATAATAAGAAATAGCTTTTCACTTCCAGCCAAATCCCATCACTTGGTTTATTTCCCTGGTTACTATGAAAAGTCAACTGTCATTAATTAGTGCCCTAAATTCTTCTCAACTTGTTTTCTGGGTAAAAACGCTGTCTCCATGATTAATGGCAATCTCTCTGAGGACAGTCACTGTCTTGGACATCTTTGGCACTCCCCAGTGTTTACCAATGCTGCAAACAGAGAACTAAATTAATAAACTCTTGTTATAGGAATGATTGATTCACATATTTTAAAAATAATGTTCACTAATATTTTGTACATGTCGACTACTGTGCTCGGTCATCCCGAGACAAGGAAATCTCTTGAAATGCGTGTAACTTGAATACTGCTTTTTAAAGCCCATTTATCATTGTTATCTGTCCTTTAAGAGCATTTGAATTATTGATATAATCTTAAGGCACATAAGTCTAGATCATCACCAAATCTACCATAAACGATCTTTTTCTTTTCTTTTTTTTAAAAGATTTTATTTATTTATTTGACAGAGATAGAGACAGCCAGCGAGAGAGGGAACACAAGCAGGGGGAGTGGGAGAGGAAGAAGCAGGCTCCCAGCAGAGGAGCCTGACGTGGGGCTCGATCCCGTAACGCCGGGATCATGCCCTGAGCCGAAGGCAGACGCTTAACCACTGTGCCACCCAGGCGCCCCTACGATCTTTTTCTTAATGGAGATTTGGAGAGAGCTGGAGTTTGCACATGGCTGTTGTTAAACAGTCACTGTGTTAATGAGAATCATCATAACTAATATTAAAATATTAAAATAAATTAATATTGAAATAAAAGAAAGCCCTGACTTTTATTACTCACATATCTGAAAGGACTCTCTTCTTGGGCTCTACAACAAACGGCCACTAAACACTACTCTGCTTCAACTCCCTCTTATTTCCAAACTAGCAAATGTTTTTTCACCAGAAGACATTAATCAACAGCATAGACTAAAGAGAGTCCTAAAAATGGCCAAATCAATATAAACAAAATTTATTTAGTAACAGAAAATTGCTTCTGTGCAATTTCTCGTATACTATGCTTTAACACAAAAGGGATATTTTACAATTATAAGCACCTGGTGACAGATTCATAGCTCTGTTAGTGATAGCAGTAGCTACAAAATTACTGTCCCGTTTTGAGCTTAATAATTTTTCTTAAACAAAGTAATTAATGATTGTTTCAAAACATGGTCCTAAATTAAATACAGACCCATCTGAGGAAAGCATACTGTCTGAAAAGAATACAAAATAAAATATAAAATAAGAAGTCTTTAGAATTCTTTCATAAGCAGAATTATTTGATTTGTTATTTCTCTGAGAAAATTATTTTTGAGACTCGATGTGGGCAAGAGGTAAAACTCTTTCAGAAGTTTTCATAAGAGGATAAACATCTTCTTCTGAGCTTTACAAAGATGCCTGAAAACCTTCCTCTAGTTCATATGTACATTTGTAATACATATAATAATAATTTAAGGAATGTAATATTTACAGTACCTTTTTCTATAACTGCCAGACCATGTTCTATGACTTACTGCAAAGCAGTGCTAATTTGGGCTCTTATCCTTCTTCTCTTAAAACTGTGTGAACTTGGAATACTGTGGATATGGACAAGTTATTTAACTTATCTCTGCCTTAGTATCTTACCTGTGAACCAAGAACAATAACCCTTCGTCCAGCTGGGCTGGGACTCTGCAAAGCATCTTTGCCCTCAGCCGGCTTTTCTCTGTTGGCTTTGCCAGTAGCTGGGAGATCGCCAGGCTGCAGGAGGAAGGATGGACCCAGTCCCTCCTGCTTGCCTCCTGTCATTTCCTCTGGCGTGCCCAACTCCTTGTTCCTGTCAGCTTGACCCTGGCCTTGCTGCTTCACTCAGGCAGGAACAGTTCATTCCTACAGCAGCATCTGAATACAGTCTGAATACAGCATTCTCCCAATGCCAACAGGACCGGCTTCATCACAGCCTCCCCCTCGGGGACACCTGCACCAAGAACTAACAGCTGGCCTCCAAGCCCAGAATCCCAGTCTCCTGGGGCTCCTCGTAGGCTATCAGACACCTCAGCGCCAGCTGAGAATGACCCCTCCTGAGACGCCTGTGTGTCAGCCCCAAGAGACTGTCGTCCAAGCTTTAGTTTTAATCAAACTCAGTGCGAGTGGTGACAGCTGCTTTCTAAGACTGCTACCTTGAATGGCTCGGTCCTCTCTGTTGGCTTTTTCAGCTGCCTAGGAAACAATATGTTGTATCTACTTAATAATCCTTTAAATCAATTTTTTTCCTCTATTAAAATAACTGATGTGACTTCGGTCTCCTTACTGGACCTCGGCTGATGTAACAATAATCTCTAGATCACATTCCCGTTGTAAAGCTCACCTCCTCTTATTCTTTGTCATTATTCAATATCTTTACAGCAGGGATATGGCAGGTACCCCCCTAGGCGGTGGATGCGGACAAGTGATCAAGACATACACAATTATGCTGTAGGATAAAATCGTTTAATAGTGCTGAGCACCAGACAGAGCCAGAAATGGAGAAAACCTTCTGGTACTAGCTCCACTTGGAACACTTATGGCCAAGCCTACTGAAAATAAGGCATATTACACATGGTGGCATGGCCAGGGAATTTAAAAACCCAGCCTCCGAGGCTTTGAAGACAGAGAGACACAAGTGAAGGAGCTTTCTAGCAAGTGTATGCCACCGAGAAGTGCTGCTGTGAATTAGCCCTCCATTCCAGGCCAGGGAAGTTCTTGCCTTGATATGTCGAGGTTGCCCCTGGCTTTTCGTTTAGCTCACTGAAGTGACACAGAGAAGGAGACAGATTGGAAGGAGTTCCAGGAAGTTCACAAAAAAATGACTCAGAGCCGTGGAAGGGCATAGTAATGAGGCAAGATCGCAATGACTCAATGTATTTTTATCTAGTATTCAACTAAGAGCAATTGTGACATCTAAAAATAAGCGAGGCAGAAAAAGAAAAATAATTATAGGGAAGATAATATATAATAATTAACTACTGAAAAAGAGTATGCTTTAAATAATGGGCTACAAGGAAAGCAGGAATAACTTGAGCTGATTATACAGACTCAATTTCTCACATCAAGGTGAGAGCAGTGTTATCATTTGAAATTCACAGCCCTTAAAAAAAATAACAGACAAAACATGTAATTATTATCTGCCAACAGTGTAGCCCAAAATGATGCAGTAGTGTTTGTTCATTTCTAATTTATAAAGTTCTACATGTTCCCCAAGTTATCCACCTCATTCATTTCTCTTTAATTAAAGTACTCAGAAAATTCTTGTAAATCTTGGAAATGCCTGTGATGGTCTCTTGCTAACAGAAGCTGGTAAGTGACACCAAAAATAATGCAGTGACAAAAAATTAAAATTAGAGATCTCCAGAGGTACTGCATTTGTGGTTTCTTTATCATTCAACAAACAAACCTCCAGGGGAAACAATGTGTTTTATGTATGAAGTATAGTTTCTGATTTTAAAAACTAAACTTTACTGTGGGGTGAAGGTGGACATAGATATCAAAAAGCCAATAGGTTATTTTGTGGTAACTGGGCTACAAAGGATCAAGAATGGAAGTGAGCAGAGAAGGTATTTTACCCAGATAGTCTCAATCTTACAAATAAATCTGCTCCAAAATATTTTCCTATGTTCTTCCTGCGTCAACTGTTCTGTCCTGTTTAAGGGTCTGCATGTAAGTTGATAATCCTTGTTGGTCCTCTCCACAGACATTGATTGTCTTTATGTGAAATAACCTCTTAGAAATACGTCTTTAGGGCTCCCTGTCATGTTCAGCATACAAGGACCTCTTTGTTACCAAGAGGAAGGAGTCTACTACTGGTTTGAGTTAAATATCAGGTCACTGTTTTTGACTGACAACACAATTTCTCAGAGGTTTTGGAGCATGTTTGTTTGTTTTTTGTTCTTTGTACCTCTGTCATATTTTGTCCATTCTTCAAAAAGTCCTGGTTCTAAGGTTATATATCTTCTTTGATTCCTGAAAGCTGAAAAAGAAACTTTTCCAAAAACACAGTAAAATACAAATATGATGTCGCTTTTTAATGTTTTAAATTTTATACTTACATTTTTAAATAAAAACTCTCTGCACAACTTATCAGTTTGTTGAGAAAGTATATCTTTAAAACAGAATTATTCTGTAGAGCAAAAATTAATCAAAGTTGACTCTAGATTTACAATCTCATCAGAACGACTCATCTAAAAGCTTCTCAGAAATTTCCGAGGTAACTTACTTTTGTCTGGTTGGAGGCCTTCCAGGGTTATGGATGGCCCTCTGGCCCTGCTTCTGTTGAGCTGAGACCATAAAGCCTTCATCTCATAAAGTATGAAAGCCTGTTTTCTAAGTGGTGACTCTTTCTGGCTCTGAGGGTAACTTGAACACTGTGGTTGAATCAACTGTTCTTCTTGCCCCAAGCCAACGCCACTTTTCTCTCTCAGGATTCCCTACCAGCCCTGATGAAGCCCAGGAGAGCACTGAGCACCATACACGGACTCATGTAATCATAAATCTATAGAAGTATAAAGGAACTTGGGAAGCTATCTCTTCCACTTTATGGGAGGAAAATGAGGCTCAGAGTCCTTAAATTAATTATTAAAGCCCTACAGCATGTTATGAATGATGTGGAATAATGGCACAACCGTGTGTATTGAGCACATGATACACGTCAGTCACTAAATGAAGGGCTCTCTGTGTATTATGAGATCTAATCCTCACGCGAGCTGTATGAGAAAGGCATTATTATTTTTTTTTTTAAGATTTTATTTTATCTTATTCGACAGAGAGAGAGACAGCCAGCGAGAGAGGGAACACAAGCAGGGGGAGTGGGAGAGGAAGAAGCAGGCTCATAGCGGAGGAGCCTGATGTGGGGCTCGATCCCATAATGCCGGGATCATGCCCTGAGCCGAAGGCAGACGCTTAACCGCTGTGCCACCCAGGTGCCCCGAGAAAGGCATTATTATTATCCGTATTCTACAGAAAAGAAAATTGAGGCAGAGATGAATGGTGTAATTTATTTTAGGTCTCACACTTAGAATGTGGAAAGATTAGAACTCAGATGTCTGGACCTCTGAGAATATACTCTTAGCCACTATAATACACTTATCTGGAGCTGGTTCAACAAGTAATTAAGAAATGTGGAAAGCACAAAGCAAAATGTCAAGGACTCAAATAAATCTCTGTCCTTGCTCTCCTGAAGGTTATAGTCTAGTATGGGGTTGACAAACATTTTCTGTCAAAGACTGGATAATAAATATTTTAGTCTTAGCAGATCATGTATTTTTGGTCACAACTACTCAGTGTTGCCACTGTAGCATGAAATCAGCCAAAGACAATATGTAAAGGAATGGATGTCGCCGTGCACCGATAAAGCTTTATTTACAAAAACAAGCTGAGGGCCGATTTAGTTAGCCTATCTGTGATCAAATGGAATAGTCACTTACGTAAATACATTACAATGCGACATATGTCTAAGAGTGTGATACATAAGCCATTGCAGAGTCACAGAAGGAGAAGTGATTTATCCTGCTTGAGGTATTTAGGGAAAGAAACATTTGAGCAACATACTTGAGCATTAACAAATTTACTAGGCAAGAAGGTAAGAATACTCCAGGCAGAGACAACAGCATAAACAAAACATTAGAGGCAGGACATTTGAGAAACTGTAGATAGTTTAGCAAGACTGAAATACAGGTGTATGCTGAGTAATGGTGGAAAAGAATAAACAGATGTAAATGGAGTGGCAGGGGCAGTTCATGACAGGCATGCAGCAGAGTGCTAAGGAATTTGGATTTTATATGATAGAAGACGAAGAGATATTGAAGACTCTTTAAAAAAGAAATAACATCATTAGACTTATGTTTTTTAAAAAATGAATAATTCTGCAGGATTTTCTTCAAAGGAAAAAATGTGATAGAACATACTCAAAAGGCAACTTCTTTGTACTGGACAGATCCAAGTTTTAGAATTACAATTTAACTTCAAGAAATACACTAATCTGCTGTATGAAGAAACAATAAAAAATAAAATAAAAGCACAATGCTGGCTTCTGTAACTTGTGATGCTATTATAGCTTTTCTTTTAAAAAAATGCCCTGAAGCTATACTTTCTGTTTAATTAATCTTTGCATCTTGAATTCAATCATCGTTTCTATGTTGTTCATGAATAGGAAATTGGTTTAATAATTTTCCTCTGTTCCAGTCCAAGTAAAAATGTTTGCCAGAAGTTTATATTTACAAGAAGTTTATTTTATGCCACCATTTAAAAATATATGTTACACCACAATACTAATTTTGGCACACCGTGCTTATGTTTTGTTCTAAGTCCATGTTAAATGCAATCAAGAATAGATCTCTGGTGAACGAAGAGCATGGACAAAATACCAAGGACAAAAAAGTTATAACACAGGAGAGCTCTTAGACCCTGCCATCAATGAGCTATCCAACCTTGAATTTACTAATTCTCAAATCAAAAAGCAGATTACATGCTATAACATTGCATCGAGTCTTTCAAAAAGTGAAGATAGCTTCTGTGAGTATATGATAACTGGCAAGTTCAATCATATTTGTATGGCTTCAAATTATAATTTTCCCGATTTTTTTCACTAACAGGCAAATCCTTTCCAACAAGACACACACACACACACACACACACACACACACACACACAATTTCCAAATGAAACTTTGGAAATTAAAATGAGAACCCTCTACTAGTTGCTCTAATAGGTGGAAAAATTAATGTCTTTTGAGACAAACTTGTGAAATAGTCAACAGAACCAATGACCAAGTTTTCTTATACCCTGTGATTCCCAATAACATGGAAGAATACAAGAGTATTTTCAATAGAACTAACATAAACTCATGGTTGGGCTTTTTCAAAACCTTCTAATTAAAATAGTTGTTCCCTCTTATCATTAAGCTATGGCTTAAGTTATCTTCAATTGAAGTCCAACACTGTCTTGGTGTTCAGGTCTTGGCATTGACAAAGACAGCATTACTTAAAAGTTAACAATACAAGATTAATTAGATATAGCCATTTTTCACAACAGGATTCCTAACCTAAACCATAAACAGGTTACTAATTTTTTTTTGAGAGAGAGAGAGAGAGAGAGAGAGCAAGTGGAGCAGGGGATGGGCAGAAGGAGAGGGAAAGAGAGCATCCCAAGAAGGTTCCATGCCCAGCGTGGAGCCTAACATGGGGCTCAATCCCATGACCCTGAGATCATGACCTAAGCTGAAATCAAAAGTCCGACACCCAACCGACCGAGCCACCCAGATGTCCCAGGTTACTAACTGTTCTGAAAAAACATCTTTCTTCTCTCCAAGGGCAGGTATGGTGATTTGAGGAAAAATTCTCTTTTAATCTGTTAAAATTGTAAATATATTGATTGATTTTTTTAATGTTAAATCAAAATTGCATTCCAGGGATAAACTCTACTTTTCATCTTACATTATCCTTTTGATATATTCCTGGACTCAAATTGCTAATGTTTTTCATCAAGGATGTTTGCAGCTCTGTTTATAAGAGATAGTCTGTAATTTTCTTTTCTTGAAATGTCTTTGATATCAGAGGATTTCTGGTCTCATGAATCAAGCTGGGGAGTCTTCCCTCCTCCTCTAATTCCTGAAGGAGAGTTTGTATGATCGGGTGTTCTTTCCTGCTTCAACATTTGTTAGAATTTACCTAGGGCACGTATTGCATGGTGCACTGGGTGTCATACGCAAATAATGAATCATGGAACATTACATCAAAAACTAAGGATATACTGTATGGTGACTAACATAATAAAAAATTATTATATAAAAAAAAATTTATCCAGGGAAACTATCTTTGTTTGGAGTGTGCATCTGTGTGCACATGTGTGCCTCTGAAGGTTTTTTGGAATGAATTCAAATTATTTAATACATGTGTGTGTTCACATTTCCTATTGCACTTTGAATCAATAGGGTAAGTTCTGGCTTTTATGTTAATATGTTATATTTGGGGTTTTCAGATTTTTTGGTGTTAAAATGTTTGTAATACTCACTTTATTATCTTTTTACTATCTGTAGGATCTATAGCTCTTCTTTTATCCATGACATTGACAGTTTATGATCTTTCTTTTGTGTGGAATTCTTCTCAAATGAGTTTCCATGAGAAAGCTAAGGCCCCATATATCCATTGAATGTAATGAATTAATTTATCTAGATTCCAGAATGACAGCAGTGAAGAACCATCTTTGGGGCAGCTGAGAAAACGGTCCCCGTATTTCCTGTTCTGTTTAATCCTCTCATGGAAATTTGCTTGATAACATCTCCTCCAGGAGTTATAGTGTTTTCCTTTAACTTATCACAGTCTGCTCTTCATATAAAATTCAAAGACCCTGAAACAGCAGAATTCCATTTATTCCCTGTCATTTATAGATTGTCACATTTTTATTCCAAATGCATTATGATCTCGATAAGGTGGTATTGTTTAAACATTTCTATTTATTTCAAAAAATTAATAGAATAAAAATATTTTATATTTTCCCACATATTTACATTTCTGGTGCTTTTTATTCCTACCCAGAGTTATTAGCTTCCATCTTCTATCACTTATCTTTACCCAAAAGGACCTAGCATTTCTTGTGGTGCTGATTTAAGTACAATAAATTCTGTTTTCATTTATTTGAAAATGTTTTATTTCAATGTGATTTTTGAAGTAGGTCACTGGTTTATGTAAAATTCAGATTTCCTGTTATTTTCTTTAAGCATTTTTATTATTTTTTAATTTTATTATTATTATTATTATTTTTAATGTAGGCTCCATACCCAGCGTGGAGCCCAAGTTGGGGCTTAAATTCATGACCCCGAGATCAAGACCTGAGCTGAAATCAAGAGTCAGACGCTCAACCAACTGTTTTAAGTACTTTTAAATGTCACATTGCCTTCAGGCTTCTTTTGGTGAGAAATCAGTGATCATTTGCATTTTTGTTCCTTGCCCCATGTAAAGTGTCATTTTTCTTTTGTTGCTTTTCTTTAAAATATTTTATTTATTTATTTATTTATTTATTTATTTATTTATTTATTTGAAAGGAGAGAGAGAGAGAGAGCATGCCCGCACACAAGCAGGCAGAGCAGCAGGCAGGCAGAGGGAGAGGGAGAAGCAGACTCCCCGAAAGCAGGGAGCCCACCATGGGGATCAATCCCAGGACCCTGGGACCATGACCTGAGCCAAAGGCAGACGCTTAACCGACTGAGCCATCCAGGCATCCCTCTTTTGTTGCTTTTACCAATTTCTCTACGTCTTCGACTTTTAGCATTTTGACTATCATGTGCTTAGTTGACCTTTGCTTTGCCTTCATCCTGTTTGGTATTTGCTTAAGCACAATGGATTTGTATGTCTGTGGTTTTTGCCAAATTCTGGAAATTTAGTGATTATTTCCCTTAAACACTTTTCGTCCCATTCTTTCCTCCTCCTCTGGGGCTCAGATTACACATATGTTGTATCACTTGATGTGTCCCATGAGTCACTGAGGTGCTGTTCATTTCTCTAATCTTGCTTCTCTCTGTTCTTCAGAATAGATAATTTCTTTGTTAGAGCTACAAATTCACTGACCTATTCTTCTGCTACCTTCAGTATATTCTTAAGGTCATCCAGTCAATTTTCCATTTCACAGACTTACTTTTAAGATATAGATTTATTTGATGTTACTTTAGAGTTTGTAATACTCTACTTAAATTTTTCTAATCCCTCGTTATGGTCCTAATTCCCTTTAAATTCTTGAAAATATATTTATAGTATGTATTTTAAAGTTCTTGTCTATTGATTACAGTATCTGAGTTATCTGGCCATGAGTCTTCGTGCACTATTTTATTTTTCTTGATTTTGGGTCACATTTTCCTATTTCTACGCATGTCTGATTTTTTTTATTATATTGAACATATTGTTTATGATATATTAGAGACTCTGGAATCTGCTTTCCTTCCTTGAAGTGCTGATTTTTGTTTTAGCCAATAATTAACTTGGCCTAACTCAAACTTCCAACTCTGTCTTCCTGAGATGAATGGAAGTTAAAACCCCTGCTTAGTTCTTTCAGGCTTTCTGCTGTTGTGGGTAACCTTGGTATATCCCCTCTATGTGCAAAGTGCAAGGGTAAGGACGAGGATCTGGGAGCTTTCCTTCCACAGCTTCCTTCTTTCTGGGATTTCTCACTTCACATCCTAGCAACTTGAGAAGGATTAAACTCCATTTCCTTGACCATAAACCAGTAAGACTGTGGTTTTCTTCTCCAGGTCTTGGTCCCATGCAAAACATAATTGGAAGAACCAATCATATTCAGAGCATTTCCCTTTTTTTCAAAGACCGTCTATCTACCACTTTCTGACTGCATTTGGTCGTTCTCTAGTGCATTCAAATATTACTTTCTTGGGGCACCTGGGTGGCTCAGTAGTTGAGCGTCTGCCTTTGGCTCAGGGCATGATCCCGGCATTCTGGGATCAAGCCCCGCATCAGGCTCCTCGGTTGGGAGCCTGCTTCTTCCTCTCCCACTCCCCCTGCTTGTGTTCCCTCTCTCAGTGGCTGTCTCTCTGTCTGTCAAATAAATAAACAAAATCTTTAAAAAAAAACAAATATGACTTTCTTATATTGTCTTAGAGTTATAATTGCAATCTGCTGGAAGGTTAGTCTAACATAAGCTACTCAGCTATTACTAGGAGTCATTCAGATACTTTTTATCCCCACCTGTCATGTGAAGAAGTTGAAAGGCATAGATACCATTTTTATGGCTAATAACATGCCTTGCACACAGTAGGAATTCAAAGGATATTCTGTTGAATGACGTTAGGTCCTCCTACACAGTCTTTCTTTTTCTTTAATTTTCTGATTAAAGAAAAAATAAGAGAGAGATTTTATACCTTAAACTCCAGTATTGCTCCTTATACTCTAACCTGTCCCATTGCTCTTGCCTGTGTGATTTTACTAACATCCACCTGTCATCCTTCCTCTAAACTCTTAGCTCTCCAATGTATCTTTTTCATAATGACTAATTTACATCTCTAAAAACCACAACGATGATGATTCCCAACCTTATCTCAAATAGTAAAACCTTTGGTAACTATCATAGCCAGAACAACAACAACAACAAAAAGCCCCTGATTTTTAAAGTTAGAAAGCCATTTACTGTCTCCCCAATTCAAATTCCAAATTAACTTTTCTCTCTTTTATGCCTCATACACCCCGAATTCAAGCCACACTGTTCTACTTCATTCAATATATCCTGTATCCTCCCCACTCCACACCTTCCCTCATTATTTTCTGCTTGCCAAGTATGCTAATCTTCTCTAGTTAAAAATAACGTTTCCCCTGTAAAGGCTTAGAATTAATCATACTAGAGACTGAATAAGCACTTTTGAGCCATTATTATGCTCCTTTATCATATTCATCTTCTGTCTTGTAGTTCAGCAAAATTATCCTCCCACCTTTATAAGCATCTTGTAGGAAGAAATTACATTTTATTAATTTGTGTTTCAAGTACAGAGCTCAGTGCACGGGACTGCTAATTCTCTGATGTAACTTCAAAGCAGCACCATTCATACAATTGGACCCCAGGCAGTCCCACCCACAGAGCAAAATACAAATATCCCTTCCCACTCCAAGTGGGAGAACTCACCTGGCTCCTCACATTGCACGTTCAGCAAATGCCTGCAGAATACAATTAAAACTACTCACACCATATTTTAATAAAGTTGAAAGGGACGTGATGACCTCGCACCATGTCCCTCATCTATCATATACTCAGGTCCCACATATCTAATAGATATTCTATGAATTATTACTGTGCTCTTTACCATCTCATGGTTTATCAAGTTCACAGTTTGAAATATGGACATTCGAACAGCAAAGTTTCACTGCTGGTTTGTCTCACTTTCATCCCAAGTATCGGTGTGGCTAAAGGGGAGCTTGGTTTCCTGTCCGGATCCTGTCTTACCTAGACACGCAGTTCAGAATATCTTCCCAGATGAAAATAGCCTAGTATCAGGTGAAATTTTAAAAGTAGTGAAGGTGAGACTACGGACGGAGTTAACCCTTCACTGAAAAGAATAAAAAGGCATCACCAAACCTGTTTGTCCTTCTGCCCCAAACAACAGACACCAGAAAAATCTAAAGCATATAAGCAAAAGCAATCTAAATGCATTTCCCCAGCCTCCTTTGCAGTGAGAAGTGACCATGAACCCACAGAATAGAGACCAATCACCCATCTTCCTGATAAGAGGAAGAGAGGAAGCAGGTGTTCCTTTCCCTTTTCCTTCCATCTCTGAAGGAAGACATAGTAATTGCAGTGGCAGCATCTATTTTGCAAACACGACACAACACCAAAGAAATCATACAGATGTCAGCTTTTACTTGATTGCACTGTTGAACTAACTCTGGTAGCTGCTTAACCCTGGAACTTTCTGTTATATGAGAAAATTAAGCCTTTGTTTGCTTCGTCGATCATATTCTGGTCTTCCGTCACTTGTAGCAATATCCATTTCTAAATGAAATGTGACCTAATAGAGCCTAAATTGTCTTATGTCCCAAACACTGCCCTCAGGTCTTTAGTTTTGTTCATTTTCTTTAATCCTTCTGTTAATACATTACACCTCCACCTTTTGGTTGGATAGATTGAGACTTAGGAAATGTAGTGACAAAGTGAGCAGTTAAGAGTATGGACTTGGATATCAAACACAAGTAGGCTCCACCCTGGGACCTTGCCACTTCTTATCTAAGTGGCAGTAAGCACGGCACCACTTTAAACTTTAGTTTCCTAATCTGGAAAGCAAGAATACTAGAAGTCCCTCTCCATAAGGTGGTTTTGCGGGTTGAGACAATATATATAAAGTGCTAAAGAAAGACCTGACCCATAGTAAATATGAAGAAATATCCATTTTCATTATTTTTGCTCTTAATATTTCCAATATTTACTACCACACATTACAAAGACAGGAAGTGATGGAGACTTACTAATGAAAAAAGTGACAGTATCTATCAATAAATAATCAATGACACAGGATTCAAACTCAAGCTTCTTTAATCCCTCTAGTTGTGTGTTCTTTCTTTTTCTTTTAAATTATGGTGAGAATATTTAGATAGCTGTAACTTCTCCAAGATGTCACAGGGATCCAGTTTGCTCTGTGCTGTGACATTTTATATTTCTATAGTCAAGACTTCTGTGAGCTCCAAAAGTGGCAGAATGGCACCTTAAATATATAAATAGATGCATCTTTTGGTGTTTTCTGATTTCAAAGAAAGTTTTTAAAAATCAGAGCAAGCCTTAAACCCTGAAAAGTACTTTGTATGCCTAAATGCACTAACAACACACATGTATGCATGTACAGGTAGTCATACGCTTAAGTACCTGCCATAACCCAGGGCAGCCACGGCATTAAGGGTCATATGACTACATCAATGTTCAGGTGATGAATACCTCATGCTCAATGAGAATATGACTGATCTGGTACCTGAGTCTACAAAGATGGCAGGCGTTAGGCGGGATGATAGGGATGGGACATCTTACTTTTTTTCTTCTTTATAAAGGAGGATGTGAGACAAATGATGCTGATTACATGCTTGCTATTAAACCTTTGAGGAGCACATATTGTAATATGTCATTTCACTCAGCATGGAAGTCACAACCAAACTAGAATTAACTGGAATCTCATATAGGATTGGAAATGCCGTCAGTAATACCACACTAACTCTAACAAGTGTTTTTAGTGACAGGCTTCCTATGCAGTGTTCGTTAAATCAAGTGGAGTCCCGAAAAGAGAATATTCTGGAGTTCTTTGAATTAGAATATTTGGGCATCCCTTTCCCCTTAGATTTCTAAAAAGATGATTCACCGAGGAATCAATTAAATCATATCAATAAACAGTGGTGCTTCTCTGACCAAAGAAAATTGCCATCTGCTTAGCTACTTTAGAGAATTCCCCAGAAGAAATCACCTCACAGTTGATTTATGCCATCGTGGGAGCTTAATGCCAAAGAGAAACCACAAATTTATTTTCTTCTGCCTTAAGAAATCTCTTTCAGTGTGAAAGGCAACTTCCTAAAGGCAGAACTGATGATGTGGCACTTTTTTGGAAACTCTGATTTCTAAAAGATCTCTAAGATCTAGTCCCTAGAAACAAGGCTTAACTTCGTTTTTTATCCGTTGAAAAGAAATGGAATGAAAATCTAAATACGAGTCATGGGACAGACCTAACTCACATGAATAAATACTGCTTGACAGAAGCTCCTAAAGGGAAGAGTGGTGCCTGACTGAAGCCAAGTGGAGGGCTGGCTCTTTGCTGTGGAGCAGATCAGGGCTGGGTTTCCCTTCTCACGGCCACTTCTAAGCCATAGGACCTCGGACAAGTCCCCTGGCTTCCAGGAAGCTCGAGTTAATTAACACAGGGACAGCTGTAGACTCCCTGACATCACAGAAGGGCGGAATGAGACCCCTCTTCACAGGGCCTGACCCTAGTATCGGCTTCAAAATGGTAACTCTCAGTGTGAGTGCAAGGAAAGCAGAGCCAACGGAGAACTATTAACTCATGCATACGAAACGAACGCCTTTTGTAAATGCAGGCTGCCAAAGTAGAAGATGACGAAAATAAAGTATAATTCCTAGAAAAGACTGTCTAGCCTATTTGTATAAATGGATAAACATAATTAAGTTTATTAGCATAAATGAATTGGTTTCCTTCTCGAGAGTGGCTCACATGACAGGGAATGGATTAGCCTTTATTATTGTCTATTATTGATAGTTTTAGTAAGTTTATGCTCCCTCTCTATGAACATACAGAAAGACTGAAAAAACAACTTCACAAGAGAAGCATTCCTCTTTTTCTCAGTTTACAATTTCTGGATCACAGAATGGAACTTAATTCTGAAAATGGCCTGAAAAAAAAGTATAACAGTAGCTACTCTTTACTTACTGCTTACTGAGCAAATATTCTACAATTTAGTAATCAAAAGTGCTATGAATGCTCATTATAAATGAGTTCTTCACAGGTGGGGCACCTGAGAAATACATGAGTCCAACGGCTTCCCAAGGTCATCTGACTATTCATCAGAAAAGCCAGCATTCCATGGGCTCTATGACAGCACCCTGAAAACAGCTTGGCTGCAAGGAACCACAACAGCGGACTCTCGCCCCTCCCCCTGGTGCCCTCCTGTCAATCTCCTGTCAAATCTGGTAAGGTTGTGAGGAGGAGCTGGGCACGCACGACCCTCTCCAGCCAGTGACAAGGGCCATCCTCGTCGTCTTCGGGGCCATGTCCTGAGAGGGTGAAAGGACATATCCTGCTGCCTTTGACAGGATGGGTGCCTTCACCAAATTCTGAGGGAACGGCAAGGAAGCCCACTTGCGTCAGAGCTGGGGCGGTCCGATCTAGGACGTTTTTATTGGGAGTAAAGCACATATGTTGGTCTCCACCTGTTTGACTTCTGTTCTTATCTTTCAACTGTTTCCAGACTCGGGATGGTTGGAAAGGAGGTGCAGTTTACCACATCAGAACCCCAACATGTTGCAGGAGGCAGTGAGCTGGGAGATTTGCTCAGTTTAAATGAGATTCTGGAATATCTGCCTGTCCTTTCCAAAGTCAAAGCCCTCTGCCCTCCGAAATACATAGACTACTATATACGATCCCATCCATGCCACAAGGATTATAAACCAAGAAAACAGTACTACGGGCTGTAGAATTCTAGGAAGAGATCCAAGAAGGTACTAGCTAACCAAAGCAGGGGGGGTCTTCTTAGCTGGACAGGAAGTAATAAAGCTCGAAGAGGAGGAAAAGGTAATGAAAGGTGCTCTAGGCGCCTGTTTTAAAATGAGCAAACTGTGCTATCAGTCCTAGCTTGATAATTTGCTGAGTGACACTGGACAACTTAAAGTTTCAGGTGCTTCACTTCCTCTCCTCAAAATTAGCAGTAACACCATCTATCTCTTAAAATTATTTTAAATATTATTATTTGGGGATGCCTGGGTGACTCAGTCGGTTAAGTGTCTGCCTTCGGCTCAGGTCGCCTTCCCAAGGTCCTGGGATCGAGTCCTGCATCGGGCTTCTTGTTCATCAGGGAGCCTGCTTCTCCCTCTCCCTCTGCCTGCCTCTCTTCCTGTTTTTGCACTCTCTCTCTCAGACAAATAAATAAATAAAATCTTTTTAAAAATATTATTATTTGAAAATATTATTCATCTATCATGAAGCCAACAGATCAGGAGTGACCACCATAGCAAAAAGACTCTGTGTCACTTACAGTTCCCACGAGGAGGGGGCATGCCATGCCGGGGGATGGGGGTGGGCTGGGGGGTGAAGGGGGGCGCATGGAGAATACCAAAGTCCCTCAGGAAGTAGAGGCAATGAAGGAAAAATGTGGGCAAGAGGTTTTATCGTGCTTTCTGCAGGGAGGAACAGGTGAGGCAGGGTAGGCAGGTTTAGGATTGGCTACTCTGAATAATTTCAGTAGTTTCTGAGGCACAGCTGTCTGGTACTTGGCTCTGGGGTGACTAAGGCAGGGGGGCAGTCTTCCGGGGTGTGAGAGTTCCGTGAGAGCCCAATAAAAGCAGGTGGTCGGCTCTGGATTGGTTATATGAAGGGAACGCACCTAGGGAGTCTTACTATCTTTAGGAATTGGCTAGCCGTGTGAGGGGCAATCTCTCTAGGGTCAGCGAGGCCCCAGAGGTGGAAGAATCAGAAATATGTGGCTAATACACTCCATTCTTCGGGTACTCTTGCCTTATCCATTTTAAATAAAAATATACTCTAGTGACAGGAGAACAAATATGTAGATATTGCCAATAACAATGGAAGACCTCAAGAGAAAACGAATCAAACGTTGTTTAAAATTTATAAATATCACCTTTATAAATATTGGCTTCTTCATGTTATGCTCCTTCTATGCTTTCTTTTCCTAGAAGAGAGATGAATTCATGCTATTTCAGCATGATGACTTCCTCTTATCTATTGTCAATTATCGGTCAGAGTCACAGGTCATGTTTTTGTTTTTGCTCCTAATAATTCTCATAATTAATTTCAAATGAAAGAGGGCGGGGGAATAAAACATGCACAGGGAGTAGGACATGCTGGGTATCAGCAATATGGTTCCATGTGGATTCTACACCTTCATGGAGCTTACAGCCTAATGTAGACAGCAGGTGGTGTGGTTTTGCTGGTTTCCATAGACCAGCAAACATATTAGACAGATGACATTTATATACCTTGGGGTGTCTGGATCAAACTTAAAATACTATAAATTGGATGTTTTGCTCATTTGACTCCAGAACGCTGGATACTTGACACATGACATCTTTAGGTAAGAAGTCCAGCATAATAACATGCACCATTCCTTATTAACTAAATGCCAAGATGGATAAGACAGTGTTTTATTTTCCCATCCAGAAAAGCACTTGAGAGCATAAATAAAGACTACAACAGTGCAAGACACTCGACGATCCTCATGCCATTGATTCTTCCAGTGCAGAATAACTGAAGACTTAATGAAGGAAAAGACAATAAAGTTCACTTATTTTGACATTATGGCCAGCGTTAGTTTGATAAGTAAGTATTAAAAAAAAACCCACAAAACCTGAAGCCACTAATTTTGCTCTATAAATGTACGAGACGCCAGTAGAATTTGATTTTACTCTACCTATTAGATTTGTTTCTCCAATATAGGTTAAGATAATTTTATCTATTGATGCATCTGCTGCTGATTTTCATTATGATTTAGAAGAATGGTCTCTAATAAATAAGTTCAACCTGAATAATGAACAGAATTCACCCTTCAGAACTCTCACACTCATTTATTACTGCACGAGCAGTGAACCTACTCATTTTCCCCCAGAAGAGGCAAAAACCATGGCTAAAAGCCTAAAAGCACACAACAATTACATGCTCACTATGAAGCAAATCACTGAATTAAGGCTCGTGCTGCTCCTGTTCGTTACTGATCTAGATGTTTTCCAGACATTGTCAAATGACAAGAGGCTCAACCAAACTTGGAATCTGCAACGCACCAGTCATGTATCTTTGGTAAGCATTAGCTGACTGACCAAGTATTTAATAACATTCCGGTTTTTCAGAACTCCATACTGAACCAGATAACCACATATATGGATAATTAACCGGGAAAAGTTTAAAGTTTATTTTTGCCATTCAAGGTAAGTAGAGAGACTAGAAGGGAGTTTTTCAGACTTAAGGGGGTTGGGAAGAACTCCTCCGTATATTTTATGGACTAACTGATCCTACGCTGACTTTAGCCCATCTGAAATGTCAGTTTTGGACCGAATTCCTCAAAGTGTGGCCACTCACTTGGAACTCCAGAGTTGACATAAAGATTATTTTAAGCTGAAGACACTGGAAATTCAACATATGGAGAAAGAAGCCTTTTTCGAGCTTCCCTTATCTGACTAAAAACAGACACTTGTGAGAAATGAGGACTGCCTTAAATCCCCTCTTCGGGAATTCTCCTCCAAGGAGAGAAACCTAGAGTAAAACTACCATAAATCCCCTCTCTTGCGGGAGTTTTATGACCCTGAAGAAAACAGAAAGACTACTCATACCTGTATAGACAGACATTAGCACAAACTTTCTTATCTCCCATTTCTTCTCCTAAAAACCCATTTGTCTTTCCTCAAGAAACCTCTTTGTTCCTCCCATAGAAGCCATTCCACCCCGCTCCCTCTCCCCTGCTAAGTTTGGTATATAAACCTTTAACTTTAATCATTCAGCCACCAGCTGTTTCTTTTGTTGGCTCTTCTGTGCACACAAATAAACCTTATATCAGCTCATCATTTCATTCGTCAATTTAATTCGCAGGTGGCAGGTACTGAACCTAAGAGGCAACAGGAAGATGATTTTCCTCTTCAACAAAAGTATATTAAAGTAAACCATTATGGAATCCTGAACTGTGCTGTTTTAGAAATGGGGAGAGGGTATGGAATTAGAAGGACATCAGAGAGGTACTATTGTGTTGGATCTCAACTTATTTATAACATTGTTGGGGTGTCTCATTCTCAGAAACAAGCTTGAGATGGGCCCACAGGATCCTGTTCTCATGGTACAGGGGCTGATCACACTTCATTTTTAATTCCTTTTGTCTTTCCTTGGTAGATGATATTGATTCAAACGTTTGATACTAAAAATGCTCAAAATCTGAACTATGAAAGCGTTTTCCCCTCAGGTACTTATTCTCCAGATGTGGATTCTGTGAAATGAATACCCCTATGTTCAATTTTAAAATAAAAGTAATTTCACCCTCTTCCCCTCTCCTTCCCACACAGAGATTTTCTGGTATTTAAAGTGCAGCTAACAACTTTCACTCTCTTGGAATTTTCAGTGGCATCTGCATGAAAATTAAGAAATACTTTGGGAAAGTAATTTAATTTTGCAAATGCAAAGCTAATCTCCGCTCATCATCGAAGCAATAAAACATAAGAGATTTCTATAAGGAAAATCTCAATTTAAGAAAAAACCTTACAGAAGTGAATTATAATGAAGCAAACAATCTTGGAAGCAATACCTCAATGGTGGAGCAACCCAATTACATATTTTTCCAGCCAGGAATTTAAAGCCATATCAGCCAGAGATGCCACTGACCTAGCTGACCAGACTGCTTGCAGGGACTCCTGAGACTTCTTGGCTTTTTTTCCTCCTTCTAAGACTTCTGGCACCTGGTAGAGGACAAAGAAAGCTTTTCTCTGGTTGAGAAAATCAAACTGGAAAAAAGGGAGAACATTTAGCTTTGGAAGAAATAGGGGTGGCATTTATTCACTTTCCTCCTTCAGAAGATGGTGAGATTCCCAGCCTTTTAAAAAGAACACCACACCATCTGGCTTTCACAAACAGCGTCCTACATCTTCCGCTTTCTTCAGTGGAGAAAGGTCCTGCTCTCCCAAGGCTGAGCAAACAGACTGACATCAGCATGATGGTTCAGCCAAAGCAGACTTCCGGATTATTTAGCTGGTTTTCATTGTGAAATGAATGTTGCAAATGCATATTCACCTATTCCGACTGTAAGTATTTAGAAAGGAGTTTTCCCATCTTTTCTGTACTAGTACCAAAATTCTCAACAGTATCCTAGCATCACTGAAGTTAAGATCCGGGAGTCAAACAAGAAAAATGATGAGCAGTAGTGGAGCTTATCCACTACAAATGTTGGTTTTATCTATCAGAATCACTTCAGTGATAAGCTTGCCTTTACCATGGCTTTTTAGCTATTTTTCTTCAGTACATAAATGATGCACAAGAGGGTTTTTATTTTTTGTTTTTTGTGTTTTTTTTGAAGAGTTGCTTTGGAGCCTAGAGGTGAAAAGTGTAACCTTGTATGACTGGGACTTAATCTTCATTCATTGTCATTTTAAAATAGTACTTCAGAAAAAGACTGGTCTCCTCTTCAGAGGGCCTGTGATGATTGCAGAACCACACTCAACATTCTAAAACCTCCCCAAGATGCTTTTTCTAACCCTAGCCTAAAACTTTGGACTTTCTTTCATTCTCCTTTCTATTCAGAATACTTTTTATTTTTTATTTTTTTAAGCTTTATTTATTTGAGAGAGAGAGAGAGAGAGAATAAGCAGGGGGAGAAGCAGAGGGAGAAGGACAAGCAGACTCCACACTGAGCACCGAGCCGCACACGGGGCTTGATCCCATGACCCAACACCATGGCCCAAGACCACCACCTGAGTGGAAATTGTGTTGGATGCCCAACCGACTGAGCCACCCAGGTGCCCCTGTTCAGCATACTTTTAAAAAAACTAGATAAACGGTCAAGATTTATATTAAAAAATTAAGAAATTAAATTAATTTCAACTTACTGTTGAATTCCTGGGCCATGTTTCTTGGGTTGGGATTCTGCTTGGATACTGAACCATGTGAGCATGTGTTAAACAAAAGCACTTCTTTCTCGCTTATGTTTTCTCTTATTCCTTCTCTTTGCTTGTGAACATCGCTTCCCGTTTCAACATGATTCAAAATCCTTACTTTTTTCAAGATCTTATATAATAACCCATCATTCTCTCAAGGTCTAGATGACCCAACACAAATGTTAATCATGTTTTGTCTTTCCTGATACCCCAAATTAACTTTTTCCCAAAATGATTATGTTTCAGTTATATGGCTTTATATTATTTTGAAATTGTTTCCAGCATTAATGTTGTGCTCTAAGCCCAGAATGTTACTCTTTCAGAAGGCAGCCTAGTCTGTTACATCTTTCATAAACTCAAAAATGCATGATATGCATTCAAATAAATAAATAAATCAGTCATGGTGCTCATTTTCCCCCAACACCCTGATCCTTTTTATGACCATATATTAAGCTCTCTTCCTGTCTCATATTATGCAATGAGAGATCTCACTGTAAGTGTTATGTACATCACAGCAATTTTATGTCCTTGAAATAAAGCAAAAAATGAAAGGAGACAGGAAGAAACAAACCCATAATTTTATGAGATATAATACAGTCCTTGCAGAAACTTTTCAAATATGTATCCAAAAAATAAGCAATAATAACATTTGAGTAACATGATTAAGAAACTTGGGATTTCGGGGTGCCTGGGTGGCTCAATTGGTTAAGTGTCCAACTTCTGATTTCATCTCTGGTCATGATCTCAGAGTCATGACATTGAGCCCCGCACTGGGGGTCTGTGCTCAGCATGGAGTCTGCTTGACATTCTCTCTCTCCCTCTGTCCCTACCCAGCTCTCTCTCTCTCTCTCAAAAAATAAATAAATAAAATCTTAAAAAAAAAAAACCCACAAAACAAAAACTGGGATTTCACATGTCATTAATAGACAATGCACATTTATCAAACACACATTTTTAAAATGACCATGTAGAGATTGCAAAAGCATTCTCAACAATTTTAAAGAACTGACATTATGAAGACTATATTATCTGATCACACTGCAATAAAATTTGAAATCAATGAAAAAAACATAGCTTAAAAATCCCATGTATTCTGGGCAATAAAAGAACACTTCTTTCTCATCTGTCAATAAATTCAAAAATTTAGATAGAATGCATAATATTCTTGATTAAAAAATGAATATTCAAAATTGACCTGAAAAATAGAAAACTGCACCAGATCACAAAAAATCAAAACATTGATAAGCATTCTTTCCCCAAAGTCACCTCACTTAAGGAGTCCTACAGATGAATCTTAACAAACTTTCAGAATCCATATAATGATATAAAATCTCTCCTGATTGCATTTTAATGGGAAAGACTCCTCCAAGAGTCAGCAATTTACCAATTTACTCTGGGGCCTAGAGTTAGAAGAGATAAAGATACATTTTGAGACTCTACTTCCTTAGAAAGGAAACAGCCAGTTTATTAGCCTATAGGAAGAATGCCCACCAACTAGAATACAGTCATCCCAGATGACCAACCAACATGCAAGGTTTTTTAAAAGGAAAGATTATAGTTCATTGAAGGCAACATCATACCACTGAAGTTTGGTGCCTTTTCCTACCAGAGAACCAAGGCGTTACAGCTAAAAGAAGAATTCCACTGGACCCTAGCAGCAAAAATAAATGAGAAAATGTAATAAAAGAGAACACAGTAGCAAAATCCATTTTAAAAAATTGAGAAAACAAATAGCATTGTGTAAAATATTTATGAAGTACATTCCGAAACTTTATTCAAGGACATAAAAGATACCTTAATAAATGCAGAGATACTCCATGTTTATGTGGGAAAGACTCTACACAATAAAGATAATATGTGGGTTAATTTAGAAAATCCACTTAATCTAAAATTGAATGCAATACCAAACAAAATCTAATCATGTCTTTGGGAACTTGACACCTTATAAGTATACTTTATCCTGAAGAATGATTGTACCAGTAAGGGTCTGAAGATAGTTTAAAAATATGGAAATCAAACAAAGGGAACTCACAATGTCATAGTAATTAAAAGAGCATACATTTGGCACCAGAACAAAAAAACAATAGATCAATGGAACCAAATAGCTTACTATAGGACAACTTACTATATGACAAATAGTGCAGAGACCTGAGTTCATCATTTTGGGAATAATTAAATACCTCCTCAAACAATACATAAAAAACACATTTTAGATAGATTAAACCTATTAGTGTACAAAGGGAAACTCTGCAAGAAGAAACTACAGGAGGGGGCACCTGGGTGGCTCAGTCGGTTAAGCATCTGTCTTCGGCTCAGGTCATGATCCCAGGAACCTAAGATCGAGCCCCATGGTGGGCTTCCTGCTTCTCAGGGAGTCTGCTTCTCTCTCTCCCTCTGACCCTCCCCCTGCTTGTGCTCTCTCTTTCGCACTCATGCTCTCTCTGAAACGAATAAATAAAATCTTTTTTTTGAAAAAGAAAAAAAAAAACTACAGGAGAAAAATGTATGATGTTAGGGTTAGAACAGATTTCTTAAACAAGTCTGAAGGAAAAAAACCCCATGAAGCATAAAAGGAAGACTCATAAATGTGGCTGTGTTAAAATTAGCAACATTTTACAATGAACAATGCCACAGACACAATCAATTTAAAGCATCAGGCCTTGAGAAAACATTAGTAAGACATATAACCAATAAGGACTAGACTACATAAAAATGTCCTAAGACTCCACAACAAAAACCACAGTAAAAGGGGATGGACAGAAAATGTGACTATACACTGCACAGAAAAAAAATTTAAAAAGCACAAGTGGCAAATAAGCAGAGAAAGAGATATTAAAAAATCTCAGTAGAAATCAGCAAACATTTCCTGCAACATATTTTTACATCACACTTAATATTACTGAGGCTTTGGGAAACACTGTTTTCTGGAAGCTAGGGTAGTAAGACACTCTGTGAAACATTGTGGCCGCATTTGACAAAATTAAACATGTGTGCATGTCTACACTATGTGGTTTCCACACTTGTTTCTAAGAGCTAGAAGCCAGGGACAAACTAAACAATCCATCAGAGTGGAATGGGGAAATGAAATTTGCCAAATTCATGAAGTAAAATACCAGATAGCAGGAAAAGCAATAAAATGAATCTACATTTAATACAAACAGATCTCCGACACATAATCTTGAGTAAAGGAAGCAAGATTCAGAATGATGTCTAAACTAAGATATAATTTATGTATATTTTTTAAGGAACATGACATAATATGTACATATTAGAAAGATATTAGACCACGAATTGGGGGCATAAGGTGGGGAGAAGAATGAACTGGCAATGAGACAAAAGATGTCAACAAGAAGAATTAAGAAAAAAAAAAAAAAAGGAAGACTTACACCAATAATGATCTTGTTCGTCTAACTGAGGAGTATGGTGGACTGAATCAACCCAACTGTGTGTACTGATACCCTCCACAAATAAAATTTAAAAAACAAACCAAAAGTGATGGTTGAATAGAAAAATGTTAAGTATAGGAGAATGGGGAAGAGAAGTCTATTGTACAGAGAGGAAAGCATCAAGGAATAAGGAAGTGAAGTCCTTAAATTCCGAAGAAATTAAAAACAGTAATATGACTCTACCAGACAGCTGGGTGTGAAGGAGATGGGTGTATAATTAAGCTAAGTCATTACCTACTGGGGTTAATTTTCCATGGATGCTGTCACAAATTACCAAAAACTTATTGAGTTAAAACAACACAAATTTATTCTCTTACAGCTCTGTAGGTTAGAAGCTCAAAGTATGTTTTTGCTGGGCTAAAATCAAGGTGTGGGCAGGGCTGTGTTCCTTTTTGGAGGTTCTAGGGGGAGAATCCATTTCTTTGCTTTTTCTAGCTTCTAGAGGCTGCCCACATGCCTTGGCATGACTCCCCTTCCTTCCATCCTCAAAGACAACGATGTTGCATCTTTCCATCGGAGTGAGAGGCTCAGCATTCCTCACTGACATATTCACTAGCCTAAACGTTAAGAATAATGAAGGAGCAATAGATGAAACAAGTCTGGCTTGGCCTCCCTATCCCTTTTATATAGTCTGTTACTTTTGAAATCATTGTCCACCACGCCCCATGGGGCAGTTCTTAAACAACAACTATAGCTGGGAAATAGAGACCTAGTATTTGGCAGAGAATCAGCTTTGAGCCTTGGGTGCCAAGACCAGCATACTAGGAATTAGGGCAAAGTACTAGCTAATAAATTTATCCCCTAACACTAATGCAGTTAAAGATATTTTATTAGTGGCTTTACTTTTAATGTACTATTTAGTATTTGCAGACATTTTAGTCTTGCTTAATGTTTTTTAAATTCTTCCCATTAAATTCTGTCCACATAGCGTACTACTTATTTACACATACTTTGCTCTGGAACGCCACCTTCTTCCCTTTCCTAGAACATTCTCCTGGCATTTAACAAACTTTATATGAGCAGATAAAAATGTTTAAAAAAAAGAAACATGCTAATAAATTGGAGCAATGACCAGAAACCAGTCTGATGAAGTGAAATTATGTAAGTTAAAAAAGAAATATGACAGCCTGGTAAACACCACCTTGACTAAGCGATCAAAGTTAACATCCCCAGTGAGAATTCATACTGACAACATGTATTTCCTGAAAACTTCACCTGGGTGATATTTTCCCAAAAAAACCCTTAACTCCAGACTAATCATGAGGAAATCAGAAAATCCAAATTGAGTGATATTCTACAAAATGCCTGACCAGTACTCTTCAAGACTGTCAAGGTCATGAAAAGCAAGGAAGCAATGAGGTATGGTCACAGACCAGGGGAGACTAAGGAGACACCACGACTCATTGCAATGTGATAGCCTGATTGGGACTGTGAGATGGAAAGGGGGCATCAGTGGAAAAGCAGGTGGAATTCAAATAAAGTCTAGAATATAGTTAATAATATTGTGCCAGTGTCAGTTCCTTAGTTTTGATGAATATATTTGGGTGATAGAAGAAGCCAAGAAGTTGGGTGAGGGGTAGATGGAAACTTTATGTACCCTATTTTCAACTTTTCTGTGAATCTAAAATTATTCCCAGATAAAACATTTATTTTAAAAAAAGGAAATCTAAAAAATTTTTTTAATTAAAAGAAATGTTAAAAAGAAAATCTGACTGTATGACAAATGGATATGGCTAACTATTGCAGGAGAGGATTTATTTTTATTTTTATTTTTTAATTTAAATTCAATTAATTAATATAGTTTCAGAGGTAGAGGTCAGTAATTCATCAGTCTTGTATAATATCCAGTGCTCATTACATCACATGCCCTCCTTAATGTTCATCACCCAGTTACCCCATCCCCCTCCCCTCCAGCAACCTTCAGTTGGTTTCCTATGATTAAGAGTCTGCAAGAGAGGATATTGAGAGAGGAAGGAAAGAAGGGAGTGAGGGAGGGAGGGAAGGAAGAAGGGAAGGAGGAAGGGGAGGGGAGAGGAGGGAGAAAGAAAGAAAGAAAAAAAGAAAGAAAGAAAGAAAGAGAGCCAGCCAGCATCACTCAACAATAACCACAACCCCCACATTTTGGAGAGATTATGGTACTAAGTGGGGTTATTGTACTAAGAGCTTTACATACGTTATTTACTCATCACTTAAGCTCCAAGTGACAGATATTACTAGTATCAACATTTTAGAGAGGAAGCAGTGAAGGCTAAGAGGTTAGCTATTCTGCCCAAGATAATCCTGCTTGGAGGAAATGAGAGTCAAATCCAGGAGGTCTGTCCACAAAACTCACACTCTTCCGCAATAAGCTTGAACATTCTATGAACTCTTCCATTGTTTTCTGTCATTTTAAACAAAAGCACATTCCAACGAACTGAGTAAGGACTCAACCGTGTCACCCTACACATGGTCTTCACTGAACAGTTTAACGGAAAGGCATAATGAGGACTGTTCTCTATTTCCATGAGACAAGAAATAGGGGAGGTGCACATGAACAGAAGTCACACTAGATATAAAAAACTCATGTGGCAAGAAGAGAGCCACTAAATTCACTTTTAAACAATCACCTGCCAACTTTCTCATAGTGCTCTGACCATGAAGTGATCTGTTCAAATACAGCTACGGTGTAATTGTTAAGCTTAACTCTCACTTTGTCTCCATCCACTAGAATGTGATGTCTAGGGGCGCCTGGGTGGCACAGCGGTTAAGCATCTGCCTCAGCTCAGGGCGTGATCCCGGCGTTGTGGGATCGAGTCCCACATCAGGCTCCTCTGCTGGGAGCCTGCTTCTTCCTCTCCCACTTCCCCTGCTCGTGTTCCCTCTCTCGCTGGCTGTCTCTATCTCTGTCAAATAAATAAATAAAATCTTTTAAAAAAAAAAAAAAGAATGTGATGTCTAGGAGGTTAAAGCTTTTTGTCTGCTCTGTTCACTGGCACTTTTCCAAATGCCTAGAAGAGTGTCTGGTACTTAGTAGGTACTAAAAAAAAAAAAAATCTATCTATCTATCTATCTATCTATCTATCTATCTATCTATCTATCTCCATATCCATCCCAAGGAGGGAAGGAAAGAGGGAGAGGGAGGGAGAAGGCGGGGAGGGAGGGGAAGAAGACAATTTCCAAAAGCAGAATTCTGACTTCAGCCGTTTTGATGTACCATCAAAGGAAAGACGTTGGGAAGAAGTTTGCACCATTAGCTTAACTTCTCTAACTTTCTGTCTGTGTTAAGTAAAGGAATATATTTTAAGGAAACCTGAAAAAAGCCCCCTTCTACTGGGCTGGATTATCCATTTTAAAATTGATTTAGGCAGGCTTCACTCTCAGAGCAAGAGACACATTATCGACCTTCCAGGTTCAAAACATCGTTTTAGTCATTACCTTTTTTTTTTTTTTTTAAACTCATACAAATACGGACACCAGGTTGTTGTTCTTGTTGTTATTATTGTTGTTGTTTTTTATGGATACTGGTTTTTAACCACTATTGAAATATAGAAAATAAAACCATGAAAAGCAAGAGCGTCAGCTGAATAACTCTAACGTGCTCTTCTCTTCCCGAACTTGTAAAGTACCTTATGGCCCAAATCAACTGGTATTCTTCCAGAAGAAGAAAATATTTCTGAACTATTTTCTTTTGAGTCAGTTGGTTGACAAATGAGGCTGTTTCCCCAAATTTCTACTTGCTTTTGAGTTGCTCTTTGGTGTGTAAAAAGTTGATTTATCAACTCAAGCAAAATCTTTTGAGGGTTTTATCTTTTATGTGGCCATGAAAACACTGTAATCAGTTCTGCATCTCTGATTAGAGCTAAGGGCCTTTCACGGACTCCATTTATTGTAAATGGGGACAATATCAAAAGAAGCCAATTTTAATAAAAGCCTCCCTCCAAAGATATGAGAAGCTTCCTCCTTCTGCTGTGATAAATACTTCCAGGTGGTATTTGATGGACAATAAGAACCTAGTGCATCTGGCATTCAGAGCAGAGTTTAGAATTAGAATTTTAGATCATGCTGGCAAGCCTGAGTAATTCTTTAATTCTTCGAATGGAACACAATTTGCTCAATCTTACGCAGCATTCTGACTTTAATTAAAATATACTGTACGATACAGAAATATTACACCAACTTGCAAATCCCTACTTGAGAGAAGTGGGAGGGGGCATCAAACCCCGCTATTTAATTATTTGTATTATACTCCGTCAAAAGAATCAAACATTACCGGAGGGACCATAACAGTTTCTTACAGAGTTTATGGGAGCGAAACAGTACAAAAGGATGCTGTCGTGCCACAAAGCAGATGTGAGCAGTCTTCATTTCTATAGAAAAGCTTTAAAAATAAATACAGAGATCTGCCTCTTGAGTGACTGGGTTTCCCCCAAACTTCCTTCTAGTCAAATGCTGTCAATGGTATTTTCAGGAAGAGCATCACGTAATTTAAGACCAGATGGGCACTCACTGCCTGACGATGACGAGTGAATTTCAAAATTCAGTATCAAATAAGGCATGCGCTGGGAGGAGCCGTTAATCACAAGCCCTTGAAATGGTGCCCATAGATGAGTCAAAGCTTCATCTAATTAAAGAGAAGAGTCACAGATAACACGAGGAGCTCTATCCAGACACCCCTGCATCCTTGAAGAACAAAATGGGACTGAGAATTGGTCCTCAGTGCATGGACTAGAGAAACCTGAGAGCCCCTGAAAAGGGAAAATGGTGCTTAGTCCTGCTAGGTCAATTTCAGCAGTGGATTTTTGAATGTTCCACAGCAATTTCTATTCAGGCTTAGAATAGAGAATGGCCTTGTGGACTTCTCACTCAGAAATGGTGCATATTTTGAGCTCCCAGACAAGTATAAGAAATGCTTCTCGGTCGGGTCTATAAAAATGTATTAAAGACATTCACATCTCTATTAGGAGAATCTTACCAGGTGAAAGGAACATCCTCAAACCGGAGCTTTCATAGGCTCTGCCCTTTTCTGAATTCATGAATGAATTGCAGCCTGTATAACTAGCCAATTGTACAAATCTTCAAGACAATTGCTTCTGGAACTGGGCCCAGTACCATGACAACAAACTTCTTTTGGTTTTATCGTTGACTTGGGCAAAATTTTCAGGTTTTGCTTCTAAACTATACTTCAATAAAGCAATCCATCCACTCTTTATGATATATTCCCTACCACTCAAGCTACAGTGAAGCAAAACAGGAGCACTGCAGTAGAATTACTGGTCCCAATTAGTTACTAGCCTACATCTGAGACCATTGCCATGTGACTTACAATAATGCCTTTTAGTGGGAGGAATGGATTTCTTTGCCCCATAAATGGCAGATTGGTCGCGTGAGCCGTATTAGCCAGTGGGATGTAATGGATGTCATTCACACCATATCCAATTAGAAGACCTGAGAGTCTTTGCTCCTTTGTCCATTGGTACTTTTTCCTACAATGTGTCCCAAACAGCCTGGATCCTGGAGGAATAAAGACATATTGAGCAAAGACACAGCTAAGCAGCAGACGCCGCAGCTAAAATACAATATGAACAAGAAATAGAAATCTCTGTTGTTCTAAACTACTGACATTTTATTTATTATTAAACTAAAACCCTAGCAAGACTGACTGTTTTTTTCTTACTTCATTATCAGTTGATAGTTACTGAGTTGCTGGTATAGTCCCACATTGTGCTGAACGCCTTAACAAATGTAATTTTTTTGGTCACAGTTTGTATAATTTAGAATTTGGAAATTGAGATTGCAAACTCAGTAATACTCAATCTGCAGCCCTAGTTTTTTACATAAAAAATAACATTGTGAGGCAGTTTGGGAAGCTAATGTGGTTAATTCTTCACCCACAATGTATCCTCACGTACCCCGAAGGCTCCCTACATTTTCACACTTGGTGAGTGTCCTTCTGACAGTCAGAAAGCCCCTCTCTCACACGACTCCCCATTTCCACCTGTAAATGTTCTTTGTGTCCTGGGCTTGGGCTCAAATGCCAACCACCGTCTGCTTAAAACCTCTGATCCTTCAGGGGAGTCAATTTCACCATGTCCTCTCTTCTCTTTTCCTGCTACTGTTTACTTTACAGGATACTAGCACGTAAGCTCCTCCAGGTCTGGGACATTTTCTGTTTTGTTCTTTCCTCCTTCCCTGAGGCCCAGGATGACACAGAGCCAAGAGCAAGCACTCTATGCTATGGGCAAATAAGGTCTAGCACTTTGCACAATTCGCTATGTGTCTCTGACTATCATTCACCACAAAGTAAATACCAAGCAGAGAAAGTCTGTATCTTGATCGACTTTTTATGCCCACAGCTCCTCCCACGGTGATGTGAACATAAAAACTATTTTTCACTGAATGTGAAATTTCACAAAAAAGTCTGTTAATGTGATCAGCCTATTTGTATCAAAATACCTTTTTTTTTTTTTTAATGCCTAGTTTTGAAAACTACCCTGCCAGTTCTATGCTGCTTACCCAACGGGCCTATAATATGCATCGGAACGATATAGAAAGATCACAGATCATGTGTAAGATAAACATTTTAGGTTAAGTACATCCGCTAAATCTGGAAATGAGTATCTGTTGTTACTAAATTTTTCTGGCTTTATTACCTGTACTCTATCTGTGACAGCTAAAATGGGAGCAGATGACAAAAAGAACATGGGTTTTCCTAACCCTGGAAAATGTGCACATCATTCCCCTCTATCAGTAAAGATTCAAGGGGCCTAATCCCAGCAAATATTATCACAACCTACACCGGGGGCTTATGAACTGCCGACTCGTAAATCTGGTCACTCTTCATTTAGTTCATTTATTCAACAAGTAGTCACTCTGTGTGTCCTACAGAGGTGGCTGCAGGCCAAATTCAAAGGGAAGAGGGGTTTTGTTTGTACTTGGGTAGTGTTTTTATTTTTTTTAATTTTTTTGAAGATTTTATTTATTTGAGAGAGACAGACAACATGAGCAGGGGGAGGGGCAGAGGGAGAGAGAGAGAAGGACAAGCAGACTCCCTGCCAAGCAGGCAGCCTGATGTGAGGCCTGATGCCAGGACCCTGAGATCGTGACCTGAGCCAAAGGCAGATGCTTAACCAACTGAGCCACTGAGGTGTTTTTAAACCCAAATACCTAATCAGTGGGCACATTTTAAAAATCAGAGAGTTTTACATAAATGTGAAATTCACGATGTCTCTTGAGAAACAGATGTGACCGCACTGGGACTGTGTTTCTTTTTTTTTTTTTTTTTAATTTTTATTATTATTATTTTTAAAGATTTTATTTATTTATTTGACAGAGATAGACAGCCAGCGAGAGAGGCAACACAAGCAGGGGGAGTGGGAGAGGAAGAAGCAGGCTCGTAGCGGAGGAGCCTGATGTGGGGCTCGATCCCAGAACGCTGGGATCACGCCGAGCCGAAGGCAGACGCTTAAGGACTGTGCCACCCAGGCGCCCCAGGGACTGTCTTTCTGTATACAACATCAGCTAGAATGGAGGCTGGCTGTTTCCCCTGGGTGGGGCATGTGTTCCAACTTTGCTGCAGTCCTGACCTCCTCCTGTGGTCCGATACCAGACGTGCATTTAATCTCTAGAACACATAAACATACGGATATGTGATACTTGCTTACTATGTCCCCAGCACTGTGTAGAGTGCCTTCATTCATAGTGAGGAGGGATGTCTGTGAATACACAGAGCCGTCCTTATCCATAACACAGTGGTTTTCAAACCGTAGTCTGTGGGGTCCCCATGATCCTGCCATGGTGCCCTAAGGTCAAAATTATCTTCATAATAAAGATGTTAACTGACTTTTCACTGTTGATATTTGTGCAGAGAGTTCAAAATCGGTGAGAGTAAAACCATGGGAGTTAGAGCACCAATCAAGGCATTGGCGCCAAACAGCAAAAGCAGTCATTATAATTTTCAATGCCACACACCTGAAGTAAAATAAAGGAAATCCAGCTTCACTTAAGAATGTCACTAATGGGGGCACCTGGGTGGCTCAGTCGGTTAAGCATCCGACTCCTGATTTCAGCTCAGGTCTTGATCTCGGGGTCAGGAGTTCAAAACCCACATTGGCCCAGCATGGAGCCTACTTAAAAAAAAAAAAAAGTCACTACTGAAGCAATAAGTTGTATTTAGTAAAATTAGATTTTATTAAATTTTGACCCTTGAATACTAAACTCCTTAATAATTCTGTGACAAAACAGAAATTGCACATAAAGCACCTTTGCTGTACATCCAGGTATGACGACTGGCTCTAGAGTAATGCTCGTGGGCTCGCACTGCAAGCTTTTATATGAAACACTATTTTTTCTTGGGAGAACAACTCACAAAGTAAATATCAAATATTTATCAGAGATTTTCTTGAAAACGAATGAAGTGAGCTGTAACTTTAAGAAAACAATTAACAGTATCCATTACCAATGAAAAACTTGAGCTCTCCAGAAAAAAAATAGATTTTTTGATAACTTCTGCTACTATGAGCTTGATAGCTTTCCAAAAACTAAAGACTTTTTTTATGAGAATGGTCATTACCTTAACAAATACGATTTTTAAAATATTGTATGAAATGGGCCAAAATTTGTAAGAGTGAGCCAATATTTCCCTAATGCCTAATTCAGAGTGTTACAAAAATATCCATGAGCAAAGATACTCTGTGAGGATTTTAATGAAACAAGCTACAAAAAAGTTACTTGTGTTGTTGATTCTATGTGGCAACCAACCCTCAAGAAAGTACCACTTGTCAAGTTTTGGTATAGTATTAAAGAAGAACGTCCACAATCATCTGAAAAGGCTATTAAAATACTCCACCCCTTCAATTACATATCTGTTCAAAGTTGGGTTTTCTTCACGTACAGACTGAATGCAGAGCAGTCTTCAAAGTCAAGCAATTTTCTACTGAGGTACTCATTTTAAAAACCTGCAAACATTTAAAACAATGCCGTTTTTCTCATTGTTTTTAATTTCTGAAATTTATTATTTGTAAAATATTTATGTTACCAATAATGGGTTCATTTTGTTATTTTAAAGGAACTATTGAATATGTATTTAAAAAAATTATCAGATTACAATTCTCATATGATAAATAACACTGTATGTAACCCACACTAACAAAGACTCTTTGGGGGTCTCGATAATTGTTAAAACCATATGTTGTCCTAAGACCAAAAGTTAGAGATTTGTTGCTTTAGTATAACATCAATAATCTCATTTATCTTAATGAAATACACATTATAGCAGTTGCCTATTATATTGTCATTTCTAAAAAGGAAAGAAGAAAAATCTATATTTCCTGAATCATGATCAATAGCATTCAGAACGTTTTAATCGTTCAAAGCCATTACAATAAACAGGTGGGTATAATGTATAACTAACAAGATATTGATAAATATTCGGAAATGCCATTTTTTTCATTAACTGCTATTCAAAGATGAGGGAATCACCCCAATTTTACTCTTTATGTATATTATTTACTCTATGAGTTCCCTCTACTGAGATAGCAACTCAGCAGAAATTTTTAATTTTAACAATTAGAAATTATATGTAATATATAAATATATATATACACACACAGAGACATATATGTGTGTACATATATATGTGTTCAGATATATATATAGACATAGATAAAGATACAGACACAGGTATCACCTTGGACTCTCACAATAATTAATGGTGATTTTGTGGTTCCATTCCCCACACCCGAGGGACACAGACTACATTAGTCTCCTAATGCTGCAGTAAAAAATTAAAGCAACATAAATGTACTAGCTTCAAGTTCTGTAGGACACAAGGCCAGCACAGGTCTCACTGGCTAAAATCAACATATTGGAAGGGCTGCATTTCCTTTCTAGAGAATCATTTCTTTGTTTTTTCCCCACTTCTAGAAACCCTCTTCTTCACTGTCAGAGCCAGCAATGTTAATATCTCAGTGTCTTTTTCTTGTGGTCAAACATTCCTGTGATCACAGCTGGGAAAGGGGCGAAGGATCCTTGTAATTACTTTGGGGAATCTACAATAATCTCATCTCAAGATCCTTAATTTATCTGCATCTTCCAAATCCTTTTTGCCTTGTAAGGTAACATATTCAGTTTCCAGGGATAAGTACATGGTCTTCTTTGGTGGGGGGTGGGGGTGGGGGGATTGTTTTGCCTACCACACGATCAAGTAAAGTAAATGAACTGTTTCTTCATAAATCCTATCTGTGCATCAACTTATATATCCCAGCAATCCTGGTGAATGGCTAAGAGTGGTTGCACTAAGTCTTCTGAGACCTTCATCAAAGAAACCAGCTGTATATTAGGGAAAAGCCAAATCCTCTGACGATTAAAATAACTAGTTGCCTCGGGGCGCCTGGGTGGCTCAGTCGTTATGCCGTCTGCCTTCGGCTCAGGGCATGATTCCAGAGTCCTGGGATCAAGCCCCATGTCAGGCTCCCTGCTCTGTTGGGGGCCTGCTTCTTCCTCTCCCTCCCCCTGCTTGTGTTTCCTGCTTGTGTTCCCTCTCTCGCTGGCTGTCTTTCACTGTGTCGAATAAATAAATAAAATCTTAAAAAAAACAAAACAAAAACTAGTCGCCTATATACAGAAAACTATTACATGACATCACATTCCTATTGACCTCTCCTGCTGTATTTCTGGATCTTTGTAACCACTGAAAGAGGTACACTCCCACTGTAGATAATCTTTATTCTTAGGCCCACACAGTCCCAAAAGTAAAATGATAGAAAAAAATTAAAAAGTAAACACATGCATCCAACACATACAGCACCCTCAACCCATCATCAGCCCCCTGAAACACACACACATTTTGTTTTTAGCTAACTGGAATCTTTTTCTGTTTTTTGAATAAAAGTTGACTCTTAAAAATGTAAGTATTTTTCCTTGCAGCTGAAGATACATTTAACATATGTTGCACGTTTTTAACCAAGCTCGTTAATTACGGCAAATCATATTTCAAGACACTTATGGTTAGCCCAGGCCCCTCCTGGACAGAGCCACAACTTGAGGGCTATGCAGTGACAGGGTCACCTGTTTTCATCTAATCATTTCCTGGTCTGGAGTCTTCCTGTTCTTTTCAATTGAGTACAGACAGGTAATATTTGAGCAAGAGGCAAATAACATCTGGTATAGTGAAGATGAAATCAGGGATGACTTTTAAGAGAAAAGAAGTGCGGTACCAGCTTCCAGTGCGGGGTTAGTCTCCCCCTGCACACTGCTCTCTCTGCAGCTTCATTTGAGGTCAACTGTAAGACTTATGCTATGTACCTTCCTCTCTCAGTGGTGTCTGGCCTCTGTGGTGGACATCAGGGTCCTGGCTGAGAATAACCAATCAAAGCCAATAGCCCTATCAAAACATTAGAAGCAAATCATCTAATGCAGAAGGACAAATGGAAGTTACTGTCAAGAAGTGTGCTTTCTTTTCCTTCTGCGTGTCAAGTCTGAGACTCTGCAGGCTTCACAAGGCTCCCTAAGAATCTTACGGGTGGTTATGTTCTTCTGAGACTCTTACAAAATGGAATGGGCTTTCTCAAGGGGGTGAGTCTTATGTCACTGGAGATATTCAAGATGAAGCTGAAAGACCACTTTTCCAGATGTTCTTAGGGAGTTTCTACATAAGACTTTTCTATACAATCTTTTTTAAGGGAAATTACTGTCCACAAGATAGTTTTAACAACAAACTGCTATACAAATTAGATTTAATTCAACTGTGAAAGAAAAGTCTATTTTAAGAAAGTGATAACAGGGTAGCTCAGTTGGTTAAGTGACCTACTCTTGATTTTGGCTCGGGTCATGAGCTCAGGGTGGCCCCATGTTGGGCTCCACACTCAAAAGGGAGTCTGCTTGAGATTCTCTTTCCCTCTACCTCTCCCTCCCACCCCCTCAACCCCTGATCGAATTTTTTCTCTCTCTCTAAAATAGAAAAGAAAGTGGTACCAAATTGAATTGACCAAAATTAACTCAGAATGAATCATAGATCACTGCAAAAAATAATAAAGGAAAACCTCAGTAAACTGGAGTTGGGAGTTTGGCAGGGGGAGCTCTCCTGCCCTACCACTTTTCAGAGATAGCAAATTCAACAGGAAGAGACAGACCTTCCCCATAGATACTGGTTTGCTACCCCAGCAGGAGGAAGAAGGGTTTTCTTCCTCCCCTGGCAACAGCCCAGCCAATGAGAGACAGTCACAACTCAGCCAATGACAAGCTACCATACTTCAAATTCCCGCTTTACTCCAAAGGCCTTTTTGTTTACAACAGGCTTCCCAAACTCTCCCTCTCCCTTCCTCCATAAAAGAGTGATCCTCTCCTTTGCGCTATGGATTTACCTATGGTTTTGCCACAGCTTGCTTGTTCTGGATTCCGATTTCCTTTTATTCCTGAATAAACCCTTATTTGCTGGTAAAATAACCAGCAGTTTTATTTTTAAGGTTAACCTTAGAAAAGCAAACACGTTATGTAACATTTAAAGAAGAAAATATAGGAGAAGAGCTTTGTGACCTTAAAACAGGCAAAGATTTCTTGGGACAGAGCAAAAGTAAATACGTAAAAGAACCAAAAAAGAAAAAAAAAAAAAGTGACCCATTGGATTTTAACAAAATTAAAAGCCTTTACTCTTCATAAGACATTGTACAGAAAATAAAAAGACAAGACACAGAATGGGCAGAAATATTTGCAGTACATCTAGCTAGCAACGTTACTCTGTCCAGATCATAGAAAGAACTCACAGCTGAGTAAAAAGACAAAAACTAAAATTGTCACAAAACAGAATACTTTAGCAAAGGAGATGTAAGAATGGTCAATAAGCACATAAAAAGATGGGCAACTTCATTAGTCATTAATGAGGGAAATATAAATTGAAAACACAATGAGATATTATTAACAGCTTTTAAAAATGGCTGAAATGGAAAAGCTGACAATCCAAGTGTTGGTGAGAACGTGGGGGGAAAAAAGCACAATGAGGCCAAGAGTGTGGTTAGACCAGTGATTCATTCCATAAGAAGCGATTTGAAAATGTAACATACGGGGAAAGGCTACACTTCAGAAAATATACTCTAATATTAAAAATACAGGTATAAAAATTAGAGAATTTAAAGCAGCAAAGTAGCAGTCTTATCTTGAGTCCTCACCCCCTCCCCACCCCTCTTTTTTTTAGAACACAATAAGTGTTACATATTGTTTTCCCTAAAAAGTACATAGATACACGAAATACCCTTTTACCTTTCTTTCTTTGATTCAAATTGTATTACTTATTTAAATTCTGGATTTTTACAAAACATTGGTACTCTGAATAAGAAGAATGTTTTTAGAATGAAGTTGGCACAAGTAAATATATAAATAAATATGTTTTAATATACTGCCAGGTAGCATGTCATCAACAATTTTCAGATTTATTTGAATTTAACCAGGTAGGAAAATAGGTTTTAAAATAGTATACTGAAGAAATTCCACTCCTAGGTATTTACTCAAGAGAAAGGAACACAAGTTGTCCATTAAAATGCTCATACAATAATGTTCATATCGTTCTATATATAAAAGTTTATATAAAGTTTATATATCTTCTTGATAAAGAAATGTGACATAGCCATATAAGAGAATACTGCTTAGCAGTAAAATGGAACTCCTGATAAACACCACAAAATGGATGAATCCCAAAAACATCACTTAAATGAAATTCTAAAACAAGCAAAGTTAGTCTCTAGTCACAGAAAGCAGATGAGTGATTGCCTGGGGCTGGAGGTGGTAAGGCGAGAAAAAGCATTTTGGAGTGATAGAAAAGGTCTATATCTTGATTATGGTGGTGGATATGTAGGTATATAATTTGTCAAAGCTCAGCGTATTGTACATTTTTGGTGTATTTTTTGTATAAATAGATTATGCCCTCATGAATTTAATTAGAAAAAATTTGTAAGGGAATTTACCTCTACATTCATGATTTCAAGGGTAACTAGTCCAACTTATTTGAAACATGCATTATCACACGTATCTTCTTAAATACACAGCAAATACACTGGGGCTTATTCTGTAATATAATGAAATCCAGCGCATTAATTATGTTCACTTCCCTAGGCATACGAGCAATCATAATATTTATCACATAGGTACACAAGTACATTTTACTCCTTTGGGCATCGACCGGTGTATATCTTTATGTCATTTCTGAATTGTGCTGTCTACACAGAAGAATACCATTTTGTATTTTGAAAAAAAAAATGTCATCCTTAATCTTCTTGACAAAATCAAAGCAGAAAAAAAAAGCAGGTAATTTTTCATCTCTAGCTTGCATCTGGAGAAACTGAATATAACATATTAATTTAGCGGGTGCCCTTAGGTCACTAATGAGTCAGAAATAAATTCAGAAACTTAATTTTCATTCTGCTGATTTTCATAGCATTTTGTCTAATTCCCAAAGACTTAATAAAATACCAACAAAGTCACTTGTAGGTATTAACATTTCTTCAATACTTCTCTGTAGTTTCCTCTGGGGATAAACAGGTATGTCTATATCTATTTAATAATAATAATAACTCTAAATTGTGCAAAAGAAATAGCCCCGATATCACTATTTTCAAGCTCAAAAAACACGCTGACATTTATTTCACATTCGACATTTGTGGGCAGGTCGATCCTATCAATACAGGTAATAGTCCCAAACCAGGATTTAAATTGATACCCCCATTTTATATTCTTACTAATGCTAGACTGCCATGAAGCTTCAGTGCCCTCATTAGAGCCATATATTTTTATTTTTTATTGTAAATTTAAGCAATTTGATAAGAAATAACCCCATAAAACAGTAAACCTCTGAATTATTTTAATTGTCCCGATTTTAGTTGGCTAGGATCGTCATAAGAAAGGACCACTAACTGGGTGGCTTAAACAACAGAAATGTATTGGCTCAGGTCTGGAGGCTGAAAGCCCAAGATCAAGGTGTCGGCAGATTGGTTCCTCCTGAGGCCTCAGAGGAGGAAGCTGTCCCATGCCTCTTCGCCAGCTCTGGTTTACCAGCGATCTTTGGCGTCTCTTGTCTTGTGGAAGCATCACCCCAACCTCACGTGGCATTCTCCCTGTGTGTATGTGTCTGTATCCAATTTCCCCTTTTTATAAGGACACCTGTCATACGGGAGTGGGTGCCCACCTTATTCCAGTATTGCATCTTAAGTAGTTACATCTGGAATGACCCCATTTCCAAACAAGATCACATACTGAGGCACTGGCAGCTAGAACATTTGGATCGAGGGGAGACACAATTCAACCCAAAACAGCTCCAATTACCTTTCTGGCTCCCCCCTTAGTACATTCTTTTTTGCCCATATTTCAGACACCTTTCTACGTGCTCCTTTTAAAAATAAAACAAGATAGAGAACTCCAGGCTCCTGGAATACCCTTTATCTACCTGCCCCCCCCCCCCGAGCCTGGGCCTCAGGTATGGTCCTCACTTTGGGCAGAACTGAGGTTGGGATCCCCAGAGGGCTGCACACCTCTAGGCTTCTGTTCAAGGCCACAGAAGGCATATGAGGTGGCCAGACTCCACCCCTTCTCCCTGACTGGTACCAGCTGCCCACCCTCACCTGAACCCCTCCAGGGCAGGAAGGGGATGCTCCTTCCTTCCCACAGGAAAGAATAAGAATGAAGCTAGAGAGGTGCTGAGAGCCCCAGGGTCTAGAAGCAAAATGCAGGCATGGGGCTAAGGCCCCTGCCCCACACACCTGCCACCCCCTACCCGGGGGACAAACACCCAGGTCTTAGGAGATCTGCCTGTGTTTCCCTTTCTGCTCTCATCTCTCACTGCTTCCTAACCTCCATCTCATCACGGTATCCTTCCTCCCCAGGCCTTCACACAGACATGCCCTTTCTACATGCTATCACACCACTCTTACTCTTAGCTCAGGTGGCCTTCCTGAACTCCGACAGCACCTTGGACTTACCATTTCATAACACGCCTGTGGGGAAGCCACCCGATCACCTGTGCCGAAGGTCCGCACAGCCCTCCCCCACTAGCCCCAGCACCAGGCAGAGGTCTGGGCATGTGGGCAGCCCGGTAACTATCTGTTGGTGGATAGACCAGGGCACAGCATTTGCAGATGGCCTTGACTGTGGTTTAAGAGCACTCCGAAATGTTTTTGTTTTGTTTTGTTTTACTCAATGTCCTACCTTCCCACGATGTTGTTGCAACACCTTGTTTGGTGAAGCCTTTCCTCCCAGGTAAATATCAGCCCACATCTAGTCCCAGGATGTTGGAATTGGAAGCTGCCGTAGAGACCACGTGAAGTTGACTCCTTTTACTTTTAAGCTGATGGAAGTAAGACCCAGAGAGCTGAAGTAAGCTGCCCTAGTCCTCCAGCTCTTCAGTGACAGCGTGGCACTCGAATCTGTCTCTCCGCTCCGGTCTAATTCACTGACTTCTAACTCTGGTTCAGGACTCCGGGAGGGCACACCAGCGTCCTGAGCCCACACTGTGCTCCGTGAGGCCCAGGCCAGAGCCACACTATTAGCTCCTGCTGATTTTATTTCGTATCCCACAAGCTACACTTCTTTAAAATAAACTACTCAAAAGGGCATCCCAGACACACACTCTAATAACATTCAAATAACGCAATCAGGCTGTTTCCCCAATCCTCAATCCTCTTGCTTCCACTGCCTTAGGCTCCCTTTAAAAACATCTATTTTTCTGTGATTCCTACAGGAACTTTTCCATCTCTGGACTGCAGAAATAGCCCCATGTGCATGTTTATATCAATGCGCAATCAATCATAGTTTGTTCTTTTCAAAAGAGTTCTCTTTTTAAAGACCCAAAGCCATTTTGCACATTTTTTCCCAAGACTTAAGTTTTGAATTGCTGTTTCAAATCAAAGGGTCACTTAGGAAGAAAATTAACAATCTTTCTGATTGCGGATCAGGATTTTCTTTTTTTCGTTGTAATTGCTATTGTTTTGTCCTGAATACAAAAGTATTCTAGGGCTATAGAATTATAAAACAAAAACCGTTTGGTAATGATTTCTGTACAAATTGCTGATCTACAGCATAGCGAAGGAACATCTGAGAACAGCTCTTCAAAAAGAAAATCTGAACGAGACCCTACCATAGGATACAGTTGTGACCAGAAATACATGATGCTTGTGGAATATTGGGATCAAAATACTCTGCATCTCCAGGCAGTGCAAATGAACGCCTAACATTTAATAGCGACATAAATCAATAAAAATTTTACCTATGGTCCTTGGCAGGGGTACCTGTGAAAATGTAGCTTCTAGAACTTAAAAATTCTGGACTTTTCAGTGTTTACAGTTGTTCTTCTATGGCTTGATTGATTTTTTTTTTTTTTAAAGTGTGTCGTTGGTATTTGTCTGAGCTATAGTGGCATGAAGAATGATCTGTTAACTAATAAATCAGAGAATGCATGTGCAGGGCAAGGTTAGCGAAAGAGAAGCATGGTCAGCTAACACTACATCTCACTTGAAAGTATTAACAGAAAGTCAATTTGTGATGAATGTGCCGGAATCACCGAATTACCGTTGAATTTAAATGTTCTTGTTTGCGTTAAGGGATTTCATGCATTTTGGCCTCTTCTCTGAGTTCACAAATTCTAATTTTAATTTTTGCCTTTATTTTCCTACTAGTAAATTCAAAATATCCTTGAAATGTACTCAAATGCCCACAATGCAATATATTCCCCACTCATTTTTGTGCGTTGATGTTAATACATATTTAATCCATCTTTCCAATTCTCACCAATTCTTGAGTTTAAAAGACAACAGTTTTAACAACAACCAAAAAAGTCACATAAATAATTAAGGCTAGTTGCTTCACTCTAATGAAGCCGACCATAAATCTGGCAAATTACTGGTTCCTTTGTATTTTGTAAAACAAAGAGATATTACTTAAGACATTTCTAAAACAAGGACACCTGGGTGGCTCAGTTGGGTAAGCATCTGTCTTTGGCTCAGATCATGATCTCAGGGTCCTTGGATTGAGTCTCACATCGGGCTCCTTGCTCAGCGGAGAGCCTGCTTCTCCTTCTCCCTCTGCCTGCTGCTCCCCCTGCTTGTGTGCATGCTCTCTCTCTGACAAATAAATAAATAAAATCTTTAAAAAACCCACAAAACTTAAAGACATTTCTAAGACAAATCACCTACATTCACAGTAAATGAAAATTCAGAGTTCTTCATCTAAAGTTTATGAAGCTCGGAGGCCAAGTTAGGAGACAATCTGCTATCCTGTGCCACAGAAAATATTCTGAAAAATGAAATTTAGTGACCTAAACTATAAATTATCTTGTCACATTAGCAGTACTAATACTTGCTATCTACCGACTACTCTATATTCTGCAACACAAACCTGACTCGCTCTTTAGAAACTGCAAACCCTATATGTTCAACTCCCTTGGATATGGGCACGTAGTACATCTAATCCCACTCTGGAGTTCACAAGGCTTCTCCCCTCTTCTCCATTCTCCCTTGGTGTATACACCTCCACCCACCCAAACGGCCAGCCCGGAAATCCAGGAGTCATAGTACCAGTCCCTTTCCTCTGCCCCACCATAGACAACCAATCCCTACATCCTCACCACTTTGTCTAGAAACAGAGCCAGAGATCTGTCCCGTGGTATGCTGGCATTAAAATGGCTCTTGGTATAGGACGTAAAACAATAGCCTGAAGCATTCAAAGAAATTCTGAGAAACCTAAATTTGGGGAATCAAAAAAGCTAATGCACTAACATTTGGGAACAAGAAGAGAAACTAAAGTATAGAACCTAGAGATTCAGAATACCTTGCTTTAAGCTTAGATGTTGATCTCGGGTCACCACTGCAATACATTCCAGGGAAAATGAAGGCAAATTTATCAAGAAATGTTTCTTTTCTATCCAAATACCCTCGGTTCACATGAAAAAAAAAAGTCTCCACTTAATTAGCTTTTCAAAAATATACATATGTTAGTTGCCATTTTTTTTCCCTCTACGACGTCTACACAGGTTTCAAGAACTGTCATGATTGGGGCGCATGGGTGGCTCAGTGAGTTGAGTGTCTGACTCCTGGTTTTGGCTCAGGTCATGATCTCAGGGTCGTGAGATCGAGCTGTGCGTCCGGCTCCATGCTGACGGAAGAGTCTGTTTGACCCTCTCTCTCCCTCTCCCTCTGGCCTCATCCCCACCCTTGGCTTGTGCACATTCTCTCTTTCTCTAAAAACAAAAAACTGCATGATTTTTGTCTCTGAGATTTCTTTTTCTCCCCTCTTAACTGCTTAGACTCAACAACAGGTTATCATAACCTCAACCCCCCCTTACATCCTTCCAGTCACTACTTTACCAAAAGTACTTACTATTTTGAACTCTCACATAACAGATTAGGTTTGCCTGATTTGGGACTGCCTATAAATAGAATTGCACGATTCTATATTCCTTTTTTATCTAACTTCTCTCATTCACCACAAGGTATATGAAGTCTGGCCATGTTGTGTTGTAGAAGTAGTCTGTTCTTTTACACTTTTGTGGAGAATCCCACTGAATAAACATTCCGCGACTTTTCCATTATACTGCGGATAGACATTCAGGTTGTTTTCAGTTTGGGGCTATCACAAATAATATTTCTACAAATGTTCTTCATGTCTTTTGGTGAAGATGTGTATATACTTCTGGGGTGGAAGTGCTAGGCTATTACGGCAATATTTCTCTTTAATCGACACTGCCAGTTTTCCAGAGAGATTTTACCATCCTCACCAGATAGGTGTGTGAGAATTCCAGTCGCTCCATTTCCTCACCAACATCTGAAAATTTTCAATCTTTTTCATTTTAGCCATTCAGGTGAGCATACAATGCTATCATGTTATTTTTTTTCCCCTGGTAAGTTTTTTAAATTTCAGTATAATTATCATTATGTGTTATACTAGTTTCAGGTATACAATATAATGATTCAACAATTCTATACGTTACCCCGTGCTCATCACGGTAATGTACTCTTAATCCTCTTCACCTATTTCACCCATCCCCCCACCCACTTCCCCTCTGGTAACCATCAGTGTGTTCTGTGGAGTTAGGAGTCTGTTTCTTGGTTTATCTCTTTTTTTCTCTGTTCATTTGTTTTGTTTCTTAAATTTCTCATATGAGTGAAATCATATAGTATTTGTCTTTCTCTGATTGACTCTTTTCCACTTAACATTATACCCTTTAACTCCACCCATGTTGTTGCAAATGGCAAGATTTCATTCTTTTTATGGCTGAATAATATTCCATTGTTTATATATATTTATATACACATCACATCTTCTTTATCCGTTCATCAGCCAATGGATACCGGAGTTGCTTCCATAATTTGGCTATTATAAATAATGTTACAATTATCATAGGGGTGCATTTACCTTTTCAAATTAATGTTTTGGTATTCCTCAGGTAAATACCTAGTAGTGGAATTACTGGATCATACAGCAACTCTATTCTTAAGTTTCTGAGGACTCTCCATACTGTTTTCCACAGTGGCTATACCAGTTTGCATTCCTACCAACAGTGCATGAGGGTTCCTTCTCCTCCACACCCTTGCCAACACTTGTTATTTCTCATGCTTTTGATTTGAGGTTCATGTTATCTATCTATTCATTTATTTATTATCTTCTCAGTGAATAGAAAATACTGAACACATTTTTGCATGGCATTGGAATAGCCTATTTTATAAAATGGTCACTTAAAGTTTTTTGCACATTTTTAAAGGATTCTCCTTTTTATTGCTGCTTTGTAAGAATTCTTCATAGAATTTGAACATTATATTGCAGATGTCTTCTCCTGCTTTGTAGCTTGCCCTTTTTACTTTCTTGAGGATGTTTTCTGATGAATGGAAATTCTTAATGTAGTTCAATTGATCAACTTTTTCCTTTAAAGCTACTGCTTTTTGTGCCCTATTATAGAATAATTTTGCCTATCCCAAGGTCACAAAAATATTTTGCTGGGCTTTCTTTTGTAAGTTTTATTGTTGTACCTTTCAAAGGGCCACATTTTATCTGTAGGCTTAGTTATGGAGCAGACATTTTCATAATAATAAGCACTTAATAAACGCTAGAACTTTAGTTATTGTATGGAAAGTCATGAAGCAGAGACAAAGGCAGATACCCTTTCTCTTGCTTTTCTTTATCCAGGGAAAAAGGAAGAGAAGCTTCACCTTGAATATATTCAAATGGTGTGATTCCAAAGTCCTTGCCGATGTTTCTTTCCCACAGAAACTTTCTGGAGATCTCCATGCACTGATTCCCAGGAGGCTCAATTTCCCTGGGAAGCTTCTGATCTATTAGGTGCCAAAGGTGAGAAAAGATAAGACCAAGAATGACTGTGACATCCTGGTCCTTGCTAAAAAAACCCAGCACTCTCTGACGAACTGAGCAATGTGATTTCCTACAAACTGCTGAGACATTCTCTTACCTCTTTAAAGAAAGGGTATAAAGACTTTTAAAGGTGAACCAGTTACATTATAACCAGAACATCCTGCTGTCCCTGCCTATTTTTTGCAACACAGACACTTTACACAAATACAGGTGAAATGTATGACCTTGTAGGTTACTTGGACTGTTGAAAAACAGTCCCTGAAATAAACTATGGAGAATATTTTTAAATGAAAGCAGGAAAAACTGTGAGAGGGTAGTCCTTGGCATGTCTTAGAATTCTTACAAACTTTCTTCAGTGATATACTGAATTTTTTCCCTACAGATGTGGCTTGCCATGATTTTGCAGTTGGTCCCTTTCAGATAAGGGTGCTCTTAAGAATTTTCTTTCTTGCAATTGCATTTCAAAAAATGTTTATTTCCGTGCTCTGAAAGTTGGTAATGTGGCCAAACTAGTCATCTCTTTGTGTTAGCAACAAATGGTGTGAGACTCTTACAGAGTGTGGAAGGGTAATTATTTGCCAGCAATAACATGAATACGTTTAGTCAATTTTTGATTGATGGCAATGTCCTGCCTAGCGAGGGAGAGTCACGGGGAAATGCGAGTGGCTGGACCCTCACATGCGCTGTGGCGTGCCCAATGACATAATGCCAGCTAATCATAGGCTTGAGAGGACATAACTGTTGACAGACTGTCATAATAAAGTCACTAAATCAAACCCATTTTGGTATCTTGGTGATGATGATGAAAGGGAAACAGTCCTCCGACAATGAGGAAAGTGATGAGTTATACAATAAAGAAGAAACTATGCCTGATAATCTACCTGACGCAGGATCTCCGAAGCACTAAAGCAGCATTAACAGGAGGGAAAACTAGGCTAAGTAAATCACCAAAACATAATTTATGGTCCTTTGTTCTGCATGTTTTCAACTCCTCTGTTAAACATTTTGCTCAGTTAAAAAAGAACTCAATAGCAACATTTGCCTTAGTCTCGACTCTGCCCCAGGGGTGTTACCTCGAGAACATTCAGCACCTACCACAAAGGGAGGCTAGCCAGCTCCATGGTCTGTGCCTGGTAGAGTCATCAAAGGGGAAGTCCTCAAATGCCAGGCTCACGGGACAATCCCACCTGCTCTTCTGGTCCACCACTGTGCCTTTTTACTTTAAAACTCACACAAAAGGAAATGGTGGAACCTGGCTGAGCACAAGACAGGCTGTCTGGACTGTGGGTTCTGAGTTTCTTCAATAAAAATTTTCACCTACCCACTGATTTGACATACTTACTTGAAGCAGGGAGGAAAAATCCAGAAGCAAAGGCAGGACTGTCTCTGGTTTTTAAACCATTTCTCATGTCAATTTTAAGTATATTCTTTAGAGGTCCTCTAAATAAAGCACACCTCTAAAGAAATAATGCTGATTTCCAAACACAAGTTTAAAACAGTATTTAATTTCCTGATTTTCAGGATTCCAAATGTGGATTGTGACTACACAACAGTTAGCTGTAATTTTATAGGCATTCATTAAAATATTTGGTTACTGTATTTCTCCTCATCCCCCATTACACTGTAAACTCTCTGATGGCAAGGACTGTATGTACTTTTCCTCAGCATTACGTCCCCGGACCTAGCCTGATATTAGCAAGACTAGGGTTATTATTCTCATTTGATGGGTTAAAAACCACTGAGGCTCAAATTCATTAACTTCAGTAGCCAGCCACTGCAAAACTTGGACATGAACACAGCCTTTTTTTTTTTTTTTTTTTTTTTTGAGAAAGAGAGCATGCAAGGGAGGGTTGGGGGGGGGGGAGAAAGAGCAGAGGGAGAGGGAGAGAGAATCTTCAGCAGGTTCCATGCCCAGCAGGGAGAGCCCAACCCAGGGCTTGGATCTCATGACCCTGAGATCATGACCTGAGCCGAAATCAGGAGTCCAACGCTTAACCAACTGAGCCACCCAGGCGCCCCCCGCATTTTGATTCCGAATTAAAGCTCACTCTCATGTTTCACTGCCTTCCCATTTTTATATATGATCTCGCAGTCATCACTTTCAAAACACCACACCTCTCTTATCTCTCATTGCACTCATTAATCATGCCTATGGATCATCTTCATCCATTAATTAAAGGTGCATATTAAATCCTGCCCTTCATATAAATACATCAACTCAGTTTTTTCCAAATACCAAGTATTCTAATTGAAGTTCCTATTTCAATTAAGGTGTGAATTTTCATCTAATACTATCTTTTTTTCTTGGTGGAGAAGCTGCAGAGCACAATTACTGATATTTAGGATATTTTTTAAAAATCTAATTATTTTTTTTCTTTAGCTTCAATCCCAAATAAAGTTGAAAGATAAAGATTTAGAGCTCTGAAGACTAATCATAAGGGAACAGATACTGCCTTTGAAAAGAAAGGAGGTAAGCTCGTAAGGTCAGAAGGAAGCCCGTGACAGGAGCCCTCTGGTTAAGCTGGGACAGATCATGTGCCATCGGATGGAGCAGGCCTGGTTTGTCCGTCCCCACAGGCTCTCAGGGAGAGAGACCAGAGAAGGGTTACCATATTATTTTGTCAGTTACCCATCTTGAACAATTGTTTCTGTGGGTTTCATAGAACGAGGACAACACAACATCCTCATTCGGAAGACAAGGGCCTTTTATCAATGTAGGGAACATGCTCCTTCACCCCGTGCCCCCCATCTCTGCCAGGCCATCCACTGTCATGAGCTCTATATTTCAACACATGTCTCAAACCCCCTTCATGTAGAGTCTTCTTTATGTTCTTGCTTACCACCTTCAAAAACTAGCCCCCATTTTTCAGCTCAGTACCTTTCCCCAGCACAAATCGCCTCTGGCTTTTGCCATTTTTCTATGCCCTGGAAGGTTCCTTGTTATTTCCAACTTCTGCTACCAAGAAAAGGTAAAAATAATAATCTGCATATATTTGAGTTACTCAGTCAGAGCAGTATTTAATACCTGTTGGAAATAATTTCTTGAGTCAATGCCACATTTGAGGCTTCAAACTCTGAACTACATTCACTAAAATTTTCATGAACCCCAAAACATTCTTAATCCCACTGAGCCAGATGGTCTCACGCTGTCAGCCGGGTCAGCATTCATACAACTGAGGGGACATCAGGAGCATACGGCGGTTCTAGCCGGAAACCCTCAGGCTCCGTCCTACCTCTCAGAGATTAAGTGACTCATCAGACAAATTAACACGGCCACATTTTAAAATGTGCTCCAACAATTACTTTAAGACACGAGGAGTGGACGCCTGGTTGGCTCAGTCGGTTAAGTGTCTGCCGTTGGCTCAGGTCATGATCTCAGGGTCCTGGGATGGAGCCCCATGACCAGCTCCCCACTCGGTGGGGGGCCTGCTTCTCCCTCTCCTCCCCACCTGTGCTCTCTGTCTCTCTCTCTCAGGTAAATAATTAAAATATTAAAAAAAAAAAAGATTATTCTCGCCCTCTGCCCCCCCCAAAGGAACTGTGTTGACCTGTCAAATTTGTTAGATTGCATCCAAATAGTATAATTAAATCCAGACGACTGATGGTCTCATGTTCACCATCAACCTCTTTTTTCTGCTCATTCTGCTCAGCTTTCCAGAGGCAGCAGCTCTCCTTCCCCCTGCTGGTGCCCAAGCACTGGCCGCTTCAGTCTTTCATATCTTCCACACTCAGGGTCGTGCCAGGGTCAAGTGTGTTAGCACAGGCTCAGGCTCAGCAACAACCATCCTTTATTATACCGTATTTGCCTTCTGAACTAACAACTGGGAAACCGTATGTGTGTGCTGTGGTAGTTTCATGGTGAAGTTAACAACACAAGCTTTGGCATCAGAACTGGAGGGAAATCTTGGTTCTGTCTCTTGACATTTAGGTGATGTTTGGCAAGTAAATGAATCTCCCTAAGCCTGTTTCCTTATCTGAAAAGTGAAAATCACACCTTGCTCATGAGATGGTTCGCAGGATGTATTCTTTCCAAAAAAAAATGCAAATTCCTGAGTGTACTCCAGACTTATGGAACCCAAATTGCTGGGTGTTAAAACACGGGTACCTCTGTGTTCACTGAACCCACCAGTCAATTCTTTCACACAGACACGTCTGAAATACACTGCAAACTCCGTGCAGTGATCCATATGAGAAGCTGCAGGGTAGAGTTGGAAAGAGAGTATCTCTGGAAGTTTACCCTAGCCCCTGCTTCAAAATACAAATGACCACTCCCATTTCTTGGACCAGTGGGTAGCCCACAATCTGTCCTGATTTCTGTTTGAAACCCAAGATTCTGGATTCTTTCTTTGATAAAAATGACACATTAGGGGTAAAAACAAAGTAGCCATTAACCAGTGGATATTAAGGACATGTAATGTTTTGATAATATTTCGGCGTGCCATAGAGTTTTAGGATGTATACAACTTGTATACAACCCTGTGGCTTCATGACCTCTGTGATTACCCCTCTCCCCACTGCCTCTGGTGTCTGGGGAACTGCTCATGAGTAAGACAGAGGCTGGTCCTCCCCAGAGTGTCCTCATAGCCCTGTGGAGGAGAGAGGCCTGACCCAGAGATGGTGGTGCTGGGCTCACATCCGGGACCTGGCCTGTTTGACCAACATCAAGGAACTGAAGCCAACTTGAGGAGGAAAGGAGATGCTTCTGGAATGGGCACAGGGGATGAGGGGGAGGGGGAGGGGAGCATCTTCGACAGCATGAGGGATACCCTGGCTTTATTAGACTCCGCCCCCTCCTCCCCCCCCCCCCCGCCCCGGGGGATACTGCAGCTGAGCCCTAATTTGTAAAAAGGATGGAATGGGATGGTAAGCAGAACATCCCAACACCTGCTCTGTCTGGGGGAGACCGCAGAGCAAGCACTGAGTGCCCCTGCTTTACAAACGAAGTAGTAGCACCTTGAGAAGCAGATGGCCGAGGCTTTGGGGCAAAGAAGAAAAAAGCATGAGGGATGGTAGAGAAGGGAGGCTGAGAAGCTGAGAAATTTCTATAGGGATTTGTGAGTTTCTTTGCACATAAAGCCAAAATTAAACACCTCGTAAATTGAGTTAAAAAAAATAATTATTTCTTTGCAATTTTGTTTTAAAGAAAAGAAGCTCTTATATACATGGTGAAATGTATTTATATCAAGTCAGCTTAAATAACTTTTTAAACATGATTTAATCTCTCCACTCCCATAAGAATATTTATTTATGGTTTTATCTTACCTTAATAAAAATTCAATGCAATGTGGTTTTATATATACACACACACATATATTATTTTTGGAAATACAGTCTCGATTTTCAAACAGTCATGGTTTTAAAAGATAAGATAAAATTGCAATCACAAAAAAAAAGCATTATTAGTTTAGTTTTTCCAAATCAGATTGAAGCATTATATCTTATTAAACCGAAAATGAGCATCCTTCACGCTATAGCAATACTGATAGTTCTCTACTGGGAAGGTTCCCGTTTACTTTATCACCACATTGTTCAGAGCTGAGCAGACGTCAGTTCTCATGACTGCTTTTGTTTCCCTTCCTTGTCCTTTACTTTTTACTTCGATAATAATCTTCTTTGACACAACAAAGTATCAAAAGGCAGTAAAATCTATTGAGTTGTTTCTTTTTGGTTTTCACCTTTAATAACATGCTCAGAAATGTCTTTCCTACCCTCCCCCCCCCCGAAATGCACAGCCAACTCAATCTCATTTCAGAATTTCTTCTTGTTCTCTGTTTTTTCCTTTATTTCACACTGCATTCCACAAAGGCTCCCTTTGAGACAGTATTTTACTGCAGTGTGAATCTATAAACACGGTTGCTTTGGAAAATGCTGCTAACTCCACTTCCCCTCTGCTTTTAGCAGATCTTGGAAAAGTTAGCATGTTATGGCAAATAGCCAGTCAACAATGTTTATTGAACAGTGACTCACTAGCAAACACTGGGCAGGGGAGAGGGAGACAGGGAAAGGACAGTTGACTCAATCCCTATAGTCAACTTTATTTTTATTTATTCATATATATTTTTAAAGTGGGCTCCATGCCCAATGTGGAGCCCAACATGGGGCCTGAACTCATGACCCAAGATCAAGACCTGAGCTGAAGGGGCGCCTGGGTGGCACAGCGGTTAGGCGTCTGCCTTCGGCTCAGGGCGTGATCCTGGCGTTCTGGGATCGAGCCCCACATCAGGCTCCTCCGCTATGAGCCTGCTTCTTCCTCTCCCACTCCCCCTGCTTGTGTTCCCTCTCTCGCTGGCTGTCTCTATCTCTGTCGAATAAATAAATAAAATCTTAAAAAAAAAAAAAAAAAGACCTGAGCTGAAATCAAGAGTCGGTGGTTTAACCAAGTGAGCCACCCAGGTGCCCCATGAATGTCAACTTTAAATGGGCAAACAAAACAAATACTAGCGAAGTATTAAAAAAAACATACATCTCTGGTGGGTTGAATTATATTCCCTTGAAATTTATTTTCAATTCCTAACCCCTGCTCTCTGTGGATGTGACCTTATTTGGAAATAGGGTCTCAGCAGACACAATCAAATTAAGATAAAATCATACTGGATTAGGATGGGTACTAAATCCAACGACTGGTGTCTTTGTAGGAGAAAGAAAAGGGGGAGTTGGACTCAGAGACACAGAGGACACAGAGGGAAGACAGAGAGATGGGAGGGATGCTGCCTGAAACCAAGGAAGGCCTGGAGCCACCAGAAGCGGGAAGAGGCGAGGAAGGATTCTCCCCTAGAGCCTTCAGAGGGAGCGTGGCCCTGCCCACACCTTTATTTTAGACTTCCGGCATTCAGAACTGTGAGATAATAAATTTCTCTTATTTTAAGACATCTAGTTTGTGTTACTTTGTTATGGTAGCCCTAGGAAACTAATACAACGTTCATTGCTCCTATTTGACAATTTGCCAAGTATTTTAAATTTTTTTGAGGATGCATCTGAGTGCTCCAGGCTCAGCTACTACTAGAATTTAGAGGACTTCCATGTCAAGATGACAAAGCAGATTCATACTTCATAACCCTCACTGCTCCAGAGTCTTAAGAAAGAAAGATCAAATATTAAAATAGAAAATCACAAAGACATGCATGATCTAGAATACAAAATGAATAGCTCTCTGAATGAGAAATAACAAATATCCCAAACTGCTGGGGTTTTGAAGATCTCAGCTTGCTGGTCTCCAGGAAAGCAGCTGGAGGGGTCAATGGGGCTAGCACTGTTCATTAGGAGATGGGTCACTGGATCCAGGCACACAGCTAGAAACCAGAGCTGGTAAATGAACCCCAAGGTCATCCCTGTACCCCAGCGTGGCAGGCAGAGTAATGGTCTCTCAAAGATGTCTACATCCTAATTCCTGAAACCGACGGATATGTTACATTACCTGCAAAGGGGAATTACAGATGCAGATAGAATTAAGGTTGCTAATCAAATGACCTTAAAATATGGAGATTGTTCTGAACTATCTGGGTGGGCCCAATGTAATTATAGGGGTCCTTAAAAGTGGAATAGACAGACAGAAGTGTCAATGCCAGGATGATGGGACATGAAAAAGTCCTGCCTGGCCATTGTTGACTTTGTTTGTGGGAGGGGTCACAAACAAGGAATAAGGAAAGCCTCTAGCTGCTGGAAAAGCAAGAAAACAACTTCTCCCCTGGATCCTCCAGAAAGAAAGTCAGCCTTGTCAATACCTTGATTTTAGCCCAGTGAGACTCATGTTGACTTCTGACCTCCAGAACTATAAAATAAGAAGTTTGTGTTGTCTAAGCTACTATGTCTGTGTGAACTTGTTATGGCACCAATACAGTACAAATAACCCGGCACTGGGAAAGAAGGGTGATCACCAGCTGGGACCAGGGCTCCCCGTGTAAGTGGCAACACCAAGGGGGAGGGACGCCAGTGCCGTGGAAGCACAGCCTCTGGCTCTGAGGATGAACTGTTCATGACTCCAGCAGTTTCTGAAGCCATAACTCCACATGGCCATTAAAAAAACAGGATTTAGAAATGGGGCCTGAAAGGGCCTAGTGGAGTCGAATGCAAACCCCCCCGCTACACAGGTGAGTGGCAAAAAGACAGGGCACAAGAGACAGAAAAAAGAGCCAAACCAAATGGAGAAATTTCTACGCAAAATATGCTCTCAAACCCAAATTCTAAAACCACATGAAGAAATGTAACGCAAAGAAAGACAACCAACACAACCAAAGCTCCGACGAGGAATTCACTACTAGTCATACTCATTTTATAGAATGTCAGACAGAAACTTTAAAATAAGTATTGAAATAGTTCAAGGTACTAAAAATAGCTCAAAATACTAAAAGCATTAAAAAAAAAAAGATACTTGCAGGGCACTGGGTGGCTCAGTCAGTTAAGTCTCCAACTCTTGATTTTGGCTCAGGTCATGATCTCAGGGTCATGAGTTCAAGCCCCGGGGCTCTGGGCTCAGCAGGGAATCTGCTTAGGGATTCTCCACCTCCCCCCCCACCCCCCCACCCCCCGCCAAATAAATAAATAAATAAATCTTAAAAAAAAAAAAAAAAAGGTACTTGCTATGGTCTGAACATTTGAACATTTGTCCTCCCCTCCCCCACCCCAGTCCAAAATTCATATACTGCAACTCTATCCTTCAATGTGATAGCATTTGAAGATGGGGCTTTTGGGAGGTAATGAGGTCATTATGGTTCTCGTAACAGGATTAGTTAAGAAGAGACAGGAGAGAGCTTGCTTCCTCTCCCTCTGCGCTCCGTCATGTTAGGATACAACAAGAAGATCAACCAGGAAGTGGGCCTTCGCAAGTCACCAGACCAGCTGGCACCTCGATCTTGGACTTCCCAATCTCAAGAACTGCTAGAAATAAATGTGTGTTGTTTACCCGCCTAATCCATGGTAACTTGTTACAGTAACCCCCAAACGACTGCAACAATACAGGAGCACAACCAATCAAGAATAAAATAAGTCATTAATATGAAACATGTAATAGAGAACATATACTCAAGTATGGTCAGAGGGGAAAAGCAACTCTCAAAATGGAATCCATTGGAAAACGGCCGTGCAGCACAGAGAGATCCAATCTCCTAACATAAATCAAACCCTAAGATGAACACGTCTGCCTCTACGGATATATGCGTGTATAGGTACAGCCTCTATTTTTTTTTAAGATTTTATTTATTTATTTGATGGAGAGAGAGACAGCCAGCGGGAGAGGGAACACAAGCAGGGGGAGTGGGAGAGGAAGAAGCAGGCTCCCAGTGGAGCAGGAAGGACTCTGGGGTCACGCCCTGGGCCGAAGGCAGATGCGTAACGACTGAGCCACCCAGGCGCCCCATGTATAGCCTCTATTTTTAATTTTGCAAAAGCAAATAGGGCCTGAGATGGATGCTTTTTTCTGAAAGCAAGCATCTTCCTGATAAAAGAACATATTGTTTGCTCAAAGCAGACAAGAGATTTGGGAAGTTGCGGTCACAATGGATCCTAAATTTGAAACTCCTTAACTCTGACATATGGCAGAGGAGAGCCTGGAATTTGCAAAGGAAAACGACAGGAAAAGCTCCTATTCCCCTGCTTTTTGCTTTTCATCCCTTCTGTGAGACAGTGAGCCGGCAGCAGCCTAAATCCTGACCAAATGGCAAGCGTGGGGGGGGGGGGGGGTAAAGAACGAAAAGACCAAACAAAAGCAATAGGGAACCCAAAGGTGGAAAAAAAACAGTATTCTAAAAATAGTGTCAAGCCACACTAGCAATAGGAATAACAGAGATTCATTTTCAAAGTTCACTTTTTTCTCGACACCTAATTACGTCATGGCTTCTCTCGAGAACCCAATAAACAAATGATCTGGAAGAGAATTTTGCTTGTTGGGTTCTGCAGCCTAATAACGCAGCAGCGCCTCAGGCACACCGAGAATTCTCACCCGCCTCACAGGAGAACATTCCGGCCACAGTCGGATACATGAATTGTCTAATTCCGGCTCTGCCACCAGCTAACTTCGTTTCTTTGGATTAATGATGCCACATCTAAAAATGTTAGGATTAGATTAGATGTTCCCTCGCATCTCTTTTAGTTGTGTAATTTTTATTACTTTGTTTCACACTGATATTAAAATATTCTAAATCCCCAGTCTTCTCATGTATGATTTATAAGATTGTGGATTGAGAAAGAAGGATATAACAGCATTCTCAAAATCAAAATAAACTGCAATTAAAATAAAGGATTATGAATGCTCTCGTCATATCACACACTATATTCTCAGATAACACAGCAGAGTGTAAGTTTCCGATTGTTATTAATGACTGAGTACTACGCACCTGCAAGAGATTTTTCAAAACTGCAGAAAGATATTCTAAGCTACATAAGGGAATAAGAAAGATATTCTGAGCTACATAAGGGAATAAGAAAGCAAGTTTTAGTTTGGGTTAAGTTTTAAATATTGTTCCATTGTTTCTCCTTAATCAATATAAATTGAAAACAGATTCATCTAATTCACTTCAAGAACCTCGTAATGGATTTGGAAAGCCAATTCCAAGTCTCCCAGGCATTGAGCAAAAAATAAAGCATGAACGGTCTTCCATCAATGAGATGAGCCATAAAATAAAACTGTGACTCTCTATAAAAACTGAAACCATGCCCAGCTCTAGGGGCATGCAGACCTCAGGGACCACATGTGGTTGGGCCCAAGAGTGCGCAGGAGAAGATTCAGGAAATGTCTTCTGCGATTTCAAGAAAATGAGGAGTGAACCATATAAGATAAGTGAGAACAAAATTGGTGAGTATTGGCAAATAAAGTGTTGTCTTAAATACAGAGTAATTATGGACTAAATGATGGGTATATGCATTTTCTTCCATCTAGTCCTAAAATCACACAGCTTTGTATAAATTTAAATTTAAACTCATAGCCCAAAATATATTTTCCAGTTATTATTACATAACAACCCTCCCCAAAAGAATGGATTAAAATAATAATAATAATTTATGTTGCTCAGGAATCTGGTATTGACTGGATTCATCTAGAAAGTTGTTGCTCAGGGTCCTTTCACGGCCATAAGTAAATGCTAGGGTCATACTGTAGGCCTCTTCACTCACATGTCTGGTGTCTGGGCTGGCAAAATTTAAAAAGCTAAAGACAGGGTTATCTGGGGCTTGGTGGACATCCCTGTCTATCTTTACGTAGTCATTCCACGTGGTCTTCCCACTTGGAAGCCTCAGGGTAGCTAGAATTTTAAAATGATGGCCAAAAGCTTCCAGAGTTGAGTGTCACAAGAAAAAACTATTGGAGACATTACGACCTTTTCTAAGCTAGTCTTGAAAGTCATGCAGAATCACTTCTGCCAAATCAAATTCATGGAAGCAGTCAGAAAGTTCCATCCAGGTTCAGTGCAATAGAGACTTCCCCTCCTTGTGGAAGTATGGCAAAGTTCTGGAAGAGCATGTGAGATGGGAAATTCCATTTTTGGAAAATACAATCTATCAAAAGCTTATTGGAATAAGAGGACCTCATTGATTTTAAGAAATAATTTCCAATTTACAGGAGAAAATAAAGACGTTTGATCATTGTATTAGTTTTCTTTTGCTGCCTTAAAGAGTTGCCACAAATGTAGTGATTTGAAAGAACACAAATTTATTTTTTGCAATTCTGTAGTTCAGAAATCTAGTAGGGGTCTCACAGGGCTGAAATCAACGTGTCATCAAAGCTGTGTTCCCTTCTGGAATTTCTAGGGGAGAATCAGTCTTCCTGATCATACAGATTGTTGTCAGAATTCAATCCTTTGCAGCTGTGGGACTGAGGTCCCCCTTTCCTGGCTGGCTGTCCCTATTCTCAGGTTCTAGAGGCTATCTGTACTCCTTGCTTTGTGGCCCCTGTCCACCATCCTCAGCCAACAACAGCTTCTCACTCTCACACCTCACCTCTCCTCCCTGTCTTCCATCATATCCTCCTGACAGACCCTTGCTAGAGAAACTCTGCCTTTAAGGACTGACGCAATTCAACTGAACCCGCCTTGAAAATGCTGAGTAATCTCCCTATCTCAAGATCTGTCATTTGAGTCCCTTTTGTAGAGTTCTTTGCCATGCAAGGTAATGCATCCAAGGGACTAGGTCTCAGGCATCTTTGGGAGCCATAATCCTGCCCATTGTAGACCTCATGTGTTTGACGAAACAGAGACCATGGCAGCGCCAACAAAGAAATCGTGCCCTTAGGTCCGTGAGTTTTTTCAGTGGAGAAAAAGGTCTTCTCACTAAATTTAATTAACTCTATTTTATACGCAATTATAATAAAGGGTACTTGGTTTCTAATAGACCAAACAAAACCAGCAGTAACAAATACCAATCAACAATGACAAGTAACATCTAGCAAGAAAGAAGAAATCAAAAATTGTAGCATGTAAATACATTATCTAACACACACACACACACACATGCACTCATACATAGCAATCTAAAGTCATCTGTTATCAGGACAGACATCGCCATTCGGTGAATATCACTACATGTCATTGAGAAATGAGTCAATTATATTTAAAATATTCTTCTTACGAGTTTATATTACAGAAATATTTTACATCATTTGAAAAGGCTAATATTTTCTTAAAACAAGACTGGGCGCACATGCAGTGCGGTGAACAGGCTGGCAGTTTGGCTGCTCCCTCCATGCCTGCTGCGAAGGAAATGGACCGTGAGAGTACACTCCCTGGACGTATGTGTTTGCACTGTGGGTGTGTGGCCCTGGCTGGGCAAGTCCGTATCTCTCCTCCTGGGACAGGCCTTTGGCGGGGGGGTTGTGCAAGCCCTCGGGAGAAGCCAAGCTGTTGGACAACGGCACCTTACCCACGTCTGGGTTCCAAGTTCCACCTCCCCCAGAGACCCAGGAGCACTTTCTGCCTTTGAGTACCCCACTGTCTTTCCAATCATTTCATTTATTTACTTATTTTGTCCTAACCCGGTCGCAATGAATTTCTCTTCCGTGTGACCAACAATTCATCACTAAGACAAATGGGCAAAATCTCAGTCAGCTGAAACACAATCCAGCTATCGAAAGGATCGATTCTCCAAATGCTCCAGATGGCTGTCAAGTTTTGTGTTTTGTGTGGTTTACCAAAGTGCTTTTTGTTCAATATGAGTGTGTTTCAATAAACTATCCTAGCTTTGATTAGAAGAATATGGGTTCCCACCTCAATAGCTAGCGTTTAATGAAACAGATGTCTGCAATTTTCTTTCAGATATGACCCAATAATTGAATTTGACCAAAATGAGTTGAAATACAGTGTTTTTCAAATAATGTGCTTATCATCAGTTTTAATATATCTCAACACATGCCTTTTTGAAGTTAAGAAATTAAATCAGCATAGAAATTATAGGTTTCAGGGGCGCCTGGGTGGCACAGCGGTTAAGCGTCTGCCTTCGGCTCAGGGCGTGATCCCGGCGTTATGGGATCGAGCCCCACATCAGGCTCCTCCGCTATGAGCCTGCTTCTTCCTCTCCCGCTCCCCCTGCTTGTGTTCCCTCTCTCGCTGGCTGTCTCTATCTCTGTCAAATAAATAAATAAAATCTTAAAAAAAAAAAAAAATTATAGGTTTCAAAGAAAGCCCCTGTCATTTTTTTAACCAAGAAATCTATATTTTTAGAAAGAATAAATCATATTAGCATTATAGACAACAGGACTTATTCCTGGACAAAGTCATTAGTAAGATTAGAATTTGAGGGTGTGGAGGTTCAATGATTTGTATCAGTCAGGGGCAAGGCAGGAATACAGGGTCCACCCCAGGTGATTCAATAGACAGGAGTTAATAATATGAGGCACTGGTTACACAGCACTGTTCAACCTGAAAAGGCAAACAGGGAACAGAGAGAGGCCAGCTGAGGATGAGAGCAACAGTAGCCGGGGTGCTACATATGGCAGGTCTAGGTAGGAGAACCAAGGCCAGGCTCTCCAGGCAGGAGCTGGGACTGTAAAGGAGATGCAAGCGATCGCTGATGACTCCACAGGAAGTACAGGGAAAGGGAGCCCAGGCAAGGTAAATTACAGGAGAGGGACCCCTCCCCACCCAGTGAGCAGATCACAGAAGATCGGGAAAAGATTCTGAGGACAGATGGGCAAATAGCCATCACAACGATTGTGCAGATTTTTACACCTTAAAAAACACATCAGAACATGTGGAATGAAAGAGGCAATTGTCTCCAGCACAGAATCGTATTCCAGCTAAAATCCACGTTAACTATTGCCATTGATCATGCTATGTTATGTAAATACAGAAACCTAAAATACACAAGATAATCCAGAAGTCAAATGGAAAAATCAGCAAAGATTGTGCCTTACTGCCTTCTGGCATACAGGAACATGCATGGCATACTTACTTGTGCATGCAAGTATTAGCATATAAACATACTACTAATCTGACCTGTGAGCAAATAGAACAACACTTATTGTCATTACTATTACTGTCCATAATTACCAAATATTAATAATTCTAACTAATTTTATGAAATATGGTAGAAAACATTATGCTTGAGTTCCAAAAACGACTCCACCCCTCTTTTGCTGTTTCACAGACTTAACATTTGGATGGGTGTAACCGCAGCCCTACTGGGAGACTAGAGTCGTGATATGTTTAAACCATTCAGGGAAATCCCATATGCCTGACGACAGTGGTTCAGAGGTGGTCACCAACCGAAGTATAAGGTAATAAGCCTACAATATCCCCTTGGCTACAGAACTTACACAGGGATTGTCCATTCAAAATTTTATACAGTGATTACAAAAGTGAAGCTCCATCTCCCTTCTCTTGGAGGTCATTGTGCAAGCATGAGATCTCAAGTCCTTACTCTAGCTATCCTGTGACCATGAAAGAACTCAGCGTGGAAACAAAGTCTGACCTCCTTGGTACCCAGAAGATGTCAAAAACAAGTAGATCACAGAAGAATGAAGACAGCCCTGATCAAACCATACCTGAATTCCATTTACTTCTGAATACTTCAGATATGTGAGTAAATTAATCCCCTAAGCTCTTTAAACCAGTTAAAGCTTATTTTGTCATTGTTGTAGTTGTTGGCAATCCAAACCAAATACTAGGGACACTGCTACATACCTACATGGGTTATTTCACTTAATTCTGCCCAAATCCAGGGAAGTAGGTTTCATTACTGCCTCCATTTTATATTTGGGGAAAATGAGAAATGCAACTTGTCCAAATTCCTGTGATTTGTAAAGCATGAAAAGAGTTTAGATCTGATCCATCTGTCTTTCAAGCCTATGCTCTTAACAGTGGCACCACATATTTCCCACACCCACCTTTCTGCTCCAAAACATTTCTTTAATGGATAGCTCTGTTGGCCTTCAACTACAGGAGGAACTGTTTATTTCATTTTATTTTTTAATTTTTATAATTAACACACAATATCATGTATGTTTTAGGCTTACACAGGAAAAATTTTTTAAATAAATGACTTTACAAAACCCAAAACAGAAAACAGGAGGACAAGGTAGAGAATGCTCAACTATATACCAGCAAACAAAGTTAAACTAAAAATACAATCAAATTTTGCAGTTTTTACCAAAACAAATCATTCAAGGACATTTGGTATCCATGGGCCATCCTGACCACACAGATTAAAATGTCAAATCTTAAGAAATACTTTCAAAGAAAGGTAAATAAAAGTGGATCTCACAAGGGCATCCTATTTTCTTTTTAAAACTGGGGAAAAGTGTTGGTTGTAACTCAACAATGTGAACATCGTAAAATTTAGGGTTCTCTTAAGACTGTGATTCCTTGGCTTGCGCTGATCGCTTTCTAAATAGATTTCAGCATATGCACTTGAAAGTCATTCCTACATAAAAGATTTTGGGCCAAAATACCATATATATTATAGCATATACACACACTTGAAAAATTCTATATATGCATGTAAAAGATGATATATGTAAGTATATATACACATATAATTCACATGTATATGAGCTTGTATCTATCTATCTATGCTTTATCCTACCCCCCAGATATATATAAATTATGCTGTTCTTTTATCATTCTTTCTCACAAACAATCAAGTAAATAGAATATCTACTCACTCAGGTTTTATAGTTGCCCCCTAAAAAAGCAGGTGCTGCCATCCACGATGGCAGAGTCTCTTCTAAAACTAAGTCAAGATGGGCTAGGTTTGTCCACATTCCCAAAAAGCTCTCTGCCCCCAATAGTTACGTTCTAATAGTTACCCTAAGGATTCAGACCATGTTGCAGCAACGATTCACTTCATTGTCACTACAGAAATGAATTACCTCCCGCTAATTCTTCTTGCTGTTGGGAACTGGCAAATTCACTGGAGAAAACCATCTCCTTGGTAGGCTTCCAGCTAACAAATACATATTTTCCCCCTGGAAAAGGTCCCTGCCTGAGAAACCAATTAGGAACTATTCTTGGCAGAATTTAATATCTTTCTTTCGACTTATTGCGGACATTTTGACTCCAATGCATGCCCATTTCCCCTAAATAGAAACCAGAAAGTCTACACTGAATCTTTCAAAAAGAGCAAAAGGTAGGAAGCTCTTGGAAACCTGGCTCTTAAAAGAGAGGAAGCTAAGACAGTATGTTCTATATGGATATTTCTTCTGTTTAAAGAAACAGTAACATTGAAACCCACTAAACCCACTAAATACCTATATAAGCAAGTGTTACTCAAATGAGAATTTCCACCAGGGGGATTTGGACCTGTTCAAGGTCCTGTTTCTCATTACTTGGCCATTCCAGGACAATAATAATATCCTAAGAGCCAGGCATTCCTTGAATCGAGAGACCGGAAGGCCCGGCTCAGAGGCATTCACTTCTTGGGGAAATCTGGTTAGCAAAAATATTTCTTGGACAGAAGTGAATCTTCAAAGAAATCTGATACCAAACAGATGAGTTTTGAGAAAACTTCCAGGGAGAGGTTCAGGAAAAGCCTGGAGCATATAATTACTTGCAGCCTGAGCTGCAAGAGGCTGATATTTCAGCAGAAGGATGCTGGACCCCAGAGTCAGGCAAACCTGGCTTGATACCTGGGTTTGCTACCTGCCCACTATGCAACATTTGCTAAGTCTTTTCATGTGTCTCTCTATACTTTGGTTTTCTCAGGTTTTTAAAGTCACAATGATACCTACTCCAAGGGATTATTGTGATAAACTGATGAGATAATAATGTAAAGCTCCTGGCTCTTCTAAATTCTCAGTCTACTGTCTGGTCATCATTGAACTTTCGATCACCCCCCCCCCTTTAAACACGCCCTCACTGCAGATTCCCGTCACCGGCAAACTAACAGCTGTGTTCTCGAGACCCAAGACACAAAGTCTAATTTTCTTCATCCCTCCCCGCAGCAGGGGGAACTCTAAGAATGGCCCCTAAGAAGCCACAGCTTGATCCCTGGATCCTGTGAATCTGATGAGACGTCTCTCCCATCTTCACTCTCATCGAACACGGCACAGTGACTGTGTTGTGCTAGACGGTACAGCGGGCCTTCTATTAGGGAGATGACTTAGGGGTGATCACATGGGTCCTTGGGGCAAACAGCCTTCCCAGCTGGTAGGAGAAGGACATGTCAGACAGATGGGAGAGCGTGAGAAGGGCTGGATATACCGTCACTGGTTTAAAGACAGGGAGACCACACGGGAAATAATGTGATGATCTTAAGGAGCTGGGAGAGAGGCCCGCAGTCTCCGGCCGCTGAGTGAGGAATGGGACCTCGGTCCTACAGGGTGCAAGGGACTGAATTCTACCAAAGCCTAAATGACCTTGGAAGAGGATTCTTCCTCAGAGACCCCAGGAAGGAAGGAAGCCCCATGGACACTGATTTCATCTTTGTGGGGCCTTAGCAGAGAACCAGCTGAGCCATACCAGTCTTCTGATCTGCAGAGCTGTGAGGCAAGAAGTTCATGTGGGTTTAAGTCACTGTCGTATTGGTAACACGTTACACAGCGATAAGACTACGGCTTCCCTTCCACAGAGACAGAAAGAGAGTGAGAAACAGGGACCCAGAGAGACAGACAACTGCAAATGGAGCAAAATCAACAGTCAACAATCCCTGAACCCAGGTAAAGGGTCTGAGAGACTTTGTATAATGTGAGCAACTTCTCCGTAAATTTGAAAATACAGCCAAAAAAAAAAAAAGTTACAAATAATTAAAGCACGGGGTGAAATAAAGCCTTTGACATTTGCGTAACTGCCAGGAGATAATGCAAATTCATAAACCCTTGCTTAAGTGCACAGGAGCCTTGGGTTGCCCGGCCCTGGTGGTCCTCCGTGACAAGACAGGCATCCAGTGACTGCGAGAATACATTCTCGGGTCTATTTCAGACAGTATGAGGTCAAAAGAGGTTTCTCTTTTAAATTTTGGCATTGCCATCTTAAAAACAAAACAAAACAAAACAAAAAAACACAATGATCTCTGCCAGAATCTCTTTAGAGGAGGTTCATGGATGTGATGGGGCCATAAATCTGCAGATTCTGTGTTGTATCAAAGCTGAATATCAGCAGATCGAAACATGTGTGAGGATTCCCTTGGCAATGTCTCAAAACACGTTTGTGTGACAAAGAGAGATTTTTCACACCACAAAGGAACCTTTCTGACACCATCTTGTTGTGCTGACAATGCAGACTCAAAAATTAGCAGAGGCGTGATCATGCCAACACCGGGTCCATCCGTCAGTGGCTCACAGGGCTCCTTCTCGACAAAGGAAAACAAACACGGATAAGCAGGGTCCACGTGTTATTGATTTCTCTGCTCCACACTTGCTAAGAAATATATTTCAGAGTCTAGAAATAAGTCAAACATTGCTCAACTTTTGTTTTAAAATATCCTCCAGGCCCACTTTCTGTACTTCCTCCATCAATTCTCTCAGTTCTACATTTTTCATTAAGCTTCTTGGATTAACTTGCATCCCCATACCTCCTGTCAATAGTACCCTAAGATATTTTGACATTGATTATCAACATCAATTTCAGTTTGATGCCATCTGTTATGCACCGTGGGACTTCAGCATGTCTTTTCTTTCTTTTTTTTTTTTGTTCTAAGCTAATTTGAATTCCTGTATCTCCTGACTGTAGGAACATTCTGATCCTACAAAGCACTTTCAGAAAGAAGAAAATCAGACAGTTTTCTGAGTTTCACCTCTCTTCTGTCCATGGGAAACCATCACTCTTGCTTTTAATAACTTGCCCATGGTCGAAGGGTTAAACCCAGGACTCACTGAATCACCGCTGGCTCTCTTTAGGACCTAAGCAAGAGATGTGCAGGGAAAGCTCCCCGTCCTTCTCCCCAGGAAGCTCTTTCATTTCTGGACAATGACAATGATTTCTTAGACGATGCTTCCCTGTGTGGGTATGAATTTGCATCTGTGTATTTTCTAATCATTGTTCTTTGGCCCTTTATGTCCATAGGGGTTAGAACAATGCTCTCTTCCAGACGACTGCTCCTCTAACCTGTGAAGACATCCTACTCCTTTCCAGTCCCCAGCCCCTCTCTTTTCCAGGTGGACTATACCAGAGCTTTCATAAGGCTTACCAGTGAGCACCTCACACACGAGCACCTCACAGCTGGACACCCTCCTGTAGACGGGTTACCTTTGACGAGCATCACTCTGAGAAGGCAGCCTGCAAAACCCCTCTCATCATCTCTGACATGTTATACGAGAAAGGACTGCAATTCTAAAAACACTAAGCTATTTTATTACAACTAATAAGTCAAGACATCTCGTAGGCTTTTAAATCCCAGGAGAGCCCAAGACCCTGATAATTTCCTATGATCCTATTACCTGAAGCAAATAAGTCAGGGTGTAAAACTTTACAAAGAATGGGGCACCCAGGTGGCTCAGTTGGTTAAGCATCCAACTCTTGATTTTGGCTCAGGTCATGATCTCAGGGTTGTGGGACTGGGCCAGCGTCAGGCTCCTTGCTCAGTGCAGAGTCTGCTTGTCTATCCCCCTCTACTTCTCTCCCCAATTGTGTGCTCTCTCTCTCAAATAAATAAATATATAAAATCTTTAAAAAAAAAAAAAAAACTTTACAAAGAATGGGGCACCTGCGTGGTGCAGTCAGTTAATCCTCTGACTCTTGGTTTCAGATCAGGTTGTGACCTCAGGATCATGAGATCGAGCCCCATGCTGGGCGCTGCACTCAGCGGGGAGTCTGCTTGAGATTCTCTCTTCCTCTCCCTCTGCCCCTCCCACTTGTACTTGCTCTCTCTCTCTCTCAAATAAATCTTTGGGGTGCCTGGGTGGCACAGTCAGTTAAGTGTCTGCCTTCAGCTCAGGTCATGATTCTGTAGTCCTGGGATCGAGTCCCAGGTTGGGCTCCCTGTTCAGTGGAGAGTCTGCTTCTCCTTCTGCCCCTCCCCGGCTCGTGCACACGCACTCTGTCTCTCTCAAATAAAGTCTTTAACAAATAAATAAATAATATAAATCTTAAAAAATTTTTTTACAAGGAATGAGTGCTGATACCTCCCTAAATTAACACAATTGAGTGCAAACATAAAGCCGCAGTCCCTCATACTAAACCTTCAGTCTTGACTCTACACTTCCCCATCTTTTCAACACATTAAAATGTTTTATTTAGAAGAGTGACAATATCTTCATGTTTAATCCCCTCATTTAGGAAATTCGAGGGAGTAAAAAATATATATACTTCACATTGGTCCAGGGAACTTTATACTTTAGTCACCTTCAGGCAAAGAACCATGGCTCCCATTGCTTGTATGTAAAATGCAGCAGCGGTACTCATGGGACAGAATTGATTTTTTTTCAATTACTCTGGGCTGCTTTTGCATTTTGGAGAAATGAGGAATTTTGGTTTAGATGCCCTTGTCCTTCCTCACATTCCGAATAAGAGCGTTCATATATTTTGCAAAATAAGGCCTCAGCTCGCCCTTAGATCTGTATTCAAAATTGCGATATAGTAGAGAAATACAAAAATAAAAGTGCCTACCAAATACAAAGGTTCTCCTATAAAATTAAAACTGCCATTCCAGCTAGTTCTGCTTATAAACTCCATTCACTTCCAGAGGTTGCGGCTTTCTTCCTCATGTCTCTCTGGAGTTGTGGCCAGCTGTTCTTGTTACTTAAATGTTTGGTAGGAAAACACCTGGAAATAAATGGCCTCCACAGGGAAATGTGTTGCACATTTGCCAAAAACAAAAGAAGGACAAGAATGGCTACAAGTGAATAACTTTGCTACTCCATTAAAAAAAATAATAATAAGGCACAGATTTCACGTAAGTAGGAAATCTAACTTTTACAGAAGTCTCTTTAACAAGAATGCAATAGTCAGGTTTACTGTTTTATTTTTCTTAAACCTAATATGAATGCTATGGTTGACTTCAGCTGTTTTTTTTTTTTAGTCCAACCCTCAGATCTAAAACAATATATGGTTGATCAATTAAATCTGCAATGGTTAATATGTACCTCCAAAAAAATACATTTTGGAGAACTGTAAAATTTTCTGCGTTGTTGAACTTACACTGAATCTTATACCAAGATTCTAACCCATTCCTTTTACATTCCTTCTTGAAGTCAGCAATTCCAAAGACAGAATAGAAAGGGTGAAGAGAGGCCAAATTATGTGGAAAACTAACTCCGTGAACCCTAGGATTTCATGGTCTTGGTCCACGCGTGATGGGTAGTATCTTAAATAGTTATCCAGTATGAACCAGTATCCAATGATTTTACTTTTGTTAACACACACACACACACACACACACACACACACACACGGACTGTAGAAAACATCAGAAAGTAGACACGGCAGATTGCTAACAGTAGTTTCTTCTGAGGTTGAGCCTCGAAGTGGAGAGGGACAGAATTCCCAATTTTGCTCCTTTGGACTTTTCAATATGTTTCACATTTAAAACAAACAAAAAATGAAACAAAAGGAAGATAACAGATTTTGCTACTGCTGAGCCATGGGATAAAACGCCTCTGAGTAACAGTCACGCCGCTGTGCTCAGGTCTAAGATTCCGTGTGTGATACCAACTGTTTTCTCCTGTGTCAGCCCTCAAGTTCCCTGTGACAGCTCTCTACTGTCGGCAGGACAGACACTCTCATTTTCACTTTACCAATTAGTACAGTGGGGCTCAAACAAAGAAGTCCTGAATGATTTCATACAGGGATGCGACAGCAAGGAATGGGACCCTGAACTTCAAGCAAGGCCACAGACACAGTTGTTTCTTCTAAGTCTTGCCTCTAAAACAAAACAATTTTGCTGGAAACATTTTCATGCAGAAAATGCTCAGTGAGTACTGAAAATGCAGCAGGAAGCAAAATGACGTCAACACATATTTCAAAACCCTTCTTAGAGAAGCACCACTGATAAAATGAGATAAATGTTGCTAACGGTGACGAAGCAGGTTTTAGGACCTCAGTGTATTTTGAGAAGGCAGTCACTGCTGCCAATGGCAATACTTTCCACATCTTCAGTGATGTATTATTATTATTATTTGCTTCTTACCTTCTTATTGCAGGTTAGGAATGTTCTAGATTAGTTTACTCATGGGGCTCCTGGGTGGGTCAGTCGGTTAAACGTCTGACCCTTGTTTTCGGCTCAGGTCATGATCTCAGGGTCTTGAGATCAAGCCCCGTGTCAGGCTCCACACTCAGCAGGGAGTGTGCTTGGGATTCTCTCTCTTTCTCTCTCTCTGCCTCTCCCCTCTGCACACACTCTAAAATAATAAATAAATAAATCTTTTAAATTAGTTTACTCTTTTTTTTTCCAATTTATGCCTTTCTTCCTGGTCATCCTTCGTTTTGCCCTTCGACGTTCTGTCAGGCTTTCAATCACTCAAAGATTCATTATGCCTTCACTGGGTAATTATTCACTGTGCAATTTGTGTTGTCTATAGACTATTCTGAAATATTCATGGTACATTAATTGTTTTACCTGGATAACAGATCTCAGTAATAGCATTTTCTGGTTAGGGTATCATTCAAGTTTATTACACACCAACTCTGTCTCGAGCACCAACTACATCTCGAGCACTTTGCATGGTGACATGGACACAGAATGCATACAGTGTCTGCCTTCGGTGCAACAAGGCAAACAATTACACAGAAATTAGATAATTATTTATTAAAAATGCTCTACTGTACTGGTGCCAAATGACATACCGTAGTAATGAGATGACCACGCTGCTTTGATACTTCATCACATGCCAAAACAAAAACAAAAACAAAAAAAGCAAGGGGAAAACCAAATTGTGTGTCTCCTCTGTGCCAGGCACCGTGAATGGAGCGTGAGACACAAAGGCATACATAAAGCATCATCTGTCTTCAAGGAATGCACAGCCAAATTGCAGCCAAATGCACATTGGGAGCATTTCAAGAGAGCAAGGTGATTGCTCTAATGGAGACAAATAAGAATGCTTTGGATATGGACTTAGTGATCAGAGAAAATTTCCTTGAGGAGAGGGCACTTGATCCAAACTATAAGGGTGGGTGAGGTTAGACAAGTAGCAGTGGTAAATAGAAGTCATCCCACAAATAAGCAAATGTTCCTCTAGGAACATTCTAGTATTTTTGCTCCCAATCAAGTTAAAAATGCCCGTTTTCTCAGACTTACACACACACACACACACACACACACACACACACACACACACCAAAACTGGGTACTTTTTAAAAATACAAGTTCACATGTGAAAATGTAATCTCATTTTGGGTTTTAATATGCAAATACAGAACTCTTAACTTCAGTGATTATATTACCTAAGGAAGGTCAAAAGAAAACTAAAGCTGCAATCACAAGGAAAGCAGATTATAACCCTATAGGGGCTGGCAGCCAAGGAGCAAGAGATCTGAGGATGTTCTTTCCAAATGCGGTATCTTACACAAGTCTGCAGCTTTAAGTCATCTAGCAAAGATTAGCAAAGTGGATCCAATAATGAGTTTTCCCTAAGAAAATGAAAGAATTTTTAGTGGTAAGCTAAAGTTCAAGAAAGCACATTTTATATTTTAGAAACGTTAAAAATTTTATTTCAGGTTGAAGATATATTTGTTTGCTTGCTTGTTTTACATACATAAATTATACATGAATTAGAATTATAAAATTAATTTATCTGTGCTATTTGAAGAACCAGATTTCCACAAAGCCATATTGAATAATACCACATTGTTTCATAACCATGGTAGTGATAAACCTCATTTCACAACAGAGGATTTGAATGTTATTTATTCACCCGATTATCACTTTAATCTTTCTGAAGTTCTTCAGTCATATTACATGAACTAAGAAATCAGACTTTATCAACATAACCAATTCTTGGTTAAACTAAATTAATTATCACTAGATTAATGCTTATGGATTACTAGAATGGTTTTAATGCCACTTTGAAAAGTTTTTCGTTCCACTTTTGTTGCAAAAGAAAAAAAGGGATGGAGTGCCTGCTTGGCTCAGTTGATTGAGCATATCCGATGTTTGGTTTTGGCTCTGGGTCATGAGACAGAGCCCCATGTTGGGCTCCATGCTCAATGGGGAGTCTGCTTAGGACTCTCTCTTTTCCCTTCCCTCTGCCCCTCCCTCCGCTCACAGTCACTTGCTCTCTCTCTCTCTTTCTCTCTCTCCCTCTCAAATAAATAAATAAATCTTAAAAAAAAAAGCATACTGCAAAAGTTGATAACAAATATGGAAACTGAGTATATGATAAGCCTTCATGTCAAAGCAGTGGAGAAAAGATGATTTACTTTTTAAAACTGGTATTTAGATAATGGCTTAGTTGTGTGGGAAAAGCTGAAATCAGATATTAGAAGAAAGCATGGATAAATTTCTATAAACTAGTATTAGGGAAAGCTTTTCTAAATTATGACTCAAAATCTAGGAACAATATATGATCAATAAATTTTACCATGTAAAAAAATTATGTGGTGAAAATTCCAGAGCACATAAAAAGACAAAAACTAGGACAATATTTGCAATTTATATCCTTACTATATAAAGCGTACCTAAAAATGGAGAACAGCCAAAGACAAAAATGGGCAAAAGCCATGTATAGGGAATTCACCAAAAAATGAATGCAAATTGCTCTTCACTTAAAGATGCTCAACCTTACTTATTTCTTACAAGAGAAATAAAGATTAGAAATACTCAGAGCTATCATTTTGTTGGAAGAAGTAATCAAGAGGACATAGCCCCTCGTTGACCCAAGAGCTGGACCCAGGCAACTGGAGGCTCCTTGACCACTTCCACTATCCTTGGAATGTATATTTCACCCACTGGTCCCACAGTGGAAACTGTTCCAAGGATACAGTCTTGAGAGAGTAAGATGTTGAGAACGTCTGGATGGTATACATGCCTGAACCCAGTTAAGATCTCTACATAAACTTTTAAGATCCCAAAAAGGCAGATGTGGAGATCAGCTCTTCTTGCAGCTGCCCAAGAAAAGTCTTGTAAGTAGATTGATTCCCTTGCTTATTAAAACCTGTCTGTCACCTGCCAATCTGAAGGTCTCTCTTTGCCCTCCATGTACTGGGGCCAGTTTGCAAACCAACATATTCATCACCTATTTTATTGCAAACAGGCTGACAAGATTGAAAAAAAAAACAAAAAAACCCAGACACTTTCCATACATTGTCGCTATGAAGGAAAAATGGTACAACACCCATACAGAGGAGAATCTAGCAATATGAAACTCATTTGCAAATATATAATTCATTTGCACCAAGGTTTAGTTTTGGAGTCTGACATCAGTAGTGGGGCAAAATAAGCTCTATACTAAAAGTTGCTTTGGTTTCATGGAATAAAGCTTAATAGAAAAACTGAATAGGATCAAACTGTTTCCAAGTAACTTAATCCATAAAAGTCAAAAGCAAAGTGAAACAGATAAATGTAACTACTACTGTGATTGCTTAACAACCCAGGAAATATTTACTTTAAGTGAATTTAAAACAAAGCAATTTGACTAGTGGGAGACATCCTCAGAACAGAAGCAAGCTGAGAAATATTAAACTGTGCTGAGTAATACTGCTTACAATAATACTGATACTGTTAGTCTGAAACTATAATGCATACACAAAACAGGCACAGACGCATACATACACACAAAGTTGAATAAAGAAAATGAGGAATTATTTTAATTAAGATTTCATTATAAAAGATATATAATATTCAATCCAAGAATTAAAACTCTAGAATTCTAAATTTGAATCAGAAATATCAGTATGAACATATGATACATTTTCTCTGGGACAATAAAAACAAAAACATTCCTAGCTACCTCCATTGAAATGGCCTGGAAATAATTACCCAGCTCAGAAGTGGGGAGCCCTCAGCACCCAGATTTTTAAATCTAAATGCCATTTTCTACAAAAATGAACAAAGATGCTTGGAATAAATAACTAAAAGCCCACTAGAGAGTACTACAGCTGGATGAGCTTTGAAGAGAATGATTCTATACAATGCCAGCAATTGACCGAACATAGAAGGGAAGAAGAACAAGAAAAATAAATGGACTCCAAGGAGCAAATCTAAGAAAAAGATTGTGTTATTAACAAACAGGTAATTTTGCAGAAAGAGCTAAATCTCAGTTATATAAGACTTAAAAATGGGGCACCTGGTGGCTCAGTCGGTTAAGCATCTGCCTTGGGCTCAGGTCATGATCCCAGGGCTGGAGATCGAGCCCCATGTCAGGCTCCCTGCTCAGTGGGGAGCTTGCTTCTCCCTCTCTCTCTGCTCCTCTCTGCCCCACTCATTCTCTCTCTCTCTCTCTCAAAATAAATAATCTTTAAAAAAAAAAAAAGACTCAAAAATGGTGCAGTATGTTCTTCCCAAAGATGCTGCTGACTTCCTGTGTGCATATATCTATCATACATCTGCATGCCCTCTCTGTCCCTACATGTTTGGGTCACCTTCCTCTGCCTTAGTTGGTGCTGTTTTGTGAAAGGCCATGTTCTCATCTTTACTCTGATGCCCCATTTTACAAGACTGTCTTGCACAGTGATTCCAACCACTACTGTTCCCCCCTTCCCTAAATCCCAAAGAGCTGCTTTCTCTGGACATTGTAGCATATTTTTCTGCCACCAAATACATAATCCATTCTCTTTCATGCAATGATATTAACTGCATGTTTATTTCTTCAGATCCTTATTTTTACTTTAAGACTTTTTTCTTCCATACTTTCATCAAGTCCAAACAGTATCTTATAGTTATGCTTGGCTGTGTGCCTGGACCAGAAGTCAATCATTGTGAACAGAGGTTTGACTACAATCATGTGGGGCCAGGACCAAGGTGAAGAAAGTAAGGTGCCTGAGGATGCCTACATTAAGGCATTTACACTCAGGATTGTTCAGGTGCTAACTCTGAACTGCAAATGGTTTAATATTACTGAGAACTCAGCGGTAAGGATGTGGAATGCTGAGAGGTCAGACTGGAAAAGTAGATAAGGGCTCCATCATGTAAAGTCCTGCATGTTCTGAAATGGAATCAAATTCTATCCTCAAAGTAAAGTGGAGCAAAAATGCAGTATATGCCAGTGGAGGGACATGATTTCAGATGGGCATGTTAGAATGACCTTGTATCAGCTTGGAGAATGGGCTGGAAAGGACAAGGCAAGAGTCAGGCCCAGAGAGAGAAATGTTTAAGTTGTTTCATCCATGGCAGCAGTAAGAATGGAATAAAGGATGACTCAATACATCAAAGGCGAAAGAGCCAGGGGATGAGGAAGGAATCAAGGATGGAAATTAGGAGGGCCACCATGTTTCAGCCTGACCTCATGGGATAATGGAAATACCACCTGCCGAGATGGGTCTTTCTCAAGGCTGTTGAGAATGAGTAGGATCTTGAAGAATGAGTAGGGACTACGCATGTGGAAATGAGGAGGGTGGCCTAGAACTGAAAATAACATGTCCCTAGACATGTTCAAAATAATGGAAGAAAAGCTCTTTTCTGATGACTTTGATGTGTGGCCAGATTTGGGGACATCACAAACCCTGTCATTCAACTACTTCGGATAGCACACTTAAAAACTCTTAACACTCAGAATACTCCACTGAGAAGGGAAGAGTTAACAAGATGCTCTCAGGCCCCACCCAGCATCCACCCTGTATGCCGCTATCTGCCTGTTCCTAAGTCTTTTCTCAATCGGAAAGTCAAAATTGGCAGCCTATCAAGACAGCTACAAGAATGAGTCCCAGAAGACTCCACTGAGACTAGGAAACTGGAGTGGGGGAAACAGCAGCACTTGGACAAACAAAAATATATGGCCTCTAGAAACTACGGAGATAGAAGAACTTGGGGAGATTAACACAATCCCCTGTGAAGAAGTGCTCTCACAATTAGTCATGTTAAATTGCCAAGGTACATTATCAGCAGGAGCCCACAGCTGCCCCATCTCAGCGCTGGGGAATGTTATTTTTACTCTTACAGTTACAGCAAGACTCCAATTACCAAAACTGCCGATGTCACCTTAATTACAGTTTTATTTAATGATCACATTGGGCACTGCTATATGATGTGGAGTTTTTAAAAGTAAAATATGGCAGAGAAATGAAGCTCTTAGCTCCCAATGTGTTGTCATTCAGCTCATTGGGGGGCACAAACTTAAGGGAAGTTGGCAAAGAGCTCTGATTCAGAGGTAATGTTGAAATCTAAATTTGGTATTTGTTGTTAGAGGGGTAAAAAAGAAAAGAAAAGAAAAAAGAAAAGAAAAGAAAAAGAAAAGAAAAAACAGCACATTTAAAAAATGCAAGTTCGTACTTTTCCAATCAGGCATTATTAAAAAAAATAATCATTGATACTTGTATTTCTCAGCACATAGAACTCTATTAGAAACACAACCAGACTGTGTGGGAGAGTTCTTCTGTGTACTAATGATTCGCACTTTTCCTGAATGCCTACTGTATGGCTGTACTAGGCAAACTCCAAGCTCATAATTTATTAGTGGCGGTAACTGACAAAGACATACATTAACCGCAGGTAAACAGCTGGGTGCTAAACAATCTCTGAAATGGCGTGACTAGTGGTAATAGCCAGGTATAGTTAATCAAAAAAGATTTCCTATCGTATTGCCAATTTTAAAAGGTTCAATATTGAATCCACCTTAGAAAATACCTCTTTCATTGCCTTCATTCTATTGGCAATGAGAGTGAGGCTCACAGAGGTCAGGGCTTTCCCAAGCTGCACAATAAATTAGTGACATTATAATCCAGGGGCTCTGAGCCTTGGTGCTGCCCAGGGTCAAATCTTGAGCAGCTTTCAGAAGAAAATAGAAAGTGTGTGTGTGTGTGTGTGTGTGTGTGTGTGTGTGTGTGTGTGTGTGTGACAGAGGTAGCAAATACAGGGATATCGATTTGCAAGTACTATCTCCAACATGCCCAAAGACAGAGGCACAGGTATGTCTTGATTTGTCATGTGACTAGAAGAGAATGACAGAGAGGACAAGAGAAAACTTAGGGCAATGAAGGAAGTGGGCTGTGAACAGTTTATGGAGAACTACATTCAGGGACCTGAACTTCAAGAAATAACTGGAAGCCATTTCAAAATTAGCTCCCCCCCAAAAAAGTGCTTTATGTAATCAAAACTTAATTTGTTGATAAATCTTGCTTCTACAAGTAGGACAGATTGAAGATGGGAGAAGCTAGGACAGCAGAAAGCCAGAAATAGGGCTGTCGCTGTTAATTGGAAAGCAACTAGATGTATGACTGGAAAACAGGAATCATACAAGGATTCTGATGTTAGAATAAATAAGGTGTAGAGATTTTCCTCAATACTCTAGGACAAAGAAATATTTCTAAAATCTAAGAATACAAGTTTGTGAATCAAGTAAAAAGCCTCTTCAAAAGCCTAAATTCCTATACCCAGTAAAAATACAGATAGTCGTAGCTTGACTTGGCCAAATACAGAAAAAGCATGTTGGTCACAATATAATTTATTTTACACTGGTAGCTTTTAAACACTGGAAGTTACGAGCCTTTCCTACACTAATCTGATACTAAGGAATCATCCTCCAGATTATCAAAAATCGCCGGTAGCTCCATGAGGCTAATGTTACTCTTTATGGGACATAAAGCTGCCTCAGCATCAGGCTTATTGCACAAGGCAGCTTGAAGAGACATATTTGCCCTGCTTAAGCCTTTAAAAACTTGTAAAAATAGCAAGCGCATCTCATCTGGCTCTACTGAAATAACATCCCTGAAAAAGAAAAGCATTTCCACAAGCCTGAAAAACAAATGCCTCCCCAGAGATCTGGCCTCTCTTTGCAGGGAAGACTTTTTGTCAAAGCTCTTGGGGAGTTTTATGTAGAACCAGATGGGGCAAATTTTTCCTTTTATTGTCTTCACCTCTAATTGATGGGTATCCAGAGAGAGCCTGACTCATAAAGTGCATGCAACCATCTTCATCCACACTCCCTTAAATTCTTTTCAAGAGGTTTATTTTCCAGAAGCCTACCCCATTGACAAGAGTGGAATCAATGCAATTAAAATGAACAAATCACTTTGCAGATCACCACCTCTAATTTCTACAATGAGCGTCCTCTTGAAATCCATGAAGGCTTTTACTGCAGTCTACTTCTCTCCACGGAATTCAGATCATTGCAAATTCGTGGAAGTTTAAATAAGTTGAAGATAAATCCATCCTTGAGGATCAATGACTGAAATTATTCTTAAATTCCAAACTTTGTCCCCAAATCCTACCCCTGGGACAAACACCGCCCACTTCAATGTACTCTATCATGGGACAGAGTTGCCTGGTTTGCCCTCCCCCACAACTTCGTTGTTCAACTCAACCTGGAAAGGATATGTAAATAATTATCAAGGAAACTTCCAATACAGAAATATGCACATCTAGTAAATTCAGTCTATGCCCAGCGCATCAACCCATGGCACCTGATAGCGTGGTACATACTGAAGGTGTCCTATCGTCCTCAGCCCCCACATGGAGGGCTAAATGAAAGTGCTAGAAAAGCAAGGGAGGAATGAAGTTGGCAGATACATTTCCCATCTTCCTTGTCCCTCGGTTGGATAATTCTGAGGTCTGACACGATTCTCGGTGTTTGCCGACATGATTCAGCGTCCATAGCTTGGTGGCAAATCTCTCCATAAACACAGCCTTTATTGGCTTCTTTCCTTACCCTCTCTCACGTCTCAAACTCCTATCAATGTTTCCTCCCAAATAAACACTTGAATTTGAAGTCTGCTTTGTTGTAAACTAAAATGGGTTCTTATGACGCAAGTCCATGGCAGCTTAGGTGAGGAACCGATCAGGGAACGCAGAGTCCACCCTTCCCCAAATCACTCCCCTGATCATGGAATCCTAAATAGGTAGGAAGCAATCCAGAATCTAATAGCAGATGAGCACATGTGCTCGCCAATTAACTTTCTCCCTTAAGGCCAAAGAGAATTCTGATGGGCATAGCTATGAATTTCCTCTGTCCATTCCTTCCTTTTGTCCAGGTGTCACAGGTAATCAAAAGCAGGCCATGAGTGCGTTCTCATACAAATCAAAGCCAAGTGAAGTATTATGCTTAATAGTATCTTATAGGAGACCATTTCTTTGGGATAAAGTCTAAACTTCATATCTGATCCTCAAATCATCCTATCTTCTGGAATCTGCCTTATTTATCAACTTCGATAGAAACTCCTTTGTGAATAATAGGATTCGAAGTTTGAAAACTTACATTAGTGCCCATTTTGTATTTGTAAAAATCAAGAAAAGTTATGTCAAGTGTAGGGTATTAGGTAAGTGTAGGGTAAAGGGTATAAAACTGCACTTTGTAAGTATCGAAGTAAACATGTTCAAAGTCTATAAATTTCATCAGAACTTAATATGAAATTGGAAATATATCTAAACCAAAGTCTTCCTTAGACAAGTGAATTTTTTGAGCATTGCCTTCCATTACCATCAGGAGATTTACTGTTTATCAAGAAAATTAGACTGCCTTTTAGCTGCTCATTGATGAAATGCGCAGTGGGGGTAATTTCCGTCCTAATGCATGATTATGTGTGTGTCCCCTTACAACAAACTTGGATGCTCTCAGCTATGGCTTCTTCACCCAACTCTTTCCCCTCTGGCTGAACTTCACAATCAAAGTGAAATTTATCTGCTTAATTTAATACCTGCTTTGCTAAATTCATTTATCGTTGTTTGGTTGATTTCTTTCCGAGTGGCAGATACTTGGGCGTAAATATTTTCTGTTCCATGTGTAATATGTAGCCCTAGGTAACTTTCATCAGGGATGGCATTAAGCTATGTGAAATGATGGACTGTTTTCCTTCACATTACCTTCCTCCAGGTAAACTACTCTGTAGATTAGTAACCAGTTTTCCTTGATTTATTTTTGAAGGTTACTCCATATTCTTTTACAGTACTTTTCTATGAATTATGCATGCTGTTAAGGTCCAACACCCAGCAAAGGCTGTGGACTATAATTTCTCTTCTTGTAATTTACATTATACCACCATAAATGACTTAAGCTTCTAAATTTTTCATTCAGGTGATACAGCTTGATACTCAAATGGGAGATTTTGAAGCCACCTGATAATATTGCGGCTTACTGCTGTTAATTTTGATTCAAAATTTATATTTCCACATGTTTTAATTATAACTCTTTAATACAAACGGAAACAAAAACATATAAAACCTACACCGACCCCAAAATGTAAAATATCTAAAATATGTACATTACCTATTTCTTTTCTATCTGAAGCACTAGGTGAGTTGAGACTCAAATACAGAGATGTGACTGCAAAAAGAAAAAGGGATAAAAAGGACCTAAATGTTAAAGATGTCAGTCTCAATTATCAGAAGTTGGCCCATTTCGTTTATACAGCACGACCAAATACTATTTTGCTTAAATTTTATCTCCTTTATCGTTTCAATAAATTTTGTTGTAGTCTGTCCCTGTACTTTTCCCCGTTCTGCTCCTGTCCATGTAATTTTCTCCTTTGGTTATTAAAATCATAATCTAACGGGTTCTCCATAAAGTGGGCAGCTCAGAAAGAGACCTTTTACTGGTCCACCCTCCTTTGTTTTACAGTTCCCTGTCTGTTACCCTTCTTCTCTGCGATCACTTTGTAAAAGAAATTGCCTGCATATAAGCAAGGGTGGGGGAAATCCAGCCTAAGAAGTAAATTCTTGTATTTTAAAGATGAAATAACTGAATATCACTGGTATTCCTATTTAGGTGAGCCTACCAAGAAGAGCTAGAAAAGTCCTCTGGAGAAAGGAAAGGGAATTCCATGGTTTCCATTTTAAATTGCAGGGATTTGAGTTGGTTGTATTTTGCTAGTTGGTTGGTTGGTTGGTTTTTACTTCTCTCCAAAAAGAGCAAGGTTTAAAGTGAATGCTTCATTCTTCACTAAGGCATATGATAGAGAAGAAAATACAAGTACACCCAGTCTGTAGCAATGACTGGAATATTTTTGCTTCTACATATTTAAAAAAAAGGTCAATCTTTCCACATTTCAGTTGGGAGCAGGGAGTTTTAGTAACGATATGGTACAATTTGTGACTCACTGTATGAGGCATTAACTTCCATACAGGTGCATTTTTGTGCTAAGTGTGTATATGGTGGTGGTGGTGGTGGGGTAATCCAGTCTTTCTTGTCCAAAAAAGAAAGTGAATTCCAGTAAAAACTGAACTTAACTAGGAACAGAAAAGGCTGATGCAAACCTTGCTATTAACTTAATGCATCACAAAACGACTTCATCTAAGTGTGTTTTGTGCCTTATTTTCTAACATCTGTAGTATGATTATAATAATAAGCTTCTTAGAGAGGGAAATATTTTTCTTTTCTGAAAATTATTTTGCCCTCAATCATGAATATTACTTCAAAATTCATATTTACATTCTGTTCTATAAAGTTATTTTTTTAATATTGGTTTTCAACCCACACATAATGCAAATGTTTTAAAATCATCACAATGAAACACACTATGTTCAAATCCATAAGATAGTTCCGCTAAGGTAATGTCTATTATGCTGCTTAATTTTTTTCCTTTTTCCTACTTAAATACATACATTTTAAAACTACATGAATATCTCTGAAAAAAATCATATTTAAATGACATGTTTGGCCCAGCAGTATATCTGAGTGAAATACTTGCATAAGATACATTATTTTAGTCATTCACTTGTATGCAAATACAGTGTTAGGAACAAAGAGCAATTTTACTTAAATAAATTACACATAAATTATGCATTTTCAGAAAGTCCAAATTTTTTCCTTTTCCAAGGTTTTTCATGGAAAATAGTCTGCCTTTTATAATATAGTCCTCAAATTAGTAGAATTTAAAGGATCTGAGTTGCAATTTTAAAGTTGCAGAAAAATATGATCATTTAAGGGCTTTTTAAATTCTTTTCTTCTTACAGGACTTCACAATTAATTTTTAATTTTGTGATATTCTTTGGAGGCACCACCCAAAAATTACAGAATGTCCTTTTTCTGTTGTATAGTCATTAAGTAAATATTTGGAACTTTGACTGAGCCTCTATTATAAAACAAAGTTGGGAATCCCTACTGATACAGGAAGGAAACGAGGCTGGTTGTAGAAGGCTTTATATAGGTAGAATTTAAGAATGACTTTCTCATTTTCCAGGCTAGAGAAACTCCCTTCAGGTCCAGCTGGAGGTGTCACTATGGCTCATGGCTCATTTTATAGACGTCAATTTGATATGGAAGCTGAGGTGACACAGAGGTCAGTTACACACACATACACACACGTGTCTGTGAATGGGTGTCCCTTCTTACTTACAAAAAGCTATTTATGAAAGTCTACTTCCAAAAGAAGACAAAGTTGAGTTCCTTTGTTGCTGCAGACAATATGATAAAGTGAATTCCGCCATGTTAGTAAACATTATATGTTACTTTAACACTAAGTGTAGGTTTGGTCCAGCCATACGTTGGATACTGCTGGAGCTATAGAAAAGAAGGGGTTCTCGTTTCATGCAACAAAATGATTGACTCTTAAATGCATTTTGCCATGTGAAAGAAATCAAACCCAAAAGGTCACATACTATATGACACCATTCATGTGACATTCTAGAAAACACAAACCCTAGAGCAGACATAGATTCAGATCTGTGGCTGCCAAAGGTAGGCTGTTAAGAGCTAGGTTGTCTACAAAGTGCCTACACAAGGGGATTTTAGGGTGATAAAACAGTTCTGTATGCCACTTTGATGGTAAGATACACAACCTTGCATTTCCACACCACCAAGAATGAACTTAACCATATGCAAACATTTATTCTATTTCTACACAGCTTTACTAATATATAATTGATCTACAAAGAACTGCACATATTTAATGTGTACAATTTGAGAAGTTTGGATGTATGCAAACATCCATGACACCCTCACCACAGTCAAGGAAACAGACATAGCAAACACCTACCAAACTTAAAACACTCAACATGCATATCAGGGGATCCCAGAATGAAATGCAGATGAAGACAAGACAATGTAACCACATGTAGTAAGCAGATTTCTCAAATGATCCCTGGATTTCCTCCGCCACCCCTGGGACTGTGAAGATGATAAGATCTCACATCCATGACTATGTTATATTACACGTCAAATGGGATTTTTCAGATATAATTAAAATTATGAATCAATTGGCTTTCAGTTAATCGAAAGAGATTTTCCAGATGGATCTAATAACACGAGCAGTTTGAAAGCAGAAGAGTTTTCTCCTGCTGGTAACAAAAGTTGGATTCTAAGCAGGATTCACTACTGACTTTGAAGCAAAGGGCTCAAGACTGGCTTTTGAAGTTTGAGGGGGACTGGAGAGTAACTTCTAGAAGCTGAGAATGACTGACAGCCAGCAAGGCAATGAAGACCTCACTCTTACAACTGCAAGGAGGTGGCATCTGCCAACAACCGAAATGAGCCTGGAAGCAGGCTCTCCCACAGAACTTCCAGACAGAAGCCCAGCACAACTGACATCTTGACGTCTGCCTTGTGTGACCTTCAGCAAAGAGCCCAGTAGAGCCACCTAGCCTACTGACCTATCCGGCTGTGAGCTACTAAACATATTCTTTGCAGCCACTAGGTTGCGGTAAATTAACAGAGCACTAGGAAACTAATACACTGCATTACAAACGTATGGCATATTCTCACTGGAGGTGGTGAGGAGAAAATGAGCTGACCTACATAACTTTGGAAAACAGTGTTCTGACTGGATATTGAAGATTAAAGACAAAGGATCTGCACATAAACATTGTACTCTAATGGGTAGTTTTGTTTCTCACAGGAGCACAGGCTAGCAATTCTGCAGCTACTTTATATGCTACCAGGATTAAACAAGTAAATAATTTGTACATCATGGGAGCCAGGTTTCTCATTATCTGAGAAAGAAGTTACAAAAAAGCAAGGGGAGAAGGCTAGAATGTGGATTAGAGTATAGATATAAATATAAACTCATGTTTATAGATAGATACAGAAATAAAAACAGGGAGTATGAATACATGAGTTAGTATACAAACATTTATTTCCTAACTCTGGGGGCCTAGAATCGGTGATCTCCCAGTAGCAGCAGCAAACACACCTAGTACCCAAATGTTCATTTCTAAATACGATCCAAAAAAAGGAACTGCGGCTCTCTGGAGAAACGGCTGATTTTGAACTGGGGCAGGAAATAATCCACAGTGAACCTCAAACATCTTCCTGTGCTTAAAAAAATGAGAATTAAAAAAAAAAAAAAAGAAAGAAAGAGGATGGGGCCTATCACACACAACAGGAGTCCGCGGAAAGAGCCCACAATCACCAAAGCCAGAGCGGCTTTAGTGGTAAAATAAATATTGATGTTATTGGACTATAACCCTAATAATAAAATAAATACCCATGAGTCTGTACTGATATTAATAATTGACTAAATACATAAATGGGAAAAAAGAGACAATTCTTCCTTACAGAAGAATGTCAGATAAAAAATGTAGAAGGAATTGAAACCATGCTCCATAGAGTTAGTGAGGTTGAAACCAGCATAGTTTAAAGCTTACTTTTCAGAGAACTGTTTCCCCCTAATCAGCTGTTGTGTCTTTCCCGACCCCACTGACAAACCCACTAGCTGTCTCTGCAGGAGCCTGGATTCAAGGTGAACCAATATGGTTCCAGCCTAGGAACAAGTGAAGCCCTACATTCCTTGTCCGGGATAAGGAGACCAAGACCCTGCCCAGTTCACACCAGCTCCCAGAGCATGCCCATGGCCCCTTCTCCTTGTCCTAAGGTAACCTCCTAACATGAGGGGCTGAATTTTGCCTGTTCTGATGTTATGTCTCCACCCGAACGTGAACATGGAATATCTGCTTCATACATGTTTGCTCAATGCACATGCTCCATCATTCTTCATGAATAGACCTGAGTTCTTGGAGCCTTTTCATCAATATGTATGTAATCTCAACCCCTGTGATTCTAAACTCTTGTTCTCTCCCTCTTCAGGGAGGTGGATTTGAGGCGTGTCCTCCTGTCTCCCTATTTTCCTACCCCTCGAATAAACTTTTGTTGCTGCAAAGCTGATGTCTCATTGATTAGCTCTGCTGCGCATTGGGCAGATGGACTTGGGTTCGGTTACAGAAGGAAGGAAATGGAAAACCACCATTAGAACACCACAGTAATAACTGCCACAGGCAAAAATCCAGGGAAGAATGCTAAAATCAGTGGGTAGAACTTGTAGGAGAAGCGACAGTGGATGCATGGCCCCTGAGTACTTCCAACAAAACATTAATTATTGTAGTGGTTTTAACCTAATCCTACAAAATCGCTGATGCTCCTCCCCCAGGAGGTGTGCCTTGATCATGGTCCCCGTCTGTGACTGTGGCCTAGGCTTAGTGAATTGCTTCTAACACAGATTATGGGAAGGGGAAAAAGAGTAACTTTAGAGCCGAGAACACCGACAGACACCACTTAACCCAAGAGATGAAGGTAATGTCATTTGTTCCTCTTACGTGGATCTCAAAGGCTCTGGCTTCAATTTTTACAGTGGCCTATCCTCTAATGAAGACAAAATAACGAAAGAACATTCTGGTTATTTCGCTTTTTGTGCTACTTATTGTGATGGTTAATTTTATGTGTCAACTTGCCTAGGCTAAGAGATGCCCAGATAGCTGGTAACGCATTGTTTCTGGCTATGTCTGTGAGGGTGTTTCTGGAGAGATTAGCATTTGACTCGCCAGACTGAGTATAGAGATCAGTCGTCATCAATGTGGGTGGGCAGCAGGCAATCCACGGATGGCAGCAATGGAACAAATAGGTGGGAGAAGGGCAAGTTTTCTCTCTTCTTAAGCTGGGACGTCCACGTTCTCCTGCCCTCAGACATCAGAGTTCCTGGGTCTCAGGCCTTAGAACTCCGGGACTCACAGCATCAGCTCGCCCAGTTCTAATGTGTCAGACTCAGACTGAACTCCACCCCCCAGCTGTCCTGGTTCTCCAGCTTGCAGAGGGCAGATGTGGGACTTCTCCAATTCCTGTCATATATCTCCTCTTATATATGTCTCTGTATAATTGGTTCTGTTTCTCTCAGAGAACGCTAATAACATTTATTTTCACATTCCACCTTGCATACACGTGGTCTTGATCTTCATACAACCATACACATTAAGATCCTAGAGAAAGAGACCCACAGCCTGGGTCTGGAATCAGAGACATCTTGCAATTATTGTGAGAACATGTGTATAGGCATATTTTTCCTGAAGAGAATTTTCATTTCATCTAGATTCAGACATCAGACCCTTCAAAATGTTAAAAAAAAAAACAAACAAACCAAAAACCAGTAATCTTGAGGATAGCCATTTTTTGTTTACTTATCTCTGTAGATAACTTTGTGCTTTTGCAAAGAAAATACTTGATGCTTATGTGGAATAAATAAATAAACAAATGAAAAGTATAAAATATTTTAATTACTTCATCCTTTACTGGAAAAAAAAAAAGATTGTATCTGGATTTGAGAAATAAGTGATTCTCCAAATTCAAGCCTCTAGTTAAGCCAAAATAATAGCCACCATCATTTATAGACAATGAATTTATAATATGGATCAATATGGAATTTTCTTATGTATTGTTTCATCCTCATAAAAAGAGTAGCCATGTGTCCCGGTTTATCCCTGCTGGCCCAGCATATTGTCTCCTTCTGTCTGGTCTGGCATTTGTCCTGGATTTTTCATATTTTAATAAGGTATTATTTTAATACTTACACTCACATAAGCTAAGCTGGATTTGACAGAGCTGCGCTGTGTCCTTTTAGCTTCTGCCAGAGCCTGCAAATGAAATGTCTGAGTCATAGGTGCAGGGAAACAGAGCTTACTGAAACATGTGGTTGAATCTGCATGATAACTGGCTATAACTTCTCTCTTTTCCAAGCACTTTACAGACACAAGGTAATTAACACCTCTCTCCCAAGGACAGCAAGCAGGGCACTCACTGATAAAATTAAGTGTTTTATGACAGGAGCAGCTAGGGACAGTGACCTCATCAGGTCTTGGGCAGTGATGGGAGGAAAGTGGGATATGACGCTCCCGCTGGTCACTTAAGTGTACCAGAGGGCTGTGTGGTGGTTTGCTCTGCGGCTTGCTGGGAGCACAAAGCCGCTGGGCAGACAGGGGGCAGTGGGGAGCACGGAAAATTACAGGCTGGATGGTTGTAAGTTAGGAACGTGAAATAAATGTGCAAAGACAATGATAGTCGGAGCTCTTGCTACAGAGGTTTTGTCATTTATCGTGTGTGAGTCTATTTTATTTCATTTATGTATTTTCATGCTTTTTTGTTTTGTTTTCAAACTTTAGACCCCAATGAGCTCAAAATTGCATATGCAATTTTAACAAATCATAAAATTTGAGGTCAAGTGTATACAGAGTTTAGATCTCACGAACCACAGGAAAACCAGGACACTCAGATTTGCTAAAGAAGCATTAGCATCTATTTCAAAATCGGCTGCTATTTTAAGAAGACAAACCCAAAGTCACTGATATCATTTATCTGCAGAAAATGCTTGACTTTTCATTTAGATCAAATGACTGTCCTCCTAAATTAATTTTGCTTAGTTTGATCCCAAATACTTTCTGTACACATAAAAAATAACACAGTTGCAGTTAATATGTTAGCTCCGTTTGTAAAATAATAACAAAAACTCAAGTGAAATGTCATTTTCTATCAAGACTATCACATACTTTAAATACAAGATTATCTGTTAATACATTTCAATAAACGTTCTGTTTTTCCCAACCAGTTATTGGAATTAAATTCAAGTTCTGAGAAGTTTATTTGGTGAAAGGCAAAATATCTGTTGTCATTGTAGATACTATTATAAATTCAGTAAGGTTTTATTTTGAGGAAAATATTATTTGGTTTTGTAGCGATAACTCTAATAGAAATTTTGGTGGGACACAGAACCTCGGTAAAAGCCATGTTGTTAAGAAATTGAGAAATCTGTAGATTAGAAATGTATTTAAATGTGGCATTTATCACATATCATATCAGTCATTTCATCATCGCACTTAAATTTGGCAGGTATATCATATCAAATGAACCACCTAATAAGCTACAGCTTTGAAAGCTTCGGAGACTTTTAGGAACTTTCAAGTATTGATACAAAGTTTGCAAAGAGAATGATAATGATATTTACTCTTGTAAAATAAAGGAAAAGGCCCAAAGAGGCAGATGAGAGCTAAACTGGCATATAAAATTTAGTTTTGTACTTCTGTAACAGTATTTCAGAGTATCCTAAGTTCCCATTAATAACTGGAAAAATATTCTATCTTGGAACTATACTGAGAAAACCTACAATTTGTTGAAACATCTAAACTGGATGAAACTGGGATGCCTGGGTGGCTCAGTTGGTTAAACGTCTGCCTTCGGCTCAGGTCATGATTCCAGGGTCCTGGAATCAAGTCCCACATCGGGCTCCTTGCTCAGCGGGGAGCCTGCTTCTCCCTCTGCCTGCTGCTTGCCCTGCTTGTGCGCTCTGTCTCTGACAAATAAATAAAATCTTTTATAAATAAATAAATAAATAAATTGGATGAAACATTAAAAATAATAACTAATAGAAACAACCTGTCAAAGTTTTGCTTATATACACAATTGACAAAGAAAAGTACTTTATATGCAGGCAAAAAGCCGGTGCCTCTGAGAATATTTGGGCTAGAATATTTATATGTCTCAGTGTGAAACAAAGAAACTTAAGGCTATTCTCCATTTAGCAGAATTTGCCCTGACTTTACCTGATGACTGGGCACTTACCATTTTTTTCTCAGATTTAAAAATATTATGATTTATGGTAAAGAGTCACTTGAATATGCAAATACTTTCATATTTATTAACCATAACATGCAATTTTGAAGAAGAAAGCAGGCACTTTTATTTTTAAAAATTAAAATAATTTTGAGAAACAAGAAATCAGAAAATACCAGATACACATTATTAAAAACATCTAAGAAATCAATGAAAATACATGAATGTGAACCAAGAAACACTCTCCTATATGCCCTTTCCTGATGTCCAGATAATCAATGTAGAGTTTTTTGGAGGGGTGCCTGGGTGGCACAGTGGGTTAAGTGTCTGACTTTTGATTTCAGCCCAGGTTGTGATCTCTGGGTCATGGCATCAAGCCCTGCATCGGGCTCCACACTCAGCGCAGAGTCTCTCTCTCTCTCTCTCAAATAAATAATCTTTAAAAAAAAGCGACTTTCTGTTTAATGTACGTAAATATTTTAGCTTTATAGAAATTGTTTTGAGGAAATAGTTTTGGAAGAAAACTCTACTATAGATCCACTAATATATAATGACCCAAGTTGATCAGTTAATAAATATATAAGTTTATTAACTTATTAGATTTAGATACAAATAATTCAAAAATTAGATAATTAAAACTATCAGAAAGAGAGATTAAGAAAAAAATTTAGATAAGTTTAACTATTTAGAATTTTCAATTTACTCTCAAAAGTGCCTGCAAAATTGTTTGGATGATCGATTATAAGAATAGTAACTCTAGGGGCGCCTGGGTGGCACAGCGGTTGAGTGTCTGCCTTCGGCTCAGGGCGTGATTCTGGCGTTATGGGATCGAGCCCCACATCAGGCTCCTCCGCTATGAGCCTGCTTCTTCCTCTCCCACTCCCCCGCTTGTGTTCCCTCTCTCACTGGCTGTCTCTATCTCTGTTGAATAAATAAATAAAATCTTTAAAAAAAAAAAAAAAGAATAGTAACTCTAGCACGTATTGCATGGAGCACTGGGTGCTATACGCACACAATGAATCATGGAACACTACACCAAAAACTAATGATGTACTGTATGGTGAATACCATATCATAATTAAAAAAATAATAATAATAATAATAAAGAATAGTAACTCTACAGGATACAAATGATACAGACTGTGTTTGTGTCACTACTATTTACTCTCAAAAAATAAACAGAAGACCCAAGCTTACTGACAGATGAGAGCTAAAATGGCATACAAGATTAGTTTTTTCCTCTGTAACTGTGTTTTCGAGCATCCCAAGTCACACAGCTCAAAGTCACAGAGCTAAGATATTGCAAGGTCAGGGACTTGAGCCAAGACTATGGAGAAGCACTTAGTGAGAATTTACGACCTAAAGAACAGCATACCATGTGCAAGAAACATTGTATTATTCTCAATATGCTTCATCACTTCAGAACACAAAGAAGAAAAAAGCAAATAACAAAGAAGTCCTTAAGAGGTCCAAAATATCAGGTTTTAAATTACAGAACCCAGAACAATGACATACAAAATAAATAACATACTGCTGATTAGAGAAGCCTTGAGAAATATTACCATTTAGAAGAATTTTGAACCATGTTCTTACAAAGGAAGAGGCTGAAATCCATTCCAGAGATCTGGGCTGGGGCTCCGTGGTTTGGTGGATAACTGTGTATAAATACAAAAAGTAAAACCAACACAGTATCTGTAGGAACCTGAGGATTCCTAAAAGCCAGAAGACTAGGAGATATTATCACCAAGTAGAATGCTAGATTTTAAAGGCTGTATTAGAAACCCTAGATAAAAGAGCAGTATTACAGCTTCTTAAAGAGGGAAAAAAAAAAATAAAGAAGAAGGAATAAAGTCAGCCTATAGTTAAGAGCATCACCTCCACAGTCATTTATTCATTCACGCATTCCACAAACATTCACTGAATGTGTGCAAAGTACTGGAAACTGCTCTCAGAACAATAAACCAAACAGGCTAGGACTAAGGTGTTGGTGGGTGTGATGGAAGGTCCACTTGGCTAGGCTACAGTCTCCATTCAACCAAATGTGAATCTGGGTGAGGGTATTTTTGTAGATGTAATTAAAGTCCATACTCTGTTGATTTTAAGTAAAGGAGATTATCCTAGATAATATGAGTGGGCCAAATTTAAGCAGTTGAAGGGCTTACGAGTAAAACCTAAGGCTTTCCTGAAGAAAAAAAACAGTCCCAAATGATAGAACATTTAAATAAGATTTGTTCCATTCTCACAGTGGAAAATTATCAAGCTGTTAAAAAACGTCTGACAGAAAAAAAAACAACAATAAGATAAAATGCTGCAAAATTTTACTATTAATACCAAGTCAGAATATTTGGGACAGTAATTCAGAGCTCAAACCTTTATGTAAATAGAGCTGGATTTAAAACCTGGGTCAATCACATGTCACCAGTACATCCTTGGCCCATTTGTTTAAACTTCCTGAGCCTTCAAACACACCTCTCTAGGTTCGTATCATGAGTAAAAGGATGGAAAGTGCTCAAAAGTAACCAACAGTATGGAATAAATCTAGTTATCTTTTGTAAATGTACCTTTGATGTGCGTGTTCATACCTATATATGAAAAATATACACTATGTATAATATAGCTATATATAGATATATAGCTAATGCACATATACCCACGGAGAGCAAGGTCTCTATGTACTGTTAATTAAACTAAAAACACATTAAAAGTATTTTCATTTTACACTGAATACCAAATGTGAATCTCTGGTTGGGTTTGTGAGTTCATTTCATTCGGTCAATAAGTATTCATTAAAGTGACTTTATGGTCCAGGCACAAAATGCTAAGTACAGGGGAAAGAGCAGTAAATATAACAGCTTTTCTTGTTTCGTTTATTTTCCAAGTTTTTTGTAATGAGCTTGAATTACTTTTCAAATATACATAGAATTAGTTTTAAGACTAATGTAACTTCCCAGTGATTACAAAAGAATATTAAATTTATTCTAACAGCAGGCATAGAGAAAAGAAACACCAAAAAAATAACTATAAGGGACCTTGCTCCACCCAGGACGAGCCTAAGTCACCCAGAGCCTGCTTTCAAAACAACTGGTATGCTTTTCTCTGCTCTAAGTAAATAAGCCTCAACCTTCCATCTACACCTTTTGGGTCAGTCCTGCTATTATGTCAATGAGGTCGCACGATGGCATCTCCTTTTATAATAGCCTTCGGGGCTTCATGGACAGATTTCCTCTGGCCACAAGGCTTCCTGGAACTGTTTTCCAGCAGGATTTGCCTTTACCGAAGCTTATCTCATCTGTGCTAAAGAGCGAGTGTGTGTGTTTGGCTCAATTACCCATTCCACTACCTTCTGTTTCCTGGCTGAAAGAGGAATTACAAGATAGATGATCTGTCTGGCTCTCCTATCGTAGGCACCCTCTGTGTCCTCAATTTCTGTGGCTGTAAAAGGAGCACCATCATGGTCACCCTGCTCATTCCCCCGAATAAAATACATTAGCAGTTATTAAGTGGGTTTAGAAATGCAAGCATACTGTTCTGATATAAAAGAATGTTATAAACGGTGTTAAGTGACTATGAGCTCATCTCCTTAAAGGCATTTTCCTTTGGGGCCACTGTTTCCATATGTTACGAAAAGAAGGATAATACCTGGACCAATTTCACATAGCTATTACAAAGAGCATCCAAAAATGTTATTTTAAACTACAAGAAAATTATCCTCCAAAAAATGTCAGCTTAGCACTTATCAATTGTAATTTGAAATACGCAGGATGTCAGGGTGAACTATGTACTTCCATCCTAACAGATAAAATATACTACCTGAGTTCAAAAGCATTTATTCAAATGCCTCTCCTGAGAGGTTAACAGGGCTGCTGCTGCTGGAACATTCGGTGCACTAGATGCAGACCCAAGGAGTTTGTGGCTCTGCTGGAAGATTAAGGACTCTCAGCTCCCCATGTTACTGCCAGCTCCCAGCGTCCTCATCAATCTCTCCAGCAGGCTGTGGGGGTATTGCTTTCTTACTGCAGTTTTATAAACAGAAGGAAGTGAGCTATTGTTGCCACAGACGCTCATGCCTGACTACAAAAAAATAAATACTTTGACTCAAACTTCGGAGAATAGAAAATTGGCTACATGCCAAGAAATACAGAAATTGGGTCACTGGGCACCCAGAGAAATCAAAAAAAAAAAAAAAATCACCAGTTTATGCCCTAAGCTCCAGGCGCCAACTCTCCACGGTGACATCACACAGACATCAAAGGGATGCTGCAGAGACCACCACAAAGATAATGCATCAGTATGCATTATTTATTGTTTAAGTTTAGTTGTTGATTCCATTGATGCTGTATTTCTCTTGCTTTCCCTCTGTGCATATAGTTCATGCCAGAATGAATCATTCCTTCCCCCATGGTCTCACCGCAGGTTGTGTGTCCCTCACTCTGTCCTGTGTTGTCACCAGTTTATATCAGCTATTCTCCATCTGCTCTCCTCCCTGGCTGTACCCCACACCTACCAGACAATCTCCCGCAACAGACACACTCCAAGGGCAGACCCCAGGAGTGCACCAGACCTACTTCAAACGCACATTGTTATCTGGATAACCCTGAATCCACTCTGATTTTCTTCCAAAAAACAAACAAACGAACTTAAAAAAAAAAAAACAAACAAGCGTTGCTGGGGATATAGAGAAAAAGGAACCCTTGTGCACTGCTGGTGGGAATGCAAATTGGTGCAGCTACTGTGGAAAACAGCACAGAGGTTCCTCAAAAAACTAAAAATAGAAATACCCTATGATCCAGGAATCCCACTACTGGGTACTTACCCAAAAAATACAAAAACACTAATTCCAAGGGATATGTTTATTGCAGCATTATTTACAATAGGCAAGATATGGAAGCAGTCCAAGTGTCCATCAATAGATGAATGGATAAAGAAGATGTGGTATTTTATTCAACCATAAAAAAGAATGCAATTTTGCCATTTGCAGCAATATGGCTGGAGCTAGAGAGTATAATGTTAAGTGAATAAGTCAGAGAAAGACAAACACCATATGATCTCACTCACATGTGGAATTTAAGAAACAAAGCAAATGAGCAAAGAGGGGAAACAAAGAGAGACAAACTAAGAAGCAGACTCTTAACTCTAGAGAACAAACTGATGGTTATGGGGTGGGGGGAGGGGAATAGGGGATGGGGATAAAAGAGTGCACTTATCATGATGAAAAAAATAAGTAAAATAAGATTTTTAATAAGTTAAGCATCCCAAAGAAGAGAATTGCAAAACTAAAGAGAAAATAATAAAAACAGCATAAAGTCATAAACAACAGTGGGGAGGCTTTGCTAGATCTCTGTTTCAAAGGAAGGAACCCAACTTGTGCTTGCTTAAGACAAGAACAACAAAGTAATTTATTGGCTCCTGGTCACTAAAGAGTCCAGGGTGGACCTGTTTTTGGCACAGTGCAAATAATGCCATCAGGACTGGTCCCTGCTCTCCTGTGTCAGCTTCCTTCTCAGGCATGAGCTCCTCGGGCAGCGGTCCTGGTAGATCCTGCCAGACACATATCCGGTGAGCAACTCCAGAGCAGAAAATCGGTGGCTCCAGTGAAATCCCAGGACTAGATCTTCTATCCTTCCTGAATCCATCACTATGGCCAGGACATATTGGTGCTTGAGTGGCTGGGCCTGAATCACATGACTGACTCCCCCTGAAGACAGGGGGTGGAGTCGTCTCCATTCAGGCCACTTTTACTGAAGGCGTAGGCATCGTCCAAAATAAATCCAGACACAATTACTAGAAGAGGGGAGGGGTCCTGGGCTTGACAACCAAGTCTGCAGTCCAGTTTACCAGGGGGAAGGTTATAGCTGTCAGATTTGGATCACAGGGCCATGCCTGGAGGGTACGGGGTAAGGCCTATTGAGGCACACTTCTCTAAAGCAGTGGGTACCGGGCAGACACTTGCACATACACGAACAGTAATAGTAGAGCGGATGGGCCCTGAAGTCAGAGACCTGGATCTGAATCCACCTGGATCTGTCTATTTTCCTTCTGAGTCTCAGATTCTAGGGTCCACCTCTTAAAATTCTTAAGGGAGGCCCTTATGGTTGGGTGTGTGCTTGGATTTCCACCTCATTAGGACCCTGAGTTCTGGCAGTACCTAGAAAGTGTCTCTGGAAATGCTTCCCTATAAAGAGCTCTGAAACTAAAAAAAAAAAAAAAAAAAATGTTTGCAAAAAATCACAAGGATTTAGAACTGATTGCTATCAACCAAGCAGGTCTAATTTACCTTTATAGGATACCAAAAACTGCAGAATAAGCCTCCTTTTCAAGCATATGCAGAACATTCACCAAGAAAGAACATATCCTGGGTCATAAAACACACCCTGACAAACCCAAAAGAACTGAAATCATACAAAGTATTTTTTCTGACCATAAATGAGCCTAGGAATTGAGAGAAATATAATAGAAGAATATATAAATATTTGGAAATTAAAGAACACATACACGAGTAATCCACATGTGAAGGGGTAAATCTCCAGAGATATTAGAAAACATTTCACAATGAATGAAAATGAAAATATAGGATGCCTAAATTTGTGGGATGCAGCTAAAGCAGCCCTTGGAGAGAAATGTTTAGCATTAAAAAAAAAAGCATCAAATCAACAATCCAAGAAATTAGAAAAAGGAGAACAGGGTCGCCTGGGTGGTTCAGTCTGTTAAGTGTCTGCCTTTGGCTCAGGTCACGATCTCAGGGTCCTGGGATCAAGCCGCGCATCAGGCTCCCTGCACAGTGGGGAGTCTGCTTCTCCTTCTCCCTCTGTCCCCTAGCTCAGTTCTCTCTCTCTCACTTTCTATCTCAAATAAATAAAAAAAAAAATTAAAAAAAAGAAAAAGGAGAACAAAACAGAACCAAATAAAAAATAAAAATATTAAAGATGAGAGCAGAAACAAAATTGAGAACAACAGATAAAATAAAATGAAAAGCTGGTTCTTTAAATGGATCAGTAAAATTGATAAAGCACTTGCAAAAAGGCTGACAGAGGGGAGAGAGGGAAGGTATAAACTATCAATATCAGGAATAAAAATTATCAGTAATTTGTTATATTAAAATAATAATAATAAATGAAAATTATCAATGTAGTGATAAAATTTTTTAATTGAATTCACCTTTAAATCAAGAAAAATCCAGGTGGTTTCACTGGCAAATTTTACCAAATATTTAAAGAAGAAATCATATGAATTCTACACCATCTCTTCTAAAAAAACCAAAAGAGCAGGAGACACTTCCAACTCTTTTTACCATGTGGGCATCCCTGTGATATTAGCCTACAAAACCAGTACAGAGAAAGAAAACTATAGACCAATTCTCTCACAAGCATGGACCCAAAACCCCTCAGAAAGTTACTGAATTGAATCCACCAACACATAACAGGACAAAACACAATAATGGCAGGTAACAGATGGGGTGACAAGGAATTATGTCCCTGATACAACTTATTCTATTTCACTCTTGCAATAAGCAGGTGAGGCAGCCTTTTCTGTAGCCATGTTAAAGACGAGAAAACCCGAGCACTGGTAACACAAGGGATGTGTGTCCCACAGTGTAGCCTAGGGCCAGGTTGGGGGTCCAGGACACACAGATTTGTGTCTGCATCACATCACAGTTTTGCTGTGACCGCATGGCGCTGGAGCGGGACCCGAGGAGAGCTCCTGCAAGTCCTCCTCAGACCTGAAGGGGTGCATGGGTGTATGAGAGGAATTGCTATTTACTCTTCTGGAACAATTTGGTATAGGTGCAAACATCATGGTCTTGGGGGGCCCTGAAAGAGTTAATGCACATACACCCCACCCTCCATGAGTTTGAACCATGGGGAAATCTGCATTAATGTCGTTTGCTCTTGAAATTCATTATTTAAATCTGAGATAGATGCATTATAATAGTTGTTTATTAAAGTACAATATTAGGGCTCCTAGCTCTAATTTTACTTGATAGGCCTTGACATGAATTTTGGAATCACAAGGTATAAGTAAAAAGATCATATGATCCTCTGGAAAAAAGCAATGCAAGGTTGGGGTAATTTAGCGATATCAGCCTTTAACAGTCTTGGCGCTACTCACTCTGCAAAGAACTCCATGGGACTTTTTTTTTTTTTCTTTTGATGTGGACCATTTCATTCTGTGCTCCTTTTTCCAACTCAGTGTATTTTATAATGATATCCATCATGTCTGTTTGTCAGTTTATGGCAGCTTAAAAAATCGCCTCAAGGCCAGTAATGAGAAGAAATCTTTCCCACTTCCTCTAGATTGTTTTATGTGCTTCACAGTTTTCTGCACCAAATAATAAAAAATAACATTGCTTTTGAAACTGTCCTGTATCTTGCCTCATTTTCTTCTCCTTTTAATCCTTTATGGTTTATTTTCCTTTGCTTTACTATGTTTATTCTACTGTGCTTTTGTTCATAATTAACAAGATATAAAAGATACAAATATAGTCTCAAAATGGAAAGTTTTCTAAAGATCTTATTTCAGCTAGTCTTTAACCCAACATAAAGAAAATTATCTGGAGTTTTAGAAATAAATACTTCTACATATATATAAAAATATATCACATGGAGAGATACATGTCATATATGTTTATAAACATATAACATATACATACCTAACAAGATAGTCCACACTTGAAGAACGGATCGTTGAAATAGAGAAATCAATACATGCTAGAGATGAGGTCAGATGCTTAGCTGAGTTCTCAAGAAACTGCTAGCTATCTTCAATATGGAAAGAAACTTACCAGTTCCTCAGTTCAATTACACTAGCACCTGGAAGTGACAATGAGTCTTGGAAAGATCAATTGTTTCTGCGCCGTTAGAAATACGTTGGCGATGATCAGGAGAACTTGAAGGATTTTCCAGGGTGGTATGTCTTTTACCCTTTTCTTTTTTTTCATCTTAAATCCCTGCCTATCTAACATATCAAGTTGCGCAATGATTCCATATTTGGATTACCATTAAGCAGTGCCTGGCATTTCCCAAAACATCATTGCCATTGCCATTCTATCACAAAAAGCTTTAAGCTACCTTCTGTAGTCAGGAGGTAGGTATGTAGTAAATTATCCCAGGACAAATATTTTCTAAAGAATATTCCCAGATCTTCCCTTTTCTGAAATTATCTGTAGTTAGCATGTTTCACCAGCTATTGATTCTCAATTACCCAGCACTTAACAGAGGATATCTGGAAATTCAGTCTGTCATAACTGAAAACTGTATATAAACAAAATTTATTTTTATTTGCTTTTGACCTCAACCCATATTGACCTGAGGGAATGAATGAATGGTAGATGGGTGGATGGATGGATGGATGGATGGATGGAGGAATAAACAAAGGGACACAGGAATGGATGAAATAGGTTTAACTGCTCTTCCTGAAAAATACATATTATATATTCTGTCTTAGTTCAGGTTAATATAACAAATGATCATGGACAGGGTGGCTTAAACAACATTTATTTCTCACAGCTCTGGAGAGAGGCAAGTCCAAGATCAAGGTGCCAGTGGCCCAGTGTCTGGTGAGGGCCTGAATCCTGCTTTGCAGATGGCCATCTTCCCATTGTATCCTCACATGGGGGAAACAGAACCAGCCATCTCTCTGGCCTCGTCTTATATAGCACTAATACCACTCATGACGGCTTCACCTTCACGACCTAATGACCTCCCAAACGTCCTATCTCCTAATACAGATCGGAATTAGGGTTTCAGCATATGAATTTTGAGGGGAAGGACCATTACTATATATAATGTAACATAACAACATATATAGAGAGCCTTTTATTCTCAGCTCTCCAACATTTTGGGAAAACTGAGGCTATTTAGTAGTTCATGCATCCGCTCACCATATTTTAGTACAGTTGACTCTTGAATACATGGAGGTTAGGGCGCTGCCCCCCACTTCATGATTGAAAATCCACATATAAGTTTTGACTCCCCAAAACCTTAAGTACTAATAGCTTACTGTTGACCAAAAGCCTTACTGATAACAGAGATGGTTGATTATCAGGTATTTTGTAGGGCACCTGGGTGGCTCAGTCAGTTAAGCGTCTGACTCTTGACTTTGGCTCAGGTCATGATCTCAGGGTTGTGAGACTCAGCCCTGCATCAAGCCCTGCCTCAGGCTCCGCACTCATCATGGAGTCTGCTTGGGATTCTCTCGCCTGCTCCCTCTGCCCCGCCCCCCACTCTTGAACACGGATGAGTATGCTCTCCCTCTCTAAAGAAACAAATAAATAATAAATAAAATCTCTTAAAAAAACACATAATTTGTATTTGTATTATATACTGTATTCTTACAGTAAAGTAGGCTGGAGAAAAGAAAATGTCATTAAGAAAGTCATAAGGAACAAAAACTACATTTACAGTACTATGCTGTAAAAAATCTACATGCACGTGGACAAGTTCAAACTCACTGCTGTTCAAGGGTCATCCACACTTCTTGGTCTCTCTCCTTTTCCTCCATTTTCCTTCATCTCAATTATCCACACATACACAAAAATTCCTATTCATATATTTCATCTTAGTGAAACAGAAATGTGCTTTTCCTTTTCCTTTCCAAAGGACAGTTATCTGTGTATATGTGTGTATCCGTGTCAGCAGAGTTGACTGAAAGGAACTGTTTAATGAGAAAGCTCTGACTGGTGGGCACGGGATTCCCGTGAGAACCCCATCAGTCACTGCTATCAGAAAACCGTGGTAACAAGCCAGGAACTGCCACACACTGCCCACAGCCGCAAGACGTAAAAAGCCCCTCTGCTGGATACTTCTACTTACATTGAAAAAAGAAAAACCAAGGCAAGTTATGACTTCAGAAGACCAAATATTCATTAGTAATTTTCCTTGCTTTGGGCTGCCATCTTTTCTTGGAGTCAGGCTTTTTAGTGGTTGGTCGTGTGGTCACTACATGTGGGTCATCAGTGCCTCTGCCCCTCCCTACCCTGCAATCACCTTAAACCTGTCTTACTCTTCACAAAAATCACCTCTGCTGAAGCAATCCGAATAGATCCACAGAGGCTGCTCATGTGTTAACTGAGGAAATGTCTCTAGTGGAGATGTTGGGTGGGACCTCTGAAGTTAAAAAGTGCAGTAGATTATTTTTTTCAAGTGCTTAGTCTTTATGCCCTGAGGCTCCAAAAGTGAGATTTGTGAACTCTTCTGACACTCACCGAAACAGAGAATTCTTCATTCATGTATTATCTCATGGGTCAGTGCAAGGGCAGTAACACTTGAGTGAAACGTGAGGTTAGGGCGTCACCTCCTAAAGGCATTTACATTTTAGACTGGCTCTAGATCAAACCAGCACAACTCCTTTGGGGTAATAATAATAATAACACAAGAATAATTACAGCTAGGGGTGCCTGGGTGGCACAGCGGTTAAGCGTCTGCCTTCGGCTCAGGGCGCGATCCCGGCGTTGTGGGATCGAGCCCCACATCAGGCTCCTCCGCTAGGAGCCTGCTTCTTCCTCTCCCACTCCCCCTGCTTGTGTTCCCTCTCTCGCTGTCTGTCTCTATCTCTGTCGAATAAATAAATAAAATGTTTAAAAAAAAAAGAATAATTACAGCTATCACTGAGAATCTGTTATTTACCACACATTGTCTGCTAGGGACTGAATGTTCTTGTTCCCTTCCAAATTCACATACTGCAACCCTAACCCGCAATGTGATACTTGGAGGTGGAGCCATTGGGAGGTAATTATGGTTAAATCAGGTCATGAGGGTAGGCCTTCATGATGGGATTAATGCCCTTATAAAAGAGGGGATCCCTCTCCCTCCCCTTCCCTTGTCCCTGCCCCTCCCTTTCTTGAATCCACTCAGTCTATGGTAATTTGGTACAGCAAAGCCCAAACTAACTAAGATACTGTCCTAAGCCATTTAATACTCACAGTGAAACAGGTAAGGAAACTAAGGCACAAGAAACATAATTTACTTATGCAAAGTCTCAGAGCTTAAGTAGAAGAGCCAAGATTCAGAGACAGGCATATGTTTACAACCATGAAAAACAGTGCGAAGGGCAGCACATGGGGTCCTAGGTCGGGTTTCACGGAGAATGAGGTAGCAATGCATATGTAAGAGTTTCTTTGGAGAATGCTCTTGGAACCACATGTGTGAGGGAGCATGGAAAGCAGGACTGAGAAGAGGGAGACATTGAACAGCTAGGCAGCCAGAGCAGAAGCCTTAGCCTATGTGATGGGTAGCACTGGAGCTAGGAGGATCCTTTAAAGATGTCCCGAACCGAGGGAAGGACTCCAAGACTATAACCTCCCATCCTCCACTGACCCATTGCTGGATGTGGGCTGTTTGCAGCGATGGGTATGCTCTTGAGTGGGGCAGCACCTTTTAGTTGAGACTGGGCCTGAAGAGAGACATAGCCAGGAGCCGTCAGCGGCCAACACTCCCAGCAGGTGGGAGTAATGAATTCTGTCAGGGAAGGAGTGACCTTAGGGGTACATCACAGCATCACCGGCACCTGGGGCCATAAACTGGGAAAACTGACCAAATCAAAGAGACTAAGGCAAGATGCTCCCTAAGAAATACTGACAGATCTTGTATTCTCAAGGAAGAGAGTAAACCAGGCAAGAAGAGTGATGAGGCTTACTAGGCAGAGGAAACATTATGTGCAAATAACCTGTGAACTGATCAGGAGTCTTTAAATTAAGAAATTTAAAAGGCCAGTGTGACTGCAGCAGAAGGCAAAGTGGTGCCTAGTGTAGAATGGGACCAGATTATGCAGAGCTTTCAGGCAAAGGTAAGGATGTCACCTTTATTCAAAGAACAATGGGAAACTTTTGAATCATTTAAAGACAGTAAGATTGTGTTTCAAAAGATTACTCTGACTCCAGGATGGAGACCAAATGAGAGATGCTTGGGCAAACAGGCAGAAGGCAGAAGGCCAAAGAGATGATGTCTGCTTCTGCAGGGGTAGGGTGACAGGAGAGATGATGTGCATATATTCGGGAGACATCCGAGATTAAAACTTAGAGCACTCAGAGATCGGATAGGAAAGTACAGGAGAAGGAGGTGTTGAAGATGACCCCCAGGACCCTAATCTGTGCGACTGGATGGAAGGACAGTTCTTCTACTGAGAGAGAGCATTGGAAAGAACACACTTCACATAATCGGTGAAGACTGACGGTTCATTGTGGGCAGATGGCTTTACATTCCATAGAAAATGAGTGGGCAACTGGATACGTAGCTCTGAATTGCACCAAAGGCTTAGGTATCAGGTATAGATTTAAGTATTCTGGGTGAAGTTTATAATTAAAGCTGCAGGCATAAAGGAGACCAATGAAGAAGTGTGCAAAGTGAGAAGAGGTCAAAGTAGGAGCCACGAGGAATACCTGGAGGCCCATTCAGGAGGCTGAGTATGTAAAGCTGATATGGAAATAAAGACAGAATGTCAGGAGGAAAGCAAGGTAAGACAGTTTTTAGGGAGAGAGTGTGCATCAGTGTCAAAAACTGTGGAGAAGTCCAGTACAGGTGGAACTGCGAATGCCCGCCGCACTCCGCCACGCTGACATCACTGTGAGCCTCAGCAGAAGTGCTCTGCTGGCGTGATGAGCATGGAAGACCTGTTGGACTGGCGTGAGGACTCAGTAGTTCCAGAGGAAATGAAAACCCCGAATTCAAACTACTCATGCAAGATGAGTGGATTAAAATGCAGCAAAACTCTAGAGAAGACTAGAGTTGAGGAGGAATGTTCCATTTTTGTTTTAAAATCTGGGCACCTTTAGAAACCAGTGGGAAGGGTCTGATTTGTGGGAGAGGTTGGATGTATGAACCAGGACAGGGTTAGTAAGGCACCTCATGGCATAAGGGGAGGGATGGGTGTTCTATGGGTAAACAGGTGGTACAGTCCCTTGGCCTAACGGAAGAGAAAGAGGGAAAAAGAAGCACAAATTAAAGTACGTTCAAATATTTGGGGTCCATATGTGCATGAGCTCTCGTGTGATTTTCTTTGGGAAGGAAAGTAGAGGTGAGGCTGACACCATGGATATTTACTTAACTGGATTGGATTGGATTGGATTGGATTGGATTGGATTGGACTGGATTGAGAAACTGACTCAAATAAAACAAGAAGAATAAATGACAACACTAAAAATGTAGAGAAGTACCCAGAAAAGAACCAAATGAATTGCACCCGGAGAGATCCAAGAAAAGAATGATCAACTCTGAACTGTTTTTCCTACACCTGTTCATAGCTTCTTGGCAAACATTTAACAAACCGGAGGCCCACAGTCTGAGCACACACCAACAAGAGCAAAATCTTACACCATCTTCCCCAATTGGTGTGACTTCTTCTAAAAAACGAAATCAGCATTTCTTAGAGTAGCTAGTTTTGAAAGACATAGGACGAATTGTTCTCTAGAGCCTGTTTAAGAATTTGGAAAAAAAAATAAGGCAATTTAAAAAGCAATAAGCTATTTTACTCAGCAGTCTGGCCATCTAAAAATGCATCCTGCTCTAGCTTTCAACTCTATCTCCTGCCTCTTTGATTTTCATCACTAAGAAATAACATTGCAATGGTTCTCTCCAAATGAATACGTTACTGGCAGTGTCCACGGTGGGAAAGAACAAATCAGAAAATACATATAAGCTTTTCTTATACTTCCTGATGGCTGATTAGCTTAATTTGCACAATTAAAACCACTTACCCTTATCTAAGAACTTAACACAAGAAAACATGCAACAAGCTCAGCCTCTTAGAAAGAAACAAAATTTACAAAATGCACCAGTACTTGCACTCCAAGAATAACTGTTAGCATTAAAAATCTAATCTGGTATTTAATTTGGCATTAATTTCATTCTATGACTACTACAATCACAATGTTTCTCAGTAATAATACTCTCCATTTCCAATTAAATACTGATTCAGAATTTAAGATTGTTATATACGTGAATTGAGAAGTTAAAAATAATGATTACTATTTTCAGATTTCTATGGAAATTTTGAAAAATTTAAAAAACCCTTGGAAATCATTTTTTTAAACCAGAGTAAGCCTAAATAATGTTTAAATAAAATATCTAAAATGCATCCACTAAACACTGTTGTAAATATTTTGGTTCACAGAAAAAAAATTGTAGATAACATCAAATTGAAACAAGCAGGATAAAAATAATAGATTGAGCACACAAAAAGACTTGGATCCCTTCCCAAATTCCATTAAAATGAGAGTAAAGATATTTTTAGACATTGAAACATAAGAACAAAGGAAAAAAGAACAACCATATTTTGGAAGCTGAGAAATAGAACAAATGTTCATTGACATGGCTGACTGGAGAAAGCGGAATCTTTTTTTTTTTTTTTTTAAGATTTTATTTATTTATTTGACAGAGAGAGATGGCCAGTGAGAGAGGGAACACAAGCAGGGGGAGTGGAAGAGGAAGAAGCAGTCTCCTAGCGGAGGAGCCTGATGTGGGGCTCGATCCCAGAACTCCGGGATCACGCCCTGAGCCAAAGGCAGATGCTTAACGACTGAGCCACCCAGGCGCCCGAGAAAGCTGAATCTTAAGTTGGCATTGGGGAAAATGGATACGAAGAGAATTTATACCCTGACTCCCCAAACTGCCAGGACAGGAGCATGAAAGCATCAGGCTGAAGGTAGGAAGATGATTTGAAACTCTGCTGAAGAAAGAGACAGATGCCCAGATCCTCACCACACATTCACAGAAAGCCCGACACTTTACATTTTCTGAGAAGAATGGGAGGCTTACGCAGGAAGAGGAAGACTTACAATCAAAACTATCATTCTCCTGAGAGTGCCCAGAGAAAACAATATAGCCAGGAAATAAGGAAGGTATGAAGAAGGAAACATTCACATGTGGAAGCCTCCCTGCCAAAAAAAGCTTTTACAAATTAAAAATGTGATCAAAAAATTGAGTTTTCTCTTAAGAAGTGGAAAACTCAATAGAAGAGTTGGAAACTTAGTTGAGGCCATCTTCCAGAAATGAAAACAATAGGGAAATATTGAGAAAAATAATTAGAAAATCAGAGGCAGCATCCAGGATGCCTAACATGCAAACAGGAGTGCAAGAGAGAGAGAGAGAGACACCAGAGTAAAGGTACTTGTTCACATATAAACACAAGAGAACGTCCTAGAACTGAAGGACACGTGCTGCCAGATTAAGAGTGCATGACGTGAGAACAAAGGCTCAGACCAAGGTACATTCATCGCAAAATTTCAGAACACAGAGAGAGAAAAAAAAGGGAAGAATCTACACGTTCTCAAACAGGAAAAACAAAACCAAAGATACACCCTTCCCCCAAAATAACACTGGTCACATCCAAAGTTTCAAGGATTCAAATAGATTCCAGCTTGTGAATAACAACACTGGAAGTTAAAAAGCAATAAAACGCCTTTAAAATTATAGATAAAATAAATTCCAACTTATTTTTATGCCCAACTTGCTATTAGTTAATTTAAACTCAGAATACAGGCATTTTTCAGTCTACTTGGTCTCAAAAATTTTACTTTCCACAATTTTTCAGAAGTCTGCTAAAGTCTATCCTGAAGTCTGAGGAAAACCAACATGCTCTGGTTTGCCTGTAATTTTCCCGTTTTTAGCACTTAAAGTCCTGCATCTCTGAAAATCCCTCACTCCCAGACAACTCAGGACAAGTGGTAATCCTACTTTAGATTTATGATGAAAGAGATTAAAAGCAATTCTCAAAAAGATCAAATTTATCCTTTAGTAGCTTACTGCCCAACCCTAATTAAATCCAAGTTTTTAAGGGAAAACAAAGCAATAAAAAACGTAAAATCTCACAATGTCCTACAGCCAATAAAAATTAATAGACAAGAAAATAGCAGGAAAATGTGATCTGTACCAGCGGGGGGGGGGCGGGGGATGAATCGACAGAAACACATCAGAAATGACAGAGAGCATTAAAACACCTTTTATAAGTATCTTTAATAAGATTGAGGATTTAAAGAAAAACATAAAAATAATATATCATTCTTATAAAAATAAGAACCAAGTGGGAATTTTAGAGATGAACAATGCAAGATCTGAAATGAGTATTTCACTCAATGGATTTCACAGCAGATCAGACACTTGAGAAAGAAAAGTTCAGTGAACTTGAAGCTATGGCAACAGACGCTACCCAAAGCCTTAAAATGTTCTTGCAGCCTTCCCTGGTGCTCTCAGGAAACCCGAGTCATCACATAAGAAGTCAAGACGTTCTGCTGGGACGTCACATGAAGAAACTTCATACAGATGCTCCATGGAGAGAAAAAGCCGGTACACTCTATGAAGTGGTGAGAAACCTAGTTGTCCTAGCATCTCAGTCAACCCTTCAGTGAATCCAACCTCAGCTACCATGTGACCACAATAACATAGGAAATCCCAAGGCTGAGCTACAGAACTGCCAGTTGAACCCAATCAACCCACACAACTGGGAGAGAGAATAACACAGTGACTGTTTCAAGCCACTTAGAAAAATGGGAGAAATGTATAGATCAAGGGGAATTTTCCAACTTCTTGGAGATACCTGGATAGTAAAGCATAAGCGGCCACAGCCAATAACGATTTGTCATTGAAACATGTGACCATTACGTGCAGCCTTACTTTTCAGCTTGCTCTCAATCCAACCAATGCTGTCTTACCATTAAGCTAACCTCAACCTTCCCTATTACCCCCTCCCCGACCTTCTCTCTGAAATATACTTCCCAACTCTTCTATAACTAAGAGAACCTCTTCCAGTGTTTCTGCCAGTGATCATTTAATCACTACCTCCAGAAACAAAGAATGTGTGTTTGATAGGCTGGGGCAGGAGGTTGAGGGGGATTCCACTGGCACTGCCCACATATTGGAAAAGGGCAGGGGAAGGAAGACACCCTCTTGTGGCCTAGGTGTAGGAGGGAAGAGGGAAGAAAAGTACACTGTTTCAGGGTTGGGAAGTAAGAAGAGTAAACTCAAGGCTGGGTACTAATGAAGCAGAGATGTGTGCCTAGAAGACCACAGCTAGGTGACTTGGAATATGAAGGATTCCTTCATCCTTGAGTATAGAATGGAAACCTATAATACAACATTTCTATATTTCAGTTATATTTTGAGTTAAATTGGATTTTGGAGGCCCAACCACCATTTTTAGCATCTGTTTCCATAGGAAATGTGTTTCATATTAAAACAATCAATTAATGATCCGATTCTTTGAAGCTCACATTTATAACATCACAAAGCTCAGTCATTCATCAGCCAGACTGCAAAAGTTCACTCTTACACATAACCAGTTTTTCATAAATCAGGGTTAAATCAGACTGGTAAAGATGGCTCATAACTCTTCAACATATCTCTCCCTGCTTAGTACCTCCTTGTTGCCACTGTTCCAATATATTGCTATTGCTTTTCTCATTCATGGCTTATCTCCCTGTATAGGATATAAGCACAGTGACAGCAAGGATCATGACTCATACTCCTCCAGATCCTTTTAGGATAGGTCTGGCATTTCATAGGCTATCCCTACACTTAGAGTTTAATTGGATTTATTTCACCAATTAATATCATATGGCGGTGCAAAACCAGAGTTCCTTGTGGTTCCTCCTCAAAATACCCACGCACATACACCACATGCTTGAGATAGCTCACTTCTGAATGGGCCAAAATGCACTGTAGCCTCTGAAAAGTAAGGAAACCCTGGGTGGCCCCAACTCCAGAACTTGTCCCTGCCATAAACCAGGATACCTGGGACCACACTGGACCCACACCACTGAGAACATATCAGAGCCCCTTCATGACCTGGAAAAACATTAAAGCCCAATAAACCACAGCAGTAAGTATGGCAACGCCAGCAATTAGCTGGTATAAACTAGGAGCTATCTGAAGAAAAAGGTAGATAAGAATTAGTGTCATCTTCTAGGGCAGACTACAGGAGTCTCCTGGTTTCAAGAACCCAGACAGGCTGGGAGAGTACTAAGTCTGCAAAGAGAGCCTGAGAGTCAACTGTTACAAGTGGGGCAGGAAGAGCCTTGGAGAATCTGGACATGCGGGAAGCCCACTGGGGACTTCCAGGCACTGTCCGTGGAACATGCTCTGGGCAGAACTCCTTTTTTCAGAAGTTCTACAGGGACACTGCCAGAGAAAAGAGACAGCTCCATAAATTCTCACTTCAACTGTCCTTGTATCTTTGATTTTTAGTGCTCAGCACGTCACCCTCATCTGTGCTTTGCTCACTGCTTCACCTGCTCTCAATCCTGTTTATGTTTTATTTTACCCACTGGATACTCAGCACTAGTTTTTGCTTCCCACTAATCACAGTTGCCAGCCATTGACTGAATAGGATACCGCAGATAAGAAGGGAAAGGAGAATGATCTAGCAGGGACGTTATAGCGTGAAGCTGCCAAGAACAGCAGAGGACGAGGAGCCTGGCAGTTGCACCTTCTGAGAAATTCATCAGATGGCATCTGAAGAGATCTACAGATTTACAGCTTCATGGTTATTTTAAAAGAATATACCACATATCTGAAACCCAAAATGCATGCTTCATAGCATGCACCTTACCCTGAATCAAAAGTTAAAGACACTATAAACATACAAAAGCAAGGCTAAGATAGAGCTGCATGCCAAACATGAAGAGTAAGAGGAGCGAGATCTTTGTAAATGGTCCTCTGTACTTGGAGTGGTGGAATGATCCAGTATCTACTCACTGGGTGGGAGAAAGGCCGGTTATGGCACAGGGTGCTCTCTGAATTGAGTTTATAAAAACACATTCGATAGGTACGATTATGAAACATCAACATGATTATTTATGTCTGAGGTGGGAGCATCTGTGGGGATTTAGGGATATTCCATACACACCCAGAAGAGTTGCCAAGAATATAACTTACAGTTCAAGTCTTGAGTATGGTAAAAGGGTATTACTTGAAGTTGAATTGCAACCAGAAGTTATCGTGTCTGGAGTACATATTTTTTTCACTCAGGGCCAATTCTGTATGAGAGACACTGACTGCCAGAGAGCATGTGCAAAAAAGATGATGGTCCCTTTCCAAACTTTTCACATCAACTACTCTTTGCTCACCCTTCGCCACATCCCTCATTCTCTCATCCGGCCCGTGAACGTATTTACTGAGATAGGGATGCCCAATTGATTAGAACTGTCTCCAGGTCACTTGGAAATCAAGGGCTCAGAGCACTGCTGGAAGGGGAGCTAAGGAACTCATAAATCACCTGGGTAGCACAGGATCAATGCTACAACTGAAGCGCATAATCTACTGGGACACAGACAAGGAAGAGACAGCTTCCTGCTGGTGGAGCAGGGAGGGCTCCAGGCACTTCCTCTGGACCTTGACCTCCTGCAGGGATATTAATAGGTAGACTTAACCATCAAAAACTATTAATTACTGAATTAATTTTTGAACAGTTGAAGAAACTAGATACAGTCTGTTAGGAGAAGAGAAAATGAATGGAAAACCTTAGAACTGTCTTCAATATTTGAAGGATTGCCAAGTTGAGAAGGATGAATATTGTGTTGAGTTCTCATACAGAGAAAAACCAGGATGTGCCAAGGGAAGAATTCAAGGAAACAAACTTGAGCTCCACAACATAAATACATTTCTAACAATTTAGGAATGAAGCACATTTGGTTAAAAAGTCTATCTTTCCTTCAAAAATCAACATGGAGCAGAGAGACCAATACAAAAAGCATATTCTCACATAAACAGTCACCTCACCTAGACAATTCCTGGAAAACATGAAATGTTAAATACGTTTTTGTAAACATGTTAATTATAAATGTTAAAGACAAATGTCCCATTAAAATATAGAAGTGCCTTATGGTAGCGCCCCCCCCCATAAGCAAGTGAGTCTTGTAGGAAAGAAACTCAGCCAAAAGTTATTTGTAGAAGCACTGATCAATTATGAAATCCCACAGCAGAATAATAACAGGAAAAGTGAATTCAGATGAGTAACAAATATGTCATCAACCACTTTGATGACAAATTCAGTGTAAATACATTAAGCAGCATGAAAGAACCCAAAGAAAGCATCTGACACATTTTGATGTCCCTGCTGGCACATACATTCTTCAGAACTCTCTAAAGACCTGTTTCTCCATAACCAGGTTAAGTATCATCGACAGGTATATTTCATAAGTATGGGAAAGGCATTGAGATTTACAAAAAACACAGTGGATCTTATTCCTTATGTCACAGTGGAGCTGTGATATATTCCAAGGGCAGACACTCACTCTAATCATTTGAAACAAAGGGACAGACTCATTCATCCAACTAATCAATATGAATTCCCTGGTCCAGAAAAGAAGTATAAATCAGCAGCTGCTCCATGGTCAGTTTTCTCATCCACCCCTCCTCCTTGCCAAAGGAAGGGGAAAAGTGGAACATGTGTCAGCAGGAAAATGACTCGGGCTTTTATATCGACAGACATAGCCACTGGGCTGCAAATTCTCCATGGCAGTTGTGCTCAGATCAATGATGTTGAAGGTAAGGAAGGGGAGTTTTGTGGGCCTTGGGTATGTATTACTTTTGCCTAATCACAGTTTGTGTATTGCAGAAGATGCTGTTGTTTGTTAGGGAATGTGGAAGAAAAGAAAAACCACGCCAAGTTTGCCTCCACCCATCTAGCAAGATGCACATTCACTTGAAAGAAGTATTTGGCTTTTATCTTGTTGTGTTTAAAGTTGACCAATCACTGTATTTTTGAGGAACACAGATAGTAATCAGGCACAGTATGGAGTTTCTGCTGTCTTCCCCATTATAACTGCTCCCGATCCCTCAGAGTCAGCAAGTGACTTCATGACTTGATTATGGTAACTTGGCCTGCTGGAGACTACAGCACAGCTTGCCACTCCGCCTCCCCCCGGCTTCCTTCCTGCGTGTGCGTACTCATACATCATGCACCCTTAGCAGCCTGTCTACTCCTCAGTCATAGCACTGACCCATGGAATATATTTGAAGATATAATAACTCCTTTTTCTAGCTCACCAGGCCATGGGCTTTGTAAATGCAGGAATAGACTTCTTTCACCTTGTGAGGGACCCTGAGATGTGTTGCCCAGATCACCCTGCAAAGGAAGGCTCATTGCCCCAGCTGCTGGGGGTGCTGTCAGCCTCAGCTGCAGGGCTGCCTCACCCAAGATCCTGCGCCTTTCTGGGGTGGCCTATAAATATGCAGGAGTTTAAAGTCTTGGCCCTCTAGGCCCAACTTGGGACAATTCTGAATGGTACATTCAAGCCCTAAAGCACACCCACCCCCAGGCTCAGGCAAGAGTGATGTTGGGCCTGGGCTGTAGCTCAAATTCCCTAACTCCTAATTGCCCCTCCCTTCAACAAGCATTGGTCCCAAGGTCTCTCCTTATTAAGCATCCTGCTTACTAAACTCTGTCTGAGTCTGCTTCCCAAATAACTCAACCTAAGACAACCCCTGTATTTTCTTATTCTTTAACTGCGTCTGGGTCTATGTTTCTTAAACTAAGGGGGAAACTTTATAGAAATATTTCATGGCAAAATGACAGAACAACATAAACTCATCTAAACTCATCTAGGGACTGACCCCACATGGCACTTTTTCAATACAAATGGAAATACCTGGGTGAGGGATCAGTTCACTGAGGAAGAATTAAATGATCCTTACCCTTAAATGTATTCTCTGGGATCTCATGGGGAGAGCATTATTACATGTGAGGGCAGCTCTAATTACAAGAAATAATTGCAGGTGAATACAAGGCAGTTCCCCACCTCAGATGATAAATTACACCGTGAGACAAGGACACCCTGTGCGAACCGCTAATGCTTTCATCTCCCTGACACTGCAAGGAAATGTCAAGTCCAAAAAAATAAACCCGAGGAAAAGCACATCTGACAGATACCTGCTCAGAGCTAGTTATTCCATCTTCCATGAGTTGAAATCAGTAAACATGTACCATAGGTTTAATACCCGCAGATATACTTATTTGCTAATAGCCAGTAAAACCCTCTAAGATAAGAGCGTGAAAAAGTTGTAAGGTGATAAAACAGGGAAAGCATCTTTCCTAAATTCTACATAACTTGAGGGCATATTCCAGATCTGAGCCTGACTGGTCAAGTCCATTTTCTATAATTCCTTGTGACAGATGAATTCTCATTGTTAGTTATTTTTAATTCCATTAGTCTTCAAGACACACTAGAATCACCTGGAGATCTTCAAAAATACTGATGCCAGAATCCAGTCTCAAAGATTATGACTTAATCAGGCTGGGCAGAGGCCAGAAAATCCAGATTTTTTTAAAGCTGTCTAGGCCATCCTAATGAACAGTCAAGGCTGGAGAACTGTCACTTCGTGGGCACTTAGGATGCTATTGCTCATCCTTCCCCTGAAATCTCACTGATTCGGGTAATGTGTGTTGCCGTTAGAGGTGGCTTACAACTCCTCCCAGCTACCTAGCAGCGTCTGATGTTTTGCCTTCTCTGGTTCCAGTGATGTCACCCTAAGCCAGTGCTCTGTAGTCCTGGGCAGGGCTCCTGCTGCATGGGCTCCCTCGCAAGTGCCACTGTCCCCAAGGCCCCCATTACTATGTAAAACCTCCCAAGAATTGTCAGCATAGCCTCCAAGTCCTGGTACCTAATATCCCACACAGATCTTGTTTGAAAACGGTCTTTTGAGTCCCTGAGACAAACTGGTATTCAAATATTCAGAACAAATCCCATGGCATTCCCAAATCCCTCCTCATTATCCTCCAAACCTATTTGAAAACAGAGCCTGTATTTCACTATAAATTTCCTCTCCATTTTGATGAGTCCCCAGTTAACTCTTGTCTTCTCAACTTCTCATTTCTCTTTATTCTTCCTACCCATTTTATGGATACCCATACCCCTCATTTTCTAATCTCAAGAGCAATTCTGCTTCTGTAAGTTTGTCCTATAGAAATGCACATTATGTTATATATTCAATGATGCTCGCATGCAACATTATTGGCACTAGCAAATAATTAGCAAATACCTAAGTGTCTCTCAATAAAGCAGTGGTTAGTAACTCCAAGGTATCCCCATCCTATGCAGTGTTAATAGTATTAAAAGGAAGGTGTATCTGTTTGTATTTATATGGAAAATCTCTGATAGATATTTTTAAATAAAAAGACAGCAAGTTGCAAAATATTAAAAATGTAAAAAATTAGTCTAGAAACTAGTATAATGTTCGTCAACCGCACTTAGATTAGCTGTCTATACAGAAGTAAGGCACACATTTAAACACACGCACACATAGAAACACAGACAGAGATGTACTAAAAAGGAGATATGGAAGGACCCTCCAGACTACTGAAAGTGACTAGATGTAGGGAGGACTTTAGAATTGAGAGTGGGGTGGGATGAATGAAAATTTACAATTTTTTTATTCTAATATGTTAGTCACCACACAGTACTACATTAGTTTTTGATGTAGTGTTCCATGCTTCATTGTTTGTGTATAACACCCAGAGCTCATTGCAGTACCTGCCCTCCTTAATACACTTTTCATGATGTCTCTAATCCCTGCCTTCTTTGCATATACTTTCAGATTGTTTCTGGAATCGCTTTAAAATTAAATGAGGGGCACCTAGGTGGCTCAGTCAGTTAAGCAACCAACTCTTGATTTCGGCTCAGGTCATCATCTCAGGGTTGTGAGATCTCAAGCCCTGCATCATAGGGCTCCATACTGGGTGTGGAGCCTGCTTCAGATTCTCTCTTTCTCTCTCTCTCTCTCTCTCCCTCCGCCCCTCCCCCCACCTATCTAAAAAAAAAGAAGAAAAAAATTAAATAAGAAAATTACCCACCAGATTATAGTAATTAAGTGATTGGTAAACTTGGCAAAATATTCAATGCAATGGTGGGGGTGGGCATCAGAAGACAATGGGTGATGAGGAGATCACCTCTAAATTTTTTGTTGCATTTTTATTATCTTTATTATAATATATAACTTTATTATAATAAATCTATTGTCACACACCCAAAGGTAGATCCAGGTTTTATAGAACATGAAGCTTATATAATTGGGGGATCTCTCTTTAAGAAAAACAACAGAAAATTATTAACATAAAACTATACCAGAATAAAAAATCACACTATCAAAAAAGCAGAAAATATTCACAAAAATATTTTATTATTTATCTGGCACACCTTCAATAATAATTTTCCAGATACTAGCATCTAGCTCTGGGTATTTCATATGCCTTTCTTCTCCCACTTCTTATAGTGCCCAGAGCCACAGAATGCAGTTATATGACCAGAGATTTTCTGGTCCTGGGCTTTCATGTCTTATGCAAGGTGGGTCAGCACAGCGGGACGATAAGAATATTCCTGAAAGACTTTTCTATACTGGTATGACTAGCAATGATTTATCTCTGCATGGAAGTGACTACAAATGGTACAAGATATTATAATAACCCATAACCAAATATAACTCAAAATCAATTTCTCTTTAGTCAGATTCCCCATATCCCTGTGATCCTTCCAGCACTCTCTGACAGGACGAGAAGCGTGACAGTGAGTGAGATGAGTCTTTGTGTGTGTGTGATCAAGAACAGGGCTGAGAAGTTATCATGATGGGGGAGGTGGCCAGGAATATATGTGAAAGACTAAAACGAGGAAAAACGGTAGCAGGACATTTTGTCCAGGGCCCCCTTCCAAGCTGAGTGTGAAAATAACCCATCTACACTAGTTGTATCATAAATCTCTTCCAGCAGTTCAGCAGCTGGAATATTTCAAGATACTACAATTCCAACCATCTCCCCTCTGTTAAGATCTGACGGCATCACTCTCTGCCTGAAAACCTGTGACAGGTCCTAACTGCTCTAGAATCAAGTCCTGATTCCAAAGCTTGATACTCAAGGTTTTCTAACTGGTCCATTCCCAAATTTCACATCTCTTCATTCACACCCACGGTGTTCCCATGCTAGCCACACCCGCCTACCTGAGAAATCATTCTCCAGACGAGATACCCTTCCAAATCCAACTGACTTTCTAGAAAATGTGTCCTTTACGTTCCTTTGGTTAAAAACAAAACAAAACAAAACAAAACCTTACTTACCCTATAAGACTCAAGTCAAATAAAATTCTGCCACCTATGTAAAGCAGAGCACATTCTATCTCATTGGAATTCATTGCTTCCTCTTCAGTCTCCCAAGGCATTTTGCATAGGATTCTATTATTACACATAGCATAACACACGGCAGAGTCAGGCTTGGAGTTGTAATTGCACCCATGTGGACTATATGGGACCCAAGTGGATCTTATTGATCTCCGACCCGCATGCATGGAGCAAGCGATCAATAAATCTTCGTAGACTTGAATTAGGCTGGATAATTGCAAAATTATGTCACTGAAAGTCAGTCTTGTTAGAAAACCTGTGAAATGCCAAGTGTGGCCTTTACTGAAGGTTGTATAAGAGAATTACTAAGCAGCTATTGTACCCTAGTGCTAAAGGATATTTCTTTGGGAAAAAAAAATTGAAATCATGACCGCCATACAAATATTAAATGAACACCTGAGATTTTAACTTATTAATTAATGAGGGCACCAGTCAAAAGTTAAAATTTGCTGAAAGAATTCTGAGAAGACAAACATATACGGGCCATCAGGAATGCTGAAATGAATTTACAAACAGATATAAAACTGGTGAATAGCCACAAGGCAACAATCAATCGTATGGCAACAGACAAAATTTATTTACATTTTTATAGACAATAATCATTGGCATTACTATCAGTTTTCTACAATTTACAGAGTTGTAAAATAGCTCAAAGCCAGTGAAAGACACAGATAACCTGGAAAAGTGTACCAGAAAGGACATCCATTTATCATTTTTGCTCATTTCAGAGTCTGTCACACTTCCTAACAGCCTCCCTCCCATGATCATAATAATTTAAAAGATTATTCTTGATCACAGAAAAGGCAGGTCTCATTAGGATTGGCCAGCAGCTCACTACATTTTAATTGCCTCTTTACTTGTCCATCACCTCCATTAAAATGTCAACTTCCCAAGGAAAAAAACCAAACCTGTCTTTGCTTTAAATATTAATTCCTGCTCCAATAAATTAACAGTTTCTTTGTTTTTACGATAATATTTTGGTCGAGTAAAGCCATCATAATGTGTTTTTCCCCCTCAGGTAGAATATTTGTGAACTGTGGAAGCTAACAATATTTCTTTCCCAAGTATGTCTTTATCTTGAAAAATGAGGTCTTCAGTATTAGGGAGTAATGACCTAGTTTGCTGTATTGTTTAATATCAATGCGCTCAAGCACTAAAGAGCATATAACAGTCCTGATATGCCTGTTGAAAGAAATATCACGCAACTAAATCCAGCTTTACCATTTGGTCTAAAAGAATTCCAACCATAGTAATACCACTGTTTATGAACTTTGTTAGCAGTTTCCTACCCCTACTTATAAAAAGACCAATGTAGAGACCCAATTAAGAGATGCTCACTGTGTTTCTATAAAAGATTCAACATATAAATGGATTCTGCACTTGAAAAAAAAACATCGTTATGTGTAATTATAACAGAAAACACTGAAAAACTTTTAAATGCCCAACCAAAGGGATATAGTTTTGGAAAAGGTGATTCATTAATAACATGTATTGTCATGTAGTTATTTTTAAATGATCATTTTGAAAACGATGCTTCCAAAAGAAAAAATATATGATCCATTAAAATGAAATAGAACATAAAAGATTTATATCTACTGAAAAATATATAATCATTGGAACAAGGCTCAAACAGTAATGATGCATATTGAAAAGAATTGAATTATAGGACACATTTTCTATTTTTGACATTTCCTTTGTGTAGTTACATCAATGTGTTAGACATTTTTAAAAAAGAAAGGAAGGAAGAAAGAAGTGGTGTTTTATAAAATCTCTTCAGTAGCCTGTGATTTGGGTCCTTGTAATAGAGTAAAGTAAAGGGTTTCATTATGCTTTGTTTTGCTAACAGACGTCTGATGTCCTTCTCCTGGTGTGATTTTCATTATAGCTATTTTCAAAGTGCTTGAATTGGGATTAGTTACTTAGTAAGAGGCTTCTTGTTCTTTTAGTCACTAACACGATTTTTATATGGCCTGAAATGCAGAATTCATCACTTTTTTGAGTTCTTTCAAGGGCTAGGACACCATGACCTTGAAAAGCCCAGAAGAGGAAGACAGACTACAATGATACCACTATTCAGGCAAGAGGTCTTGGATTTATCATGAGCCCTCCAACACTTTCACAGGGCCCAGGATCTAAATAGACTGACGTGACTTTACCATGCTTGGTTTTAGGAGTGATAATACGAGACTGAAATCTTGCTCACTGGACTTATTTGTGGAAGTTGGCAGCTGCAGGAAACAAGCCATGGGGCAGTGCTGTGTTCATATTAAAATCAGCTAACAGAAATCAACCCACTGGTCAAAGGACATTTTGTGACAAAAGGAATATTCCAAAACATTTATATTCTGTGAAATGTATGAACAGCTGTTTCAGGCATCCGTAACACACTCTGGGTGAAGCAAGTACCTATGATGTAATAAATAATAGTTCATATTTATAAATTCCCTTCATGGTGGATAAATGTATATGTTCATTCCCATTCCCTCACCTCCTCTCATGTTCCAGATAAAAAGCTAAACTAAACTTCTTGTCTGAATGAAGGAGTTTAAAAACGGGGGTGCTTTTGAATGTGTCATCTTTACTTAAAAATACTATATGAATATTATGTGCATAAAATATCATATTAATTAGGCCTGGGGATTCATGTGTGTATTGGGGGAAAGCTTGTATTCACCCCTTAGAAGCAGATGGATGCTCTCAACCAACCAAGTTTTGGTTTAGATGCTGAGACTGAGGATGCCTCACACTCACCAACATGGTATGGATAGTTACTGCTCACAAAATGAAGCGCTTTGTGGGCTGCCAAACACGGCTAAGAATGCCTTGAGAGCACAGAGAAAAAAGAATGGCTTGGGTTTGGGGGCTGTTTATGGGATGGTGTGAGGGCTCCTGCCTTTGGGCCAAAGCTTCCACTGTTTGAACTTCACCCTGATGCCAAAGGAGGAGAATCTGGGCTTTCTTATCATGCTTCCCAAATATGGGGCAAAAGGGAAAGAAGAATGATGGGGATTAAAAGCTGTCTGTACTCAAACATCAAAAATGGAGTCAGACTGTTTATATTCAAAATATTCCTTACCACTCCTATTAAAAACTCTTATACCCCTAAACTGTTCCCTTCAAAGACACTTACCCCCTCCAAATTATAAATTGGAATTTATAATCTAGTATGAAGAACAATAAGCAAGCCAATAATTAAAATTACAGAGAAAGAGCAAGAGTCAATAATATGCATAGGTAAGCAGTGGGAGCAGATAAGAGGAAAGTATGAGTGGGACTGGGGAAGATGAGGCTGGAACCATTTTGTGAAGAAGTGGAAGGCACTAAGAAAGATAAGACATTTCTGACCATGGAAATAGGATGTGTAAGGGCATGGAAGAGAGACCATGACCCACTGAGGACATTTTCAAGAGATGAGGTGTGGCTACAGTGTAAAAGAGTACTATGAAAGGAGGCTGGAACTTTCCATCCAGAGTAGGTCAGGAATAACCATGCAAATAATATTCTAGAAAAAAAAGTGTATCATTAAAGGATTTTAAATTTAAAAAGCAACAAGATCACATTCGCATTTTAGAGAAACCACCTGGCAGCCAATTGAGATGGAGACCAGACTGGAAGCAAGGATATTTATGCAAAGATTTTGCACTGAAGCAAGAATGAGCTGAAAAAAAAAAAAAAGATCTAGAATAGTCCACGGTGTGGAAGGTGGACAGGTGCATGAGGGATTTCAAAGACTTAGCTAAGCCTCAGGACTTGGCGGGTGACTGCATGGCTGTGAAGGACAGAGAGATACAGAGTGACTCCCAGCCTTCTGACTTGGGTGTGGAGGCAGAAATAAATGTTTTTAAGAAGTGGAGAATGAGTTGTCTGTGTGACTTCCAGGTGATATCCAAAAAGCAAGAAAGGGAATAAGAGTGGAGAGGGTGACACCAAACCACTCTGGGAGAAGACAGGATGAGGTCCCTTTCCCTTCCAAAAGTACAAAAAGATATCAATAACATCACAAAATAAAAACATTGTTCCTCAGGACCATGCTACACTAAAGAGCCTTTGCCTGGGGGCGGGGGGAGGGAGTTGAGAGCCAAGTGTATCTGATTCTATTTCATAAAAGTATATGTTAAGAACCAGCTTATATTCTTGCCTTTCCTGAAAAAGTTTTTTTTCACATAATTTTAGTGATGTCATTCCTGGTAGAATGTAGAAAATCATGTCAGGAAAAGTCAGAAACTAAAAGTTTGAGCCATGCACAATTATTCCTTGTTGCTTAATTGAAAATGCAGCACAAGTGCAAAGTTGTAAGTGCAAATAGCTTCAAAGGGCACACAAGCAAAGGTAGGTCACCCCCCCCCACTTCAGAATGCCAAGTCTCCTCTCGAGACAGAACGACGATTGTCAGTTTCTTGTGCATTTTCCCAGAAATCTGAACCGCTTCACTGTGAACATAGCAACTGGCTTTCTACCTAATCTTTCAAAAGGATTTACTATCAAGAAGTCTATTTTCCAGTTTCAAGACCCACAGAGCCAGAACTGTCCCATAAGTAAATTAAGCAGCTGAGGAATAGATCAAAGTAACCAATGACTCTTAGGCCCAGTTGAGTCAGTTTTTATAGGTTGAATGATTTATTATCTGCTCTTTTCTCCGGCAAAGTTTCTGTTTCTTCCATCAGGACTGTGGCTCCAAGTGACCACCGGTCTCCCCACAGAGCTCTGAAAATTGTCTCACCTTGGAGCCAGCGAGCAACAGCGCTACATAACTGGGAATAATCTGGCAAGAGGGATGCGTTAGTTGGGGTGAAGACTAGATGCCAGGAGGAAATGCTTTGGGAGATGCTTTTAGTTTCTTCTATTTCAGAAACAAAAGATTCAAGGAAATAAATCTCGATCACAAAATGCTTCAATCCTGAAATGTCTTATGAAGTTGTTATCCTATGATCCTTTTAGATACGAGATGCTTGGATAAAGCACAAAATGTTTAAATAACTTTTTTCTGATTATAAAAGGTGTTGAGGTATATTATAGAAAATGTGAAAAGCCCAGGAAAATAGAGAGAATGTTAAAATACATTATGCCACCATCCAAAGATCACTATTGTTATGATCCTTCTAGCTACATTCCATCTACACACATTACAGTTGTGCTTACAATCTTTTGAGTTTTTTCCTCCGATATACTAAATTCCTACCGACTCAAATCAAAAGAAGTAACTCATTCAAATGGGTTCTTTGTGTCTTTGTCCCCAAGCAGGGAGCCAGCTGTTTTGGCAGGTGTGGGAACGAGGCAGAGTCCCATGGCAGCAGGTGTCTACGACATCCTCCCTCCATACCCGTTGCCTCCTCCGGCGGGGCCGTGAGCAACAGAAACTATTCTAAAACCCCACTCTGTGGAAGGTAGAGATTAAGCAAAAATGATCTGCACCTGGGAGGAAGATTTTTTTTGTTTCTTTTAGGAATCTCTTTAAATAGTGGTTAAAATAGATTTGCTTGGGAGTTCTGTTGGTTCAGCTTTAGCACAAGGAGAGAGCGCGAAGGTAACTAGGGAAGATTATCTGTGCCTATTTGTTTAATACCAGGCTGGCTCCAAGTTCCCCAGAGTCCAGATTGTTTTTCTCCCATAGTTAAAAAAATAAATAAATAAAAAAGGTTACAGGGAGCGGGAAAGAGCACACAGAGGCTGATACGGTCAGAAATCTTCCAGTGACAATTTTTTATTCCATATATTTACAGAATATATGTGTATATATATATATTGCACATATATACACATAAATATATATATTTATATTCTATAACTTAAAGCGACTTTTAAAATATAGTTTCTGATGGAAGTTGGGTATTTCTCATTGCCTTAAAGGATACTGAATACTGTTCCAATATACTCTAACTCAATTAATGATTCATAGAGTATGAATCAATATAGGAAATCAAGTTACATGGTTAACCTAGAACATACCATCAAATGTTCTAACCACATTATATCCTTATGATTAAATACAGTCAGTAGTTTTAACTGTTTTTACATCAGCAGACACTGTTGTATTGCTACCTTTTTTCAAAGTGACGATTGATATTACTGAACATCAGGCAAAAACAAGTGTATATGCCAATCAGAGGAGCAAGTATGAAGGGGGAATTCTGCTAAAGACAGTTGTAGCATAGCAAAATGAGTAACAACATATTTTCCACCTAAGAATAAGCATTGCTTATCATCTCAAAATGGAAAACATCTTTGTTAATCATATACTCTCATCTATTATAGGATAACATGTCAAGAAAGTTGATTTTACCACCACCTTTCCTAATTTACGCTAATGTTGAGAAATCTTTACTGACAATAAGCTTTCCTACAAATGAAAAATTAATTCATCATTTTGGATGTGCTTGGTTTTATTTCTGTTCTTGGCTCAAGTCTAAGGATCTAGCATGGTAATCTCCTGGTTTTGGAGGAAAATCAGAAGCCTACAGAATAACATTGGACAGTCCACCCAGTAAATGGAAGATCCATTTAGGCCTTAAAAAAAAAAAAACTAATTAAGCATAATACCTGGACTATTACACCTGCTCCCTTAACCAGGTAAACTGAATAGGGTGCCAGGTCTTTCTGACCAGACACAACTTTTCAAGCATAAATCCAATGGGCACTTGTAAACCTCAGTATCCTTCACGTATGCCTTGTATCTCCTAGAATGTACATTCTGCACTCTAAGAAACCATCACGGTCCAGTGAGGAAGACAAACAACTGAAATCTAATGGATTCACTTTGTTGTCAACCAGCCACACCCAAGCACTCTGATTCAAACTGGAATTTACAATTACCATAATCCCTAGGGGCTTTCCAGTTTGGCTCCCATTAATCCACATCCTCTTTAATCCTACACATCCTCACTTGCTCCTTCTGATTGTATATTTTCAGAAAAACTAACACATGGACATTTTTAAAAAACAAATAGTTAAAAAGAAAAATTCAAGCAACAGAAAAATGTATGTGGGGGGCGCCTGGGTGGCACAGCGGTTAAGCGTCTGCCTTCGGCTCAGGGCGTGATCCCGGCGATCTGGGATCGAGCCCCACATCAGGCTCTTCTGCTATGAGCCTGCTTCTTCCTCTCACACTCCCCCTGCTTGTGTTCCCTCTCTCGTTGGCTGTCTCTATCTCTGTCGAATAAATAAATAAAAATATAAAAAAAAAAAAAAAAAAAAAAAAGAAAAATGTATGTGGGACAAGGGAAGTATTAGTTGCTGTCCGGATCCCAAGTCCCTCAGGCCCTCCTTATAGCAACCACTGTCACCATATTTGCATCTCCTTCCAGAAATAGTCCCAGATATATATGCATACAAGTGTGTTTATATAAATGTGTAGCTCTTTTGATTTTTTTTTCCCACAAAATGGGAGCCTACTATACATATTGCTTTTCCTTTGTCTGCGTAGTACAGTTAACATAAAGATCTAAGTGGAGGATACTACTATATGTGTCTCTATTATACTCTTACAAGCAACCGATGGATTATTCAAGCTTGTCAAGATCATTTTCACCTAAAAAATCATAAAAGTATCACTTATGTCCTCATCCAGATGTTGAGGAAGAACGGACCAAGGACAGCCTGTAGTACTCCCCTTCCCACTCTCCCCTCCCTAACATACTAATTCACTCTCACTGGGCTATGAACCCTCTTAATAGTATTGTTATCCTGCCCAGACTTTTTCATCTCAACACCCTGAGATGTCAGAAGCTCCTGAAACGTGAACATATGCAGGGCCATTTCCTCAGTTATCTGGAGTCATTATTTCTGTTGATTTTCCCCCTATTCCTTCAGACAGAGAGAAAAAAAGATCTTAATAACTTCGCTTTCTTGTATACGAAATGCTGGGTGCAGTAAGTCTTTACTTAATGGGAACACTGAGAACAGCAACAAAATAAAAATAGTGATAAAAGTTAAAAACTATGAGCCAAGGTAGCCAGATTATCGTGGACCACAGATTCTGATTTCTCTCAGTGGACTTCCAAACTGCTTCAAGTTCAAAGACACATTGTGGCACTGCATACGTGTGTGTGACAAAAAAGGCTATTGCTGTGAGTTAGAACAGCACAGTGGTCAAGTGCATCTCTGCAGGGATTCCCTCCATCCACCCATCTAGAACACTAACCTCTCCAACATCTAGAGATCGAGCTCTCCTGCATGAGAACTCAATGATACAAAGCATAATGAACACATTCAATGGGCCTCAGCACTTTTTGCTGCTCCACAGTTTTTCCAGGGCATATGTACCATATGTTTTCCCTTTCTCTAAGCTTCTACTTTTGGTTCCTCCTGAAGGCATATCTCATTTACTATTGTTGGCATATGTGTCTATGCTTTCAGTAAGTGAATAACCCACTGAAAACAACTGCATTAACCATCATCCCAAGCTTTATGCTGAGTTGTATATATGATAACCATCGGAAAGCAGCAATACTTAGTCTAGGGACAACTTCACATGATACATACTTTATTTGAAAGAACATATACTCAGACCACTTGGGAGAAGATATGAATACAAAATTGAGCCACATATGGTTCCAAAACTGAAAACAGAGTTTATCACAGATGAGATAGGTATTCAATCACTGGTGAAACTGTAAGGTTTTATTTATAAAGTGCAGAAATAAGAAAAATAAGTCATAATTTAATTGTGGATATATCTGCAATTATAGGTACATTCTCATTTTTTGTGAAATGTTTATATTTAAACTTTTGTGAGGATATCATTTCTGAAATGAGTATCGTTCCCTTATATTGACATTACATTCCCTCCTTCATCCTTGTAACAGTTCATGTCTTCTAGATACATCTGCTGAGATGCTACCTACAGGAAGTAAATACTACCACTATGTCACATGTGCACATAAAATTTATTTGATTCATCAGATTTTAGATAAGGAAAACAAATGGATAATCCAATAGCATACTTACATCTACAATGTCTATTCTAATACTAAGTTTAGACTTCTCATAATGTGGATCCCTGGATACAAACCAATGTGTATTTTACATGTGTTCACTTTTGCTAACTAGATAATTAATATCTCTTCCTTTGATCAATTTTTCATGCCCTCCAAAAGGTAAGATCTATATAACTTCAAACATTTGGTAACTTGTTTAATAAAACTTCAAGATTTTCATCCATTTATACCTATATTAACCAATAATGCTATGATAATTATAATCCATTTAGTGAGTGCCTACCATGTCCCATTTAGTCCTTATAACAACCTTGCAAGGTAGATATTATTACCAAGGCAGGAAAATGACACCCAGGGGAGCTATCTAATATATCAGGTACTTATATGATATTTGAAATTCAAACCAAAAACATTCCATATTCATGGATTGGAAGAATAAACTTTGTAATGTCTATGCTGCCCAGAGCAATCTATACATTCATTGCAATCCTTATAAAAATACCATTGACATTTTTCACAGAGCTGGACCAAACACCAGAAAAGACCCCCAACAGCCAAGGGAATGTTGAAAAAGAAAGCCAAAGCTGGGGGCATCACGTTGCCTGACTTCAAGCTATATTACAAAGCTGTCATCATCAAGACAGCATGGTACTGGCACAAAAACGGACTCATAGATCAATGGAACAGAATAGAGAGCCCAGAAATGCACCCTCAACTCTATGGTCAACTAATCTTTGACAAATCAGGAAAGAATATCCAATGGAAAAAAGACAGTCACTTCAATAAACTGTGCTTGGAAAATTAGACAGCTACATGTAGAAGAATGAAACTGGACCATTCTCTTATACCGTACACAAAGATAAACTCAAAATGGATGAAAGACCTAAATGTGAGATAGGAATCCATCAAAATCCTAGAGAAGAACACAGGCAGGAACCTCTTCAACCTCGGTGAGAGCAACTTCCTGCAAGACACATCTCTAAAGGCAAGGGAAACAAAAGCAAAAATGAACTATTGGAACTTCAACAATAAAGATAAAAAGCTTCTGCACAGCAAAGGAAACAGTCAACAAAACTAAAAGGCAACCCACAGAATGGGAGAAGATATTTGCAAATGACTATCAGAAAAAGGGCTTATGTCCAAGATCTATAAAGAAGTTATAAAACTCAACACCCAAAAAATAAATAATCCAGTCAAGAAGTGGGCAGAAGACATGAACAGAGGCTTCTCCAAAGAAGACATACAAATGGCTAACAGACATGTGAAAAAATGTTCAACATCACTAGCCATCAGGGAAATATAAATCAAAACCACAATATGACCTTACACCAGCCAGAATAGCTAAAATTAACAAGACAGGGTACAACAAATGTTGGTGAGGATGTGGAGAAAGGGGAATCCTCTTACACTGCTGGTGGGAATGCAAGCTGGTACAGCCACTTTGGAAAACAGTATGGTGGTTCCTCAAGACGAAAATAGAACTACCCTACGACCTAGCAATTGCACTACTGGGTATTTATCCCAAAGATTAAGATGTAGTGAAAAGAAGGGACACCTGCACCCCAATGTTCATAGCAGCAATGTCCACAATAGCCAAACTGGAAGAAGCAGAGATGTCCTTCCACAGATGAATGGATAAAGAAGATGTGGTTCATATATACAATGGAATATTACTCAGCCATCAGAAAGGATGAATACCTATCATTTACATCGACATGGATGAAACTGGAGGGTATTATGCTAAGTGAAATAAGTCAAGCAGTAAAAGACAATTATAATATGATTTCACTCATGTGGAACATAAGGGATAGCACAGAGGCCCATAGCAGAAGGGAGGGAAAATTGAATGGGAAGAAATCAGAGAGGGAGACAAACCAGGAGAGACTCCAGGAAACAAACTGAGTGTTGTGGAAAGGAAGGTGGGTGGGGGGATGGGGTAACTGGGTGATGGACATGAAGGAGAGCACATGATGTGATGAGCATTGCGTGTTATACACAACTAATGAATCATTAAACATTACATCAAAAACTAATGATGTACTATATGTTGGCTAATTGAATTTACATTAAAAAAAAGAAAGAAATTCAAGCCTGTTGTAGACAAGCTCTTTTTACGTGGCAAACAGTGAAGGCATGGCCACAGGCTTTTACCATTGCCACCAACAACAGAAGAACTGAGGGGAAATGCTCTGTATTGGTTTTGTTGTAGTAGTATCAGTGAAAGAATACGAGAGACGTACTGAAGCCATGTGCTCGCTCCAGGTCCAATCAATCATGTTGGCCATATGCATACAGCATTACTATTGGCCAGACTGAAATCATATACCCACTTAGTGGTCAATGGACAGAAAATGAAGTGTAAGCCCCACCAGCATTCTATGGAATGGCGGTAGGGGTGAAGACGTTCCCCACAGAAAAATGAGTGATCTTATCACAGGAAGGATGAGAGTGCCACATTAAATACACACACACACACACACACACACACACACACACACACACAGCACAACACAACTTCAGATCCCTTTAAGACACCTCCCACTGAGAAGTGGGTCTAAGTCTCCTGGACTTGAACCTGGTTCTATGCCAGTTTGACTAACAGAGTGTGGTAGGAGTGACACTGCCCAGTTTCCAGGCCAAAGAAGTTGGAAACTGGCAGCTATTCTATCTCTAGAAATGCCCACTCTTGGAAACCAGCCATAATGCTACAGCTAAGTTGTGGGGAAGGCCATGCAGAGAAGAAGCAAGGTCAGAGGTCCCTATCCCCAGCAGAGCTCACAGCCAACAGCCAGCACCACACTGGCAATCATGCATGTGAGCCATCTTCTAAGTATATCCTCCATCCCGCAGCCAAGCCGCTCCAATCTACATGGAACAGAGATACCACTGAAATTGCATCTGTGTGATCTAAGTACTGGGGGCATCTGTTGTATCAAAATAGGTCACTAGAAAAACCAGTCACCAAATTTTCACTCTTTCCTTTGCATTGAACACACAAACTCTGCTCAGTAGCTTTTCCATAGTCCTCTGAGTCCCCACCACTATACTGAGCATATTGTAGCTGTGCTATAAATAAATATTCATGAA